>NC_047092.1:107644976-108252893 GCF_902459505.1 Geotrypetes seraphini | reverse complement strand
CCAAGGGGACTCTTCCCGAGCTCAGGGAGAGATTGAAGAATATGGATAACGGTTCCGCTAGGACGTCACACAGCTCCCTGAGCATTCTGGGGTATAGATTGTCCGGTCCCATGGCTTTGTTCACCTTGAGTCTTGATAGTTCGCCGTAGACGTTCCCTGGTGTAAACTCGAAATTCCGAAACGGGTCTTCCGAGCTTTGCTTAGCCTGCAACTGTGGATCGGATCCCGGAGCCTCGCAGGTGAAGACTGAGCAGAAGTATTCACTTTTTTATTGATTGATTGATTGAAATTTAACATAATTCACAAGAATATTCCTCTTGTACAAGTAAAGCAGAAAAGAAACAAATTAAGTAAACTCACAATTATTGCTATCAGGAAAAATTCATTCTTTCTTAGACCACTAACTCAGGGGGGAGAGGAGTTTTATGAATATATTGAAGAGATAACAAACATAAGTAATAACTATATTCTTGAAAGGCTTAACAGTCTTTAACCCCCTCTTTTCTTCCTACTCTTAAACATTCCGGGTAGCAAGATTCTTTAAATCTAAAAAGGTGCGTAACTGTTCTGGTGCATAGTAGACATATTTAACACCTTGATATTTAATTAAACATTTGCATGGATATGCTAATAAGAATGTCGCTCCAAGGGTCAAAGTCTCTACTCTCATTGCTAAGAATAATTTCCTTCGCTCCTGCGTTGTTCTCGTGACGTCTGGAAAAATCCATACTTTCTTTCCAAGAAACATTTGTTGAGGATTTCAGAAATATAAACGCATAATTGCATTCATATCTTGTTCGAAAACAAAAGATATGAACATTGTGGCTCTCTCTGTGGATTCGGAAAGAGTAGTTTCTAATAATTCAGTAACATTTAAAGCGTCTATTGTCAAACGTTCCTCTGCCCCTGGGTCGGTTCCTTCAATTTTCTTTTTCGGCAAATAATAAATTCTATTAAGTGGAGGTATATGTTCAGGGGAAAACTTTAATACTTCAATTAAATACCTTTTCCACATATCTATAGGTGTAACCCCCAAGGCCTTCGGAAAGTTCAACAGATGCAGATTCAATCTTCGGTTGTAATTTTCTATTTGTTCAATTTTTTTACTCAAAATTGTTCTTTCCTTTATCAAATTATTGGTTACAGCTTGAATATTTACCACATTGTCCTTAACTTCTTTTATCTCCGTTGAAAATTCATCTTTAGTTTTTTCCAAGGATTTCCCCAAAGCATCCACAGTACTTACAAGAGTTGTCAAATCACGTGAAGATCTGGCTACCTGGTTGTTTAGCCTCTCGAGAGAATCCCAAATCTTCTCGAGGGTAATTGCCTCCGATTTAGCTGTTCCAGAGCCAGTAACAATGCTGGCTCTCACTTCCCCCTGCTCTCCTGCTCTCGCGATTCCGAGCCCCTGAAACGGGGTCTCCCCAGCGTTCACTTCCGCAGAGGAAGCCTCCATTCGGGCCGCGAGTTGAGCAGGGTGCGGAGGCGGAGCAGGCTCCGGAGGGGAGAGAGAAACCTCCTGCCCGAAATCTCCAGCCGCTCTTCCGGCCAGAGCAAGCCCGAGTCCACCTCCTGGAGTTTCGGGGCCAAAAGAAGCTGCAGCGAAGTCCAGGATAGAGCGCTGAACGGGGGTAGACGTCCGAGCCACAGAGGGCTCGGCTCGGACGCTACCCTTCCGTTTAGAGTGGGGCATAACGAGGTAGGAGAAAGAAACTTTCCCAGACCGCTGGTGTGATCGCAGGCTTCACGCTGCCGCCATCTTAACTCCTCCCCCCTCCATGCATCAGAAGTATTCATTTAGTAGTTCGGCTTTATCTGAATCTGATTCTACGTAATTTCCGTCTGTTTTTTTGAGGCGTACTATCCCATCTGTGTTTCTCTTTCTGTCGCTAATATAACTAAAGAAGGATTTGTCTCCTTTCTTAATGTTCTTTGCTAGGTTTTCTTCAACTCGAAGCTTGGCTTCTCTGACTGCCGCTTTGACAGCTGTAGACCTGGCCATATATTCTATTTTGTCCTCCCTTTTCTGCGAGTGTTTGTAGGAAATAAATGCTCGTTTCTTTTCTTTAACGAGGTCTGAGATCTCTGCGGTGAACCATTGGGGTTTATTGTTTCTTCGCCGTTTACTTACTGATTTTATGTAGTGGTTTGTTGCTACGTGTAGGGTAGATTTCAAGGTAGACCACATAGCTTCCACATTATCAGTCACAGCTTGGTTTTGTAGTACCCGATGGACGAAATCTCCCATGCGACTGAAGTCAGTGCCTTGAAAATTGAGTACTTTTGTTGTCGTGCTTGATTTAGTGAACCCTCTCCTGAGGTTGAACCATACCATGTTGTGATTACTGGAGGCTAGCTTATCTCCTTCCAATACCTCAGAGACACTTTCTCTGTTAGTGAGTACACGGTCCAGTATCGCATAGGCCCTAGTGGGCTCCAATACCAATTGTTTGAGTTGTGCTCCCTTCATGAAGGATAATAGCCTTCTGCTGCCGCTAGTTGTCGCTGAAAGTGAGTTCCAATCTGCATCCGGCATATTGAAGTCCCCTAGCAGTACAGTGTCACCCGTAAAGTGATATTCTCAATGTCTTTGATTAATTCTGTGTCTTTGTCTTCCAGTTGTCTTGGAGGTCTGTATATTACACCAAGATACAGACATTTTTCGTTGCCTCTGGCCAGGTTTATCCAGAGGAATTCCCCAGTGTACTTGGCATCTGTGATTCTCGTAGTTTTGATGTCATCTTTGGTGTATAGTGCTACCCCTCCCCCTAACTTGCCCTCTCTGTCTTGACAAAGTAAGTTGTAACCCGGTATAGCCATATCCCACCCATGAGAGTCTGTGAACCAAGTCTCGGAAATCGCCACCACATCTAGATCAACATTCATTATTTCGGTCTCCAATTCCAGAATTTTGTTGCCTAAGCTGTGTGCATCAACATACATAGCCCTCCATACCTTGTGATTACTAGGTCCCTTTGGGGAGTTTCCCATCTGAGTCAGTGTGGCTCCTAAAGAATTATTAGCAATATGAGTACTTACCTCGGACTCAGAAGCGGAGCTGCGACTCCTCTCCTCAGGATAGTTACTTACTGCACTGGTACCCTCCCACAACTTACCTAGTTTAAAGCCCTACGAAGAAGGCAGGCTAGTCGGTGTCCGAAGACGTTCTTATCTCTGCTGGTTAGATGGAGTCCGTCTGGTCCCTGAAGTCCCTGCAGTGCCTCTCCATGGTTCAGGAATCCGAAGTTCATCTCCCTGCACCATCCGTGTAGCTACTCGGTCCTCTGGATACGCTCATCCCTAGCTCTTCCCTTGCCTCTAACTGGGAGGATCGAGGAGAAGACCACCTGTGCTCCCATCCGCCTTAGCTTCTCACCCAGGGCTCCAAAGTCTCTAGGAATATTCTCTGGGGTGTTCCTGGCAATGTCATTTGTTCTGACGTGGATGAGAAGCATGGGGAAAGTGGTCCTGGGGTGTGAGAAGTCTATCTATACAGGCGGTGACATCTCGGATCCTTGCTCCAGGCAGACAGCAAACCTCCCTTGACTGCAAATCCTGTCTGCTGATTGGTCCCTCGGTGCCCCTCAGCATGGAGTCCCCAATGACTACTACGCTGCGCTTCTTCGGGGGGAGCTGATCAGTTGTCCCCGGAACTGGAGCCATTCACCCTCTCCAAGGTAGGGAGAACGAGAGGGCACTCTCTAAAATTGAAAGGGGATAGATTCCATACAAATGTAAGGAAGTTCTTCTTCACTCAGAGAGTGGTAGAAAACTGGAAAGCTCTTCCGGAGTCTGTTGCAGGGGAAAACACCCTCCAGGGATTCAAGACAAAGTTAGACAAGTTCCTGATGAACCAGAACGTACGCAGGTAGGGCTGGTCTCAGTTAGGGCGCTGGTCTTTGACCAAGTGCCGCCAAGTGAGCGGACTACTGGGCACGATGGACCACTGGTCTTAACCCAACAGCGGCAATTCTTATGTTCTTATGTCTTTAACTGCCTCCGGGAGTCCCACCAGCTGGAGATTATTTCTGCGGCTCCGGTTTTCCTGCTCATCAATCTGCACTTTCAGAATCTCAGTGTCTTTTTGCAGCATGAGCACTCAGGCGTCCAGACTGCTGCACATGTCCTCCTGCGCAGTTACTCTTTGCTCCAGTTCGGTAAGCTGGCGAGCATGAGAATCAAACTTCTTATGCATTTCCTCCATGCTTGACTGGAGTTTATTTAATCGGTCCGCCAGCGCTGAAGATACCGATCATGTGATCTCTTATACTCAGTCCCCTGCAGGGATTGTAAAAGTCGCAGTCTCCTCCGCCATTTTAGCCAGGCCGATCTTTAACTGCTCATGCCGGTTTTACAGACATACCAGACAGCAGGGAGCCATGGAAACCACTGCAGCCACAGCAGAACACCTTCTCTACCTCCCCAAAAAGCACAATCCAGTCGTGGTGGCAAATAGCAAAAGTTATAAGCCGATATTAATGAGGATATGAGGGATCTCCACCTGCATGTGTCCTCTCAGGCAGGATGTATCACGTCAACATTTCTCTTTAAATCACCCCTCTCCAGCACCATGCCACATCTCTCTCCATTCCCTCCACCACCATGTCCAACATTCCTTCATCTTGCATCCCTTTCAATCTGTCCCACTGTTCCCTCTCCACCAGCATATCCAACATGTCTTCCTCTCATTTTTCCTCTTCCCCATGCATCTCTACCTCCCTCCTTTCTTTCCCTGTGCCCAACAAATCTCGTCTTCCATTCCCCGTGTGCACCTTCTCTTTCCCTCTCTCACACCCATGCCCATCAGTTCTCCCTTTCTATTCCCTCCTCTAACTCACATCTCTTTCCCTCCATCCATCCTATGTTCCAAGTTTGTGCCCCCTTCCTCTGTCCCAAGTTTGTGCCTCCTCCCTCCTTTCAGCCTTTGTTTCAAGTTCATTCCCCTCCTGTGTCCCAACACGCTCCCTCCTTTATCCCAAGTTCATGCCCCTCTCTCTTCCTTCGTTGGCCCAACGCATGGTCGCACGCTCGCCTCCTCCCTCTTTCTGTGGCCCAGCTACTTCTGTGCCCCCTTCCTGTGAGACTGTACCGCAGCTGTCCAGGTCAACCGCCAGCTTCCTGCCTTCCAGCTCACTTCTTGACAGGACTGTAGTTCCTGCACGCAGCTGACCCAAAATCCTTCCCTCTGATGCCAGCTCTGATGTCGGAGGGAAGGCTTCCTAGTCGGCTGTGAGCAGTGTGCTGGGACCCGCTGCAGGCTGCTTTGTGAAGGGGTCGACTATGGCTGGAGGATAGGAAAAGGAAGCACGGGTCTGAACTGGGTGTTTCTTCCAGAATCCAGAAAACTGAAACTCAAGAGTGCGATTCGGAACATGTTGGCGGTCCCTGCTCCAATGGCCTGGCAGTACCTGCAGATGTTGGGTCTCATAGTGACAACCATAGATGTAATTCCGTGGGCAAGAGCTCGCCTGCGTCCTCTTCAGTTTTCACTTCTATCGAGGTGGAATCCCCAGAGAGATGCTCTGGGTATGAAACTGCTTTGGTTAGCAGTGGCGCGCAGCAGTATGCTTTGGTGGTTGAACCCAGTCACTTTGTCCACAGGGTTTCCTCTGCGGGTCTTGGATTGGGTGACCCTGACTACGGACACGAGTTTCTCCAGTTGGGGAGCAGTTTGCATGTCCATCCCGGTCCAGGGCCGCTGGACACTGAGAGACAGCTGATGGTCGATCAATCGGCTGGAGCTACGAACGATACAGTTAGCTCTGCTACGGTTCCAAGTGAGTCTCCACAGGAAGGCTGTCCGTGTGTTCTCGGACAATGCGACTATGTCAACCGTCAAGGGGGCACGAGGAGTCCCCGGCTGGGATTGGAGGCTCGGATGCTCTTTGCATGGGCAGAGCGTCATCTCTTGGCTTTATCCGCGGCTCATGTGGCCGGCGTCAACAACGTTCAGGTAGACTTCCTCAGTCGTCAGACTCTGTACCAGGGAGAATGGTCCCTGTCCAAGCTGGCCTTCAGGGCCATAGTGTGCTACTGGGGGCGTCTCACCTTCGATCTGATGGCATCCTCAGTGAACAGGAAGGCGGACAGATACTTCAGCCGCCGACAAGAGGTCGGCATCGTTGGACTCGACGCTCTGGTTCAACCTTGGCCAACAGGGGAACTTCTGTACGTCTTTCCTCCGTGGCCCATGATAGGGCACGTTTTGCGCCGGTTGTCCTCGCACCGGGGTCCAGTGATCCTTGTGGCTCCTGACTGGCCCAGATGACCTTTTTATGCAGACATTGTGCGGTTGAGCTCCGGGAGCGGTCTGCATCCTCCTTGCCATCGGTGATTACTCACGCAGGGTCCGTTTGCTCTTCAAGATCCGGACCGCTTTGGTCTTATGGCCTGGTACTTGAGCGGGCAGCCTTGATGGCCAGGGGGTATTCCTCTGCGGTTCTGCGCTCCTGCAGAACAAGCAGAAATCGACAGTCTTGGCCTACGCGAAAGCCTGGAGGTGTTTTGAGGCTTGGTGTGCAGGTCTCCAAGTGGACCCTTTGGTCCCGTCGTTGGCTCAGGTTTTGGACTTCCTGCAGGATGGCCTCAGGAAGGGTATGGCAGTCTCTTCTCTATGTGTTCAGATTGCGGGACTCTCTTGTTTGGGTCCCTCTTCGTTCAGGGGTTCTCTGGCTTCTCACCCATCGTGGAACCTGAATTTGGTCCTGCGCTCCCTGACTCGTCCGCCCTATGAACCCCTGGATGCGATCTCTCTGAAAGATCTTACCATTAAGACCATCTTCCTGGTGGCGATCACTTCTGCACGGCGTGTACCGGAGCTTCAGGCTTTGTCCTGCAGAGATCCTTTTCTCCGCATTACGGAGTCGGCAGTGATTTTGAGGACTGTGCCTTCATTTCTTCCAAAAGTGGGTTCTTCTTTCCACATCAACCAGGAAGTTCGGTTGCCAGCCTTTGTTCCTTCGGGTTCCAAGTCTAGGGACCGTGTTCTGCGGTCTCTGGATGTCCGACGTCTTCTTTTGTGATACCTGGAGACCACTAACGACTTCCGTCTGTTGGACCATCTGTTGTCCTGGTGGACCCCGCGTGTCAGGGTCGGCCTGCTTCCAAGACTATTTCACGTTGGATACGAGTGGCTATTTCCGCGGCCTATGTGGTGGCGGGAAAGAAGCCTCCCCTTGGGGTGAAGGCTCACTCTACCAGAGGAATGGCTTCCTCGTGGGCGGAATCTCATGCAGTCTCGCCTGTACAGATTTGTCGGGCGGCCATGTGGGCTTCCCTTCATACCTTTTCCTGGTTTTACCAGCTCGATGTGGCGGCTAAGGGTGATACGGCCTTTGGTGCTTCTATTCTTGCGGCGGGCTCATCGGGCCCCCCCTCTGACTTTTAGGACAGCTTTGATACGTCCCATTCGTTCAGCATCCAGAAAGCTTGTACAAGAATGAAAGATTAGGTTTCTTACCTCTTGTAGAGCTGCTCTGGATGCTGAATGCCTGTCCATCTGGTTTTTTTTGTCCGATTCGCAGGTTGCTTCTTTAGTAACTGGTAAGCTGGATTTCTGTCTTTGACCAGCCTCACTAAGAATTTCATGCGTATTACCCCTTGTTGGGTTTAAAGGTTGCGGGGCGGGGGGGGGGGGGATATCCCTTCTGATCTTCAGGCTGTGTCCATGTTCCAGGTTTGTCCTGGGTTTTGTAGTTTATAATGTTTGTTTCCAGTTGCCCATTTTTGGCCGTAGTTTTTCATATAATATGATATTGAGCAGAATTGACTGGTAGCGGGAATTCCCAAGCCCTCTCTTTCTTTTCTTCTGTTTCCTTTTGTCATAGGTCTATATGGCTTTTCTACTACCTGGGGAAGACAGGAAGTTCCCGGGCAGGTAGCCCAAAGGGGAGGGATCATCTTTTAGTTGCCTGCAGCTGAAGCTAATAAAGATACAAAATCCCATCCGTTCAGTATCCAGAGCAAGAAGGAAGATTAGCAGAGGTAAGAAACCTAATCTTTCATTCCAAGAGCCGGTTGTTTCCATCTCAGAGCCTGGAGTATCTAGGAGTGCTGTTCGACACCTCCTTGGGGATGGTCTTACTACCGGAGGCCCGGGTAAGCAAATTGCAATCTCAGATTCGCCTGCTTATGCTGTTCCGGTGTCCTTGGGTGCAGGATTTCTTCCAAGTCTTGGGGTTGATGGCGGCTTCCCACGATGTGGTGAGCTGGTCTCGGGCCCACATGCGTCCTCTTCAGTATGCTCTTCTTTGGAGGTAGGTGCGTCAGAGGCACAGTCTAGATCATCCTGTTCCGCTTCCGGGCTTTGCTCGGTGCAGTCTTCATTGGTGGCTCCAGACCTCCCATCTTTTTTGTATAAGGGACGAGTCTGGACCAGCTGCAGTGGACGGTGCTGCTCACGGATGCCAATCTTCTCGGTTGGGGAGCTCAGTGTGTAGGTCACACAGCTCAGGGCACCTGGTCCATGGAGGAGGCTTCTTGGTCAATCAGTGTCTTAGAGACCAGAGCTATCCATCTGGCGCTGTTAGCCTTCCAGTCCTTTCTGATGGGCAAGTCAATCAGGGTTCTTTCAGACAATGCCATGGTGGTGGCCTATGTTAATCATCAGGGGGGCACCAGGAGCACTTTGGTGGCACAGGAGGCGGCTCTGCTCATGGTCTGGCTTGAGTCTCATCTTCAGGACATATCAGCCTCCCATATAGTGGGAGTGGAGAATGTTCAAATGGACTTCCTAAGTTGTCACATGCTAGATCCCGGAGAGTGGTGTCTAAACCCCGTGGCCTTTCAGTTGATAGTGCAGTCTTGGGGTCAGCCCCTATTAGACCTGATGGCCACAAGTTTCGACGCCAAAACACCCTGCTTCTCCAGTCATCGCAGAGACGGTCAGGCCGAGGGCCTGGATTCTCTGGTTTAACCATGGCCAACGGGAGGGGCTGTTGTATGTGTTCCCTCTGTGGCCATTAGTGGGCAGAATTAAGAACATAAGTAATGCCTCCACTGGGTCAGACCCAAGGTCCATCATGCCCATCAGTGCGCTCACGCGGCGGCCCAACAGGTCCAGGACCTGCGCAGTAGCTCCCTATCTATACCCCTCTATCCCTTTTTCCAGCAGGAATTTATCCAATCCTTTCTTGAAATCCAGTACCATACTCTGTCCTATTACGTCCTCTGGAAGTGCATTCCAGGTGTCCACCACACGCTGGGTAAAGAAAAATTTCCTAGCATTTGTTTTGAATCTGTCCCCTTCCAATTTTTCTGAATGCCCTCTTGTTCTTATATGTTTTGAAAGTTTGAAGAATCTGTCCCTCTCTACTTTCTCTATGCCCTTCATGATCTTGTAGGTCTCTATCATATCTCCTCTGAGTCTCCGCTTTTCCAGGGAGAAGAGCCCCAGTCTCTCCAATCTTTCAGTGTATGAGAGGTTTTCCATGCCCTTAATCATTCGTGTCGCATAGTTCGAAATCCGGGCCTTCTGGTTCTGGTGGCTCCAGATTGGCCCAGGCAACCGTGGTACGCAGATCTGGTGAGGCATCTGGTGGCGGATCTTCTTCCTCTGCCTCTCCTGAATGACCTTCTGATTAAGGGTCCCTTCTGCCTTATGGCTTCGCTCTTGAAAGGGATAGCCTAGGTAAGAAGGGATATTCCGATAAAGTGATCTCCACTCTCTTGGGGTCCTGGAGGCTTTCTACCTCTCGGGTTTATGTGAGGGTTTGGTGTATATTTGAGGAGTGGTGTGATGCGTGTGGAGTGGTCTCTTTTCACACTTCCCTGTCCTAACATCTTAGAGTTCTTGCAGGATGGCCTGTCAGGGGACTGGCTTGGACTTCTCTCCGGGTTCAGCTTGCGGCCTTGTCAGCCTTTCGTGGGTTTTTGAAAGGTCAGCATTTGACTGCCATTCTTGATGTGATTCGCTTCATGCGGGGAGCCAAATTGCTCAAGCCTCCCGTACAATCCTCTGTTCCTTCTTGGGATCTGAATCTGGTTCTGTCCGTTCTGGTGCGCCCACCTTTTGAACTATTGGGTGACTGTTCTTTGAAGGACCTTACTCTTAAGGCGGTCTTCTTGATGGCCTTTACTTCTGCTAGATGTGTTTCTGAGCTGCAGGCTTTCTCTTGTAGGGCTCCCTTCTTGGAGTTTTCTAGGGAGCAGGTTGTCTTGAGGCCTGTTCCTTCCTTTCTGCCAAAGGTAGTTTTTCCTTTTCATGTCAGGCAGTAGTCTTCCCGGTATTGGGTAGCTGTGAGGACTCTTTCTAGCAGAGACTATTGTGCAAGTTGGATGTCGGTCGGGTCCTTCGCTCTTATGGGTAGAGGACCCAGGAGATCAGGAAATCAGATCATTTCTTTGTCCTTCTAGTGGGTCCTCGTAAGGGGGATGGTGCTTCTAAGGCTACTATCGGGCGTTGGATCAAGGAGACTATTGCTTCCGCTTATCTTCTGAAGAAAAAGTCTGTTCCAGAATTTCTTAAGGCTCATTCCACACAGCTTCTTGGTCTGAGTCTTCTCTAGTGCCTCCAGGCTGCAGTTTGGTCTTCTCTGTATTCCTTTGTCAGATACTACCATGTGGTTGTTCAAGCGCGTCGGGACGTGGTATTCGGTGAACATGTTCTGGTATCGGCCCTTCGGGGGTCTCACCCTTGATGTGTACTGCTTTGGTACGTCCCATTCGTAAGGACTATACCAGTCCACCAGGCGCTACAGAAGGAGAAATTAGGTTCTTACTTGCTAATTTTCTTTCTGTTAGCCTGTAGACTGGTATAGTCCCCCCACCCTATCTGACTTTGTGCGGTGATTGCGGGTTTTTGTTTTGCTCACGTGTGTTTTTTCTGCGGGTTCTAGTATTTTTCTAGAGCTGGGGAGAATTAAGAACAGCGGTTATGGCTCAGCTGGCTTAGCTGGTGAGCTGTGGTGATATTTTCTTTACCAGGGTTACATTACATTAGGGATTTCTATTCTACCATTACCTTGCGGTTCAAGGCGGATTACAAATGGATTGTCCGGAGATTAGAAGTATTTAGGGAGTAGTTTGTACATTTCTTTGAACTGTTAAGGATTACATCTGAGTTGTCATGATATTGGAAGTTCATATGATTCAGGTGATGCTTGGGACATTTCTGATTGTGTTAGTTCGGTTTTATGTACCTTCTTTTTTGAAGGTTTTGTAGTCTGTGGTCGTGGTCAATAGGTTGTAGAGTTGTGGGTCGAATTTTGCAGCTCGAGTGGCTAGGAGGTTGTCGTACAGTTTTTTTCTTTTGACGTTTTTGGTTGGAGGGTGTGTGAATGGTGCGTGGGTTCTCCTATGTCTGGTTGAGGTGGATTGATCTAGTTGATTGTTCCAATAGGTTGGGCTGTCTCCGTTTATTGCTTTAAATAGTAAGCAGTAAAATGTGAAGTGTATTCTTGCTTGTATTGGGAGCCAATGTGATTCGTGGTATGCCTCAGTGATGTGGTTGAATTTCTTCAATGAGTAGACCAGTCTTAGGGCTGTGTTTTGTATTGTTTGTAGTTGTTTTATCATGGTTGCTGTGCATGGGAGATATATGTTGCAGTAGTCTATTAGACCTAAGATTAGGGATTGTACCAAGAGTTGGAATTGTTTTCTTTCAAAGAATTTTCTGACTTGCCTCGGGTTTTTCATGACTGCCAATGATTTTTTTTATTGTTTTGTTGATTTATGGCTGCATTGTTCCAACAGTTGTTTACAGATGTTTGGAATATGTTTTTACTGTTTTCAGTTGAAGTCTTTCCTAGGTTCTGCTTGGTTATTCGGCAGACTGGGTTGCTGGGGGGAAGCTATCCTGATATACAAGTTTGTTCTCAGTCTACACCTGCTGGTAGCAGTGAGGTATATAACCCATTCGTAAGGACTATACCAGTCTACAGGCTAACAGAAAGAAAATTAGCAGGTAAGAACCTAATTTCTCCTAAGGGGAGTCCCAGTAGAGGGTTTCAATAATGGTGAAAGAAAGATATAGAAGGGTTTAAGAGGAAGGCAGAATAAAAAAGACTCAAATTTTCCCTGTCTTCTCAGCAGCCTGTAGTTACAAGGAAAAAACACAATTTGAAGTGTCTGTATACAAATGCTAGAAGCCTAAAAAGTAAAATAGGAGCGTTAAGAGTATATAGCACTGAATGATGAGATTTAATGGGCATTTTGGAGACCTGGTGGAAGGAGGACATTCAATGGGACACTGTTACCTGGGTATAAATTATATCACAAGGATAGAGTTGATCAAATTGGAGGGGGTGTTGCGCTATATGTTAAAGAGGACATAGAATCAAATATACTTTACGTATCTCTAATAGCATAACCAAATCAGTCATTTTTTGATATAGCAGTAAAACTAATCTGAAAGTTTTTTTTTTTTAAATGAAACCATCTAGTTGTAAATACTGAATTAAGATTATACCTGTAAGAATGAGTCTTTCTGTAGAAAACCATGATTTAAATTGTCTTTCTTACTAGTGATTTTGATTTAAATTGATTTGTTTGAAATCAAATTCACCCTGGAGCATATCATTGCCATTTAGAATGTAAATCCTTGCCATCTCAGCCTTTATTTATTCGGTGTTCGTTTCTCTAGGAGCTTTCTTTTAAGCCTCCCACTATGTCAGGAGACGTCAATGTCTTAGTGAACCATCTGTCGAAAGCTCCATTTGAACCACTAGACTCCTGTATATGAAACACTTGACCTGGAAGGTCTTAGGTTTTGGTGGTGGTCACATTGGGTGAGTCAAGCCTTACTGACTGATCAGCACTACTGGAAGGTATTCCGTAATAGGATAGTTCTGCACAAGTATCCTAAAGTTTGGACTTGTCTTATTTATAGTCGCAACATTTTTCATCAGGCTATATACCACAATAGTGAACATTCATAAACAGACTGGATTGTAAAAGAGGCTTCATTCTTATCTGGAGCAGACTGAAGCCCTTAGAAATTTCATTCAGGGTGAAACTGCCGTGATCAAGTGGTATATTATCCAGTAATCTAGCAGATAGCATTTCATTTGCTTATGACCAGACAGGTAGCTGTGGAAAATCTCAGCACTCATTACATCAATCAGACAAGCAGTGTCTATAGACCACTTGAGGTCAGCCTTCATGGAGAAGATTTGCAAATTACAATGTGAACTTCTGTCCACTCATTCACATCTCATTACTATGGGAAAAGAAATTCCCAATATGACAGTAGGTTTTGTCAATCTGTCCTGTGGAATTTCTTCAAGGCATAAAAACTAACTCCAATCCCTTGAAGTTGTCATCTTTTTGTTCAGGTTGTCTTTATCACAGCTCCTCTTCTTCCACCGCATCGAACTTCATGGTGTATTGCGGTATATAAATAAAATGTTATGTTTTATATAATGTTATACTAACAAAAGCAAGTTCATGCTTATTGGCACTTCAGATCCTATCCTCTTTTTCCATTTGTTAAAGGTGACCTGTATCTAGGAATTCTTAATGGTAAAGACTAGTGCTGCCAGATTCAGGGAAAATTTTTTTGATTCGGCCTATTAAATTGATTTTTCAATTTGATTTGCTTATCCTGCCCAATCGGATGTTTTGGTGTTTTTTTTTTCTTAAAACATCCTGGTGGGTTTATTTTGTAGCCACCCCTTTTGTCCTCTCCAATCCCATGCTGATGCTGTGGTATAAACCAGTGTTCTTCAACCTTATGACACCTATGGACCTACAGAAATAAATTATTTTGTGGACCAGCACCGGTCCACAGACCGGCAGTTGAAGAACACTGGGCTAAGTTGTGCCCATCTTCACCCAATCTCCGCCCCAGACCCCGCCCCCCATAATAGTTCTAATTGTAACACCATTTTTTCCCAATCATTTTTCATATATACACACACACACAGAATATAATCGTATTAACAACACATAATGGTAACCACAAAATTAAAATACACAAAGCACACTATATGCTTTTCAACACTCATTCCTACCAGAAAACAGATAACCCCATGCAAATGCAGGACCTAGAAATAAAAGTACTAATATTTACAAACAAACTCCTAAGATGCAAGACTCTGCAAGCCATACAACCCCAGAGGAAAAGAAACAAATGCATTTCTTCCTGAACAGACAAATCAATCACTAAATAAAAAAAATAAAAGCATTTCCCCTACCATTGTTGTCTCTCTCCCTCAATGTGCCTTGCCTTCTTGCCTGTCCCCCGGTGTTATCTTTGGGCCGGTCCATGGTGCAATCAACGCCACGTCTTCGGGCCGGCTCCCTGAGTGCTGCATTGCACAAAGCTGTGGGCAGCGGCTTCTCATGCATATCGTGCGCCTCATCTGGAAGCTTTCCCTCTGACGTTGCAACGTCAGAGAGAAGGCTTCCAGTTCAGGCGCAGGCCGCGCGTAGGAGCCATTTCCCATGGTTTTGTACACTGCAGCTGACCCAAAGACGCCGCATTGATCATGGCGGCTGAAGAATACTGTCTTCTGCCCGATGGACGTGCCGGCCTTATGGACCAGTAGAAAATTTTTGCGGACCGGCGGTTGAAGAACTCTGGTGTAAACAAAATAAACAAAAAAGACTTTTCCTCCCTCTGTTAAGTCTTAGCTCACGCCCACTATCTTAACACCAGCTCTGGCAGGATATACATTTCAAATCTGACATATTTGTAATTACTTATTAGAAAATAAAATTATTTCAATACCGTTTGTTGTCTGGTCATTTTATTATTCAAATCATGTTGGTCCCAGGCTCTGGTTTCTGTTTGTCTTCCGTTAACTCGCTCGCCAGGGTCACCTGCCCATTTGAGGTTTTCTTCTTTCTTTGTGCTCACCATCCATCTTCTATCTTTGTACCTTCCCTATCCAGCATTTCTTTTTCTTTCCCACCCTACCATCTCTCTCTCTCACCCTACCTTGTGCCCTGGTCAAGGCCTTCTATTCCCCATCCATGCAGCATCTCTCTCTTTCTCCCCTCCATTATCATGTGCAACATTTCTTTTTTCTTTCCCCCATGCACCTGCTCTCCACCTTATGACCAACATTTCTCCCTCATCTCTACCACATGCAGGATTTCTCCCTCTCAATCCTTTCTACCTCTTTATTGTATCTCTCCCTTCCTCTCCTCCACACTCTTGTCCAACAATTCTTCCTCACAACCCCCATGTGCAGCAGCTTTCTGTCCATCCCATCCCCCTGTGCAGCAGCTTTTCATCCCTCCTATCCCTCTGTGCTGCACCTCCTGAAAGACAACCCCACCACCACCTTGAGATTGGACATAGTTTGGGCCTCCAAAAGCAGCAGCAGCAGTGATGGTAGCCAGCCAACAAACAATGCTGCCTGTGGCTTGTCCTGCCAGAGCTTCCGTCTGCTGCGTCATCAGTGATGGAAGGCCCCGGCGGGGCAGGCCAGGCCACCCCAGCCTATTCAGAGCATTGCTTCTGCCAGCCACTGCTGCTGCTACTGCTTTAGGAGGCCCGGAGGTGTGTCAGGTCTCACTGGGGGGAGGAGGGGGGGTTAGTCACTGAATCAGTGAGCCTGAAATTTTGGGAGAACGAATCAATTCACCAATATGAATTGGTGAATCAATTTGAATCGATGATTTGGGCAGCACTAGTAAGGACTTCATATCCTGCTTGTAAAAATAAAAATTTTTTGCTTACCTGTGATATTTGTAATTCAAAGAGATATGTTCTCACAATACCTGCCCACCTTCTGTAGGAGTTAGATCTCCTTACATTCCAATTGGCATTAGTTGGGCATAGATTAGCTGAGGTGGCCCCGTGTAATGTCAGTGATTGAGAGTTCCCACACATGTGTTGGTGAACTAATTAGAAAGTTCTTTAAATATCAAGAGCTAAAAACTCATTTTAAATACACTGGGGTCCATTGGGTGACATCAGTGTAGACTTGTGTCCTAGTGCCATCGGAGAACATCTGCTATAGGTAAGCAATCTTGTTTTCTAGCCCTGCCCAAAAAGTTTAGCAAATATGTTGTGTTTTTGGAAATAGGGTAAAGGAACAGCTAATATCTTTCTGAATTACTTCTACCACCTGGATTAATTTTCAGCTCTGCTTCTACTTTTTAGCATGTTTAGAACTGAGGTTATAATAAAGTATTACCTAGGTAAGGGGTGTCAAATGTCGGTCCTCGAGGGCCGCAATCCAGCCGGGTTTTCAGGATTTCCCTAGTGAGATCTATTAGCATACAATGAAAGCAGTGCAGCAAGCAGTAGTTTAACTCTGCAAATCAATAGTCTGAAGCATTGGTGTCACGGCCCTGAAGCAGTGGCATAAAAGCCACGAAACGATCGTTGGCCTGGCTCTTTCCTAACTAGCTTGTTTTTTCTATTTAGTTTTGACTATTTTCAGGCTCCCACCTGCCAGTTGTACCATCTTTTAATTATTGTAAACCGCATAGAACTTCACAGTCCTGCGGTATATAAACTGTTGTTATTATTATTATTATTAATAAGTTATATGCGAAAGTTTTTTTAATCAGTGATGCTTGGGTGGAAGAGATTGGGAACATCTCTCTGTGTCTGAGGCTTTTCGTTCGCCTTAAAATACTTTTTCTGGCTTTGGTGCATCCTGATCAAATGGAGTGATTTGTTTTCTAGTATACTGCAAATAGATCTCATGCATATTCATTGGGGAAATCCTGAAAACCCAACTGGATTGCAGCCCTCGAGGACCAACATTTGACACCCCTGACCTAGGCCTTCATTTACTAAGGCCCGGATTCTAAAGTTGGTGCCTAAGTTAATTGTTTTAATTGGTTATTAACGGCATGGTAATTGACCATGCTATTAAAAGCAATTAAAAACAAAAGAAAAAAAGTAGGTACCATGAGGTGCCTACAAAACACAGCACTAGAATCACGCAAACGCAGACACCTAGCGGTTCTGAACGTCAAAAGAAGCATGGTTATGGGTAGGTTTGATGTTTAGTATTGATTGCTAAGCATGATTCTACATCGAAGATAGGTGCTGGAAATTTGGGCCTTTAAAACCCTGGCCTATATTTCTGGCACCTACGTTCGACACAAGTTGCGATTCTGAAAATAGTACCATAATCTGAGTAACAAATGACCAGTGATATTTTTCAGGTGCCTTCCGATTACAGTGCTGTTTTAAGAATCTTGACTTAAGCCTTTTCTTCCCTTTAAATCAGATCCTTAGAACATTGGGGGAATACTGCTTTTAGGGTGAATGTAAAAATGCAGTGCTGCTTTCTTTGTATAATATGTGTAGGTTTCAATCTTATGATCTTTGCAGTATATTTGTACTTTTCATCCAAATAGATCCCAATACTTGTAACAATTAGTAGCTCAGAAACGTACATGCAGCCATTTCTGGGGTGTATATAATTTTCTAGATCAACCATCACATAAATGCAGATGAAAGTATCTTATATTACTTACCCACTTACTGCAGGATAAAGGGAGTCATTGGTAGATAGTGATTTGTCTAGGATTTATTTATTAAAAAAATATATATATATTTATAACCCGCCTATCCACAAATTCACAAAAAAATCCTATATAATAAAAGCTTACCAGCGCAAGCGCTATTAAAACAGTGTGATCCCTGCCGCTGTGGTGTGTGATCCGTGGCCGTATTCCATTTTAGAACCCGGCAGCAGGGAACATTCTGGCCACTCCCCTCCTCCCGCCCTCACTCACCAACCGGAAGCGCAGGCAAGCTCTCTCCCTGCCCGCGTCCTCAGTAGGAAACACACCTCCCGCCCTTGCTCACCGCTGCCGCCGCCGCTGATCCTCTTCAGAGCAGCCTGCGATCGTGGCTGGCTTTAAAGAACCTTGCAGGCCGCTCTCCAACCTCAGTAGCATGTTCCCTCTGACGCACGGGATCGCGTCAGAGGGAATGTGCTACCGAGTTGAAGAGCGGCCTGCGAGGTTCGCTAAAGCCGGACACCACGATCGCTGGCTGCTTTGAAAAGGAGCAGGCCAGAAGATGCTGGGATGGAGGGAGGGTAAGAAGGGGATCAATACAGGGGGCCAGGGGGAGAGGGAAAGGGAAAAGGGGGCTTCTTTGTGGGGAGGGGTGTGCTGGGGGGAGACAGAAGGGGCCATGGAGAGATAGGGAGAAGGAAAGGGGGCTTCTTTGGGGGGGGAGGTGTGCTGGGGACAGACAGCTTTGCTCTGGGGGGGAGACAGAAGGGGTCATGGAAAGACATGGAGAGGGAAAGGGGGCTGCTTTGGGGGGAGGGGTGTGCTTGGGGCAAACAGCTTTGCTCTGGGGGGAAGACAGAAGGGGCCATGGAGAGACGGAGAGGGAAAGGGGGTTGGTTTGGGGGAAGGAATGTGCTGGGGGGAGACAGAAGGGGCCATGGAGAGACAATTAGGGAGAGGGAAAAGGGGGCTGCTTTGGAGGGAGGTGTGTGCTGGGGGCAGACAGCTTTGCTCGGGGGGGGGGGGGGGGAAG
This sequence comes from Geotrypetes seraphini, assembly GCF_902459505.1. Taxonomy (NCBI): domain Eukaryota; kingdom Metazoa; phylum Chordata; class Amphibia; order Gymnophiona; family Dermophiidae; genus Geotrypetes; species Geotrypetes seraphini. Next base: position 108,234,484 of record NC_047092.1, on the reverse strand, counting down.
ACAGAAGGACACAGACAGCGGCCAAGGAGAGAGAGATAAAGAAACACAGACAGACAGACAGACACATCTATTCTAGCACCCGTTAATATAACAGGCTTAAAGACTAGTTATTTATAACCCGCCTATCCACAAATAGTTTTAAAGGGGATTTGGACCTTTGACTTTCAGTTCAGTGCTCTAACCTCTGGTTCACACCATTATGTGTATATTACAAAGTATTTATTGGAAGGGGTAGAGAAGGGATGTATGTTCTGTAGCTAAGAAGACATAAGTTTTATCCATACTGGATAAAACAAGGACTCTGAAGGAAGCCCAGGTAGCTTCTGTTTCTTCTACAACCCCACTCTATTTTTCAACACTCAGGTAGTCAATCCCATCTCGCGAGATCTCTTGTAAGAAGCTTCATTTGCATAGTTTTGCTCCTCTTACCTTTAGCCTGCCCTCAAACGTCCAGTTGTCTTCCTACAAGCGAGACAGTAGGAGCTAGACATTTCTTCTCATGTTTATTTTTTTTCTTTAACTTCAGTATTTTAGTATACATTTGTGCTGCAGTGGATCCCCTTGGAGGAAAGCTCTGGCTGCGAGAGATCCAGACTTTAAGGGCAAAGTCTGCTTCCAGGGGGTTAGCTGCTTTGCAGTGCACTCACCTGGACAGCCTGCATTCTCAGTTCCTCTTGGGAGCTAGTGGGTTTGAGTGCAGGCTGCATGGCTCCATGGCTGTTTATCTAGGATTGAGACAGACTATGTTTCTCCACCCTTTGACATGTACGGATTATGGGAGGGGTGGAGGCCCAAGAGGCAGTCAGAAGAAACAGGCACTCCAGATTCCAGGCTTTTTGAGGCAGAGGATCTCCCTGTAAGGTTTTGCAGCTTCCAGTTCCCAGCACGTGAAATTGATTTGAGGGAGGAGGTCTCCAAAATCGTGTTTTGGGAGTTTGGTGGATAGTCCTGGGCTCCCCCACCTGAAAAATCATAAAATCACTGTTTTTTTTAGTTTGTTTGCTGTTCCTGGGCCATTTTTTGGTGCTAAAATTGCTGCCGCAGTGGCCAACTTGGATTTTCTGGTTTGAATTAAAATTGTTTTATCTACCTCAAAACACAGCATTTTTGTTTAAAAGTGGTTGAGATGGACTCCTCAAGGCAGGATACTGTGGATTTATGCCCTGTTTGTGGCGGATGGCTATTGGAGGAGTTTTTGTGTTCCACATGCCACATGACAGGTAGAGTTTGCTTTGGCCCCCTCTTCCCCTTCAGTGGGTTATGGTGCTCAGTCCATTATTGGACCTGTAAAAAAATGTCCAAAGTTGTGCCAGGTAGCAGCTCAAGTGCATCCCCAGTGAAACGTAGCCATGGTTTGGCACCAAAATCCTGAAAAAGCTTCAAAAGCTCAAAATAGGGTCTAGCAAAGATTTCTCCTGGAATCTATTAATATGATGATTCAGGTTTATTTGGTTAATAAGGGTTCACTGAATCCTTCCAATCTTGCAGTCCTGTTAGCTCCAGGAGTTTCCCTAAGAGCATGGCTCCCCAACAACAGAGGCATGCACAGTCGGGGGACAGTCCACCTGCAGATGATTCCGATAATCTGGATGCTGTTTTTATGCCTTTACTTTCTCTGACAGGTACTTCCTCAGCGGAGGATAATGCTGCAGTTGCAGATCTTCAGGACCCAGATCAGTGCTGATAGGGCTGATTTCTGAATCCCTTCATGAGTTGAAATTAGACACTCCTCATACCTTGGCAGCACAATGCTCCCTTATGAGGAACTTGAAGCTTCAGTCTTCCTTTTTTCCTGACCATCTGGATATCACAAAGATGCTCATAGATCACTGGAAGTTCCTCTCTGTGTGGCAAAGGCTATGTCTAAGCTCTATCTGATGGCAAGTACTTTTAATTAGCTTTTTGTTTCTCTGAAGGTGGATTCACTGGTGGCACAGGTTACTAAGTGCACTTCTCTTCCCAGAGAAGGCGGTGTGGTGTTGAAGGAAACCCAAGACTGCAGAATAGATTTTGTGCTCAAACGGATTTTTGATTTTGCATCCTCTTGTTTGAGAGCAGCTGCAGTGGCAACCTTTATCGCCAAGGCCTGTCACGCCAAGCTACATCATGATCCTAATACTATCATATATAGGGATCTTCCATTTTTGGTCACTGGAGTGGATTACGTGGCTGATGACCTGTTAGGATGGTGAGTAAGCTGTCGACCTACTCTGGCACTGGCTGCCCATGCAAAAATGTTGCACCTTCAAGGCCCTTGTCCTCGCTTTCAAAACCTTCCATGAAACGATTCCATACTACATGAAAACTAAACTACAAATCTACTTCCCAAAGCGACCACAGAGGTCCCAAGGAGAAAAACGACTGGCCATACCTCCTGGCCGCTCCCTCAAAACTGAAACAGCCTGTGAACGCTCCTACTGACATTTCATACCCAAACTTTGGCACACAATCCCCCCATCTGGCAGATTATTAGATGGACTCTGGAACTTTAGGAAGGCTGTGAAAACTTCCCACTTTACTAACCCAGCGCCTTAAAGTCATTCACCCAGAAATGCCACTCAGTCAACACACCTATGCCACCTAATCTCATCAGATGCTACTTAGTGCATATGTTTTATTGTCATATCTATATTGTAAATTATTGTCATGTCTATATTGTAATTTATGTAAATTATGTCATCTGTTCTGTATGGATTATTATGGAAGTACTTTGTAACCCGTTCTGGGCTCCTTTGGGAGGACGGGCTAAAAAAATTGAATAAATAAATAAATACTCTATCTCCACCCACCAGATGGTGTGGATCTGGCAATTCTTTGTCCAAGATGATCCTCGGTAAGCTGACATTTATGGTTAATTGCTGTTCGGTAAAGTCTGGTTGACATGGTGAGTGTGCAAGACCGGAAACCTAAGTCCTTGTCGGACAGTAGGCCTCGGTCCTCTGAGGGACCAGGGTGTTCTACTTTTTGTTTCTTCAGACGTTATCATCAGTATTCTGGAGGTCCCTCAGGTCAAAGATAATTTCAGAATGCCAGACAAAGATTTGGTAGAGCTAGACCCCTGCAGTCTTCAGGAGTACACTCTTCCATCCCAAAGATGTAATTATGATTCCAGCCCAAGCCTCCATGTATTAGACAGAGGCTTTCCTAGAGGAATGGGCAGATATTACCACAGATCATTGGATTCTAAGAGAGCGGTACAAACTTGAGTTTATTGTCCTTTCCCAGAGCTTTTTCTGGGCTCCCCAGTGGGAAATCCAGAAAAAGAAGTAAAGGTCAGGGCAACGGTCCAGATTGCTGGATATTGCAGCCATAGAGCCTGTTCCAGAGTCTGACTCGGGCACCAGCAGATACTTGATATACTTCATTGTGCCAAAGAGAGGCTCCAAAGACTGGAGACCAATCCTAGATCTCAAAGCAGCAATGCAGCCCTCAAAATTCCTCAGTTTTGAATGGAAACGCTGAGGTCGGTGATTGCCTCAGTCATGCCAGGGGAATTTCTGGATTTGACAGAAGCCTACCTTCCTATTCCAATTTTTCCAGGGCACAGACAGCATCTTGAACCTTCATCAGTATTTGAGTCCACACGTATCTGGGCAATTGACTCATCAGATCCCAATCAGAGTTCGAAGGACAACAGACAGTTAAGTCGTCCATAGTAATATAGTAAATGATGGCAGATAAAGACCTAAACAGTCTATCCAGTCTGCTCATTAGTTATACCCATTAAAAATACATGATTAAATTAACTTGTCTCTTCTTTGATATTTCTGGGTCATAGACTGTAAAGTCTACCTAGTATTGTCCTAGGTTCTAAATGCTGAAGTTGCCATCCAAGTTCACTCCAGCCTATCCAACCATCCTGTTTGCAGGATATCTACCATAAAGTCTGGCCAGGAACATCCTCATGTTCCAAGTTAGTGGAGTTCCTATTTATGCCTTCCCCTGCCCAATCCTACACCAAATCATCACATATGGGACAAGGGACAAGGACCGTGCAAGTCTGTCCAGTACCAGTCTTAGCTCTTTAATTTACATTCTTCATTTTTTAATTAGAGATCCTCTGTTTATCCCATATTTGCTTTGTCCTCATCACTCTCCACAGAACGGTTCGTACCTTCTTTCAGTCTTGTAATTCCATTTTTTGTTTTCCTCCATTCACTAATATACCTGAGAGAATTTTTGTCTCCCTTTCTTATATTTATAGCCATTTGCTCTTCCGCTTGTGCTTTCACCAGACGTATCTCTCTCTTGACTTCAGTTCTATTCGATATTCCTTTCTGTACTCTTCTTGAGTTGTTTTTTTATATTTCACGAACTCCATTTCTTTTGTCTTTATTTTTTCCACCACTTGTTTGGAAACCCTTCCTTTTTCTCTTATTTTTATTTATTTTCTTCACATAAAAGTTAGTAGCTTTTTATTGCACCTTTCAACTTGGGCCACTGTTTTTCCACTTCCCTAATGTTTTCCCATCCAATCAGCTCTTTTTTCAGGTACTCTCCCATGCTGCTAAAGTCTGCATGTTTGAAATCCAGGACTTTGAGTTTTGTGTGGCCATCCTCCACTTTGGCTGCTATGTCGAACCAAACAATATGATGATTGCTACTTCCCAGGTGGACCCCCCACTCGGACTTTAGAGATACTTTCACCATTTTTGAGCACCAGATCCAGTATCGCTATTTCCCTCATGGGTTCCATTAACCTCATGGGTTCTCCACACGGAACTTTCCAGTCTGCATCCAGCAGGTTGAAATCACCCAGCAGCAGCACCTCCCCTTTCTTTCCCAACTTTTGTATATCCATAATCAGATCTTTGTCAATTTGCTGCAATTGAGTCAGAGGTCTGTAGACAGCACCCAAGTGGATAAAAGTTCCATCTTCTCTTTTCAAAACAATCCATAATGCTTCTTCCTTTCCCCAGGTGCCCTGCATTTCATTTATATGGATATTTGTCTTTACATAGAGAGCTACTCCTCCACCTTTTCGACCATCTCTGTCCTTCCTGAAGAGATTATGTATGTTAGCATCTCATCCATGTGACTCACTGAACCATGACTCAGTGATAGCAACAATATCCAAGTCTGCCTCTAACATCAGTTGCTATAGAGGCTGGGCTGGGTGGTCAACTTTCAGAAGTCACCTCATTCCGATGCAAGACCTAGAATATCTTGTAGTCCGTTTCGCTATAGGTGTTTCTCACTGAATCACGCAAGAAGAAACTCCTCCCTCCAGTTGATACGTGCCTTTCTGAATTTACTCGCCTGACAATATTGCATGTTCTGGGGTCAATGGTTGCGATCATAGATGTGGTCCCTGGGCAAGAGCTCACGTGTGCCCGCTTCAGGAATTGCTGATCTCTCGTTAGAGTCTGCAGAGGGATCCACAACATCAATGGCTCCCTTGGATGCTAGAGACTCATCACACTCTAGCCTGGTGGTTGAATCCTCGTTTTCTAGGGAACGTTCCCCTCCGGATCTCCACCTGAGTGATTTTGATGATGGATACCATATAGGGACGTTGATCTGCTTGTGAGAGTAAATGGTTGATAAATCGCTTGGAACTTCAAACGATTCGGCTGGCTCTCCTATAATTTGAGAGTACGCTCCAGAACAAGGTGATTCGAGTCTTCTCAGACAATGCCACAGTGGTAGTCTGTCAGTCGCCAGGGGGGAACCAGATTTGCTCACCTACAGCTGGAAGCCCAAATGCTCTTTTGATGGGTTGAATTCCATCTTCTAGTGCTTTCAGCATTGCACATAGCAGGAGTGGACAACATGCAAGCGGATTATTTCAGCCACCAAACTCTGGATCCAGGAGAATGGTTGCTGTTCCAGAGAGCCTTCATGTGTATAGTGAAGATATGGGGACGTTTGACCTTATGGTGTTGGTCAACAGAAAGGCAGTTTGGTTCTTCAGCCGCCATCGCAAACCATGAAATGAAGGGCTGGATGCCATGGTCCAGCTGTGGCCCCAGGACGGCCATCTCTCTATGCCTTTCCTCCATGACCCAAGATAGGGTGTCTCTTGTGAAGGATCAAGGTGCATCAAGGTTGAATGATTTCCTGGTACCTGATTGGCCGAGATGCCTATGGTAATTGGACCTGGTTTATCTATGGTTAGATTTTCCTCTCCCTGCTCCTCATGCAGGACCCCTGCAGGATCCAGAATGTTTTGGTCTTATGGTATGGCTTTTGAGTGCGCAACTTTAATGCTCAGAGGCTGCTTGGCTGGTGTGGTTGCCACCATCCTGCACAGCAAGAAGTGGATAGTTGCAGCTTACACTATGACCTGGAGTGCTTTCAAGTCTGGGGCTCTCAGAAGGGTGCAGATCTGTGCTTGGCGTTGATCCCGGTGGTGCTTGCTTTTCTCCAGGAAAGCCTGGAAAAGGGCCTCACATTCAGATTTCTGAGAGTTCAGATAGCTGGGCTTTTGTTCTTAGGTCCTAAGCCCCATGGGACTTCTCATGTGGTTCACCAGATGTGGTTAGGTTTCTGAAGGGCACGTTATGGCTAGGGCCCCCTGACTGCTATGTCAGCCATTTCTCACTTGGAATCTTAATCTGGCTCTTCCAGGCACTTTCCAGTATACCCTACAAGACGTTGTATCAAGCTTCTCTGATGGACCTCACTGTCAAGACAGTCTTCTTGGTTGCCGTTACTTCTGCCCGCAAGGTGTCCAAACTTCAGGCTTTGTCCTGCAGAGATCCCTTTCTTCAGATTACGGACTCAAGCGTGACCTGCACCCTGTCCCCTCTTTCTTGCCGAAAGTGGTCTTTAGCTTCCACATCAATCAAGAAGTGTGGTTGGTAGCCTATATAATAATAATAATAATAATAATAATAATAATAACTTTATTCTTGTATACCGCAATACCATGGAAGTTCAATGCGGTTAACAATAGAAGAGACTGTACATTTACAGCGATGATACATATTACAGTGTTGTTACATTTACAGAGATGTTACATAAATGGCAGTAATAAAAAGGCATATACTAAAGAAGAGACAGTACGTATATAGCGATGTTACATGTTATAGCGGTGGTAAATGGAGGCAATGAAAAGGCAGGGCAATTAGGTAAAACAGAGATTGAGAAAGAGAGGCCATAGTGGCTTGGGAGGGGGGCGTAGTCAGAGGGAATGGAGGCATGTCGAGGTCAGGAGGGTGCAGGGAAGGAGGGAAGGCAGCGTTAGCGGAATTTGTCGAAGAGGTAGTGACTTCCTGAACAGGTGGTAGGGCGGGGAGTTGGAGATGAGGGCGGTAAGGCAATTGTTCCATTTGTCCGCTTGGAATGCTAGGGTTCTATCAATGAATCTCTTGTAGAGGCAGCCTTTTAGGGAGGGAAAGGTGAATAGGTGGGCGTTTCGTGTGCGAGAGGGGCCTGCTATTTCAAGGTGCTCAGACAAGTAGATTGGGGAAGATCCTGTAAGAGTTTTGAAACAGAGGCAGGCGAACTTAAAGATGATCCTTGCCTCAACTGGAAGCCAATGGAGTTTGGTGTAGTAGGGGCTAACATGGTCGTATTTTTTGAGATCATAGATGAGGCGGACGGCCGCATTTTGGACTGTTCTAAGACGTTTGATGGTATTTTTATAGGATCCCAGGTAAATAATGTTGCAGTAGTCTAATATGCTTAATACCAGAGATTGAACGAGTAGACGGAAGGCTTGGTGGTCGAAGTAGCGTTTGATGGTGCGCAGTTTCCAGAGGGTACAGAAACATTTTTTCACCTGGGCACTGGTATGGTCATCGAAGGTTAGGGTGCGGTCCAGGATGACTCCAAGGATTTTTATGGTGGGTAAGATAGGGTAATCTAGCCCATTCAATCTGAGGGAAGTGTTTGTTAATTTGTGGTTGGGACTCGCTAGGAAGATTTTGGTTTTTTCAGAGTTCAATTTTACAAGCATGACAAGGTGTTGAAATCTCTGGATGCATGCAGGCTTTTGTTAAGGTTCCTGGAAGTAATGAATTTTAGTTTGTCAGGTCACATGTTCATGCTAATTGGTGCAGTCTGTAAGGGCAGGCTAGCATCGAAAGCCACCATTTCCAGGTGTATCCAGATGGCTTTTTCTTCCGCCTATGCCGTAGCTGGGAAGCGGCCCCCTGTTTCAGTGAAGGCTTACTCCACACAAGGTGTTGCTTCCTTGTGGGCAGAATCTTCAATGGTTTCCCCGGAAGAGATTTGTAGAGCCGCCACTTGGTCATCTTTACATACCTTCATGAAATATAGATATGGCGGCCAAAAAGGATTCTGCATTTGGCTCTTCGATCCTGGTTGCAGGCTCATCAGTCTTACCCTAGCTTTGAGGGACTGCTCTGTTATTTCCTGAATGTTCAGGAATAGAGTGAGATAAGAATTGCTGCTGCCATCTGTACAAGAAGGAAAGACTAGGTTGTTACCTTGGTAATTTTCTTTCTTGTAAACCCTGACTCTATTCCTGAAGCCCATCATGGGAATTACTGGTTTGCCCATTTTCTACCTCAACAAGTACCTGTAAGTTGGACTTCTGTTTCTTTGACCAACCTTACCAAGATTACCATCTGCATATGTCATGCACTTTCCACCAGAGGGTCTGTCACTGATGTGCCCCACATTGTTAGTGCAGGCTGAATCTCCTTGTTCAATGTTTTTCTTGTTTATTCTACTAACAAGGAATGTTTGCTTGTTTACATGTTTGATATGATCAGATTAAATTTGCTTTTCGGGGAGTTTCCCTGTATCCCTCTCTTGTGTGTGTCCTCTACAGGTATGGCTGTCTGATTTGTCACACTGGAGGTTAGAGGGCAGTCGACGTAAGAGAAGAGAAGCAAAATTGTGCAAATGAAGCTTCCTACAAGAGATCTCACGAGATGGGATTTACTACCCAAGTGTTCAGGAATAGAGTGAGGGTTTACAAGATTATCAAGATAAGAACCTAAATTTTCTATGTGAAACACACCAAAATGTTGACATTTTGTATCATGACTTTCCCTTTTAAGGCAACTTATAGAAGTAAGCAACATGTGATTGTTTTAAGAAGATGCTTACATTTTTACAATAGCATGCATGTATAGCAGAGATGCTTACATTTTTACAATAGCATGCATATATAGCAGAAGGAAGTATTAAAAAAATACTATAGAATGTATAATATGTACATTTATGTTGTTATCTTCTCATCTAATGCTGACCCATTTCCCCCCTTGGGAATATACAGTCCGGCAGGAACAGGAGCTGCGGAATGGAGGGGCTGTGGATAAGAAGCTCACCACACTCGCAGACCTCTTCAGGCCGCCCATTGACCTGATGCACAAAGGCAGTTTTGAAACGGTGGGTTGGAAGTGCTAGTATGTTTGCAAATGAGTTGGTTTTATAGAGCAATATTGAAGCAATCAATTTCTCTATCACTTATTTCTGGAAGTAAATAATATGAAAAAGTACTTTCCTGTTAGGATCAGATGGTTACCTCCAAGTGTCAGTTGGCAAACCACTGTAGGAAAAAGGATGCTTGACTTATTGAGCTATGGATCTGATCCTACATGGCAATCATGTTTTTATGTAAGCATTGATGGTCGAGTGTGCTAGATCTTTACATATCACTACTTCTGAGTTACTGGAAGAAGATAATTTTCTCAGCATATTTGCATTGTATGAGAATCATTGGTCAGCAAACTTTGTTGGCCAGTGCACAAAAGTAGTAGTAATGCCATTAAATTGTGTAGAGGGAGTCCCAAGAATCAGCCACACCCTCTCATCCAACTTGCTGCATCTCATTTTACCATTAATAGGAAAATTAGCACAGTCAGCCCACGAGTTTTGAAACTGCTTACAATGTCCGTGCTTAAGAGGGAGCAGTGTGCTGACCTGGCTAGTGTCAAGGGTTACCTGTTCCTAATCTGAGTAACACATTTGTTCCTCATTGTCTTTTTAATACATGATATGTTTATTTTGTGAAGCTTTTCAAATGGCTTGCTTGATCTTTATATCTGTGCTGGAGAACCAAACAATGAAAAATTTGGAGTAACATAGGGCTAGATTCACTAAGCAAACCGATCGTGTACCGATTGGTTTGCAAGCCCTTTACGACCAGATTTCCCTCCTGCACTATTCACTAATGCCTGTAGCGATCCGATCTCGATCGTCCCATGCAAATTAGTAAAACACCATGCAAAATAGCCAAGTGATTGATTCACTAACAATTGCTTGGCTATTTTGAGTCGGGTTTTACTATTGGCAAACCCAACTGCTGCAAACCTGTCGGTAACTGAGTTACCGTCAGGTCTGCAGGTATTTTGACAGGCCTGCCTGTCTTTTTTATTCATTTTTTTCCATGGCACAGATATTTTGCGTGCCTGTCAAAAAAATGTACCCCCTCACAAAAACACGCCCTCCCAAGCACGGCCACCCACCACCCCCGACCAGCACGACACTCGCCTTACCTCCCTCCCTACCCGCGATCGGCACCACACGGCCCTCGCCCCCCTCACGGCACGGCCCTCCCAGGACGTCCCTCTCTCCGCCTGACCGGCACAGCCACCCCCAGCACCAAAAAGCTGGGAGCAGGAGGGGTGCTCAGTTCCTCCTGCTCCTAGGCCTCCCACCCTCCAGTCCACCCCTGGTCGGCCCGGCCCGCCCACCCCGGTACCTTTTTAATAGTTGGGAGCAGGAGGGGTGCCTGGTCCCTCCTGCTCCTTGGAGGTTCCGAACATCTTCGGGAGCAGGAGGGATGCCCGTAACCTCCTCCTGCTCCTATGTCGCTCCAAAATCTTCGGGAGCAGGAGGAAAGTCCTACTCTCCGGCCGCCCAATAGCGGCCTTAGGTCCCACCCTGGCGCATCATCTGATGCACGAGGAGAGACCTAAGGCTCTGATTGGCTGAGGCGCCTCAGGCTCCTCCCTTTGGAGGGGCCTGGGGCACCTAAGCCAATCAGAGACTTCCTTAGACTCTTCCCTAAGGAAGTCCCTGATTGGCTGAGGTGCCCCAGGCCCCTCCAAAGGGGCTAGGGCAGGGAAGGAGGCAAGGGCAGAGCCTTGCAGCGGCCTGAAAAAAAAAATTCTGGGGGGGGGGGGGTGGAATTGACCTGAATATAAACCGGGACCCCAATTTTTGGGCCCAAAAATCCTGCTTTATATTTGAGTATATACGGTAGTATTCTTTTTTTATTTTTAAATTTTTATTTATTTTAACAACAAATTTTATAAGTATCCAACTTGTTCTGGTAATACAGAGAATGTGGTATATAAACATAATATAAAAAGCAAAGGGAATAAACTAATCCCATCATATAAACAAATGTTATCTCTTCCTTAGACCTCTAAACAGCTAGAGGGAAATATAACATAAGAAGGAGATCTATAAAGAAATGTTAACAATAAGGAATAAGCTTAAAGGGTTACACCATCTATCTTTCTTTCAATCATCCCTTAATTTCCTGGGCAAGTCTCTTAGTATCCAAAAAGTCCTTTACCTGTTCTGGAGCAAAAAAGACATATATTATACCCACATATTTAACTAAACATTTGCATTGATAACTCAACAAAAAAGTAGCCCCCAATGCCTTAACTTCTTGTCTCATATTCAGGAACAATTTCCTGCATTCTTGAGTGGATTTAGTCACATCAGGAAAGACCCAAATTCTCTGCCCAAAAAATACAGCTTGAGAAAATACATTCGTATTATAGAATTCAAGTCTTTTTCAAATACAAATGATACAAGAAGAGTAGAACGAGATTGAATTTCCAAAGATTTTTCCAGCAAAACAGAAAGGTTATTTAAATCAGGAATTTGTATTTTTTCAGCTTCAGGGAGTTTTTCTAACTTCTTTTTATCTGGAAGGTAGTAGATACGATTTATGGGCGGCAAAGCTTCAGATGGTAATGTTAGAATTTCAGTCAAATACTTTTTAAACATATCGCCCGGTGTCATCCCTGTTGCTTTTAGAAAATTGAGAAACCTCAAATTTAGCCTTCTATTATAATTCTCAATCTGTTTGAATTTCTTTAATGTATAGAGTTTGTCCTTTGCCATAATCCCAGTTAGTTGTTGAAGAGAAGATACTTCTTTATTAATCAGCTCAATTTTATCAGTTGTATCTTTCTTTACAAATTCTAAAGATTTTAAGTCATTGATTTTACTCACAAACGTTGTAAATTCAGAAGAAGATTTGGTCACAGCAGTTTCCATTCTTTGTAGCATACACCAGATGCCGTCCAGGGTTACCACCGCGGGAGGGGAGGGGAGGGGAGAGTCCTCTCTCCCTCTCCATGAATGACTTGGGGCTCAGCGGCAGGCAGCAGCTCGACTCTTTCTGCGTGTGTCTGCAACAATCTGCCCAAAATTGGAGATGCCACGAGGTTGCTGAAGTCTTATGCTGGTCGTGGTGGAGGCAGGATGAATAGAGGAGACAGAGATATCTCAGGCCCAAAGGTTCCGGAGGCGCCTTCCTCCGAGACTGAAGCAGGCAACTCCACTCCACTAACAGATGGGGTGCTTGTCGTGAAAGAGTCCATCTTCAACTGTCCCGGCATAGAGAGATTCGGCCGGACAGAAGCCTTTCTTTTCGTATGAGGCATAGTTGAATGAGGTATGGAACGCCGATAACAATGGGCAGTTCTATGGAAGAAACTGGGAGGTAAGAATATGACGCTCACGGCAGCATCTAACCCGCCGCCATCTTAGTTTCCCTGCTTTCATATGGTAGTATTCTTATTTGTATTGGGAGCCAGTGTGAGTCGAAGTATGCCGCAGTGATGTGATCATGTTTCCTCAGTGAATAGATAAGTCTCAGTGCTGTGTTTTGTACTGTTTGTAGTTGCTTTATCATGGTTGCGGGGCAGAGGAGATGGAGGATGTTACAGTAGTCTAGAAGACCTAGGACTAGGGATTGGACTATGCGTTGGAATTGTTTTCTGTCAAAGAATTTTCGAACTTGCCTTAGGTTTATCATGACCGTGAATTATTTCTGTATTTTTTTGTTGATTTGTGGCTGCATGGTACAGCTTCTGTCTATCATCATTCCCAGAAGTTTTAGAGTGAGTTGAATGGGGTATGTGATTGAGTTTATTACTAGGTTTGTAATGGTTGGGGTTTTATGATTTTTGAGGAGTATAAATTTTGTTTTGTCTGGGTTCAGTTTCAGTTTGTGATCTTTCATCCATGTTGCTACTGTTTCTAGTGTTCTTTGTGGTGCGTCTATCATGGTGGGTGTTGGTTGATCAAAAGTAAGGAGAATGGTGATGTCGTCTGTATAGCTATAGGAGGTTAAGCCTAATTTGTCTAGGCAGGTGCCGAGGGATGCAATGTAGAGATTGAATCAACCGGAAAGGAGGAGGCCTGGCTCTGCTTTACAAATCATTCTTCAATGTTCAGCTCCTTGAAAAGGGCAGCCATACCTCTCTAGAATTCTTACTAGCTTCAGTTAAAGACGAACTCCACCCCCACCCACTAGGCATCTTGCTTCTTTACCGCCCTCCCATCCCCTGGAATAAATCCTCTGAACTTGTCCTAGAGCCTATAACAAGAGTCTTCCTAAAATTCCAGAGACTACTGATCATAGGAGATATTAACCTCCACCTTGACGATAACACCAGCAAGGACACAACTGAATTCAAAGACTTCCTCACCTCCCTTGGCTTCACCACTCCTCCACCCACACCTACCCATGATAAAGGACATACACTAGACATCATCAGCTTCCTCGACCTGACTGAGCACAAAACTTCTGCCGAAGAGGCCCGCTGGGACCTTGTCCTGTGGTCTGACCACCTTCTAGGCTCTTTCTGCCTCCCCATCTTCATGTCTCATCTAGGTACTCCACCCCGGCCCACAAAATCTATCACCTACCACAAAAAAAATCACGAGCGAATTGTTCTGGACCCAGTTTCTTAACCAACTTCCCCCTTCTCCTAAACACACAGACCCAGAGTCCAACTGGCATAATTGGGTTACCCTTTCCGGGACTACCTACCACGCTCTGGCCCCTTTATCTACAAAATCTATCTCCCACTCCCACAAAGCCCCCTGGTACCTTCCATATCACAGGGAACTAAAACAGAATTGTCGAGCCCTGGAACGGAAATGGAAAAAATCGAAATCCCCCTCAGACAAACAATCCTGGCGAGACAACATCAAGTGCTATAACACAATACTAAAAAAAGCAAGAAAGAATTTCTATGGAGATAAAATCACCAGATCAAAAAATCAAAATAGTACTCTGTTCTACATCTGGCGAAAATTAACCTCAAAAAACGACTCCACCTCTCCCCTCCTTCCGCAAACGACTTAGCCAAATTTTTCAATTAAAAGATTTCCACCATAAGGAGCTCTTTCCCCCTCAGCAGTCTCTTACAATTCTCTTCCTCCCAATGACTCAAACCCTATCCCAGTGGATAGATCCTGGATGACATTTGAACCCATATCTGAACCCCAGATCTCTAAACTCTGCCTCAGACTGAAATCCTGCAAATGCATCTTAGATCCTTTCCCATCCCACCTTTATGAAAACATTCCTGCACAGGCCATCTTCTCCCTTACGAGACTCATTAACTCTGCTCTACTATCAGGCTTGTTCTGCACAAAAATGGGCCACATTGCCTTGTCACCTATTCTGAAAAAAGCCGATCTCGACCCCTCCCTACCATCAAACTACCGTCCCATAGCAAATATCCCTCTACTTACCAAACTTCTAGAAACCATATTGCTATCCAGCTCTCCTCCTATCTCGAGAGATTCTCCATTCTTCACCCCTACCAACATGGCTTCAGACCCTGCTTTAGCACTGAATCCCTCCTAGTTTCCCTAATTTCAAAGGTACAACAACTACACTCACGTAACAAATTTGCTGTCCTATTACAATTCGATCTTTCCGCTGCTTTTGATGTCGTCCACCACGACATACTACTTTACCAACTTTCCGAGATTGGAATCGACTCCACCGTCCTAATGTGGTTCTCAAACTTCTTACGCTCCCGTTCCTACACCGTCAACACAAATGGCACCATGTCCACTCCTTGGACTCCATCTTGCGGTGTCCCTCAAGGATCACCCCTTTCCCCTATTCTCTTTAACATCTACATGTCCTCCCTGAAACTCTTTCAACTATCCCCCCTGGAAACAATCTACACTTATGCAGATGACATCCTTGTCCTCCTTGAGACTGACCAGAACCTCACCAACCTCCACGAAAACATTACAGCTTGCATAATGAGACTCCGTGCCTGGTCCCTCTCGGTACAGATGAAACTAAACGAATCTAAAACAAAGCTACTCTAGCTCGGCCCAAAATTCGAACACCTGCCCACACTTTTCGCACTACCCACAGGTGATACACTACAGCTCGAATTCTCATGCAAGGTCCTTGGTATCATTATCGATTCCTCTCTCTCCCTCAATGACCACCTCAACTCCTTGGCAAAATCATGCTTTTTCAGCCTTCACATGCTGAGGAAAGCTAGATCCTACTTCAGCCAACAACACTTTGCCATCCTTGTCCAATCCATCATCCTCTCCAAACTAGATTACTGCAACGCCATCTACTTAAATCTATCAAAAAAAGGTATTCTAAGACTCCAGCTAATCCAGAATACTGCTGCCAAACTGATCTTCTCAAAACGCAAATCTGACCATGTCTCCCCACTCCTTGCCAAACTTCACTGGCTCCCAATAATCTCCAGAATCCATTTCAAATGTTCCTGCCTGGCTTTCAAGATCATTCACGGAATCCTCCCTCCTCTTATCCCACTGTCTTTCAACTCCTCCAGTCCCGACTCCTCCAGAACTGCCCAAAGGCTTAAACAAGCCTTCCCCTCTCCACGCGGCATCCACTATGCAGGCAAACTGGGAAAATCCCTTCTCTTCAAAATCACAGGTCTTTGGAACGACCTCACCACCCCGCTGCGGAACCTGAGCTCCCTTCAGTTATTCCGCAAACAACTGAAAACCTGGCTTTTCAGCAAATTGTAGCTCTATCCTTCCCCCCTTTCTCTCCCCCCTTCTACACATAAGTTCATGTAATCCTTTTTCTTCTTCTCTACCCACTATTTTAAGTTCTTGTAAACCGTGTCGAGCTCCATACTCATGGAGATGATGCGATATATAAATTTAAGGTTTAGATTAGATGAAGAGTATTAGGGATAAAGGGGATCCTTGGGGTACGCTGCAGGGATTGGACCATGGTTCTGATTTTTCTTTGTTTGTCTTTACTCTGTAAGTCCTGGATCATAAGAATCCTTGAAACCATGTGTGTACCTTATCTGTGATTCCTATTGTGTCTAGTATTTGTAGTAGGATGTCATGGTCTACCAGGTCAAATGCTGCGGTGAGATCTAGTTGTATAATCAGCATTTTTCTGCCTGTGCTGAGGTGTTGTCTAGGAGGGAACCAGTAATGTCTCTGTGCTATAATTGGTTCTGAACCAGATTGTTTAGGGTGGCTTTAGTTGTGGCTTTCTAGGTAGTTGGTGAGGAGTTTAGCTACAAGGCCTTCCATTAGCTTGACATAGAGTGGTATTGAGGCTATGGGTCTATAGTTGGATGGTTGATCTGTTGCTCCTTTAAGGTCTTTTAGGATCGGGGTGACGATTTCGCTGAGGTCTTGCGGGGAAAGGCCATCTGTGAAAATGGTTTATATCCATTGTAAGAGGAGAATTTAGGACTGGAGGTTTTTAACAGGTATGGTGGGCAATGGTTGAGGTCGCAGGCTGCGTGGCTGTATTTTTTATAGAGTTTGTTAAGGTCGGACTATTGTAAAGTGGAAAAGTGGGACCAGGTTCTGTCTGCTGCAGCTAATTCTTTTTCTGTGAGAGGCATTGTAATCTCTTCTAGGTGAGTTGAGGTTCCAATGAAGGTTGTCCTGGCAGTTGTAATCTTGTTTTTAAAATAATCAGCTAAAAGGGGTGGCTAAGCGGGGAGGGGTGTCGTTATTGGCCAGGTAGGGTTTGGTGTCTGTGAGTTCTTTTAGTAATTGGAATAATGTTCCACATTAAAAACCATCCAAAGATAAAAACAAAAGACTGTGGATGTGAATGTGAATGTTCTGAAAGATGATTTATTATTCGCTCTTCACAATAAAAATACAAATAAAAGTCTGAATTTGGGTCCGGCAGAGTGCTAAAACCTTAGCTTAATTTCACAACCAATTCACAGGTCATTGGATTGGAGTGCACTGAGCAGTCTAGCAAGTAGAGTGCAAAGTGCAGAAAACTTGAATTACACAAGCGTTTTACAAACTAGCAGGTAAAGTGCGGAGTGCAGATAGCCTTAGCTTATTTCTCGCCTTACTCACAGTTCAGTGAAGGGCTGAAGATCAGCAGGAGAGGCTTTGGGAGCGGGACCAAGGTCCCGATGTTGCCTGTGGTGGTCGGGTCGGCAAGGCAGGGAGGGAACTTCTCAGTCTTGCCGGCGTTCCCTTAGGCCAGGAAGCTTGCATACTGTTTTGTTGGACAGAAGCTCATATTCTGTCGCTCTCAGTGGCCCACGTGGCCTGTGTTGACAATGTTCAAGCAGATTTCCTCAGCTGACAGATTCTGGACCTGGGAGAATGGACCCTTGCAGAAGGCATTCATTCTGATTGTTCAGCATTGGGGTCAGCCTCAGATGGACTTGATAGCTTCAGCACATAACTCAAAGTCTAGGTGCTTTTTCAGTCAAAGAACACAGCACGGGAGCCTAGGGCTGGATACATTGGTGCAGCCCTAGCTGGTTCTTGAGCTCCCTCAGTGGTCTGTAGTTGGTCAGGTCTTCTTCCAGATAGTGAAGCATCCTGGCCTGGTGATTGTAGTCCAACACCGGAGAGAACTGGCCTGTATAGGTAACTAACCTATGAAGGGTGATCAAACAGATTTATAAAAAAGCTCAGAGATACGAAACTCTGAAGGGAAGGTTGTGAGACCTCCCTTAGAAAAAGAGTTTACCTTCCAGTCATAGTCCTTTTATAAAAAGTCTTTGATCACTTCCTTCAAAGGTATATATGAAAATCTCATCTTTAAAAATTTCAAAAAAAGTTTAGTCCTAACAAGGTACTGCTTTTCAAATTGCAAATGTCACTGCACCTGTGGCAAATTCTGAAGAATTTACTTAGCTTGTAAGCAGGATTTAGGGGGGTCCCAACGCGGCCCCGTTTCGATCCCTGCTTCAGGGAACCCGATTGTGGATACTCTTAAACAGGTTCCTAGAACAAGTTCAAGCTGGAAAAGGTTTCTGTTGTGACATGCTGATGAAGATTCTAAAATAAACATATAGACATGCCTCGTGTGAGTAAATTCTTGTAGCAAACCCACACTGGCAAAAATGGTACGTTTTGAGGCTCACACAGGGCACAAGATGCAATATTCTCAAATCAAATGTACATACCGCAGCTGGAACATAGTAGCTTCTGAGTCTTTGAACCGCCAGACCAACACAATTTTCCTGGCTGGTTAAATACTGATTATTGTACAGACGCTGAAAAACGTGATGATGTCATGACGTTTGGAAACGGGTCCTTAAACAAAACATACCAGAATCCTTCCACTACTTTGATATTAAACTACTAAAGTGTAAATAAGGGCTAAAGACCCCCAATTTCAAATGTGCAGAGTCCATCTGCTGCTCTGAATGTGGATTACCGAAATGTAGATGAGGGCTGGAAAATTACAACTTCGAAGTGTAGATGAGAGCTGAAAAACCACAACTCCATATATGCAATGTACTTCCACTCCTTTAAATATGAACTGTTGAATATTGTAAATAAAAATGCTGAAAGTGTAAATGAGGGCTAAAAAGCCACAATTGAGAGTGTATATGATAGAGGTATGAATCTACAGAAATGCTATCCACTCTATTTCTTGATTGAGACCATGAGGGCTCAATGTATGTAAATTATAGATCCACTTCTGTTCTTTCCTCCACAATATTTTAGCAACATCACCCCCAGGTAGACCCATTGTGTCGGGCATAGGGTCCCTTTTGGAACCCCTTTCCAAACTTTTGGATACCCACCTCAAGGACAGAGTCCCTCTGGCCCCTTCATATGTCTCAGACTCAGCCAACATGATAAATTTCTTGGCAGACAAAAGCAATGTACCATCTAATGCTATACTACTTACTTTAGATATAACGACACTATATACCAACGTGCCTCTAGATGCAGCAATTCAAGTCATAGCTAACGAGCTTGCAGCTTTAGAATTATCACAAAAACGGATATCTTTTCTACTTCAGATCGCCCACATAGCATTAAGTATGAATTACTTTCAATTTGACAGCACATATTACCCACAAATCAAAGGCACTGCCATGGGAGCTAAAATGGCCCCATCCATAGCATGTCTATGTTTCCAAGTTTGAACAACAGTTCCTATACCCCTCACAACCATTAGGCCAGGTGCTCGGAGGCGGGGCTTGTGACATATGCACATATGGAAAAGATATATAGACAATGCTTTTGCTGTATGGGTTGGATCTTCCATCCAACTTGATGAGTTTTTTGCTTGGCTGAGTACCTGTGATCCAAATTTACAATTCACTATGCATACCGATCCACATCAAGTTCCGTTTTTAGATATTAACATTATTCTCACCCAAGGTCATTTCACCACCAGCATCTATCGGAAACCTACCGATAGGAATAATCTTTTACAATACACTAGTTTTCATCCCCATTGGCCAGTTCCTTCGGCTACGTAGACTATGTTCCACTACACATGAATATGTACATCAAGCTACACAGATGCAAGCTCGTTTTGTAGAAAAAGGATACCCCTCCTCTGTGATTCGTAAAGCTTACAAAAGGGCCCTGTATTCTAATAGGGCACTGTTGCTAAATCCCACTAGTTCTCAAGATTCATCACCCCTGGTATGTGTTCTCCCTTACTCTATTCATGCATTCCAGATTAAACGAATCATCAAGCAGCATTGGAATATCATGAGATACCACTCTGAGTTTTTGGAATTTCCCAGATTTGCCTTTTCCAAACAACAAAATCTTAAACAAGTGCTGGTGCACTCACAATTTTTGAGCTTACCCCAAAGGCAGGTTGTTGGTGTACACAGCCAGTGTGGTCATTGTAGAATGTGTGCGTATAGCGTTAAACTATCGGAGATGACGTTTAGGGTCCAACCTAGAACCCGAAGTTTGGCTACTAACTGTAACACAGAACAGGTAGTATATATCATACAGTGTCCCTGCCATCTTCATTATATAGGCAGCACCACCCGCAGTATTAAAGTAAGAATAGGTGAGCATCTGAGTAGAATTCGATCAGGTGTCAAAGAAGCCCCTTTAGTATCCCATTGGAGAGATTTACAACATCAATTGTCAGAATTACAATTTTCTATCTTAGATGTAGTTTTGGTTACAAGAGGGGGTGATGTTGCTAAAATATGTGGAGGAAAGAACAGAAGTGGATCTATAATTTACATACATTGAGCCCTCATGGTCTCAATCAAGAAATAGAGTGGATAGCATTTCTGTAGATTCATACCTCTATCATATACACTCTCAGTTGTGGCTTTTTAGCCCTCATTTACACTTTCAGCATTTTTATTTACAATATTCAACAGTTCATATTTAAAGGAGTGGAAGTACATTGCATATATGGAGTTGTGGTTTTCCAGCCCTCATCTACATTTCGGTAATCCACATTCAGAGCAGCAGATGGACTCTGCACATTTGAAATTGGGGGTCTTTAGCCCTTATTTACACTTTAGTAGTTTAATATCAAAGTAGTGGAAGGATTCTGATATGTTTTGTTTAAGGACCCGTTTCCAAACGTCATGACGTCATCACATTTTTCAGCGTCTGTACAATAATCAGTATTTAACCAGCCAGGAAAATTGTGTTGGTCTGGCGGTTCAAAGACTCAGAAGCTACTATGTTCCAGCTGCGGTATGTACATTTGATTTGAGAATATTGCATCTTGTGCCCTGTGTGAGCCTCAAAACGTACCATTTTTGCCAGTGTGGGTTTGCTACAAGAATTTATTCACACGAGGCATGTCTATATGTTTATTTTAGAATCTTTATCAGCATGTCACAACAGAAACCTTTTCCAGCTTGAACTTGTTCTAGGAACCTGTTTAAGAGTATCCACAATCGGGTCCCCTGAAGCAGGGATCGGAATGGGGCCACGTTGGGACCCCCTAAATCCTGCTTACAAGCTAAGTAAATTCTTCAGAATTTGCCACAGGTGCAGTGACATTTGCAATTTGAAAAGCAGTACCTTGTTAGGACTGAAGACTCTAGGCCTTCACAGACAGACCACTCGACTCCCTTTATGCTGGTTCAAACATTATGAGTTTAATAATCAAATGGTAGCTTACAGGAACAAATCACACAGCATACAGAGTGATAGAGCATACATCAGGCTGGCCAGACTGATGGAGAATTTCCAAAGGGTTCTGAAGCTCTGGTCCCGGGACCCCTCTTTTATAGGACTCTGACAGCTCTGGCCCACCTTGATGCATGTTACATTTCACATTTTCATTGGTTAATCATATTTATTATCTCATTTATTAATCTAATGATTGGTTAACATGAGTAATACTGTGTTACCACACCCCTTATGATTTCTTAATTCTACCCTGATTTCCCCTAAATGTCCTGCTAATATATCAAGCCCCGCCTCCGAGCACCTGGCCTAATGGTTTTTAGCTCTGTGGTTAGTTTTTACTTCCTTACATCCCTTGTTCTTATGCTGCACAGCACAGTTTCTTGATGAATTTCTTACATCAATTTATGTGTCTTCCTTTCCAGCTGTGTTTTGTGGTTGACCTTTCCTTTAAGAAAGCAGAAGTGTCTTTCAGAGCTGACAGTTTGTTAGAGTTTGTTAGTCAGAGTCCATTTTTACTTTTTCAGCATTCATTTTAGGCTCCATCCGTATTGGCCTGTTTCTGCTTAAATGGGGGAAATTTCAGGGGTCTTCACCTGGTCTCTAATACACAGGACTTCTATACCCTTCCTCATTCCCCTCTTCGAAGATTGCGAAATCTCCGAAATCTTCAAGGTCAAGTTGAAGGTCATGATGGTACTTGATTACGGAGCACAGGCATAAGGCCCTGATACTCGACAAGTAGGCTTGATATGGGATTAAGAGGACAAATAGACTAATCCATCCCCAATTAACAACCATTAAAGGCATGTGTCACAGTATAACTCAGCAATCCTATAAAAATATATGTGCAACTGTTATTATAGAAGAACAGAGGGGATAGATTATTAATTTACAGTTTGTTTAAACAAAGATGATGCTATACCAATAACCCTTAGTAACCCGATCTACAGAGGCACTATTGTAAGTGTAGGGGGTCCCTATTTCAACATTTGGGATAATCCGGGCAGCTAGGCATCTGCAGGGGTTCATAATTTAATCTGATACATTTTAATATATTCTCCTTTTATGGCTTCATCCTGTGGCTTCATCCTGTTATGAGCATACTACATCCAAAAGGGATGGAGGGATAAATTAACAAGTTAGATTATTTCCATGCTCTTCCAAAATAGCTGGGATCAGTGCAGACTCGGCTGGGTCCAGACGCCAGGGGTGAAAGTCCAGATAACCACATCAAATCTTACGTCATCATCCTTCAGCTGGGCTCATTACTTCTTCACTGCACTTCTCCTCAGCTATGCAGCAAGAAAGGGGATGGAAAGAATCTAATTGGAAGGGAAAATAACTAGGGAGCTATTGTGGGAGTCAAAACAGGATGAAAATGCATAAAGTCACAATCAAGAAAAACACATGAATCTTGCAATAGGGCTGTTAGAAATAATTACCAACACATGAAAATATATATATATATATATATATATATATATATATATTAATACTGCATGAGTCCATAAAAGAGTTAAAGTGCAAATTAATAAGTCCATAATTAAAGCTGTAGAAGTTCAAGGTCATAAAGGTCATCCAGTCTTTGGTAGCAACAGTCAGGAAGTCTTTGCTGGTAAGTCTAGGCGCTTATCAGGTTCCTTCTCTGGAAGCAAGATCCTTCCTTTGGGGCTCATCTGTCATCAGGGTTTCATACGGCTGAAAATTTTTCAGCGATGATATTTCAAATAGCATTAGTCCATAATTATGCAAATAAGTCATTAATAGACATTAAAAGGGTGTAAAAACGGATTCTCATGTAGCATACAGCTTCCTCTGATAGCAATTGTTTTTGTGAAGTGATCCACAATTAATAAGGCAGAAATATCTGTACTGTATATATCATCTAACTTGTTTCCAACAATACCTGAGCAATATTACTAACAGGATAGGTACAGTGTTAAAAGATGACATACAAAAAAACCCAAAAACTTATCTGCTTTAATTCAAATAGACTAAGGTCTAATATATGTATTGGCTGAATTATATTTGTCAGCCTAAGGGAATTATAGTTACAATGGCATATGATGTTCAAAGGACAGGAGTAATATACTAAACATAAATATGAATTAGCAAAGAGTCAAACCCAAGCAAAAGGATGGCTAAGCTATAGCCTTAGACATATTAACACATAGGTTATATTGAAACATACTAAAATAAAGATGATTAACCCTAAAAATGAAAATAAAATAGGATTTATGGGAGAAATGTCCTTCCCATGGGATTCTATCAAATCATGGGTTCAATTTTGTTTGACTCATAATATATTTTTGCTAAGAAACCAAATAAAATCCTACATATTGATTAAAACTAGACAAATTATTTTTCTAACAAACAGTGCACAGCCTACAATGGGTTAACAGTACAATGTATGAAAAAAGCAGAAGTTACTTTCGCTTCGGTGTGTGGTGAAAAAAGACTTTCACTAATTTTCTGAATTTCAATCAGCAAAAAGACCTAAACTACAATATTTTGAATTCCAATCAATAGGACTGGACATTTCCTTCAGCAACTTATTAGAAAAGTTCTTAAGCAACAGTTAGAACCATTTTTTAAATAAAGCTAAACGCTGATTACATTGTGTTAAACCAGAAAGTATTCCTGCATGTATCAGAGAATATATAAGAAAAAGAGGAAGTAACATTTCTTTTACAAGTTCCAAGAAAAGGTAGAGAGAGAAAGACTGCTAGAAGTTTTTCGAAACTGTTATGATAAGTAAAAGAACAATAGTTTTTCTTTTATATTGCTAATTATATTGAGTACCCATAAATGGAAATCCACTCGTATTTCCAAAAACATTGAATTTGACACAGGGCACAATACAACAGATAATGACTCATGGTAACATAAAAGACTGTAGCGCTGAAAAATAGACAGACATTAATTGCTAGCAAATATTACGGGAGCACCCCTCTCGTAGCTAAAAAAAAAATAATTGATTCTCTTAAAGTGTACTTGTAGAACACTGCAGTTCTCCCTGACTCTAGGAAACAAAATAGTCATTAGTAAAAAGAAGGAAACGTAAGTGGCAATATTAAAATCCTGGACCTATAAAGACAAAAGGGTTTTTTTTTTAAATCTTGCATTGTCACCTTGTCTACTAGTTGGACATATATTTTTTCTTGTGCAAATACAGTTTCTGCTTTCTTCGTGCATTATCTTTCTCTGATCTCCAGTAATCTGTTTATAGTGTATGCGAAATCCGTCTGTGATCAAAAAACAAAAAATAATGTCATCTTTATTCACCCCCCTCTTCACAGCTGTTGAAATGGAGCTCAACAGGTGTGAAATAACCTAAGAGATAGCAAATGGTGTGGTTAGTTTGGCAAGCCACCACAGATCACCCTCTGGGTGATCAATAATATACAAATCTACAGGGAGAGATTGTGATGGTAACAGGAACGGAGGAGCTTGTTTTTAGGTCAGACTAATAATGGAAAAATGTATGTATAAGAGGGGTTTATAGCCATGGGGCGCTTCCCCTCTGGATTCCCTTTAGAGAAGGCTTATTAGACTACAGGAGTAGATAAGAAATTAGGATGTGGAGGAGATCACCAGTGAGACGCTGACACAGGAAGGTAGTGTATGAGTCAGTGTCTTGTCGTGATCATAGATGAACAACGATATGTGTCCCTGAACCCCTGTAGGTCATGTGCAATGACCCGGGGAAAAGATACCAGGACTCTCATGGAGAAGAGAGGCTGAGAAAGATAGATTTGAGGACATATATTTCATGGGCGTTCAGTAGAGATTATTGGCATAAAGACCGCCCTCAAAAATATGCCTGAACACCAAGTATGCACCAGCCGGTACCAGGAGGAAAATTTAGGAAGAACGAGATAAAAGAAGCCAGGCATCAGTTCCCCAACACTTATGATAATGAAGGTTCACAAAGATGCATGCTGACAGAAAATGGATATATATAGATAACAGTAATAGGTCAGATTTAGAGATTATTTACCAAAGAGATATATATAGGTGACTGATTTCACATGGCACCAACGATGCGGATGCAGAGAAACATCAAAATGCAAGACAGTGGATTCATAGAAGCAGCAAAATACAATATCACTATACAATGTAATATTACAAAATGGTTAACCTGTGGACAGAAAAATGATAGTCCGGCGAAGAGATACAGCAAGACAAGATTCATACAATAAGGCCTGAGTCCTGTGGATTCAGGGATGTTCTATTGAAACAACCACAAAGCCTCATCTATTGGACGCGTGCCACGTGCAGCTAAGGCACCTGTAGGCAGCTAGTCTGACCCATACGGCTGATATCCCCAACCGTTCATAACATTTTTAACAACGGGCCAGTGGAGTAGCCACTGCCTCTGGTCCAGTCGTGCCTATTGGAGAGCTCTGTCAGCTCTAAGCCAGGCCTCCAGGCCCCTAGGCCTTCTAGGGTTAAGCAAAGGGATAACCCAAGCCGTATACAATCAGCCGGGTTGTTCAGAGGTGCACCTTTTTATCTCTCTTTCTCTGGGTCTATGTGAACCACTTTCAGTAGATCTGGGCTCCGTGGCAATCTTTATAAAAGCAGTCAGTAGGATTAGGGCAGCGCAACGGTGGAGAAGTTAGGCGAGCCGATTCTAGGGCAAGGGCAGTTTGATCTTGAAGTCTCTTTTCCTGGAGGATACGGTCGACACAGGAATTTGGACCAGTATTAGTATTAGTAGGGATAACAAGGTTTATAGGGTCTTTTGGGAGCAAAGAAATTTGAGACCATATTCCATTGCTGGTTTTAAGATGGAAAAAGGAAGAAACGGCATAAAAGGGGAAGCAAGATAAGGAGGGCAACACAGCAAATCTGCAATAAAATAAGGAAGTTTAGGTGAAGACAATGCATAAGTACAGACATGAAACCCAGAAGCAAACTTTTGGCCAAAAGTAATGGAGAGGCAATCTGACAAGCAGATTTTAGGCCTGCAATCCAGTGAGGTCGCTTAAGGCGTGTGTCTTTCCCCTCTACACAGTTGGGGGTCACCACTGAAGACCCTAGGTCTTCACAGACAGACCACTCGACTCCCTTTATGCTGGTTCAAACATTATGAGTTTAATAATCAAATGGTAGCTTACAGGAACAAATCACACAGCATACAGAGTGATAGAGCATACATCAGGCTGACCAGACTGATGGAGAACTTCCAAAGAGTTCTGAAGCTCTGGTCCTGGGAGCCCTCTTTTATAGGACTCTGACAGCTCTGGCCCACCTTGATGCATGTTATATTTCACATTTTCATTGGTTAATCATATTTATTATCTCATTTATTAATCTAATGATTGGTTAACATGAGTGATACTGTGTTACCACACCCCTTATGATTTCTTAATTCTACCCTGATTTCCCCTAAATGTACTGTTAATATACCAAGCCCCGCCTCCGAGCACCTGGCCTAATGGCCTGTGGTTAGTTTTTACTTCCTTACATCCCTTGTTCTTACGCTGCACAGCACAGTTTCTTGACGAATTTCTTACATCAATTTCTGTGTCTTCCTTTCCAGCTGTGTTTTGTGGTTGACCTTTCCTTCAAGAAAGCAGAAGTGTCTTTCAGAGCTGACAGTTTGTTAGAGTTTGTTAATCAGAGTCCATTTTTACTTTTTCAGCATTCATTTTAGGCTCCATCCGTATTGGCCTGTTTCTGCTTAAATGGGGGAAATTTCAGGGGTCTTCACCTGGTCTCTTCTACACAGGACTTCTATACCCTTCCTCAGGACTAAACTTTTTTTGAAGTTTTTAAAGATGAGTTTTTCATATATATCTTTGAAGGAAGTGATCAAAGACTTTTTATAAAAGGACTATGACTGGAAGGTAAACTCTTTTTCCAAGGGAGGTCTCACAACCTTCCCTTCAGAGTTTCGTATCTCTGAGCTTTTTTATAAATCTGTTTGATCACCCTTTATAGGTTAGTTACCTATACAGGCCAGTTCTCTCCGGTGTTTATCATAGCTTTTCTGGTCTGTGTCTATTAACTTTATATCCCTGAATGTACTTTAGTAAATTCGTCTGGTGATTGTAGTGGCACGGGATTGGCCTTGCTGCTCATGGTATGCAGATCTCGTACGTCTTCAGCGGGACGAGAAGCTCTGGCTCCTTCTTCATCGATATCTTCTCAGTCAGGGACTGGTGCTCATGGAGAACCCATGGTGCTTTGGTCTTACAGCATGGCTTTTGAGGTAGATATCGCAACTCTTTTGCACTCAAAGAAAACCTCTACTATGGCTTCTTATTCCAAAACCTGGTAGGCTTTCCAATAGTGGTGTGCTAGGGATCAGGTGGAGCCTGAGAAGGCTCCCATATCAGTAGTCCTGGCTTTCCTTTAGGAGGGTTTAGACAAAGCTCTGGCAGTGGCCTCCCTGAAAGTTCAGGTTGCAGGCCTTTTGTGCACAAAGGCGCTAGTTCACTTACTGCTTATCCTGTTGTGACCAGGTTTAGGAGGGTGGCACTTTGTCTGCGTCCTCCCTTGCAGCTTTTTCCCATTGTGGAATCTTAACATCATTTTGCATTGCCTTGGTGATGCCCCTTTCGAACCACTGAAGGATGTTTCTCTTCTGGACCTAACAATCAAGACTGTTTTTTCTGGTCACCATTACATTACCATACAGCATGGTGTATTTCGGAGCTTCAGTCTCTTTCGTGCAGGGAACCCTTTCTCCATATTATGGATATGGTGTTTTCCGCTATACTGTACCTTCCTTCTTTCCAAAAGTGGTCTCTGCCTTTCATATCAACCAGGAGGTTAAGTTGCCTACATTTCATCCAACAGGATTGGAGCACAAAGATCAGATCTTATGCAAATTCGATGTCCAGAGGGTTTTGCTCCGTTATTTGGAGAGAACTAATGAGTTCAGGCTGTCTGATCACCTTTTTGTTCTAACTGTTGCGCCTTGCCATGGTAGGCTGACATCTAAGTCCTCAATCACTTGATGGATTCAAATGACCTTTTCTGCAACTTACCTCACCAGCAGCAAGCAGCCTCTGATCTTGCTTGCAGCGCATTCAACGATTGATGTGGCTGCGTCATGGGTGTAATCTCATGTGCTTCATACTGATGAAATTTGCAGGGCGACTACTTGGGCCTCTCTTCATACTTTTACCTGGTTTTACTGAGTGAATGTGGTGGTGCATTTTGATGCCATTTTCAGGACCTCGGTTTTGAGGAAAGGCTTTTCTGTCCCTCCCTAGCTACAGTTGCTTTGGTATATCACCTAGCGTATGGAATCCGGAAGGGACGTAATAGAATGGAAAATTAGGCTTATACCTTCATTAATCTTCTTTCTGTTAGTCCCTGGAGGATTCCATATGACTCACCCTATCTATATAAACGCAGTTGTTTGGAGTAGCCTGTTCCTTTCTGCCTTGATTATTCTCCTTACAGGCTTGAAGATTTTCTAGCCAGTTGGCAGATCCTGTGGGAAGTTTCTGAGTATGCACATTATTCCTCAATGTTTTTCTGAGTTGCCTTTATGCCTGTTTATCACTTGTTAACATTTTGTAGAGCAAACCAGTTCATGAATTACTTATGTTGATAGGGATTCTCCCTTGTACTCCTCTTGAAATGGATTTGTTCAGGTATATTGCTTGGCTTTGGGACTTAACTGTATATGTTTACTAGCTCTCAGGCTAAGGGGATAGAGCATGTGCTCAGAAAAGTTGTGGATTTCTACAACTCCCAGATTGCGTGTTGGGATTGAACTCCTAACGTATGGAATCATCCAGGGACTAACAGAAAGAAGACTATCGAAAGTATAAACCTAATCTTTCATTATGATGTGACTTTAACAACTGTCCCTTTTACCTGTTAAAAACCGCCTCCCAGAATTTTGTACTTGCCTTATGAACTGGACACAGTCACTATTCAGAGAGGGCCAATTCCTACAAGAGCTCAGTGAGATAATCATCACCCCAATCACCAAAGACCCAAAGGGCGCAATTAACTCCCCTCCAACTTAGACCCATTGCCTCAATACCAATATTCGTAAAACTAATGGAAAGGCCTAGTGGCACAATACCTCATGAACTACCTAGAAGACCACAACCTACTTCACCCCTCACAATCAGGATTCAGATCCAACTGCAGCACAGAGAAACTACTAGGGTATCTTCTGGACACAGGCTGACAACACCTAAGAAAAGGAAAGAAAATGCTGGTCATTAAACTAGACCTTTCAGCTGTATTTGACCTAGTAGATCACACCATCATATTACAAATATTGGAAGCAATAGGAATCACAGGCAGGGTTCACACATGGTTCCAAGGATTCCTGCAAGCTAGGAACTATAAAGTCAAAACAAACAAAGAAATATCTGAAACCTGGTCCAACCACTGTAGTGTCCTCCAAAGATCACCATCATCTTCTATGCTTTTTAACATCTACGTCGCCTGCTTGGACAAATTAGGAATAACATCTTACAGCTATGCAGATGACATTACCATCCTCCTTCCTTTTGACCAATCAACTACTACCACAACAGGAAAATTGCATAAGACAATAGAAGCAGTCGAAAAATGGATGACAGACCACAAACTTAAGCTGAACACAGACAAAGCAAAGTTCCTACTGCTGGAAAAGGACAAAGCTCCATCCAAACAGGCATAGCCATACCTCATATAACCCGTCCTAAACCTTCTTGGGGTGATGATAGACAGATGCTGCACCATGCAACTGCAAATCAACAAAACAATCCAGAAATCCTTCGCAGTCATGCGGAACTTACGACAAATAAGAAAATTCTTCGACAGGGAGCAATTCCAACTCTTGATCTAGTCCCTAGTTCTGAGACTACTAGACTATTGCAACATCCTATACCTACCATGCCCTGAAAGCATGATAAAACAATTACAGACTGTTCAAAACACAGCCCTCAGACTGAAATGTTCTCATTAAACAAATATGACCACATCACCATGGCATACCTAGACACATATTGGCTCCCAATACAAGCTTGAATATTATTCAAATTCTACTGTTTACTATAACCCTGAATGGCGCTACTCCTACCTTCCTGAACGATCACCTTATCTGGAACACCTCAACCAGACCAAGGAGAACTCAGACTTTATTTTTCCACCCCCCAATCAAAGGCACACATCGCAAGAGATTATATGATGGATTATTAGCAACAAAGGCAGCGAAAATAAACCACCATCTAGCCCACATCCTGTTAACATCACCAGATTACAAAAACTTCCGAAGGGATATAAAAACCCTGCTTTTTCAGAACTTTGTCAAGACAAGATGATACCATACCTAAGTTTCCCATGCTTCTGAATAAGTCTCAGTTCTGTAATGTTCCTGGAAATGTCCAGCATACTGCTTTTGTAATCCACCTATGGCAAAATAAAAGTCAGTAATGTAATGTTATGAGGACTATGATTTTGACTTCTCTTCCTGTTTCTACAGTATAATCTGTTTATAACAGAACCTCGCCTATAGCGGACAAAGTCCGCTGGTCCCAGCCTTGTGCCATTATAAACATACAGAAAATCATCGCATATAGCGGACTCGCATATAACGGATTTTCGGATTTAACGGACAACTGATTTGGTCCCCAGAGCTGCTTTTAGCTGTAGTTTTCTTCAGCTATAACGGACATGCTGGCTCCGCCTATAAGGTGCGTGGCATGCCGGTGATATAGTATCAAAATGCAGCCCAAAAGAAAATGACAGAGCATTTTTCTTTTCAGTGTAATACGACATAATGCTTTAGAACATCTTTTAGTGTTCTGGTTTTGCAATCATTTTGTGCCATACCAGTGTTTTGCTGAGTTTTGTTCTTGATGTTGCTGATATGGTTGTGTAGTGACTGTTGTTCATTGATTGAACGTTGTTTCAAGTTAACCTAAATAAAGTTTTAAAAAAATGCAACTCTGGATATAACGGACTCTGGATATAACGGACTGTTTTTCCAGGTCCCTTGAAGTCCGTTATAACGAGATTATACTGTATCAGGTCTGACTACAATGATGCATTCTCAGATCGCAGTCTTGCTGATTCAGCTTCACTGCCTGATCAGACTCTACTACCTGCCAGTCTATCTTTTACAAAATGTATTTGACAAATGGGACAGGATCTTCCAATTAAAAAAAAGTGTGAAACAGAACCTTCTGCAGAATACAAAGAGGCACTCGACTATAAGGAGTTGCCCAAACACTTTCTGAAGGTTCCTTTACACAACCTTGGATGGGCAGACTAGATGGACCATTTGGCTTTTATCTGCCATTGTGTTTCTATGTTTCAACCTTATGAAACAGACTTTACTTAAAAACTGTGAATCCCCCCTTTGTATACCAGTAGCTCCAAAGAGGTTGCATTCCCTATCGTATAAACTCTAGTCTGCCCCTGGGTTTGATAAACCACAACTACCACATCAGTTGTTAGTAATGAAATCCCTAAAGAAAGCACATGGCTCTAGAACCCATGCTAGTGTTCCCCCTGGCAGAGAAGGCAGTATGCTAGATAAGTGTGGTCATAGGGTGTTCCAGGGCTCCATGCGCATGAGCAAAATTCTGAATTACATTATCTATATGTCCTTCTTCATGAAGTAAGCTTGGCTCAGAATCTTAGATCTAGGTTCCAATGTTCTTGATCATCTTTCCAACATACTTTGCATGGGTGAGGACTTGATTTATGAGGAGGCCATTCAAAAGATTAAGACATACTGACTGTATGACCTCTCTTTCCTCCTCGAAAGTGCAGTAGTCTCACCAACCTAAGCCCTTTTCAAGCTCCTATAGGGGTGTTGTTCATACTATTTTAGAAATAAATATTGCCCACCTTCAGCATCTACATGTACTCAGAGACATCCAAGGCAACACAGGTAATAGAAAACTTATGCAGCTATTCAACCTAAGCAGCAGCAGTCCTTTTTGACTCCCTCCTAGAGAGCTTAGCCAGTGTTTCTCGGCCCTCACCTCAGACTCTCCCAATAAGAGGCCGGCTCATCCATTACCAACAACTATGTACCCTAATAACATCAGATCAGTGTGCTCTCCAAGTAGTGAACCAGGGATATGCCTTCTAATTACAAAACACTGAACCACCCTCCAAGAGAGTCTTGTTTCCCATCAGAGGGCCTTCCTCCACCAAGAAATCTCAGCCCTTTTCCAGCTCAATGCAATAGAAAAAGTTCCACTACAAGAGAGGGGTGAGGGATTTTATTTGAGGTACTTTCTTGTCTCTCTCTAATTATAGCCCAAAGAAGTCCGGAGGTGTTCATCCAATACTAGACCTCAGAGCACTAAACAAGTACCTGGTGAAGAAGAAGTTTCGGATGTTCTCTTGGGAACCTTGTTACTTCTTTTAGAAAAGAACTGGTTATGCTCTCTAGATCTAAAAGAAGTGTACACATATTTCAGTTCTCCCCACTCACAGAAATGCCTTCATTTTCATCTGGGACCACAACACTTCCAGTACAGAGTCCTTCCATTTGGGCTGGCATCAGTACCTGGAGTGTTCACGAAGTGTTTGGTAGTAGTGGCAGTGATACTTCGCTTATACGGCTTCCACATTTTGCCTTATTTGGACAACTGGTTGATCAAAGCCTCCACACCCCAGCAGGCTTTGAATTAAACAATTCATACGGCTTCCACATTTTGCCTTATTTGGACAACTGGTTGATCAAAGCCTCCACACCCCAGCAGGCTTTGAATTAAACAATTCAACTTCTCAAACTCCTGGACTTTGCAGCTAATTATCGCAAATCTCACCTGGACCCACTCAGACTCTGGCATTCATTGGAGCTCTTCTGGACACACCAGACATGTGCTTTCTTCCCTCAGCAGAGTCTCACTATGCTACTTTGGCTCTGCTAGGAAGTCTCTTCTCATTGCTACCTCTCGACACGTCACATGCTACGACTTCTAGGTCACAAAACTTCCACAGAATATGTGGTCCTGTTTGCCTGTCTTCACCTCAAACATATTCAGTGGGTGTTATACTCCAAGTGGTCTAGCAACTGTCTATTATCTCAGCGCTTGTCTGTGACACCACAACTCAAAGACTCACTTCTGTGATGGATGTCTCTGACCACTCTCTCCAGGAGTCTCCTATTTCAAGTACCAGCTCATCAAAATATTTTGATGACTGATGCTTCCATGTTAGTCTGGGGAGCTCACTTAAACGGTCTCCGCACCCAGGGATTTGGGACTTCTCCAGAGACACATCTTTACATCAACCTGCTGGAACTATGAGCAATTAGCAATGCCCTGTTCACATTCCAGGATCATCTCCACTTCAAACTAGTACTACTTAATTGTGGAGATGATCCTGGAATGTGAACAGGGCATTGCTAATTGCTCATAGTTCCAGCAGGTTGATGTAAAGATGTGTCTCTATGTTCACGTAGTACATAGCTACTTGATTGTCTGTTCAAACTAGTACTATCAAGTAGCTATGTACTACGTGAACACAGTAGAACATGATCATGCCGCCTGTGCCAGGAAGCCATCCTCATCTAGTCCTGGGCCATTGCTAACAATATTTTCCTAAAAACATTTTACCTAGCAGAAAACCAGAATGTATTGTCCGACAAATTGAGCAGAATTCCACCACCACACGAATGGTTGCTAAACAACTTCATCTAGATTTTACTTACTTCTGCTAATTATCACGCTTTAATTTATACTAAGCTGTTGGATTTACTTGTTCTTTGTATTTATCTGTAAGTCTCTTAATTAATTGTGTTTTGTGTCTGATTAGTTATATGTACTTGTCTCTTTGCCAGTCTATCTGTTTCTTTGCCACTCTAACTGTTGTCCGTCTTTATTTATTTATTTGTTGTTTGCCAGTATCTTAGCTGTTGTCTCCACGCTAGTAGATTTTTTTAAATTTCCATTTTGTTTTGTTGATTAACTTGCCTTTTCTTAATCAATTCCAGGTTCCTCAGTTTCTTACATTTTCTGCCACCACAAAGCGATGGCACACTGTTGACCCCACCCACCGCTCATCAGCTGGTACATGAGTTTAAAAGTTACCTTCCCTGCAGCGCTCGCCATAGAGGCACACTCCTTTGTGTGCGAACGAAGTGCGTGTCTATAAAACAACTTTTTACCCTTGCCTTTTGCCTGCTTCTGATTACTTTTCTAGTTTTGCCTCAGCATTCCTTAACTACTTTTCCCATGGGGAAACTATCTCTTTCTGCCCCAACAATAGTTAGTACAGCTGATCCTATGGCTTGTGATCCGTTGAAAATTCTAGTTATATGAAACCGACGTAAAGACACACCACAATCCCGCCAGTCCCCATCCACCATCTTCTAACCTCATTCAGATCAAAACAACCACTCCTTATAGCTCTTCCCCTTCAACTTGCTTCGACTTTGGCCTAATCAATTCAAGATCTCTCAAATCAAAATACCATTTACTCAATGATATAATACTTCAATATAATCTTGACTTCCTCAGTATCAATGAAACATGGCTCTCAGATAGTGAAGAGGCTTATTTAGTGCATGCCTATCCCCCAGGTTATACATTCCATTATAACCACCGTCTTGGTAAAAGAGGAGGAGGGGTAGCCATAGTCCATCGGAAGAATTTAGCCTTTGACCACGAATTCTCTTCTAAACAAAACCCTTTAGAACTATTCAATTCAAATTCAAAACCAATGTTACCCATGACTGTTTACTCTTATACCTTCCTCCTCCTATCTCTCAGGATAGGCTTTTATTACTACAATCCACAATATTTTATTTTTATACCACTACTGAAAATCCCCTTATCCTCGGAGACTTTAATGTTCACCTTGAAGACTCATAACTCAGGCACCTCAGAGTTGATGACCTTATTCAACAATTTAAACTTATTCCCTCTAACTACTTCTCCAACCCATAGGACAGGACACATGCTCGATA
This sequence comes from Geotrypetes seraphini, assembly GCF_902459505.1. Classification (NCBI taxonomy): domain Eukaryota; kingdom Metazoa; phylum Chordata; class Amphibia; order Gymnophiona; family Dermophiidae; genus Geotrypetes; species Geotrypetes seraphini. The sequence continues at coordinate 108,199,305 of NC_047092.1, read as the reverse complement.
CGATTTTGGTTCCTAAACCTACAGCTTCTTTCTATTCTATAACCTCTAATAACCCTGTGCCATGGTCAGATCACTCTTTACTTATCTTCTCTCATTCTTGGTCACCCATAACTCCACCATCCGGTACCAAACAAATTAGCTTCCGTGACTACTCAAAAATAGATGCCTCTTCCATCTCCTCTTCCCTTAAATATAAACCTCTCCAGATACAACCATGGGTGAGCTCATGGCCAAATAGAATAACGCTTTATCTATACTCCTCAATGAGCTAGCTCCTCCCCAAAATAAATCACTTTCCCCTCGTCAACTTAAAAATCCATGGTACACAGAATTCAAGCTTATAAAGAAACAACTACGTACTTTAGAGAGAAAGTGGAGGCACAATAAATCCCTAACCACCTTACACCAATACAAAGAACAAGCGGACTATTATAAATAAAAAAAATGCAAGCAAAATCTCTTTATTATTCCAAACAAATTTCTAAAGCTAGGAATACAGAATACAGAGGCCCTATACAGAATTGTCTGCTCCCTGACCACAAACCACCAGAAACAAAGTGACTCTTTTCAACTACCCTCAGCTGAAACGGCCGATTTTTTTTTTTTTTTAAATAGACAAAATCCAAAAGATTAGAGCTACATTTCATCCCTCAACTAAGCCTAACTCAAATGCCACTTCTGTTTCTGGTACACAATCTCACAAACTATTTCTTTCTAAATGCTCACATTTTAAAATTCCATCTTTTTCAGAGATCCAACGTACCATTACCACTATGAACATAAAGGGCTCCAACACTGAACCCATTCCACCATTAATTTTGAAGCATTTTCTTATTTTCGGTCCACACATACTTGACTTTGTATCCATCAGCCTCACTTCTAGCACCGTTCCTAAACTCTGGAAAGAGGCAATCATCTACCCCACTATCAAAGACTTTAAAATCAGTGCCTCTGAAGTATCCAACTATCGCCCAATCTCTAATATCCCCTTTCTTGCTAAAATCACAGAAAAAATTGTTTTTTCCCCAACTCTCAGACTTTGTTGAAAGAACAAACGTCCTATACCCAAACCAGACTGGCTTTAGAAAACATCACTCCACGGAACTTTCATTAATAGGTCTTGCTACCAATATTCTATACAGTCTTGACCATTACAATTCTGTCATTCTAATTTCCCTGGATTTATCTTCGGCATTTGACACATTAGACCATCAACTATTAATTAATTAATCGACTTCAAGAAATTGGTATATCAGATCAGGTTTTAGACTGGTTCATCTCTTACTTTGAAGATCATTTAACAACCACACTACAGACTCATTTCTTAATAACTTCGGTATACCTCAAGGTTCTATCCTATCCCCTCTTCTTTTCAATATCTTCTTGGCCCTTCTTGTCATCCTCGGGCAGTCTGTTGGCTTTTCTGTTTTCGCGTATGCTGACGATATTCAATTAACACACCCAATTGATCTCACTAACATTGAAGACATTTTTACTGTCAACAAAAAATTGGAAAAAAATAAGCGACTGGCTCTACTCCAATGTGCTCTCCCTCATTGTTAACAAGTCCAAATCTATGATCTTCCCATTCAGGCAAGGTCAATCGCTACTTTTGCCCATAGAATTCAGATCCTTGCCAGTCCAGTTAGTAAAACCGTAAAGCTCTTGGGTATTATTCTAGATGAGAAACTTACATTCCATGATCACATCAGTACAGTTGTAAGGAAATGTTTTCATCGCCTCCGTATGATTCGCTCACTTGCAAACTTCTTAGATCAAGCTTCGCTTAACACTCTCACTCATTCCTTAGTAATTTCTTGTTTAGACTACGGCAACGCTCTATTCAAGGGAATTACTAAAAAGAAAATTTGACGCCTTCATATTATTCAGAACACCACTGTCAAACTTATCTTTAGCACAAAAAAATTTGACCACGTAACGCCTTTGATGGTCAAAGCACACTGGTTGCCAATCTCTCACTGTATCACTTACAAAGTACTGCTATTAACCTTCAAAACTATACAAACAGGGCAGCCTGAATTTATTAATAGACTCTAATACCCCTTACTTCCCAACGTGCTCTATGGTCATCCAATCAAAATCTGCTAACAATTCCATCACTAAAATAATATTTTCTACTGCCCCCACGCTCTGGAGTTCTACACTGGCTTATCTACGAGAAATGCACACGTTAGATAATTTTAAGACCAGCTTAAAAACAATGCTTTTCAAAGATGCTTTCACTGTATGATTGACCTTTTAAGGAGAATTTATTTGATCATTAGCGCAGAAAAAGGAAAAATCTTTAGTAATCCTTACCTCCTGTTTTTTCCTTAAATGTCCTTTTCTTTCAATTTATTGTAGGTCTACCCTTTTCCCTTTTGTGTCAGTTGGTTTGTGTGTTATTGTACCCATCTTTATGGGATATTAATCAGCCTTTAATTTAACTTGTCAGTATTACCATGTTTTTACTTTTTATTGTAAAGCCGCTTTGTAATTTTGAAAAGGCAGGGTAACACATTTTTAATAAACTTGAAACTTATGATGGATATTCTTGGCTTGGGGGTCCCCAGAAGTAGACCTATTTGCTTCCCCCTCTTCAGTTACAAACTTCATCTTTTCTGCTCCAGGCTCCATGCTCCCAGTTGCCTGGAAATGGATGCCTTTCTGTTAGACTGTTGAGGCAGATTACTCTGTGCATTTCCTCCAATCAAGACAACACTGCTCAAGCTTCACCAGGAACCAACCACCATGATACTCATTGCGCTTTGGTAGCCACGCAAGCTTGGTTCCCTCTCCTCCTACAAATGAGCAAACGGGAACCCATTACTCTGCAAATCTTTCCAACACTGCTGACAGAATGAGGGCTCTCTACTGCATCTCAGTCTGTTCGTTAGCTCTCACAGCATGGTATCTCTCTCCCAACCAGTAGATACTCTTTCACTGTCTGCCCCAGTGTCAGCTATCATTAAAGCCTCCAGGAAGCCTTCCACATGGCGCTGCTACTGCTTCAAGTGGACTTGCTTTTCTTTGTGGTGTAATAGCAAATTTCGTCCATACTGAATTATCTCATACACCTCTCTAATTCTGGCCTAAAGACTAAATTCAGTGAGAGTTTATCTCAATGCTATGTGTTTTTCACCCACCTCTGCCCAACAAGCCCTTAGCAGTTCATCCTCTGATTTCTAGATTCATGAAAGAGCTGCTCAGCATCAAGCCACCTCTAAACCTCTCACAGCGGCTTTGGATCTTAATGTGGTACTTTCAGCGCTCATTTGAACCATTGTCCACTTCATCCCTCAAGCACCTCACTTGGAAAGTGGTCTTCCTCATTGCTTTTACATCAGCACACTGAGTTGGTAAACTCCAGGCATTAATAGCACATCCAAAACCAAAGAAAGAGGCAAGTGAGATGTCTAAGTCCAGCCAAAAATGCTACATTTATTAATGCATAATAAAGTCCAACAAAGAGAAGCTCTCTTCTGTTATGGTCCCAACTAGGATCCCAGTTTTAGCAGATGCCTTCCTTAGGTGACTAGTGAGATACTTATTAGATGTAAATACTAAGCAAAAGCACCATGTCAGCGTGACAAACACCAAACCTCAACTCACTAGTAGTGGATCCACCATATACTACATTTTATTCTGACAAGGTGGTTCTTGGAACTCATCCGAAATTCCTCCCAAAATTTGTTTCAGAGATTCATCTCAACCAATCCATCAACCTTCTGGTATTTTATCCAGAACCACGTTCTCATTCTGATGAGACAAGGACTACAAACGTGCTGGGAGAGGAAGTGACGTAATCGTGGCTCATGGCAGCTTAGAGCAATAGCTCTGCGGCCCCCAATGTTTTCTTTGCTGCTTTAGGCGAGCCTTCACCTCCCTTCACAGTGCCCCCCTCGGTTTGTGAACTTGCCTGGAGTGTCGGGATGGCAACTTGGAAGAAGCAGTTGGATATTAAAGCCTTTTCTTCGCTGCTCCCAAATGGGCCCTCCAAGCCTGATCCTAAGATGGCATCAGAGCATGCGGTAAGCGCCGTAGCGAATCAGCTGCTTGAGGCCTCGCTGCCGCATTTGTGGCAAGAATTACGCAGCTGGTTTCAGGAACTAAAAGTACTTAACTTTGTATGCACAGACATCAGCGGTGTGTTGGCTGATCTGAAGCGGGATGTGGGGGAAATTGGTAGCCAGCTGGGAGAGGCAGAGACAGTGTTGGATACTCACGGTGCTGAATTGATCCAGCTGAAAGAGCAGGTCGCGGTTCTGGAGGAGCGCGCTAAAACCACCACTTTAAAATTGGAGGAGTTAGAGAATCGCTCACGCCGTTGCAGCCTCCGCTTTCAGGGTGTGCCTGACACGGTCTCTGACTCTCACTGCATGGAAGTGATAGAGCACATTTGTATTAAAGCTCTGGAGACAGCTAGATGTCCAGTGGAGGTGGAAAAGCCGCTGCTTCGTTAGGCACATTGGATTGCGGGGCCGCATGATATCAATCGGCCCCGCAATATAGTGGCCTGCTTTCACCGGTATTTGGATAAAGATCATGTACTCCATATTCAGCGCAATGGTGGGAGGAAGTGGACATCGATATTTACCCCCAATGTGGCCCCAGCGACTTTACTCCGACGTCGCTTCTATCGGGATTGCACACAGATTCTGCAGGAACGAAGCATCCGTTATCGCTGGTTGTATTCCATTGGATTGGCTTTAACTCATGCTGGCAAGACCTACACGGCAGTTATTGTCGTGGATGTACGGGCACGACTGCTGGAGGCGGGAGTTCTTCAGGCTTTGGAGATGACCCCTTTGCCACAGAGATCACCTGCACCTAAGTCGGTGCGGGGCCTGGGCTGCAGAAAGTGACCAGATCTGCTGCGCCCACCGCCCCTCGGCCATGGCAACTCCATGATAGCTGCTCCTGGGGTTTTGTGTGCCCAACTTCTTTTTCTGTTGTTTATGTATTGGGGTGCTCTGGTGTTCTTACTGCTGGGGGAGGTGGGTGGTTTTTCTTCTTTATGCACATAGGGAATCTTTGGGGGTTGTTTCTCAATACTTCCTGTGAGCATGGTATCCTTGTGCTTTGGTGGATGGGGTAGGGTAGGGGAGTTGGCTGGGGGGGTTTGAGGTGGGGGATAGGGGACCAAGTGTTTTTGCAAGTGACTGTCTGGGAGTATGGTTGTGGGTTGTGTGCTTTGCGAATGCAAGGGAGTGTGAGTAGTGTGTTTCTCATGGCTGTTTGGGGGTTACTGGTGGTTTTACTTTGCTGTATAGCTCTGGGGGGTTATGGTTGAGTCTAATTTCTTATCGTATAATGTATATGATTTGAAAACTCCACAGAGGAGCTTATTGTTTAAAGAATTGACTCACCTGAAAGTGCAGTGGGATTTATTCAAGAAACACACTTTCAAACTAGATATGAAAAGTTGTTATCCCTTAGCGCTTATCCTTCTGTTTTCCTTTCCTCTGATAAGATCCACAAAAAAACACAAGGGGTGGGTATTTTTATTCATAAAACTGTCCAATTTTCACTGAGAGGGGTGATCCGAGATGCGGAGGGGTGGTACATTCTTGTTAAGGGTGAGCTGGATGGGCAACTGTATAGTTTGCTGAACATGTATGCTCCCAATACTGGTCAAGGGGCCTTTTTTGTGTTTTTGGAGCGTTTGCTGTTGGATCATGCTGTTTTGATTAGAGGGGATTTTAATCTTACCTGTTATCCCCAGGAGGATAATTCTAACTCGGCAATTCGTTATGCTCAGGGGGACCGTCGCGCCTTTCTTCATTTTCTTCGCCTTCTTCACCGTCATGATTTGGTAGATATTTAGCATTACCAGCATCCATGAGTGCGGGACTACACCTGTTATTCTGCTTTGCATAATTCATACACCAGAATTGATCTGTGGCTGACTACTTGGGTCACGTTGCCGAGAGTTCTGGGGTCTACTATTGAGCCATGGATATGGTCTGATCATGCCTCCCTTTCTATGGTGCTGTTCGCGGGTCAGACTCGGGAGGGCCTCTGTAAGTGGTAGATGAATGATTTGTGTGATTCGCGCACATTGTTCTTGTTAGAGACCGATATTAAGGACTTCTTTGCTATCAATGACACTGGTGAGATTAGTAGTAGTGTGCTTTGGGAAAGTTTTAAGGCGACATTACGAGGTTGTTGCATTTCGCAGGGCTCAAGTTTCAAGCTTATTAAAAATTTGATAAAACGCTAATCCATAAATTCTAAGCGTTTAACAGTATAAAATTTAAAATGGGATCCTGTTAACAAACTTTTAATGACATAACATTATTTACATGGAACAATAGGATGGTGGGGAGAAATACAGTTTAAAAGAAAGAGAGAACAATTAAGGATAATAACATAGGGAAAGGGAAAAAATAAATTTTGTATAGTAAATTAATTTTTATATTGAAAGTGAGCTAGTAAAGTTCCATAGACCAATTATTAGTCATATGCATCTTTAAATAAAAAGCTTTTAAGGCCACCTTTGAATTTATCTAAATTCTGTTCAGACCTTAAATATAATGGTAACGAATTCCATATTGTTGGGGCTATCGTTGCAAAAGAAGAGGCCCTTTGGATACTAATAATTTTTAGGGATGGGACATGAAGAATATGCTGTGAAGCGGATCTTAATGTTCTTGGAGGATCGTGTGGAATCAGATCGTAACAAATGTAGGGTCGCCTGTAAGATGGAGTTGTTGGCCCGTCTTCGAAGGCTGGAATGTCGGCATAAGCAGAATCCCTCTTTGGGGAGGGGGGGGACTGGCCTTAGCTGCTTGTAGAAGGGATCTTCAGGAACTTGATTTGGAGGATATGGCATGGGCTTTACAACGGTGGCAACAGAAATATTTTGAGGGGGGGTGATCGGGGCGTTTGCTGACTTCACAACTTCGGCAGACTCAGGCTAGGCATCTTATTATCCGGGTCCGGGATGCTGAGGGGCGTCTTTAGATGGGGGAGGCTGCCATCCAAACGGCCTTTCTGTAATTTTATCATGATCTGTATACTCTGGAGACTTCGGCCTCGGAGGCTGACATTGAAGCTTTTCTTGCGGATGTTCATTTGCCTAGGTTGGCGGAGATTGATGCAGACTGGCTTTCTTCCCCCATTCAGCCTGAGGAAGTCTTGGCAGCTATTAAGCATCTGCTAGTAAGGCTCCTGGTGTTGACAGTTTTTCTCCCCTCTTTTATAAGAAAATGGAAACCCATATTGTGGATTCTCTTACGCACTTGTTTAATTCTTTTTTTGGAAGAAGGGAGCTTGCTGTATTCTTTTCGTCAGGTGGCGGTTTCGCTTCTCCTTAAACCCAGGAAGGATCCCATTGCTTGTGGGTCCTATAGGCTGATATCATTATTTTGGGTTGATTATAAATTATTCACTCGCATTTTGGCTATGCATCTCCAACGTTTTTTGCCGGCCTTGATCCACGGTGATCAATGTGGTTTCATCACTGGGAGACATCTGAGTGATAATGTCCGTAGAGTGTTAGATCTTGTCTGGGTGGCCCGTCATCTCTCTCTCCCTTCGGTCTTTCTCTCGGTTGGCCTTTGATAGGGTTTTTTGGCTGTTCATGCAGGCAGTGTTTCTTAAGGTGGGGATCTCGAGCAATTTTCTGCATTGAGTAACTTTGTTATATGCTCACCCGGAGGCCAGTTTACGGGTGAATGGGAGGTTTACTGCTTCTTTTCTGCTTAAACGTGGGACAAGACAGGGGTGTTTGTTGTCGCCCCTTATTTTTGGTCTGGTCATGGAACCTTTAGCTGCGACCATTCGCAGCATTGAAGTGAGTAAGCAGGAGCATAAGGTCTCACTTTATGCGGATGATATTCTTTTTACGCTTGCTCATCCCCTTCAGTCTTTGCAGGAGGTGCTTCGGCTGCTGGAGTAGGTCGGTTCAAAATTAATGTTGCTAAATCTGAGTTGCTCAATATTTCCCTCCCAGCTGATTTGGAAGCTACCTTTCCCGTTCTGCTGGACGGCCAAGTTGATTCGGTATCTCGGGATCCGCCTTTCTCAGGATTTGAGTGACCTTTTCCAACTAAACTATCCCCCCTTAATGCGGAATGTTTTTGCCGATCTTGATTGATGGGAGGGCTTACATTTGTCTTGGATGGGTCAGATCAATGCCTTGCGCATGAATGTACTGTCTCGTTTTCTTGCTTGCTTCTCTCAGTCCCTAAACTCTTTTTGATGAAGCTGCAAAGGAGGGCATTCACCTATACTGTATTTGGAATCATAAACCGCCTAGGATGCGGAGGGAGCATATGTATTGGGATAGGGTGCATGGGGGGATAGGAGTTCCTGATTTTGTTAATTATTAGTATGCGGCCCTATAACAGGTTCTGTTTCATTGGGCTTTCCTCTCCCGCAGCTGGGTCTCTCTGGAGCAAGAACTTCAGCCTTCTTTTCCTCTTGCGGCTCTACCATGGTTGCCTTTAGAGATAATTCGGGAAGTGGCACGGGAGGCTCCTTATGGGATGGCTTGTACTCTACAGATTTGGGGTCAGGTTCGAAAAGCTTGGTTCCCACGACAGCATTATTTTTATGCTACTCCTAAGTTTCCAAGTTTATTATAAGATTTGATTAATCGCCTATTCCAGATTCTAAGCAATGTACAGCTAAAAATTACAAAGTTAGTGTAAACATACATAACTAATAAAAATTAAAATTAAACATGTTAAAATATCGTAAAAGTACATAACATAAAATAACATGACTAAACATAAACAACAAGACTATTTAACATACATGATCAAAAAAAGGTAAAGTTGTGGGAAGAAATACAATTCAATATAAAAGAAACAATTAAGGTAAAATAACATTGGGAAAAGGGGAAGAAATTTAATATAAAATGTAAAAATGAAAATATTCAATTAATCACTAAAAGCGTCTTTAAAAAGGAATCCCTTAAGTTTGCTCTTAAATTTGTCTAGAATTCTTTCTTCTCTTAAATAAATTGGCAGAGCGTTCCAGGCTAGGGGAGCCGTAACTGAGAAAATAGAATGACGTCGTGTACCAATAACTTTTAACGAAGGAACAACCAATAGTTGTTGTTCAGTTGACCGTAGTACTCTCGAAGTATTATAGGGGATTAAAAGTTTATAAATAAATGCTGGGGTTTTGAAGATTATAGATTTGAGAGTGAGCAAACTTAATTTGTACATTATTCGATAGGCGACCGGCAGCCAATGTGCTTTCTCAAGTAAAGGCGTAACGTGATTGAATTTCTTAGCGTTTTCAATAAGTTTAATCGAGGCATTTTGTATAATTTGCAAGCGTTTGATTTCTTTTTGGGCTCTTCCTTTAAATAAGGCATTACAGTAATCGATCTTTGAAATAACTAAGGAGTGTATCAATATATTCAAGGATTTTGGGCATAGAAATTTTTTCATTGAGCGAATTTGATGGAGACTATAAAAAGTAGATTTCACGACATGACTAATATGATCGTGGTAAGTTAATTTTTCATCAAAAATAACTCAGAGAATCCTAATCTTATGAATAAGTTTCAAAGAAACACCTTTAATAGTGATTGGACAGGAAAGAGTGCAATTGTCTTTCCAGGGAAATAGCAAGACATTTGTTTTGTCAATATTTAGGGCTAGTCTATTTATTTCGAGCCAATGATGAATCTGTTCAAGTTTGATATTAATAGTAGATATTTCAGAAGAACCGTTGGGATCCAGGGAATGTAGAAGTTGTATATCATCCGCATATGCGAATACGGTAAAACTAATAGATTGACAAAAGGTCATGAGGAGAGCAAGAAAAATATTGAATAAAAGAGGAGATAGGATAGATCCCTGTGGAATTCCATATGGAACTGAAAAACTTTCGGAAGTGATGTTATTAAAGTTAACTGTAGAAAAGTGATTGTCAAAATAAGAATGAAACCAAGAAAGTACCTGATCTGAGATACCGATAGATTGAAGTCTATTAAGTAAAAGAGCGTGATCAATAGTATCAAAGGCCGATGAGAGATCAATTGAGATCAGAAGGACAGATGAATGATGGTCGAGATGATAGAGTATGGAAGAAGTCATGCCTATCAAGGAGTGTTCCGTGGAGTGATATTGTCTGAAGCCTATTCGGTATACCCCGGGGTTCCTTCCCGCCCATGATTCTGTGACATTCTGTCGCTGGGAGACAGGGGTGCTTCGTGTGCAGGGGAAGTTGGTCCCTTTTGCAGCTTTGCGCGATGCTTATGATCTCCCAGCGGCGGACTTTTTCGCTTACACTCAGCTCCGTAATTTTGTGTGGAGACAGGTACTTCCAGAGTGGGCAGGGGTGGACTCAGCTTTTCTTAAGGTGTTTCGTATGGGGTCTGGGGTAGATTACATTTTTAGATTATATAAAGCTCTTTTATATACCCGTCCTCTGATTCGCTCTTATGAGAGTAAATGGGAGGACCTGTTGGGGGTCGCCTATTGAGGCTCAGCAGTGGGAACAGCTTTAACAGTGCATTGCTAAGGGTGTCTTTGGCCACCCCCTTGACTGAACAGGGCTATAAGATGTTATTTCAGCACTTATACCCCAGAAAAATTGTTTCGATTGTTTAAGTATGGGGATGGGCTATATTGGAGACTTTGTGGGGGGCTGGGGACCTTTGGGCATGTATGGTGAGATTGTCCCAAGAGTGTGATCTTTTGGAAGATGGTACATACCTTGGTGTCTACTGTACTGCATTCTTCTGTTTCATTTCAAATGGATGTTTTTCTGCTTAATAAGCCTGCCCGGGACTGGAGCGTGACCAGCTCACTTTGTGGCACTGGTTGCTACGGCAGTCAGGCACTGGTTGGCATCTTTTTGGAAACAGTCTCATCTTCATGCACAGTCTGATCTACTCCTCAAGCTGGATCACATTTATTTGATATCTAAACTGACTGCATTACGCACACACTTGGAGAGGTATTCCGTAACTGCTTTGGGGCATTAATTGTTCTTTTCCCTACTCTTTGGCTCATTGTTTGGGGGCTTTTTCTGCTTAGCTTCACTCAGTGGGAGGGGGGGTGTTGCATTACTTTGTTTGGGGAGGCATATTGATTGTTAGCATTCAAGCTGTATATATTTTCTTGCTTTCTTGAATAAAAACGTTTTAAATTAAAAAAAAAAAGACTACTAACGTGCTCTAACCAAATCTTACAGAGTTTTTATGCAGCTGTTCCTGTCATTTGACCCAAACAAGCTGGGAACTAGAGAATGACACGTTGGCTGTTACCCGCGGCTAGCTGTGGGTAACCCACGGAAATAGTGTGGGGGGGAAGTGCTCACTGCAGTCACGGGGACAAGGCCATCCACCGCCCCGTGGAGTGGTGAATGGTCTTGTCTCCACAGTTAAGGGAGGGAATGCGCGCGGTCACCGATTGCAAGCAGCCCCCTCCCTCCTTCCTACCTACCAAATCTATCTCCCTCCCCCTTACCTTTGTGGCGCGTCAGAGGAGAAGCTTCCGCTCACACACACGTGACTGCAGGCAGGCAGGCTTGGCCGGCTTGAGCAACTTACTTTACTAATGCACCGCAAAGGTAAAGGGGAGGGGAATTCTCAGGCCTCACGAAGGGGTGCTGAAGGGCGGTGAGGTTGTGGTAGGGAGAAGGCGCTGGAAGGGAAATGAGGAAGACAAGATTGGGCAGAAGACACTGGAGGGGAAATGGGGAAGACAAGAGTGGGCAGAAGACGCTGGAAGGGAAATGGGGAAGACAGAGTGAGGAGAAGACAGAGATGCCAGACTATGGGGGGAGCGGAGGGAAGAAAATGGGTGCCAGACCATTTGGGGGGGGGGGGGCGTGAAGGGAGAGGCACAGTAACAGAGCAAATGGAAGAAAGCTGAGAGAAGACAGACAGTGGATGGAAGGAATTGAATGAGAAGATGAGGAAAGCAGAAACCAGACAACAAAGGTGGGAAAAAAAAAAATTTCTATTTATTTCCTTTTTTTTTTTTTTTTTTCTTCTTTAGGATAAAGTAGTATATTAGTTGTGTTGCCAAAGCCCTGCCAGCTGAACATCTCTTTCTCTAGTTCAGCAGCCAGAACTTTGATTTATAAGGAAAGAATAAGCTAAATATTGCAGTATTGAGGCTTGTATGGATGCTACGGGGACGGGGCGGTGAAGGGGATGGTGGTTCGGGGACGGGGCAGTGACGGGAACAGAAATTTCCCCGTGTCATTCTCTACTGGGAACCCCTGTACCCAAGAGAACTATCTACACATGGACTTCGGACTCATTCAGCAATGCTCGGCCTGGTCTGATGTTAGAGGGTTGTGTTACTGCACATAAGGTATGAGCCATGGCAACTTCAGCAGCCTATCTATGCTCCACTCCTATTGAGGACATCTGTAAAGCAGCCACCTGGTCCTCAGTTCATACATTCACGACTCATTACTGTTTGGAAAATCTTACCAAACAGGATATTCAGTTCAGCCATAGAGTTCTCCACAGTTCAAGTCTCTAATTAGAAGCCAGTTTACCTATTTGTTAATTAGGGAGTCCCCACATGTGAGAATATGCTGCCTGCTTGTCCTGGGATAAAGCACAGTCAGGGCTGGATTTAGATGAAAAGAGGCCCTAGGCTATTCCACTTATGAGGCCCTTTCACCTCCCATTTTTAAGTTTGTAAATTACATGAGAGATAATAAAATACATCATTACTGTGATATATATCAATATGTTAAATGAAACATGTTGTTATTGGTACTAACCTTTATAAAAAATGTGACACGGATAATAAATAAAAAAAAGTCGAGAACACTTATTTGGACATTTATTCTCAGCACCATATATAGTACTTGTAACAATAACTTATCAAACATAACACACAACATTGCCCCTTCCTATGTCCATAGTGCCCCCAGTGTGTCCTTCCTCACCTCACTCCCCCCTCCGATGCCCGCCTTCCTCCCATCCCCCTTCCATTGAACACCCCCATGCCATCCTGACTGCCTGCCTTCCATTAAACCCCCCCAACCCCCCTCCGATGCCAGCCTGCCTGCCTCCCATCCCACTTCCACTGAAACCCCCCACCCCACCCCCACCCCTGATGCCAGTCTGGGCCGCCCTGTCCTGACGGATCCACGTTTTGCCTCTCCCCGCGGGGCTGGGCTTTGCCTAGCTGTTTCCGGACTGATGTCTTTCCCTCCCCGATCCTCCTCCCAGGCCGAGAAAAAGAAAGGGAGAAGCCGAGTTGGCGCCCCGTTGCAGCCGGAGCAGGTTCCGATCCCGAAGTGTAGAATTTCTCCTTATTTCTGGTTCAGTGTTTTAGTGTTCATTGTTTTTAGAATAGTGTAATTTTAATTTTGCTAACAATTTGAATGTAGGCCCCTCTTGATCTTGAGGCCCTAGGCTGAAGCCTAGTTAGCCTATAGGAAAATCCGGCCCTGAGCACAGTTATTTACCTTTAAAAGGTGTTATCCAAGGACAGCAGGCGGATATTCTCACAATCTACCCACCTCCCCTTCTTGGCTTCTTAGCTTTATTACTGAACTGATGGTCCCACAAGTGGGCAGTGGGCAGGAAGGCACTCACACATGTGCGGTACAGACTGTCTTTTTAATTTTAAATGACAGTTCACTTTGGATGGTCCATGCTGGGTTCCATGGATGACATCACCCACATGTGAGAATATCTATCTGCTATCCTTGGATAACACTTGTTACAGGTAAGTAAACTAAACTAAACCTTAAGTTTCTATACTGCATCATCTCCACAGAAGTAGAGCTCGGCATGGTTTACAGTAATTGGTATAGAAAGAAACTACAATGAAAAGTAGAAGGGCTTAGAAAGAGAGGTTTAGAGGGAATTAGTAAATCGATGAGGGAGAGATCATTGCATTTTGGAGAAGAGCCAAGTTTTCAGATGTTTTTGGAAGAGTTGGAGGGAGGCAGGCACCGAAGCAGGGTGGTAAAACTGTTCCAGAGTTCTGTGATCCTGAAGGAGAGGGAAGTCCCTAGTTTTCCTGTATGGGATATGCCTTTTAAAGAGGGGAAGGATAGTTTGAATTTTTGAGTAGATCTGGTGATGTTGGGATTAGAGGAGTTCCAAGATAGTGGAAAAAGGGGAGGCAGGATACCGTGTAGAGACTTGAAGGTTAGGCAGGCGCATTTGTAGTGAACCCTAAGGATTACTGGGAGCCAGTGAAGCTTAGACAGAAGCGGGGAGACGGGTTAAATTTGCTTTTTGCGAAGATTAGTTTAGCCGCAGTGTTCTGGATCCGCTGGAGTCTGTGAAGGCTTTTCTTTGTCAGGCTTAAGTAGATAGAGTTACAGTAATCCAGTCTGGAAAGAATGATGGATTACACGAGGACAGCAAAGTGATGTTGATGGAAGCAGGATCTCATCCTTAGCATGTGAAGATTGAAAAAGCATTTTTTTTACTAAGGAATTAAGGTGGTAATTGAAGGACAGTGTGGAATTGATGATGATGCCTAGTACTTTGCATGAGTGTTCAAGATGCAATGTGGTGCCAGAGGACAGAGGGATGAGGATGGGTAGCTTATCTATTTTTGGGCCGAGCCAAAGTAGTTTTGTTTGGTCTCATTTAGTTTCATTTGTACGGTGAGGGCCCAGGATTGGAGGTTCGATATACATGAGGAGATGTTCTCAGAGAGATTGGTGAGGTTAGAGTCGGTCTCGAGGAGGACAACTATGTTATAATGTTAAGGTACAAAAAACAAAAGTATAAATGGAAGACATTGTCTTAAAAGAAATAACATTAATCTGAAGAAAGAATTTTGCCTGACAGATGGAAAATGAGCTTATTTTGGGCATTGTTTACAAGAAATTAGGGCTGTACTGAATATTCATATTTAGTTTGAATCAGCCCAAATAGTGCCCTGAATACATTATTCATATTCGGCCTAATAGTGATTTAAATTTGAATACTAATAATCTGGGGCTCTACTGAATTTAAACACTTGATCTTTGATTTCACATTGCTCCTTTATTATTTTTTATATTAAAGCTCAATGTCCATTATTCATATTCAGCCAAATCATATTTTCCATTATTTGTACTGTATTTAGCTGAATAGTGAAATATGCAATTTAGCACAGCAGCACATGAAATGTGTATATCTAGAACCTTTAATGTAACAGTAGGTGCCATGTTGTATATCATTGTTTTTTATTTATTAGTGTGTTTATTAGATGATCATGGAAAACCTGAAGAAATCTTAGTTTTATGGTTGGAAATTGTCTATCAGCATAAAAACCGTGTACCCACAATCAATGATGTCCCATGTACTTGCAGGCAAAGGAGTGTGGACAGATGCAAAACAAATGGCTAATGATCAATATCCAGAATGTGCAGGATTTTGCCTGTCAGTGCCTAAATCGGGATGTCTGGAGCAATGAGGCAGTGAAAACCATTATCCGGGAACATTTCATTTTCTGGCAGGTGCGAAGAACACATCTTGCTTATATATGTTTTATTTTGTACAGACTTAGTTAAATAGCAGAAGGGCAAAGGATTACGGATGCGCTGCCCTGTCAGTTACTTTGCCTGTTTCTTGCTTAGGACAGATTTGTATATCCAGAACTGGGGAATTTCTTCTGCTAGCCAGAAAAGAATGTATCAGTGGTTAAAAAAAAAAAGTGAGTCAGAGCGCCATAAGTGCTGTGACAGGTGGGTGGCTCGTTCTACCTGGGTTTACTTTATGGGTTGATTAACTTGGTTCAATTTTGACTTACAGAGCAGAACAGAAAGGTATTATCAAGGAGATCCCTGTACCCTTCCTCCTTATTTTTTATGTTATAGTAGAGATCAATTGCTTTAGTACAAACTGAAGGTGGCAGTGCAGTCTACTGGAGAAGGAGGCGGAGCTGATAGATTTGATTGACAAACTGCAAACAGCTTGCTGGAAGAGAGAGATAATCCTTTGCCTGAATCCTTTGCCTTTCTACTAGAAAGAAAATAAGAAGCTAATTTTTCCTTCTAGCAGCGTCCCACTGAACGTGAGTAGGTGCCTACCCACCTGATGCATGAGTGTAGGTTCTTCAGTCGCTTCCATAGAGCTAGGAGGACATATTTTTGTAACCTCCTTTCAGTGTATTTTTTTCTTTGTCTTTTCAAGTGCCTTCCTATACAGGTTGATCTTCTACTTTATCTTCACCAATAACCATCACCTTTTCAATTTAGGAAGCAACTGAAAACATACTTTTCCATATTATCCTATCACTCCAGTCCAGATCTGGAGTGTAGTTTCACCCATTACCTTCACCGGCGTCACTCCCCTTTTCTCTCTGGAGAAGGAATCACTACTCTATCCGCTTGCTGGACAGAGCGGTACAGAGGTCATCGGCATCGACAGTGATGTCTGGAACTCCAAAGACTCAGGTGCTCCCTCACTCCAAGTCTGCGCGGAAGTCTGCCGTCATTGGGATAACTGAGGGTCGTCTGTTGTTGTGATTCAAAAAAGTGCTGCAATGTTGGCTGTACTGGTGAGGAGGTGAGAGGCAAAGATTGCAACTCTTTCACTACTCCTTTTCTTTTAGTGTGGGGCATGCGTCAAGAAAAAACGCAAACAGCGTCTCAGAGCAGCATCGCGAGGTAAAAAATGTAGAAGAAAAAATTCAACGATTGGACCGCCGTGTGTCTATCTTTTATTTCTTCTTTAAAGCACTGCGGCCCCGGCATCTGCTCTCCACTGCGGCCAGCCCTAGAAGAAACAGGAAGTTGTCAGAGAGGGAGGGCCTTAGTGGAGAGCAGACACCGGGGCCGCAGCGCTTTAAAAAAGAAATTAAAGATAGACACTCGGCAGCGGGAAGAGGCAGGGCCGGTGTTAGGGGGTGCAAATGGAAGGCTCAGTTGGGGGGGGGGCAGCTTCTGATGTCTTTGCTTCCCAAGACCCTCTCGCTATGTTAAAAATGCCCTATGGTGAGAAATAGAACACATATGACCTGTTCTTGAGGCAAAAGAAAGCCAATAAGATTGTACTTACAGATGTGGCCGCAATGCCGATGGAAACAATTTCTGCACAGAGAATTGTGATGGGAATTTCCACAGGGGAGTTTCTGAGGAAGTGTCAAGTGGAGATTGCATTCACATCAATTACTATAAGACAGCAGAAGACGCTGGAGAGGTTAGAAATATTGAGAATAGACAGTGATGCCCCCTGATAGCTTCGAACAATATTTCAATTCTCATAATGAGTCAAGATAACTTTGTCATATCAGTCCTCATGTCCTGTCTTCCTGCTGTGCTTAGAGATATCCATTCCTATTGCTGACGGTGACAAGGCAATGAATTTTTTTTTTTTTTTTGGGGGGGGGAGGTTCTTCTAAATGTGAAGGAAGTGAACCTTGAATGTTGGAGGCATAATGGATTATGCCCCCCTCAACTGCTTACCAGACCAAACATTCCTGTTGCTACTAAACCAGAGCTCAGGGGTTTTTCTTTCCTTTATGAAAAGAGAGAACTACTTTGATTAACACTCTAGTGAACGGGGCTTTCTGAACCAGGCAAAATCTCACTGTGTGTCCCACCGGTCAATGTTTTATTTATGATTCATTTTATCTGATATAGTGACAGCAATCCAATAATATCTAAGCATTTAACAGATGTGAAAGACTGATTCAAGAAATATAGAAATACAGAAGCATTAATTTAAAGAACAATTCTTTAAAAGTGCATCTATATCTAGGTGCCTAGCTGGCGCCCTATGTGGTATCTATTCTATGAGGGTCCTTCAAAAAGTTTCTGTACTTTCATATTTTCATGGGATATGGATGGGACAAGAGAAGTGGTAAGAGGGCATGTTGTAGGATGTCATGTAGGATGTCATGTGACTAGTCAGTCAGTAGGGTGAATATGTGGAAAAGTGATATAATTTGCCTTTGAGACATTTCATAAAGTAATATTTTTAAAAAAAAAATGAGTGCAGAAACTTTTTGAACATCCCTCATATAAAGACGAATACGGGTCTGATATTCAGCCAGCGATCAGTGTATTCATGAGCGCTGGAAATTCAATGCCAGGCTATATCTGTGGTAAGCACGATTCGTATGCATGTGTCCAGCAAAATTGGAAGCCCAAGCACATATAGGCGTTCTTTTATGCTTCAAAATATGGGCTACCAGAAAAATTGATGCGAGCGGAGGTGGAGGGGGAGGATGTGTCGGAGCAGGAAGCCCCTCCGGACTGTATTTTTTTTTAAAGGTAGAATGGGGATTGGGTTTCCAAGATATGCTAGACCTTGGGGTGAGGAGTGAAGGGGAAGAACTTATAGGACCAGAAAGAGAGGGTACTAGAGAGAGAAAGATGGTGAGCAATATTGTAGAGGGATGATACAAAGTTATTCAGAGTAGTAAAGACGCAGGAGGATTGCGAAGACCTACAACAGGACATAAACACGCTCAAGAAATGGGCTGCGACATGGCAAATGAAGTTTATCGTGGATAAGTGTAAGGTGATGCATGTTGGTAACAAAAATCTTGTACACGAATCCAGGATGTCTGGTGCAGTACTCGGAAAGACACCCCAGGAAAGAGACTTGGGAGTACTGGTCAACAAGTCGATGAAGCTGTCTGCGCAATGCGCGGCAGCGGTGAAAAGGGCAAACAGAATGCTTGGAATGATTAAGAAGGGGATCATGAACAGATCGGAGAAGGTTATCTTGTCGCTGTACTGGGCCATGGTACGCCCTCACTTGGAATACTGCGTCCAGCACTGGTCGCCGTACTTGAAGGACACAGCACTACTCAAAAGGGTCCAGAGAAGAGCGACTAAAACGGTTAAGGGGCTGGAGGAGTTGTCATACAGTGAGAGATTAGAGAAACTGGGCCTCTTCTCCCTTGAATAGAGGAGACTGAGAGGGGAGATGATTGAAACCTTTAAGATAATAAAGGGAATAGACTTAGTAGATAAAGACAGGTTGTTCACCCTCTCCAAGGTAGGGAGAATGAGAGGGCACTCTAAAGTTAAAAGGGGATAGATTCCATACAAACATAAGGAAGTTCTTTTTCACCCAGAGAGTGGTGGAAAACTGGAACGCTGTTCCGGAGGCTGTCGTAGGGGAAAACACTCTCCAGGGATTCAAGCCAAAGTTAGACAAGTTCCTGCAGAACTAGAACGTATGCAGGTAGGGCTGGTCTCGGTTAGGGCACTGGTCTTTGACTAGGGGGCCACTGTGAGAGAAGACTGCTAGGCACGATGGACCACTGGTCTGACCCAGCAGTGGCAATTCTTATGTTCTTAAAAAGAGGGTAATTGGGCACGGGGTCCTGTGAAGGAAAGGAGAATGAGATACTTGAAGAGAAGATGGTTGGAAAGAGAAGGGCAGAGATGGTGGACCTGGGAATGGTGTAGTGGGAGGGAGATATATAGAATAGGAGAACAGGATAGTTGGAAAGGGAAAGATATGGCATGGGAAGAGAAAGGGAGAGAATTGGACTTGGGGATGGAAGAAGGGAGGGAGAGAGGGAGAAATGTTGGATGTGGTGGTGGAGAGGAAATAGTGGGACAGATGGAAATGGATACAAGAGGGAGGAATGTTGGACTTGGTAGTAGAGGGAATGGAGGAAGAGATGTGGCATGGAGCTAGAGAGGGGTGATAGAAGCAGAAATGTTGGACATGGGGCTGGTGAGCAGAGGTGAAAGAAGATGCACACAGTCCGGGGGATAAGAGAGGAAGAAATATTGGATGTGGCAGTAGAGGGGGTGGAAGAGAGGTACCCTAGATCCCTATCTGTCTCTCTCTTTCCCCACTCCCTTTTCAGCAAGGGAAGGAATGAGAGAGAGATGGTAGACAATGAGAGAGAGGAAGACGTTGCACATGGGGGTGAAGGAGAGGAAGAAATGCTGTGCAGTGGTGGAGAGGGGAAAAAGAGTGCGCTTTGTGTAGTTTAATTTTGTGGTTATCATATTAATAAGATTATATTGTGTGTGTGTATGAAAAATTAATGGAAGAAATGGCATTTACAATTAGTACTATTATTATGGGGGTGGGGTCTAGGACAAAGCTTTTGGGCCCCTCCCCCCAAACAAAAAAGCTTTCCGCTGCTTATGCTGACAGGAATCTTCCTTCTCTAGTTTCTACAAGCAGTGAAATTCTATGTGACTAATTTTCCTCAGTGTTCTGGACCTATAATTTTCCCCCAAAACATTCTGTTTCCATTTCTGTCAGTTGGTGTTTGAGTTTTCATTTATTTCCTGGTTGTTTGGTTCACAGTAGTGCTGCCCAATTCAGGAAAATAAAATTTGATTCGATTCATCCTGTTGAATCGATTTTTGATTTGATTCACTTTCAATGACACAGCTTTTTAAGTTTAAACATTTTATTTAACCAAGGCAATATCATGTCAAAAATAGGAACATCCAAACTATAACGTAGCTGTAAAATTGGATTCACAGCTTCCCCAAAGCAAATCATCCCCAAAGCTTCCCTAGCCCCCCTGCCCGATTCTCAGCTTCCCCAAAGCAAATCATCCCCAAAGCTTTCCCAGCCCCCCTGCCCAATTCTCAGCTTCCTAATCCCCAAAGTTTCCCCTGCCCGATTGGCGCTCCCTTTGCCCACAGCCCTTCTTTTTTTTTGTCATTCAATGCTTTTATTAGGTCTGACTGAATGTTAGAATTTATACATACCTAGTTTTCACTTCAGTAAAGCTCTAATTCAGTATATCACAAGTTAAAAGTAAAAAGCCAAATAACTAGGTTAAATCTCCATCTAGCATTTCAGTATCCTTCGGACAAGGCAAGCTTGGATCATAATCACTTTGCATACACAGGTAGTTGTAAAGTTTAGTCCCCAAAATGTAAGGATTTGGAGGGATATCGTTGAAGCAAATAAGCCCCAATGATATAATGTGGTGGCCTTACAATCCGCCAGGCCCCGGGTTTGATACCCTCGTTGAAGATTCAGTAGGCAGTAAAATTCCTGACAAAGACAGCTAAGAGTGATTGCATAAAGAATGTGTATTGTGCAGAAATAGGCTTAATATTACAGAAAAGCAAGATTTATAAAGATACATCAAGCATTACAATTGTACAGAAAGAAATAGAAATAAGCTTTACAAATACAGAGATTGCTTCTGTGCTCTTGTGAATGAGAGAGAAATGACATTTTATCCCAGGACAAGCAGGCAGGTATTCTCACTAGTGGGTGATGTCATCCGACAGAGCCCCGATACGGACGTCTCACAAGCATATTTTGCTTGAAGAAACTCAGAAGTTTCGAGATGCCCGCACCGCGCATGCGCCAGTGCCTTCCCGCCCGATGGTCTGGGCGTGTCTCCTCAGTTCTTTTCTTTCCGCGGAGCTGAGAAGTTTTACTTCAATTCTGCACTGACTGAATTCCCGTTATTTTGCCTTCTATTGCCGCGGTTTTGAGTTTATTTTGCTCTTTATCGTGTGTTTTATTTTTTTGGTTTCTTTTAAAAAAAAAATAAATTTCTTCCGGCGATTCGACCAGGTCGGCTGCGTGGCTCAGGCCCTGCTCCTTCGATCTCGCGGCGGAGCTTTTTCGGCCTATGTCCCGGCCAATTACCGGTTTTAAAAAGTGTAGCAAGTGCCAGTGTGCGATTTTGCTAACGGACCCGCATCGACGCTGCCTGTAGTGTCTTGGTCCGGAACATTTCCCGAAATCGTGCTGGCCTTGTTCCACTCTCACAGCGAGGGCGTTTAAGCGTCGCTGAGTTTTGTGGGAGTCGATGTTCAAGATGGAAGCTGCGAAGGAACCTTCAGCTTCGACTTCAACTGGCGCTTCGCCTGTCCCGGTTTCGACTCTATCTTCGGCGCCGGTGCCTTCCTCCGTCTCCTCGGAGCTGGTACCGCCTCCTCCCATTCCACCCGTGGTTCTCAAAGTGCCGAAGGCTTCCAAGCAAAAGCACTCGACAACGAAGGAGCGCGAAGACCGTGCAGGAGGCCCCCCTTTTGGTCGGATCCCTCCTTATCGGCTTCGTTGCGGTCCCTGTTGGAGGCTCAGTTTGTCGAGCTCATGACAACCATAGGACCCAAGTTGATTGCAACGATCCAGGGTGACCTCCCAGTTCCGATTCCGGGGGGCGGACCGCTTCCTCCTCCTCCTCCTCGCCGGTCGCTCTCGCTGCTTGGCGAGGAGGAGCGACGATTGGCGGCCGGTCCCTCGAGGCGGGCCTCCTTTAGTGACATGCCCCCTTTAGAGCCCATAACGCCTCCAGACGAAGAGGTGTGGAATCCCTCTTCGGGTAATCGAAGCCCTGGGCATCGCAAATCACAGGAAGAGTTCTTCCGCACTCCTTACCAAGCCTGGACTGCATCTCGAGAGACGTCGAATCTCCCGCCTCTGCGCTCTACGACCTCGAGTCCTATCTACTTGCTAGAGGCGTCTGGGGACCATTCCAAACATCGCCGATCTAGATCCCCTTCCAGGCACCGGGAGGGGCATCGATCCAGGCATTCTTCCAGACACTCCTCTCGACACTCTACGATCTCCCCGCAGAAGAAGCTGCCTCGTATGGGGTATTCCTCGTCAGATGTGTCTCCTCCGGGACCGGAGTTTGAGGATCCCTGTGTCTCCTATTCACCCTGTCGATCACAGGTCTCTGTGGTCCCCGAGGCCTCGACTTCCTCCAGTCCGTCTCGCAGGCCTGTGCTGGCGGACCAGCTGTCCTTTTCATCTTTCCTCCGGCAAATGGCGGATGACCTGGACATTACCCTGGATTCCGGTTCTCGGTACTCCAAGGAGTACCTCGACACTATGCATTTACCTCATCCTCCTGCTGAGTCTCTGCGTCTGCCTCTGCACAAGCTCCTTGACCAGACGTTCATGAGGTGTTTTGAAACGCCGTACTCTATTCCTGCTGTTCCTGGCAAATTGGATGCTCGGTACCGCAAGGTGCATCACAAGGGATTCGAGGGCCCTCAACTCTCTCATCAATCCCTCTTGGTCGAATCCTCCCTTAAGAGGTCTCATCCATCCCAGGTGTATGCCTCGGTACCTCCGGGCCGCGAGGGCAGGACCATGGATAAGTTTGGACGGCACATATACCAGAACTCGATGATGGCATCCAGAGTTCTCAATTATACTTTTCATTTTGCCACTTATTTGGAGTTCTTCCTGCCTGTGCTTTGGAAGTTTACACCATACATCGAGTCGCAGGCTCGCTTCGAATTTGAGGAAGTGGTGGCCTCGCTATCCCAGCTTCGCCTCCAGTTGATGCAATCGTCCTACAATGCCTTCGAGCTTTCAGCCTGAGCTGCCGCCTGTTCTGTGGCTATGTGTCGATTGGCATGGCTTCGGACCGATGACATGGACCCAAATCTCCAGGATAGACTTGCCAACGTTCCTTGTGCAGGGGCGGATTTGTTTGACGAGTCTATCGAGACTGTGACGAAGAAACTGTCTGACCATGAAAAATCTTTTCAGTCCATTCTTCGGCCCAAGCCTAAGCCACAACAGTCTCGATCTTCTAGACCGCCCTTGATCTATCAGCGGCGTTATACTCTGAGGCAGGTTCCAGCTGCGAGACAACCAGCGAAGAGACAGCCCCCTCAAAAGGCTCAACAAAAGCCTCAGCCTTCTACTGTCCCCAAGGCTCCTCAGCCTTTTTGACTCTCTCTTAGAGAGCATAACCAACCTCGTTCTGCCTTCTCCTGTTTTTCCCATTGGGGGTCGCCTACATCATTTCTATCATCGATGGGAGGCTATCACCACCGACCTCTGGGTCCTTACCATCGTCAGGGAAGGGTACTCTCTTCATTTCCATCGGGTCCCTCCGGACCACCCTCCAAGAGAGTATCCTTCCAACTTGATGCAGACTGCCCTTCTTCTTCAGGAAGCTCAGGCTTTGCTCCGGCTTCGGGCCGTCGAGCCGGTCCCTGTAGACCAACACAACCGGGGGTTTTACTCCCGGTACTTCCTTGTTCCGAAGAAGACGGGCGACCTGAGGCCTATTCTGGATCTCAGGGTCCTCAACAAATTTCTGGTCAAGGAGAGATTTTGCATGCTGACCCTTGCTTCTCTCAACCCCCTCCTCGAGCAGAACGACTGGTTATGCTCTCTGGATCTCAAGGAGGCCTACACTCACATTCCCATTCATCCGGCTTCTCGCAAGTTCCTCAGATTTCGGGTGGGACATCTACATCTGCAGTATCGAGTGCTTCCCTTCGGCCTGTCCTCATCTCCCAGAGTCTTCACGAAGTGTATGGTGGTAGTGGCCGCTGCACTCCGGAACCAAGGTCTTCAGGTTTTTCCCTACCTCGACGACTGGCTCATCAAGGCCCCCTCGGCTCCGGGGGTCGTCTCGGCGACCCTGTCCACGATTTGGTTCCTGCAGAGTTTGGGCTTCGAGATCAACTTCCCCAAATCTCATCTACAGCCTACCCAGTCTCTCCCCTTCATCGGGGCGGTTCTGGACACCATTCATCTCAGAGCATTCCTTCCTCCGCAGCGCCTGGATGCTCTTCTTCACCTCTGCCAGTCGTGTCTTCTCGCCAGTCCATCTCGGCGAGACACATGATGGTTCTCCTGGGCCACATGGCCTCTACAGTTCATGTGATGCCTTTTGCCAGACTTCACCTCAGAATTCCTCAGTGGACCCTGGCTTCTCAATGGACTCAGGTGTCAGACCCGTTGACTCAACACATCATAGTCTCTCCTGCTCTTCGACAGTCTCTGCTGTGGTGGATGACCTCTTCGAATCTATCCAGAGGTTTGCTCTTTCACACCCCTCCCCACCAGAAGGTGCTCACAACCGATTCATCGACCTATGCGTGGGGAGCTCATCTGGATGGTCTTCACACTCAGGGATTCTGGAACAGTGCGGACCGACTCCATCAAATCAATCTTCTGGAGCTCAGAGCCATTTACAATGCTC
Organism: Geotrypetes seraphini; assembly: GCF_902459505.1. NCBI lineage: Eukaryota > Metazoa > Chordata > Amphibia > Gymnophiona > Dermophiidae > Geotrypetes > Geotrypetes seraphini. Next base: position 108,174,508 of record NC_047092.1, on the reverse strand, counting down.
TTCAAGCTTTTCAACATCTGCTTCACGACATGGTGGTCCTCATTCGCACAGACAGTCAGGTCGCCATGTATTATGTCAACAAGCAGGGGAGCACGGGCTCGGCCTCCCTCTGCCAGGAAGCTCTCAGAGTCTGGGATTGGGCGGTTCGCCACAACGCCTTCCTCAAAGCTGTCTACATTCAGGGGAAGGACAATGTCTTGGCAGACAACTTAAGTCGTCTCCTCCAGCTTCACGAATGGTCACTCCATTCCAGCCCCCTTCTTCAGATCTTTGCACAGTGGGGGACACCTCAGATAGACCTCTTTGCTGCTCCCCACAACTTCAAACTGCCTCAGTTTTGCTCCAGGATCTACACTCCTCATCGTCTCGAGGCAGATGCCTTTCTACTGGATTGGGGAACTCGCTTTCTGTATTTGTTTCCTCCATTTCCTCTCATTCAAAAGACTTTGGTCAAGCTGAAGTCCGACCATGGCACCATGATTCTAATAGCTCCCCGGTGGCCCAGACAACCTTGGTACTCCCTTCTACTTCAGCTCAGCAGCAGGGAGCCATTCCTTCTTCCAGTGTTTCCTTCACTGCTTACTCAGCATCAAGGATCTCTACTTCATCCCAACCTGCAGTCTCTCCACCATCTCAACGTAACTCCTCACCAGTTTTCCCAGGCGGTGAGGGATGTATTGGAGGCTTCCCGGAAGCCTGCTACTCGACAATGCTACTCCCAAAAATGGACTAGATTTTCTTCCTGGTGTGTGTCCAATTCTAAGGAGCCTCAGCGAGCCTCCCTCTCTTCTGTATTGGACTATCTTCTACATCTGTCTCAGTCTGGCCTCAAGTCTACATCCATACGTGTCCACCTGAGTGCTATTGCGGCTTTCCATCAGCCTCTACAAGGGAAACCTCTCTCTGCTCATCCTGTGGTTTCCAGATTTATGAAAGGACTTTTCCATGTCAATCCTCCTCCAGTGGTTTGGGATCTCAATGTGGTCCTTTCTCAACTTATGAAACCTCCTTTTGAGCCTCTCAACAAGGCTCCACTAAAGTTTCTCACATGGAAAGTGGTTTTTCTGGTGGCCCTCACGTTTGCTCGCAAGGTCAGTGAGCTTCAGGCCTTAGTGGCGGATCCACCTTTCACAGTATTCCATCATGACAAGGTTGTCCTCCGCACTCATCCGAAATTCCTGCCTAAAGTGGTCACTGAATTTCATCTCAACCAATCCATAGTTCTTCCTGTGTTTTTTCCAAAGCCTCATTCTCATCCTGGAGAATCGGCTCTTCACACTCTGGACTGTAAACGTGATTTGGCTTTCTACCTGGATCGCACCAAACCATACAGAACTGCTCCTCAACTTTTCGTCTCCTTTGATCCGAACAAGTTTGGGGCGACCTGTATCGAAGCGCACCATCTCCAACTGGATGGCGGCTTGTATCTCTTTCTGCTATGCCCAGGCTGGATTAACCCTTCCCTATAAGGTCACAGCCCATAAGGTCAGAGCAATGGCGGCCTCTGTAGCCTTCCTCAGATCGACACCGATTGAGGAGATTTGTAAGGCTGCCACTTGGTCCTCGGTTCATACTTTCACCTCTCATTATTGTCTGGATACTTTCTCCAGACGGGATGGACAGTTTAGCCAAACAGTATTGCAAAATTTATTCTCCTAAGTTGCCAACTCTCCCACCATCCCATTGAGGTTAGCTTGGAGGTCACCCACTAGTGAGAATACCTGCCTGCTTGTCCTGGGATAAAGCAATGTTACTTACCGTAACAGTTGTTGTCCAGGGACAGCAGGCAGCTATTCTCACGTCCCACCCGCCTCCCCTGGGTTGGCTTCTCTGCTAGCTACCTGAACTGAGGAGACACGCCCGGACCATCGGGCGGGAAGGCACTGGCGCATGTGCGGTGCGGGCATCTCAAAACTTCTGAGTTTCTTCAAGCAAAATATGCTTGTGAGACGTCCTTATCGGGGCTCTGTCGGATGACATCACCCACTAATGAGAATAGCTGCCTGCTGTCCCTGGACAACAACTGTTACGGTAAGTAACATTGCTTTACCTGCATTACAGGGTCCAGAAAAAAGAGAGAGAGGGGCTGATGTTCCAGAGAGAGAGAGAGAGAGTGGGGAGTTCTAACCTCCCATATTTATAAGTTTGAGGCTTGTTCTAAAAAGAGAATCTTTTGAAGTTAAGTACCCCTATCTTTTGTAAACTGTTTGAAACAATGGTGAATAAGGTGAGTGGGGTGTGAGAGACTGGAGAAGAAAAGAGGGAGAAACTGTTCCTCACAAACTGGATTCAAATGTAATTTCCAGTATCACTTTGACAATGGTTTCTGATTAACCTTAACTATGGGCTAGATTCACGAACTTGCCCGATCGGGACCAATCTGTGTCTGATCCGGGCAGGTACAATGGATTCTTCAAACTCCAATATGCAGATGGAGGCATTCGGAGGAACGCCCCTATCTGCCGGCACGGATCGCTGGTGTGCGATCCTGATGCATGCGCAGACCATCTGTAGATGGTCTGCGCATTCCCATCCAAGCCGCAGTGTGGGGAAGGGCAGGAGAGATTTGGGGCGGCAGACAGGAGAGATCCGGGGACGAGCAGGCCAGGGCGGTGATTCGGGGAAGAGCAGGGAGGTGATTTGGGGCAGAGCAGGCAGGAGAGATCGGGGAAGAACAGGGTGGTGATTCAGGGCAGAGCAGGCAGAAGAGATCCAGTGAAGAGCATCGGGGTGGCAGGCAGGAGAGATTTGGGGCAGCAGAGAGCAGAACGTAAAGAGAACAGGGCTTCAATAGAGCTGGAGAGTCGTAAAGCCGTTTGCGACTGGTCCCCAGCAGTTGCTTCTTGGGTTGATCAGCCAGTCCAGTTGTTTTTAAAAATGTGGTTGTGAATTGCGTCCCTGTCTACTTTGCATGTGTTTTCCCTCATTTGCATGCACGGATTGGAAGCGGATCGCAGGAGAGGTTAGTGAATCAGGCTGGAGGGAAATCTGGTCGCAAACCGATCGGTACACGATCGGTTTGCTTTGTGAATCTAGTCCTATCTGTGTTAGACTATGCAGCTGGGCTTACTGTATATCTTGAGCACAGACATTAACACCTCTTCGCAACTCTTAGCTGTACCAAGGCCCTTTGTTACTTTTAAGCACTGATGTAATTTAGGCATTTTGAGGCAATCTAAGACATGCCCTAAGGTCAGATATGAATGATATGATCTCCCATAGACCTTTGCTGACATTGGTAGGGCCAGCAAGTTAAGGCTGGGCTGACAGTAGTGTTTGGAAAAATAATTATATAGGGTTGCCCACACTTTTTTGGCTTGTGAGCTACTTTAAAAATGACCAAGTCAAAATGATCGACCAACAATAAAATTTTAAAAAACACAAAGCACAGTGAACGCAGAGAAAAATGTTAATTATCATTAATATTCGGGGGGGGGTTCAAAGAGGTCAAGGCAGATGACTTTAAAATATGCAATGTCACTTCAGTAACAACGATACAAAAATAGACAACTGTTACCCCCTCCCTTTTTATTAAACCACAATAGCGTTTTTTTAGCGCAGGGAGCTGTACTAAATGCCCCGTGCTGCTCTCAATGCTCATAGGCTCTCTGCGCTAAAAACCACTAATGGTATTTAGTGAAAGGGGGGGGAGGCATAGTGCAAAATATAGACAGCAGATATAAATTCTCGAAACAGACACATTTTGATCACTAAATTGAAAATAAGATCATTTTTCATACCTTTTTTGTCTGTTGATTTCATGAGTCTCTGGTTGCACCTTCTTCTTCTGACTGTGTATCCAATATTTCTTCCCTTCTTTCTGCCTCCTGCATGCTTAAGAACATAAGTATAGCCTTACTTGGTCAGACCAATGGTCCATCAAACCCAGTAGCCCGTTCTCACGGTGGCCAATCTAGTCACTAGTACCTGGCCAAAGCCCAAGGTGTAGCAATATTCTATGCTACCAATACAGGGCAAGCAGTGACTTCCCCCTTGTCTTTCTCAATAACAGATTATGGACTTTTGCTCCAGGAACTTGTCCAAACTTTTCTTAAAACCAGCTACGCTATCTGCTCTTACCACATCCTCTGGCAACACGTTCCAGAGCTTAACTATTCTCTAAGTGAAAAAAAATTTCCTCCTATTGGTTTTAAAAGTATTTCCGTGTAACTTCATCAAATGCCCCCTAGTCTTTATAATTCTTGATGGAGCGAAAAATCGATCCACTTCTACCCGTTCTACTCCACTCAGGATTTTGTACACTTCAATCATATCTCCCCTCAGCTGTCTCTTTTCTAAGCTGAAGAGCCCTAACCATTTTAGTCTTTCTTCATACGAGAGGAGTTCCATCCCCTTTACCATCTTGGTCGCTCTTCTTTGAACCTTTTCTAGCGCCACTATATCTTTCTTGCAATAAGGAGACCAGAATTGAATGCAATACTCCAAATGAGGTCGCACCATAGAGCGATACAGGGGCATTATGACATCTTTAGTCTTGTTAACCATCCCTTTTATAATAATTCTCAGCATCCCATTTGCTTTTATGGCCGACGCCGCACATTGGGCGTAAGGTTTCATCGTATTGTCTACAATGATACCCAGATCCTTTTCTTGGGCGCTAACCCCCAAGGTGGACCCTAGCATCCAGTAACTGTGATTCAGGTTATTCTTCCCAATGTGCATCACTTTGCATTTGTCCATATTAAATTTCATCTGCCACTTGGACGCCCAGTCTTCCACTATCCTAAGGTCCATCTGCAATTTTTCACAATCCACGTGCGTTTTAACAACTTTGAACAGTTTAGTGTCATCTGCAAATTTAATCACTTCACTTGTCGTTCCAATTTCCAGATCATTTATAAATAAATTAAATAGCACCGGTCCCAGTACAGAACCCTGCGGCACTCCACTGTTTACTCTCCTCCATTGAGAAAAATGACCATTTAACCCTACCCTCTGTTTTCTATGCGATAACCAATTTCTAATCCACAACTGAACTTTGCCACCTATCCCATGACCCTTTAATTTTCTCAGGAGCCTCTCGTGAGGAACTTTATCAAAAGCTTTCTGAAAATCTAGATACACTGTATCAACCGGCTCACCTTTATTCACATGTTTATTCACACCTTCAAAGGAGTCAAGCAGATTTTGTGAGGCAAGATCTCACTCGGCAGAACCCATACTGACTCCATCTCATTAAATCATGTTTGTCTACGTGTTCCACAATTTTATTTTTATAATCGTTTTTACCAGTTTGCCCGGCACCAAAGTGAGGCTTACCGGTCTGTAATTTCCCAGATCTCCCCTGGAGCCCTTTTTAAAAATCAGTGTAACATTGGCCACCCTCCAATCTTCAGGTACTTCAGACTTTAGCATACTACAGACTTCAGGTACTACAGATTTTAACGACAGATTACAAATCACTAACAGCAGGTCAGCAATTTCATGTTTGAGTTCTTTTAGTACCCTGGAATGTATACCATCTGGTCTTGGTGATTTTTCACTTTTTAACTTGTCGATTTGGCTCAGTAAATCTTCCAGATTCACTGAGATTTCTTTCAGTTCCTCTGCATCATCATCCTTGAAAGCCATTTTTGGTTCAGGTAGATCTTTTATATCTTCTTCACTAAAGACCAAAGCAAAGAATTAATTCTTCTTTCCACTATGGCATTATTTTCCCTGAGCACACCTTTCGCTCCTTGGTCATCCAACGGTCCCACAGATTCCCTCACAGGTTTTCTGCTTCTGAAGTACCTAAAAAAATTGCTATGAGTTTTTGCCTCATTTGCAAGTTTCTCTTCATATTCTTTCTTAGCTGTCTTTATCAATGCTTTGCATCTAACTTGCCAGTGCTTGTGTTTCTTCTTATTTTCTTCATTCTGATCCCTTTTTCCATTCTTTAAAGGATGTATTTTTGGCTCTAATAGCCTCTTTCACTTCACCTTTTAACCAAGCCAGCTCTCGTTTCCTCTTCTTTCTACCTTGCTGAAACTTGGAATACATCTGGTCTGGGCTTCCACGATGGTATTTTTAAATAACATCCACGCCTGGTTTACAGTTCTAACCTTTGCAACCGATCCTTTCAGCTTATTTTTAACCATTTTCCTCATTTTATCATAGTCGCCCTTTCAAAAATTAAATGCCCCTACTGTAGATTTTTTTTTTGCGACGTTACTCCCGGTATCAGCTCAGATTCAATCACGTTATGATCACTGTTTCCCAGTGGACCCAACACAGTTAACTATGTTGGGTCCACTATGTCTTGCATTCCACTAAGGACCAAATCTAAAATAGCACCCCCCTCTTGTCGGTTCCCAGACCAGTTGTTCCAAAAAGCAGTCATTTCTGACTTCTAGGAATTTTACCTCCCTAGCATTCCCCGATGCAACATTTAACCAGTCAATGTTGGGGTAATTGTAATCACCCATTATTATAGTGTTGCCCATTTCTCCAACTTTCCTAATCTCTGAAAACATTTCTTTATCTGTCTGCTCATTTTGTCCCAGAGGACGGTAGTATAACCCAACCTTTATATTCCTTTCCTTAACACATGCAATTTCTATCCATAAGGATTCCACACTGCTATCAATGCCATGCAGAATGTTTATTTTATTTGATTCAATTCCCACTTTAACATATAGCGCAACCTCCCTTCCAATTTGATCCACTCCATCCTTGCGATATAATTTGTTCCCAGGTAACACAGTGTCCCATTGATTGTCCTCCTTCTATCAGGTCTCTGAGATGCCTATTATATCTATCTCATCATTCAGTGCTATATACTCTAACTCTCCTATTTTATTTTTTAGGCTTCTAGCATTTGCATACAGACACTTTAAATTGTGATTTTTTTTTTTTCCTTGCGACTACAGGCTGCTGAGTAGACAGGGAAAATTTGAGTTTTTCACTCTGCCTTCCTCTTAAACCCTCCTGGCTTTTTTTCACCATTATCGGAACCTCTCTACCGGGACTCCCTAAATATCCTGTATCAATAGTATCCTCCAAGGATACCTCACACTGAATCATCCGCTCCCTGGCGACTGTCGGCTTTTCCCTACATCTCAGTTTAAAAGCTGCTCTATCTCCTTTTTAAACAGTGCCAGCAGCCTGGTTCCATCCTGGTTAAGGTGGAGTCTGTCCTTTCGGAACAAGCTCCCCCTTTCCCAGAAGGTTGCCCAGTTCCTAACAAATCTAAAACCCTCATCCCTGCACCATTGTCTCAACCACGCATTGAGACTTTGGAGCTCTATCTGCCTCTTGAATCCTGCGCGTGGAACTGGAACATTTCTGAAAATGCAACCCTGAAGAATCTGGATTTCAGCTTTCTGCCTAAGCCTAAATTTGGCCTCCAGAACCTCTCTCCCACATTTTCCTATGTCATTGGTACTTACATATACCAGGAAAGTTGTTTCCTCCCCAGCACTATCTAAAATCCTATCTATGTGACACATGAGGTCCGCCACCTTTGCACCAGGCAGGCAAGTGACCAGGCGATCCTCATGCCCACCAGTCACCCAGCTATCTACGTGCCTAATAATTGAATCACCAACTACAACCGCTGTCCTAACTTTTCCCTCCTGGGCAGAAGCCCCTAGAGAGACATCCTTGGTGCGAGAAGATATTGCATCCCCTGGTGGGCGGGACCTAGCTACAGGATTATTTCCTACTTTATCAGGGTGATGCTCTCCTTTTAGGAGACCGCTCTCCTCCAAGGCAGCACAGGGGCTACCAGACTGGAGGTGGGACTTCTCTACAACATCCCTGTAGGTCTTCTTTATGTAATTCTCTGTCTCCCTCAGCTCCTCCAAGTCTGCTACTCTAGCCTTAAGGGAACATACTCGTTCTCTGAGAGCTAGGAGCTCTTTGCAGCATCATACATGTGACACTCAATGCAAAAGACTGGATAGCAACCCTCTTGCTGCTGGACTACTATCTGCATCTTATTATTGAGCTAATTAACTTTTTAAGCTACTAGAAATATATTAGAAGGGAACCTACAATTGAGCTTTTCTTCCCAAACCTATCAAAGCTCAGAGCTAGAGAATGACACGGTGGTTGTTATCCGCGACTAGCCAAGAGTAGCCACGGGTAACCCGCCAAAACGGGGAAGGAAAAATAGTGGTCTCTGCGGGGACGGGGACAAGGCCATTCATTGCCCAGTGGAGCGGTGAATGGTCTTGTCTCCTCAGTGAGGCAATCATGGATTGCGCAGTCCATCAACCTCTCCCGCCCGATCGCAGCGTTCCACCATTTCCCTCCCTCCACCTCACCTTATATGCAGAGTTTGCCGGCTTTCTTTTTCGCCCAGCTGCACGCTTTCAAAAAGCCGCACACGCGTGGCTGCTGGAGTTGATCAATCTTCTCCTCTCCTGCAACTTCCTGTTTCCGGTTGCGTCAGAGGAGAAGATTGAACAACAGAGCAGCCGCGCGTGCGGCTGGGCGAAAAAGAAAGCCGGCAAACTCGGCATCTAAGGTGAGGTGGAGGGAGATGATGGAACGCTGCATTCGGGCGGGAGGGGGCTGCTGGACCGCGTGATTGCGCATGTTCCCGGCTCACATTAGGAAGGAGGGAATGAAAGGGAAAGAGATTCTGGGCCAAGGGGATGAAGAGGGAGAGAAAGAAACCCACAGCAGGAAAGAAAGGGGAGGACAGGCAGGTGAGCCAGATGCTGGAAGCGGGGGGGGGGGGGGGAAGAAAGAGGGAAAAATGCTATATGGGGTTGAAGAGAAGAGACACATTGGTGTGGAAGAGGAAGAGAGGGGAAATCTGGACACAGGAATGTAACAGAAACGGGAAATTATGTGCATGGGGGCATAGGGACAGAGACATAAAGGGGACATACATGCCATGGGGATGGTATATGGACACGGGGGGGGGGGGGGCAATGCCAGATACATAGGGGAGATATTAGAAATGGGGAAAATAGGAACACAGAAGCGAGATTATTCAGGGACCGAGCTCGCAGGCTCCAGCGGCTTGCACAAATTACATTGTAACGTGCCACGAAAGTAAGAGGGAGGTAGATAGGCCGCGCGAGAGGAGCTGAAGGGTGGTAGAAAGGAACAGATTGGTGAAGAAGGGAGGGAAGTATGGTGGTAGAAAGGAATAGAACGGGGGTCACGTGATGCACTCAACCTGAGCAGACGTGTTTCAGCACCTCTTCTGACCCTTCGATTGTTAATCGGCGTTATTTTTCTTTTCTATTGCTCTGAGGGCCCTAGTCTGTGGTTCTTTAAGGGGCTTTTTATAGGCTGCTTGCCTATCCTCTTTTTGAGTGCGTTTCTACGGCATGCCGACCCGAGCCTCAAAGCCTGCCAGGTTTACAAGAAGCCCTTCTACCCCTGCAAAAATGGCGGCGGCGCCATCTCCTGTGCGGGCCCTGCACAGCTCAATGATCTCTCTACCTGCGGATGCGATTGAGGAGTTGAAATCTTACCTCACCACTCTGCTAACGGACAAGCTGACTCGCTTGCAGTCCACCGTGGATGGGATCAAAGACACCCTGGAGTGGCAGGTTGCGCGCCTACAGCAGATGGAGGACAGGGTGTCCGTGCAGGAGGATCGGGTGGGGGTGTTGGAGGTGGGAGCCCACTCTATGGAAGAGAAACTCCGCCGGCTGGAAAATCGGGCTGAGGATCTGGAGAACCGGAGCCGCCGGAACAACATTAGGCTGTTCGGTCTGCCGAAGTCGCTCTCAGATCTAGAGTTGCGGCGTTTGGTGTCCACGTGGCTGCCTAAAGAACTCGGCATGGCGACGGGAGACACCCCTTTGCTCATCGAGCGGGTCCATCGACTGGGAGTGCACCGTGAAGGGGATCGCTGATCGCAGCCGGTCAGAGCCAGAGTTCTCAACTTCATCGACAAACATCAGCTTATGGCATGCTATAAAGCGAAGGAAAGCCTTTCCTATGAAGGCCAGCGGATCCTGATATTTCAAGACTATTATCCTCGGGTTTCTGAGCAGCGGAGAGCCATGGCGCCTTACTGCACTCAACTTCATCAAAGGCAGTTGCGTTTCGCTTTGCAATATCCAGCGAAACTTAGGGTGCACCACGACAACAAGGCTCTCCTCTTTACAACACCGGAGGAGGTCCGTGTTTTCCTGGAGGGCCTGCCGGGCTAATCTTTTGACTACACGCTGCTGATTCCTCACTGCTGCCCTTTCCTGTGTGCCTGGGACCAGCTATGACCTGCTTGAGGAACTTGGGAATACTCTACTTTGCCTGTTTATCTGTTAAGTTCCTTTAGCTGCTGCTGTATTGTATTGGTTATTCTCTTCCTTGTCTTTCTCTCCCCTTTTTCTCTCTCCTTCAGATTGAGGGTTTTCCTGGCTTTGTTTTCTGTTTCTTTTCTTGCACTTTATCCCCCCTCTCTTCTCTTTTTCTCCTTATGAGCCCGAGTGCCGGTTTCTTATGGGCACCTGTTTTGTGGTTGAGATGGGGGCACGTCTGCCGGGCTGCACACCTTCTCTGCTCCTTTTCTCTTTGCTGTGCCTATTCTTTTTTGGGGGGTCCGGGCTTGTTGAATGTTCCTTCACCTTATTGGGTCTGTGTACTCTGTAGTCTCTCAGTGACCTACTGGCAATCGGACCGCCCGGTCGGAGTAGCGGGGTATCTTATTTTTATCTGCATTTGCTGACACTGCTGTTCTGCTGCATGAGCCCTTTTTCGCAGATGCTGGTTTTCTTCTTTTCTTTTCCTTTCACCGCCCCTACGGGTGCTTTTACTCAGTGGGGAGGAGGGGGCTTTTGGGTTTTGAGGTCCTTTTGGTTCTGGGGGTAGATGGGGGCCTTGACAGTGAGGTCTTAGTGCTGGGGCCTGGATGGGGGAGGGCAGTATGGGTTCTGTTTAGGGGGAAGATGGGAGGTTCTTAGCGGCTGCACGATGCCTGGGGCGGGGGTGGGGGGTGGTTTTCCCATTCCCCTTTTCCGTTGGGAGGATGAGATAGTCTTCTTCTGCCCATTTGTATCTTTTCTGGGTTGGAGTGAGGGCTCTCGTGTGGTATTTGGGGCCCCACAGAGAGGTGGAGAGTGCCCTTGTCTCCCTGTTTCTCCATCGTTTGGGTCTGGAGGGGTGCTAGACGGGTGAGTGCGGGTGGTTTCCATTTGGAACTAGGGTTATGGATGTCCTAGGGTGGACTTTCGGGAGGGGAGGGGTGGGGGGAGTGCATGGATTTGTGTGTGTAGCATGTTTGTAGTTGCTGATTGGATAGTATGTAGGGGGTCTGCAGGGTGGGGGTGGGGGATCCAGCAGAAGAGAGGCTAGGGGAGCTGCGGGTGCGCTATCCCTTTTTCTGATGTCATCTATTGGAGTGGGACCTAGCTGGGGGGGTCCGCTCCTGGGTCTACCTGATTTTTTTCACCCTTTGGATGCAATGGTGGCTCTTTTTGCTTAGTAGTTATGGTTAACTTGATTATAGCTACACATAATGTTGATGGCATACATTCTCCTGTGAAGCGTAAGAAAATCCTCACTTGGCTTCGACAGCGCCATGTTGATGTGGTGTTTCTCCAGGAAACCCACTTGTCTGCTTCTGAGCATGAGAAGCTGCATAGAGATTGGGTGGGGGATGTGAGATACTCTGCTTATAATAGCAGACAGCGGGGAGTGGCGATTCTTGTTCACAAACAATTACCTCTCCACATTCATAAGACCATTCAGGATAAGGAGGGTCGTTATATCCTTGCATTGGGGGAGCTCTGGGGCTTTCAGCTATTATTTTGTAACCTTTATGCGCCGAATGTTTATAGCCATAAATTTTATTCTGGCCTTTTAGGAATTATAGCTCAATATTCTACTTATCAGTTGGTTGTTGGGGAGGATTTTAATGTTCCAGCTGACCCTACTCTGGACTGCTCTCCTGCCAAGCCGCACCCCCAGGACCATCATCAACGGGGGGTGAATTTTCTCTGTGAACATCTTGCAGTGGTGGATGCGTGGCGAACTCTCCATCCCTTTGGCAGGGAGTACACGTTTTACTCCAACCCTCATACTACGTATTCGCGTTTAGACTATGTCCTAGTCTCACAATCTCTCTTTTCGCGAGTGGATCGGGTCACTATTGATGATACTTCTCTTTCGGACCATTCGGTGGTGGTTCTCACTTTGCGGATTAGCGATCAGGCTGGGGAGAGGACTTGGAGGTTTCCCAAGGCTCTCTATTCTGATAAGGATTTTCATATGTTCTTAAGAGCCCGATGGCTGGATTATGTTTCGCACAATCTCACCTCGGATGTGGATCCTGCGGTATTCTGGGATGCCTCTAAAGCGGTATTGAGGGGGTCATATCATTCAATATGTATCTGCTAAACGGAAAAAGCAGGGGGTCCGACTACTCGCTCTTTCGGCGGAACTGGACGCATTGCGGAAGCGATATAGGGTGAGTCTAGATGGATTGGAGGGACAACAAATCAAGTCTATTCACTCTCAGATCAATGAGATTTTGGACCAACGTGCCTGCCAAGACACGGCGTGCTTAACAGGCCCACTTGGAAATTTCTCCCAATCTGTATACCTTATACTCTCGCTCAGCAAATTGTATATCTATAATTTTGCTTCCTTAATGTTTCTGCACTCTGTATTTCCTCTGACTATCTGCATATTGTAACTCGCTGAATGTCCAGCTCTCTTGATTGTAAACCGCCTAGAAGTCGCAAGATTGTGGCGGTATAGAAGAATAAAGTTATTATTATTTACTATCAGAAATTTTGTCTTTACCAATGGAGCGGCAAGGCGGGCAAACTTCTTGCGACATTGGTGAGGCCCTATCGGAAAAGACAGATTATTAGAATGGTCAAGAACCCCAGGGGAGATTGTTTTACTCAGGAGGCTCACATTCGGGATCAATTCGTAGAGTTCTATAGCGCTCTTTATGTGAAGCGGGATTTCACCGAGGAGGACAGGGATAACTTTTTCTGGAATCTTCACCTTTCGTGGCTTTCTGAGGACCAGGCGGCGCGGCTGAATGCTCCTATATCTGGGGAGGAAGTCAGATTGGGAATTAAGAAGCTGAAACTTGCTAAGTTGCCAAGACCTGACGGGTTTGGCCCGGAATACTACAAACTCTTGCACGATCTTCTTGCTCAACCTTTGGGGAACTATTTTAATTTCCTTGCTTCCACGGCCTCTGGTCCTAGATGTAATTTAGCTCATATCACACTGCTCCCTAAACCAGGGAAGGATCCTTCTCAGGTTGGATCCTATCGTCCCATCTCCCTGTTGAATCAAGATGTTAAACTCTTAGCAGCTATTCTGGCGGCCCGGCTGAATTTATTTTTGCCCCAACTTATAGGGGAGGATCAGGTGGGGTTTGTCCCTCAGCGTTATGCTTCCATGAACCTACTTAAAGCGTTGACGGCACTGCATAAACATAGGGGAGGCGGTGGCACTTCTGCAATTGCAGGTCTAGATATGGAAAAGGCCTTTGATAGTATCTCTTGGCAATATCTTTTTTGGGTCTTACCGAAGTATGGGGTAACTGGGCCTTTCTTTCACTGGATTCAGGGCCTTTACACCGAGCCACAAGCCCGTCTCATCATCAATGGTGGCCTTTCGTCTTGTTTTCAGCTTTGTCGGGGCACGCGCCAGGGATGTCCCCTTTCGTCCCTGCTGTTCGTCTTGGCTATTGAACCTTTAGCCATTAAAATTCGCTCTTTCCATGAGCTTCGGGGTATCCGTATAGGGAACGTGGAGTGTTGTATTGCTTTATTTGCGGATTATATCTTGCTTTTTCTGGACCAGGCTCCCTGTCATCTGCCGGGGGCGTTGCGATTGGTGAATGAGTTTGGCGTCATTTCCGGTCTTAAGGTGAATTGTGTGAAATCTGAATTGCTACCTTTGTTGGGGCTGGAGTGGGAGTCATGGCATGATGCTTTACCGATTCCTCCATTGCGTAAACCGATGCGTTATCTTGGCATATACTTGCACATGGACCCTCGGGTTATGTACCGCAGCAACGTGCTGGCGGCTATAGATAAAGTTGGAGCTCTCTGTGCTGCGTGGAGAGATCTTCCGCTGTCCCTGCTGGGGAGGGCGGCATTGGTTAAGATGATATTGCTGCCCAAATTGTTGTATCCTCTACAGGCGGTGCCTTTCTGGGTGTTGCAACGGTATATTTGCAAGCTCCGTTCTCTTTTCACTACTTTTCTTTGGCAACATCGATTGACGCGCATAGCGTATGCAAAGTTAATTCTTTCTAAGAGGGAGGGGGGCCTTGGTCTTCCTGATATTCGCGCGTATAATGTGACAGCGCTTATGCGATTTATTCATGAGGGGGTGATGGGGTCCGCTAGGTTTACCCCTATTGGGTGGATGACTGGTTGGTGTGCACCTTTCACATTTCTGAATCTTTTGCACACACCTCGTACACAGAGAGGTGTCTTGCCCTCTAAGCTGCGTTTTCTGTGCCCTTTTCGTCTGGCTTGGCGTTGGTGGCGTGCTCTGCAAACCCGGTCTCACGCTGCTTCTCCTTTTTTACAATTGCAGGGTAACCCCAACAGTGTTCTCCCCAGACATTTTTTCCAGCCGGGTGGCATGAAAAAGTAGCCGGGTGGGGCGCGATGGGAAAATTTGGTGGTGGGGAAAATTAACCCCCTCTTTTACTAAGGTGTGCTAACATTTTTAGCACGCGCAAACTCCTGCGCTACACGGGAAAACTAATGCCAGCTCAATGCTGGCATTAGGGTCTAGCGCTGTGGTAATTCTGTGTGCGCTAAACACACGCTAAAACTATTTTCGCAACTTAGTAAAAGAAGCCTTAAATGTGTACTATTTTTATTAGTTAATTATTATTATTTTCCAATGCTCAATATGACTTCCTTTTTTAAGGTTTGACACTTGTGCCAGAATATTTTTACTTAATTTAAGAAGCATCCAATGCTAGAAGGGAATAATTAGATATTTGCCCTCTTTCAAATGATATAGAGCAGGGATCTCAAAGTCCCTCCTTGAGGGCCGCAATCCAGTTGGGTTTTCAGGATTTCCCCAATGAATATACATTGAAAGCAGTGCATGCACATAGATCTCATGCATATTCATTTGGGAAATCCTGAAAACCCGACTGGATTGCAGCCCTCAAGGAGGGACTTTGAGACCCCTGGTATAGAGGTTTAAAAAAGGGAAAGGCGTTAATGAAGTCATTAGGTTCAATTTAGCCATTTATTTCTGCATGAATTTAAACAACTAAAAAAAAAAGATAAATATAGCTCATCCAGTCATACAAGAATGGCTCTACAGCAGGAGTGCCCACACTTTTTGGGCTTGCGAGCTACTTTTAAAATAACCAAGTCAAAATGATCTACCAACAATAAAATTTTAAAAAACAAAGCACACTGTACGCAGAGAAAATGTTAATTATCATTTATATTCCGCGAGTTTTCAAAGAGGTCAAGGCAGATGACTTTATGCAATGTCACCTCAGGAACAACTGTACAAAAATAAACAAATATACCCCCTCCCTTTTTACTAAACCACAATAGCGGTTTTTAGCGCAGGGAGATGTGTTGAATGCCCTGCACTGCTCTCGATGCTCATAGGCTCCCTGCGCTAAAAACCGCTATTGCGGTTTAGTATAAGTGGGCCATAGTGCAAAATATAGACAGCAGATATAAATTCTCAAAATGTACACATTTTGATCACTAAATTGAAAATAAAATCATTTTTCCTACCTTTTTGTCTGGTGATTTCATGAGTCTGGTTGCACTTCCTTCTTCTGACTGTAAATCCAATATTTATTTCTTTCTGCCACTGCCCTTTTCTTTCTGTCTCTCTTTCTTTCTCTCTCCCCCCTGACTGCCTGTTTCTCTCTCCCCCTGCCCCCTCTTTATTTCTGCCTTTCTTTCTCTCTCCCCCCTGTCCCCCCCAAGCCATCACGCCAATTTATCCACTTCCCCCATTCTTTCCCTACCCCCTAAGCCACCATGCCGATTTCCCTGCTGCTTCCCTGAGCTAGGCCAGGCATGTACAAGCGCCGGACTCACAAGACTTTACCTCTGACGTCAATTCTAACGTCGGAGAGGAAGTTCCAGACCAGCCAGGCAGCGATTGGCTGGCCCAGAACTACCTCAATGACGTCAGAATTGACATCAGAGGTGAAGTCTTGTGAGTCTGGTGCCTGGCCTGGCTTGGGGAGGCAGGAAGAAAAAGATTGCAAAGGCAAAGCAATCGACTCACGTTGCCTTTATGATCTACTGGTTGATCGCGATCGACCATTTGGGCACCTCTGCTGTTATGGTATCCTGTCCTGACCTGAGGAAAAGGGTTTAGTCCCAAAAAAACTGCCTTATTTCAATTTCCTATTTATAAACTTTAATTAATACAGTTACAATACTACTTGATTCTTTTGTCGTTTCTGCTTTAATTATCTTCTTTTCAGCGTTTATCCTCGCTCCCTTCCATGCAACATCTGTCCTCTCTTTGCCCCTTCCACCCAGTCTCTGCCCTCTCTCTCTCTCTACCCCTTCCATCTACTGTCCACCCTCTCTCTGCCCCTTGCATTCTCTGTCCACCCTCTCTGCCCTTTCCAATCCAGTGTCCGCCCTTTTTCTGTTCTATATGGCATCTTCCCTCTTTCTATGTCCCTTCAATAAACTGTATATCCTGTGCCCTTTCTCTCCTTTGTACATGATTCATTTCAGTTTCACCCCTCCCCTATGCTCTGGCATTTCTCTCTTCTCCTTTCCTTCCTTTCTTCCCACTCCACCCCATGGTCTGGCATCTCTATCTCCTTCCCTTCTCTTCCCCATGCCCTAGCATCTCCCTCCTCCCCCATATGCGCTGACACCTCTCCCCCCCCCATGGTCTGGTAGCTCCTTTCCTTTCCCTCCCTCCCATGGTCTTGGCATCTCTTGCCTTTCCTCTCCCTTCCCTAATCTTCCTTCTCCCCTCTCTCTCCCCAATTAGGTGCTGCTGCAGCAGCACTTCTCATCCCCCTCCCCCTCCCCAATTGGATGCTGCTGCTGTTGCACTTTTCTTCCCCTCCCCAATTGGGTGCAACAGCAGCTTTTCTCTCCCCCCCCCCAAATTGGGTACACCAGCTTTTCTCTTCCCCCTCCCCACCCAAAAAAAAAAATTGGGTCAGCAGCAACATTTCTCTTCCCTTCCCCCCAAAATGGGTGCAGCAGCAGAATATTTTTCTTCCCCCTCCCCTATTCGGTGCAGCAACAGCATTTCTCTTCCCATCCTTCCCAGCTCACAAACCCGGTAGTCGCTAGGCAAGTTGTAAGCTTCCCTCCATCGCTGACCTATCTTTCATAGATCAGCGATGGAGGGAAGCTTACAACTTGCTGCTTTTACTTGCTTCGGGCCTTCCTCTTTGCCGGGTCCTGCCTACTTTCTGTTTCCGTGAAGGCAGAACCTGGCATCGAGGAAGGCCCGAAGCAAGTAAAAGCAGTAAGTTGTAAGCTTCCCTCCGGGGCTCTGTGTGCGTGCTGGCTTCCCTTCTCTCCGAAACCGGAAGTTGCGTCCCGTGGGGGGGAGGGAAGAGAAGGGAAGCCGGCATGCACACAGAGCCCCGGAGGGAAGCTTACAACTTGCTTCGGGCCTTCCTCGCTGCCGGGTCCTGCCTTCACAGAAACAGAAATTAGGCAGGACCCGGCAACAGGAAGGCCTGAAGCAAGTAAAAGCATGCTGGCAAAAAAAAAAAAAGGCAGACATCAAACAAAATTTTCGGTGGCGAGTCAGCCCGGGAAGGAGCATCGGCGGCAGCAGCAGCAGGATTAGCTGGGCGGTCATCTAAATCATCCGGGCGCAGCGCCCGGCTGTAAGGCCCTGGGGAGAACACTGCCCAATTTCCTTCCGGGTCTTGGTCATTCTCCGTTTGTGGGTTGGGCTTCCCGGGGGGCTTTTCTTCTTTATCATCTGATTGATCGGGAAACGGGGGCCTTTTCTACTTTTATCCGACTCCAAGATCAGTGGACCATCCCTCGCCATCAATTTTTTGCTGACTTACAAGCTCGTCATTATTTTCAGAGTCTCCATTCGCAGTATGGCATAGCGGGGCAGTGTAGCCCTCTCGATGAGTTTCTTCTTAGTGTACCGGCTTCCCAGAGTTCCCTTTCCGTGTGATATAGGGTGATCTGATCCTCTGTCTCTTCGGGGCCCTTAAATATTCTTCGGGACTTGTGGAATCGGGAACTTGCTGCGTCCTACCTTCATGGAGCTCTTCCATACTTTATATGCTTTTGTGAAATCCACAGCTTGGCAGGAGACCCAATTCAAGATTCTTCATAGGCCTTATATTACTAGGGAACGGGGTTCACATATGGGTATCTGGGCAACGCTTTGTGCTCTAAATGCAAACAGGCCCCTGGGACGTTTCTGCATTCCTTGTTAGAGTGTCCGGAACTTACTTTGTGGAATTATTCTTTTGCGTAGCTTCAATTGTTATTGCAGCGAAACCTGGAGTGGGATTACAAAACGCTGCTTCTTGGAGATCAAACCCTGTTGGAAGCACAAGGCCTCACTGTACCTTAGCGCCATTTTATCTATCCGACCCATCTCACGGTTAAACGGACGATTCTACAATACTGGACCCAGGAGGGGGGCCATTCCCTTGAACTGTTGGCTTACTCAGATGTCTGAGCTGGCACGGTTTGAGTTATGCTATCATGCTCGATCCAACAGCTCCGAGGTCAGGGTTTACCTGGCTTTATGGAGGGTGTTCCTGCAGTTGCCTCTAGTCTCTCGCCATGGGGAGGGGCAGTAGGGGGTGTGTTTGTTTGGGGTGAATGTGTGGTGTAAGCATGGTTGCATGATTGGTTTGCGGTGGCTGGTGTGGGTGCTATATCTTGTCTAGGGGTTTTACGTTCCTAAAAAAAATATTTTCTGGGGTTCTCATGGTCTTTCAAGGTTTGGATTTATTGACAGTGAAGAAATATTTTATGACTCTTAAAACTTATCTTTGACAGTTAAATACTTGAAAGAAGAATTGGAAAATAAAAAGAAAATGACATCATACGTGTTTTGGGTTGACATATATGTTTATTCTATCAGTTACCAGAATTCTTTTAAGTGAAAATTGGTTTACATGTATATCGATCTCAAAACTCAATTAACTCAAAGAACTTAAAATAAATAAGAAGATTTTAATGGTGTTGCACAATAGAAAGATTGGATTGGTGGAGTGGAGCTTCGATTCTTCAAGATTTGACTTTGAATTTCTTTTATGTTATGGATGGTCAGAAACAATGTTGATATAGATTTGTTTGGGATAACTATATGATAAAATGTTATATTAGTGAAGAATATTAGATATAATAACTTATTTATTTTAATATTTAATTATTTATTTATGAATTATAGCAAAATATACAGGTATGAATTATGTCAGGTATTATGGGATTAATTTTAATGAGTATATATTATATCTGATTATATTAAAAGGATTTTTAAGTAAAAATAATATTTTGGATAAATAGATTTTGGAAATAATTAAATAATTAGATGAATGTATGGAAAGTATGGAATGTGTGGTGAGTGGATGTTGGTTATAATAATTTTTAGGAATGGATGGATACTTTATTTTATAAATATTGTAAAATATGACATTGTAATTGCTTATAATTAAGTTATATTAAGAATATTGGAATGAATTTTTCTATATAGAGAGAGATAATTGAAGTTTAATATATAACAATTCAAATTCAAAATTAATTTTCCTATGAACTGTTTTCCTACCTTCTTCTACTCTATGTTTATAACCTAACTAATTTATTTTTCTCAAGTACTTTAGCAAGAATGTGAGCCTTTGGGACAGTCAGGGAACTCTAAGTACTCTCTCTTCATCTTAATTAATCTTACTTATTGCATTTCTTCTGTTTCTACTGTAAACCGCTTAGAACTTCACGGTACAGCGGTATATAAGAAATAAAATTATTTATTATAAAATTAAGTGGGGGCACTGGGCTGTTCTCCTAGTTGATGAGCTTTGTGAGCGCAGACGGGAGATGTCTGCCGCTCCCTGTTGCTGATTTATTGGACTGGGGAAGTGGTTTTGTTCTGGAGCCTCACCCATTTCTTGCTTGTTTTAGTTTTTTCAATTTTCTATCATGCACTTTCTATGCCAGTATTAGGTTCTACGCTGGTGCACCTGCTTGTTATGTACGATTCCCAGCTGATTGTACTTTTATGGATGTATACCACTCAGCTGCATTTGTATTTCTTTGTATGCCCTTTGTTCCTTTGACCTCAATAAACATGATTTACAAAAAAAAAGAAAGGAATAGAACAGACATTGAAGGAGGGTGGAGAGGAACAGACCCTGAAAGGAACTGTGGAAGATAGAGTGGGGAGTTCTGTTTTTTCCTTTTAACAAATTGATTCGAATAAATTCACCCGAAGTGAATTGATTCAAATCATGAATCAGGCAGCACTAGTTCACAGTAGGCAAATCCAGGTATTAGCTCGCTTCAAGTTTAAACTTAAAAAACAAAACTTTTTTTTACCCCTTACTAGTACACGTGCTCCTACTCTCTAATTCATTGCTGTATGCTGCAATTTGATTTGGTGGCAAGAGAGGACTCCGCCTTTGGGTCCTCATTGTTGCAAGCCGGCACAGTAGTCACACCCTAGATTGCTTGGACTGCTTTTGTATGTCCCGTCTGTCCAGAATGACACACCTATTCCAGTAAGAGATTAGGTTCATATTTTGCTAATATCTTTTCTAGTAGATAGGTGTGTCATTCTGGACCCCCGCCCTGTCATTTATTTCCTACGTCTGCCTACTGTCTCACTCAGTAGGCTACCTCAGTTGGATGCCAGTCAGACCTTGAATATGAAGAATAGTCTGTTACTAGGAAACTTGGGGGTGTTGGGAATGCTGACCTTGACATAGTAGCGATATCCGAGACCTGGTTCACAGACTCGCATGGGTGGGATATGGTTATACCAGGCTACAATCTACTTCGTCGAGACAGAGAGGGCAAATTAGGAGGGGGATATAGCACTATACACTAAGGATAATATCAAAACTACCAGGATCACAGAGGTTAGATACACAGGGGAATCACTTTGGGTAAACCTGACCAGAGGGAATGAAAAATGCCTTTACCTCGGTGTGATATACAGGCCTCCGAGACAACAGGAAGACAAAGACAATGAATTGATTGAGGACATAGAGAACATCACCTTGCGCGGTGACACAGTACTGTTAGGAGACTTCAATATGCCAGATGCAGACTGGAACACCCTCTCCGCGACTACGAGTGGTAGCAAAAGAATATTGACCACCATAAAGGGTGCACAACTCAATCAAATGGTATTAGAGTCCACCAGGGAAAAGGCAATACTGGACCTGGTACTCACAAATGGAGACAGTGTCTCGGAAGTATCAGTGGGAGACACGCTGGCCTCCAGTGACCACAACATGGTTTGGCTCAACCTCAGGAAAGGCTTCTCTAAATCAAACTCAGCAACGAGGGTCCTCAACTTTAGGGGCGCAAACTTTGACCATATGAGAGACTTTGTCCATCAGGTGCTGCAAAATCATGCAGAAACTGACAATCCGGAAACTATGTGGTCATATATAAAATCCATTCTGAACGAAGCATCTAACCGCTACATAAATACAGTAAGCAAACACCGGAGAAACAAAAAACCACAATGGTTCAGCAATGAAATTTCTGGCCTCATTAAAAAGAAAAAAGAAGCATTTATCACCTACAAACATCTTGGAAAAAAGGAGGCAAAAGAAGACTATCTGGCCAGATCTAGGGCTGTCAAGAAAGCAGTCAGGGAAGCCAAATTTCAAACAGAAGAAGATCTAGCACGGAATATTAAAAAGGGGGACAAATCATTCTTCAGGTACATTAGTGACAGGAAGAGAAACAAAGATGGGATAGTACGCCTTAGGCAATCAGACGGAAACTACGCAGAATCTGATAATACCAAGGCAGAACTGCTAAACGAATACTTCTGCTCAGTATTCACCTGTGAAGCACCGGGAGCTGGTCCACAACTACAGCTAAGAGACATCCAAAATGACCTGTTTCATGATTACGAGTTTACACCCAGTAGCGTCTACCACGAACTTTCAAGACTCAAAGTAGACAAAGCCATGGGACCAGACAATCTACACCCCAGGGTACTCAGAGAGCTGAGTGAAGTTCTGGCTGAACCACTAGCCGTGCTCTTCAATCTTTCCATGCGCACGGGAAAAGTACCCCTAGACTGGAAAACAGCTAACGTAATTCCACTTCACAAAAAGGGCTGCAGAACAGAGACAGAAAATTACAGACCGGTGAGTCTTACATCCATAGTGTGCAAACTCATGGAAACACTGATCAAACAGAATCTTGACAAAATTCTAGACGAAGAAAACTTACGTGATCCACACCAACACGGATTTACCAGGGGAAGGTCCTGCCAAACTAATCTGATTGACTTCTTTGACTGGGTGACCAGTCATCTGGATGCCGGGGAGTCCCTAGACGTGATATATTTGGACTTCAGCAAAGCTTTTGATAGCGTCCCACACCGCAGGCTGTTGAACAAACTAAAATCGATGGGATTAGGAGATACATTCACTACATGGGTAAAGGATTGGCTAGATGGTAGGATTCAAAGGGTGATGGTAAACGGTACCCCCTCCAAAACGTCAGCTGTGACGAGTGGAGTACCTCAGGGCTCCGTCTTAGGGCCGATACTATTCAATTTATTCATAGGAGATTTGACCCAAGGACTTAGAGGAAAAGTATCACTGTTTGCCGACGACGCCAAACTATGCAACATAGTAGGCAAAAGCAGTGTACCTGACTTTATGACGCAGGACCTACGACAGTTGGAACAGTGGTCATCAACTTGGCAGCTAAGCTTCAATGCCAAAAAATGTAAAGTAATGCACCTAGGCAAAAAAACCCCACACAGAACTTACACACTAAATGGTGAAACCTTGTCCAGTACCACGATAGAACGTGATTTAGGAGTGATCATTAGCAATGATATGAAGGCTGCAAATCAGGTGGAGAAGGCTTCGTCCAAAGCAAGACAAATGATGGGCTGCATCCGTAGGGGTTTTGTCAGCAGAAAACCTGAAGTCATAATGCCACTGTACAGATCCATGGTGAGACCTCATCTCGAGTATTGTGTTCAATTCTGGAGACCACACTACCGGAAAGATGTGTTGAGAATTGAATCGGTTCAGCGAATGGCTACCAGGATGGTCTTGGGGCTCAGGGATCTCACATATGAAGAAAGACTAAAAAAACTGCGGATGTACTCGCTGGAGGAGCGAAGAGAGAGGGGGGACATGATTGAGACCTTTAAGTATATCACGGGGCGTATAGAGATGAAAGATGATATCTTCAGTCTTACAGGGCCCTCGATAACCAGAGGACACTCGCTGAAAATCAGGGGAGGGAAATTTCAGGGTGATGCTAGAAAGTACTTCTTCACCGAAAGGGTGGTCGATCATTGGAACGAGCTGCCTCAGCAGGTGATTGAGGCCAACAGCGTGTCAGATTTTAAGAGAAAATGGGATATTCACATGGGATCAATAGGGGAGTAAAAGTCAGGGAGTAGGTCATTGGTATGGGCAGACTCGATGGGCTATAGCCCTGTTCTGCCGTCAATTTCTATGTTTCTATGTTTCTATATTTGAGCTCCATTAATGTGTCTGTTTGGCATGATTGTTTCGCTGTTCTGATTGTTCATTGTTTAAAATGTTTGTTATAATTTTAGAGCAGAACAGACTTGTTCTTTGGGGAGTTTCCCTGTACCCCTCCTTCACATGAGTTTTTAGAAGGGGCTATTGTCTGCTTTGGAACAAAACTGAAGGGGGAAGCGGAGCCCTCTGGTGAAATAGGAGGAATTCAAAAACCAGAGTGGATTCCTTCTGCACAGCTTGTGGGCACTGGAATATTACCTGTCCGTCCAGAATGATGCACCTGTCTACTAGAAAAGATATTAGCAAGGTAAGAACTTTTAATCTCTTTTTGTTATAAATAGCAGCTACCGATAAGGGAATGGGATCTCCAAAATGAGTTTGTTATGCTGATTTAAATGTTTTTCAGGTATATCACAACAGTGAGGAGGGACAGAGGTATATTCAGTTTTACAAACTCGGTGACTTCCCTTACATCTCCATTTTGGACCCAAGAACAGGTAAGGGACAGAATGGGTCTGTACTATACCTTTGCCTTTAACAAGTCATCAAGTATAGTAGAAAAGGCTGGCCCAAGTTTAAAACTAACAGGATGGCAAGTTCTCATATCTGGGTGAAGTTATCTGATGGAGTCCATATGAGAGAAACGTTTTTCCAGCTCAGAGATTTTCTAGAAGTTTTGCAACACTTCTCATATTGTATAGGGCTTCCTCAGTTTGTTTTTTCATGGAGCCTACCTGATGTGTGTTCCCACCTTGATAATAAAACTTTTTTTTCTAAAATACCATTTTTATCATGTTTATTCACCTAGACCTTTTTGTTTCCACTTATTTTTTCATTAGTCTAGAGTCAACCTAGTCGTCAGGACACATCTAGCCAGTCAAGTTTTCAGGATATCCACAATAAATATGAATAAGCTAGATTTGCATAAATGGAGGTACTGTATGGAAATTTCTCATACATATTCATTGTGGATATCTGGAAAACCTGACTGGCTAGGTGTGCCACAAGGATTGGGTTGAAAACCCCCAGTGTAATGTTTTTAGCTTTTTTTTCTGTTCTATTCTTTTTCACCTTCATGTCATCATAGTTTTTGGTGCATGATAACCTGGCTGGGCTTTCTTTTTGCAAAATAGAACAGTTTGATTTTGCTGCAGCTATTTTGTTTAGTGATATGTTAGAGCTTTCAAAAGCTTCAAAAAAGGCAGATTTTGTGGCAAGAGCATATACAGTCAAACCTCGGTTTGCAAGTAACCCAGTTTGCGAGTGTTTTGCAAGACGAGCAAAACGTTCTCGCAAAACTTGTCTCGCAAACCGAGTGTTGACTTGATTTGCAAGCACCCCCCCCCCCCCCCCCGATAACCGGCATTGCTCCCCCCTGCTCGCAAAGGCCTCCCCCCCCCGCACGAAAATTAGAAGTTCTTGAGCATGCGCAGATGCATGCTCAAGGCCGGCAGAAGCAGGAAGATCTTCTAGCGGCACCGGCACGTCCTGTGGACTGCGTGCCGGTGCCAGATGGGGGGGGGGGGGGGTGTAAGTTTAAGTTGTTCAAGCGGGGGGGTGCCAGTTTGCGCGGAGAGGGGGTCTTTGTGAGTGGGGGGGGAGCAGTGCCACTGGCTTCGGGGGGGGGGGGTGAACGTATCAAAGCGAGTTCCCATTATTTCCTTTGGGGAAACTTGCTTTGATATACGAGTATTTTGGTTTACGAGCATGATTCTGGAACAAATTATGCTCGTAAACCAAAGTTCCATTGTACTGAGCAAATACACGTAACCGGTGCTTGTGCTTCTCCATGGATTATGAACCCTTTGCAGTGTTTTCCCTAGCGCCTTTTAGCCGGGCGCTCCACACTGCTAATTTAGATGAGCGCCCGGCTGTAATCACAAATGCTGCCGCTGCCGATGCTCCACATTGAAGAGCTGCCGAAAGTTCAGCCGCCAAAAGTTCCTGCCTAACTTTTTTTTTTTTTTTTTTAACGGCAGCAGACAACTTGAACCCGTGATCTGGGGCTCTAACGATACCACTGTGTGTGCCGGCTTCCCTTCTCTTCCCTCCAAAACCAGAAGTTACATCCCGGGGGGTAGGCAAGGGAAGGGAAGCTGGCACGGAAGTGGTACCATTAGAGCCCTGGAGCATGCGGTAGATAGGTCAGCGACGGAGGGAAGTTAAAACATGCTGCTCTTACTTGCTTCGGGCCTTTCTTGCTGCTGGGTCCTGCCGACTTTCTGTTTCTGCGAAGGCAGGACCTGGCAACAAGGAAGGCCCTAAGCAAGCAAGAGCAGCAAGTTGTAAGCTTCCCTCCATCGCTGACCTATGGGAGATAGGTCAGCGACAGAGGGAAACTTACAATTTGCCTTAGTAGTGAATCTGCCGACGGATGTTTGAGACATGGGGGGATGGGAAGAGAAATGCTGCTGCTGCACCCAGTTGGGGTGGGAGGGGAAGAGAAATGCTGCTGCACCCAATGGGGGGAGGGGGGAAGAGAAATGCTGTTGCTGCTGCACCCAATTGGGGAGGAAGGGGAAGAGAAATGCTGTTGCTGCACCCAATTGGGCGAGGGGTAAGAGAAATGCTGCTGCATCCAATTGGGGGGAGGAAGAGAAATGCTGCTGCTGCTGCACCCAGTGAAGGGGGGGAGAGGGAAGGAGGGAGAAGGAAGACCAGGGAAGGGAGAGGAAAGAGATGCCTAGACCATGGGAGGGAGGGAAAGAAAAGGAGATACCAGACCATGGAGGGGGAGAGAGAGATGTCAGGGCATATGGGGGGTGGGGGAAAGGAGACAGATGCCAGACTAGGTGAAAGGAAGGAAGAAGGGAGAGAAAGGAAGGATAAGAGATGCCCGATAATGGAGTGGGAGGGGAGATGGAAGGAGAGGAGAGAGATGCCAGGGAATGGGGGAGGGAAGGGAAACTAAGGAAACATAAAATGCCAGACCAGAGGGAAAGGAAGGAGAGGAGGTGCCAGAGCAAGGAGGGAGAAGGAAAGATAGGAGAGAGATGCCAGGTCATGGGGGGAGGGAAGGAAAGGAGAAGAGAAGAGAGAGATGCCAGAGCATAGGAGAGGGGGTAGAGACAAAAAAATGGAGAGGGGATGATGCTGAAATGAATCATGTACAAAGAAGAGAAAGGGCACAGGATATACAGTTTATTGAAGGGACATAGAAAGAGGGAAGATGCCATATGGAAGAGAGAGAGAGAGGGCAGACACTGGAAAGAAAGGGCAGAGTTGGTGGATAGTAGATGGAAAGGGTAGAGAGAGGGCAGAGGCTGGGTGGAAGGGGCAAAGAGGACAGATGTTGCATGGAAGGAAGAGAGAACAAACGCTGATTAGAAAGAAGAGAGCGAAGAGAAGATGATTAAAGCAGAAACAACAAAAGGTAGAACATTTTTTGTTGTTGTTGCTTTACTTAGAATCAAGTAGTATTGTGACGATTGATTAAAGTTTATCAATAGGAAATGGAAATAAGGCAATTTTTTGGAGGGGGGACTAAACCCCTTTCCTCAGGTCAGGACAGGATAGCATAATAACAGTATACTGTACTGTCTTGAAGAAAGCTTTGGCCTCTGAAAGCTAATTACTACTAATTTAAAAATGGATTAATCCAATAAAATTGTATTTTTTTATTTCTCATTTGTTTTATTTCTATTTGTTAATTTGTAAAGTTGATTGTTATGTAGCAGTTTTTTCAAATTTACATCTACTGTCATCATATTTTGCAAAGTATTAGGGGATGTGTCATTGTTTCTGTGGTGTTGCATTGTATGCAGAGTCTGGTTTCTTGGTTCAGTTTAACTTTTGTCTACATATTTCTATTTTTAGTTTGTGATTATTCCATATTGGGCGAGGGTGTATGTGTTCTGTGTGTATGAAAAGGACATGGCTTTCTGTTAGCATCGACTGTACAAGATCAATTGACTGTGCAGGATCTGGCTTGTTTAGTTTTACAATGCGTGTGTTGGTGTTCTAGTGCTTACTGCAGTGTTTAAGATTCTGCCTTTTTCTAGGTGCACCCTTGTTGTGTGACTCATGGATTATTACTAAAAATAACTTTTTTTTATATAAAGGAGGAGGTTGTTAAAAAATGATCAGCACTGGCTGTCATATATACTAGGTACACCACTGGATTTAATGCAATCACATAGGTCTCCTTCGAGGCTCAGTAACATCTCTCCATAAATTATGTGGAAGAGGTCTGGAAGTGGGAGATTGCATCTATTTCATATCATCAGAGAGACCTCAGGATGGAACCTAGTGATCAAAACATTATTAGAGGTGCTGTAGAGCCGTTTCTTGTAGGACTGTATGAGCTATATTTATCTTTTTTTTTTTTTTTTTAGTTTAAATTCATGCAGAAATAAATGGCTAGATTGAACCTAATGACTTCATTAATGCATTTCCCTTTTTTAAACCTCTATACCATTTGAAAGAGGGCAAATATCTAATTATTCATTTCTAGAATTGGATACTTCTTAAATTTAGTAAAAATATTCTGGCACAAATGTCAAACCTTAAAAAAGGAAGTCATATTGAGCACTGGAAAATAATTAATAATAATTAACTAATAAAAATAGTACACATTTAATTTTCCCCACCACCAAATTTCCCCGTCCCGTCCCACCCCACCCGGCTACTTTTTTATGCCACCCGACTGGAAAAAATTTATGGGGAGAACACTGCCTTTGTGTGATTTCTGTCTATACAAATAAACCAAAGAGAGTTTCATGGTTGTAAAGAGCAAAAACAGCTGTTCAATAAATTAAATTGAGTTACCTGAATCAGAATCATTAGCCAGTAAGGTCCAATGAATATTGGGATACATCAGCTTCAAAGGAGATATCAGTTTTCTCTCAACATCATAAATACCGTATATACTCAAATATAAACCGGGATTTTTGGGCCAAAAAATTGGCTCAAAAATGGGGGTCCCGGTTTATATTCTGGTCAATGCCCCCTCCCAGAATTTTTCAAGGCCACCGCCTCCCTCCCTGCCCTAGCCTTATACGGTACCTCATCTTGCTGATCCGCGGTGGAGGTACAGCGGGCAGGAGCAAACTTTCCAAGTTCCTGCCCTGCTGCTAACCGGTTGCCGCTAGTTCCTTTGGCTGCTGAGCAACACAAGCAGGAGCGCGATTTGGCGCTGTTGCTCGGTACTGAGAGGCAGTAAGGATGCCTCTCAGTACCGAGCAGCAGCGCCAAATCGCGTTCCTGCTCGTGTCGCTCAGCGGCAGCTGGTTAGCAGCAGGGCAGGAACTTAGAAAGTTCACTTCTGACCGCTGCACCTCCAGCGCGGAGCGACAAGATGAGGTATCTTATGAGGCTAGGGCAGAAAGGGAGGCTGGGCAGAGCCTGGGAGGGAGGGTGCAGAGTCTGTCAGGGCAAGGAAGGAAGGGGGATGGTGCAGTGTCTGGCAGGAAGGGAGCTGGGTGAAGTGCCTGACCGGGGTGGGGGAGGGTGCTGGGTGCAGAGCTTGGCAGGGAGGGGGCTGTGGAATGTGTGTACCTATCAAGCCCCCTGAGAACACACTGCATACAAGCACACTTTTACTACACAATGAACTAAGGAATGGATTTCTACCAAATACATAATTTAAAATTTTCTTTTTTTAAAGAAAAAGCTCCTGTTCTCTCTATGTGACTACCCTGCTTTTGAATTTTGTGATAAATTATTAAGTTGCAGGATATTCAATTTATAGGGGATCTGAATGCCAAACTAAAATTTCTGAAAGCAAGTCAACTATTTACACTGGCTGCAAATGCCTTGTTTATGCTCCAGCTGAATTTCATGACAGGGCAGGGCAATTGAATATTAAGCCGCCTGACTTATATTCGAGTCAACCATTTTTCCTCCTTTTTGGAGGGAAAAAGGGGGTCCCGACTTATATTTGAGTATATAAGCATTGGTGTACTGGGACAGACTGAAGGTCCATCAAGCACAATATCTTGTTTCCAGCAGTGGCCATATTCACAGGTATATGGCAAGATCCCAAAGAAGGTATTAGATTCCATGCTGCCTATTCAAGGAATAGCCAATTAAGTTTTCCCAAGTCCACCTTAATAATAGTGTAGACTTTTCTTCCAGCATTTTGCCCAAAACCTTTTAAAACCTTGCTACTCTAATAGCTTTTCCAGTGCAATAGGTGAGACATTCTAGACATGTGGGTTATCTCCCAATGGCCGCATCATGGCATATAAAGAAGGAATCCACCCTGGACTTTTTCTGTAACTCTCCTCTACTTCACTGGGAGCTCTAGCACCACTTATAGTTTTTCCCTTTTGCACGAATGCCTGGAGGAGTGTTTCTGTTCTGCTCTCTCCTTTTTCTTATTTTATTTGATGTTTTAACCTCTATATGACCACTCTCAATATTTTCAGATTGTCTACTTATGAAACCTTACTCACGTATGCTGACAATATTTTTATCTTAATTGAGATAGATCCGGATACTACTGATTTAGCGCCTAAAATAAATCTTTGTATTTCTAAACTTCTAATGTGGACCCAGTCTGTTTGGATGAAATTGAATGTGTCTAAGACGAAACTGTTGTGGCTTGGCCCAAAATTGGATTGTCTCCCTAGTTCTGTAGTATTGGCTTCAGTGTTCTCCCCAGCGCTTTTCAGCCGGGCGCTCCGCCCAGCAAATTTAGATTACCGCCCGGCTGTCATGTGCCGAATTCTGCTGCCACTACTGCTTAACGCGCAGCCTGAAGAGCCACCGAAAGACTCCCGCCGGACTTTAAACAAAAAAACCCAGCAAGCGACTCAAACCCGGCTTCCCTCCGAAACCGAAAGTTACGTCGAGGGGGGGGGGGGGTAGGGAAGAGAAGCCGGCACGGACCATTAGAGCCCCGGAGCATGCAGGAGATAGGCCAGCCATGGAGGGAAGCTTACTTGCTCTTGCTTACTTCAGGCCTTTCTCGCTGCCGGGTCCTGCCTACTTTCTGTTTCCACGAAGGCAGGACCCGGCAACGAGAAAGGCCCGAAGTAAGCAAGAGCAGCAAGTTATAAGCTTCCCTCTGTCACTGACCTTTGGGAGATAGGTCAGCGACGAAGGGAAACTTGCAACTTGCCTTTGTCTGTAGCGAATCTGCCGAATGTGTGAGATGGGGGGGGTGAATGGGAGGAGAAATGCTGCTGTACCCAATTAGAGGGGGAGGGAAAGAGAAATACTGGTGCTTCTGCTGTACTCAATTGGGTGGGGGTTAAGAGAAATGCTGATGATGATGCTGCTGTACCCAATAGGGGGAGGGGGAAGAGTCATGCTGCTGCACCCAATTAGGGGGAGGATGAAGAGAAATGCTCCTTCTGCTGTACCAAATTGGGGGGAGGAAAGAGAAATGCTGATGATACTGCTGTACCCAATGGGGGGAGGGGAAGAGAAATGCTGCTGCACCCAATTGGGGAGAGAGAGGGAAGGAGGGAGAAGGAAGATCAGGAAAAGAAGGAAAGAGATGCAAAGACCATGGGAGGGAGGGAAAGGAGATACCATACCATGGAGTGGAAGAGAGAGATGTCAGGGGGGGAATGCAGGGGGGGGGAAGCAGAGCCGGATTAAAAGATAGGCCCAGTAGGCACAGGCCTAGGGCCTGAAATGGTCAGAAGGGGGGCGCCAGTGCTGTACTTTGGGGCCTCACCCTTGCTGGATTCGCTGGCAGCAGCAGCAGCCTCATCATCATCCTGGGCACCCCCCAAACCCAATCCGACCCTCCTATCTCTCCCTCCTTCCCTCATCAGTGACGTGCCAGAGGGAATCACAGCAGGAGAAAGCCCTGAAGCAGCCTGCTTAGAGTAGAGCAGTGCTGTTTATAGTCTCATGATGGGAGGGAGGGAGAGATAGGAGGGTCGTGTGTGTGGGGGGGGGAGAGTAGCAGTCTGCCCCGGGTGCTCGGCCTGGCATCACGAACTTCTTCGGCTAGCAACAGCATTTACAATTCACTGCTGTTGCCAGCTTCAGGCCTTCCTCTCTGCCGGGTTCTGCCTACTTCTGTTTCTATGAAGGCAGGACCCGACAGAGAAGAAGGCCCGAAGCTGGCAACAGCAGCGAATTGTGAATGCTGCTGCCTGAAGAAGTTCATGACGCCAGGCCTTGGGTGACAGAAGGAGGAAAGGGAGCAGAGGGGGAGAGACTTGCTGCACCCAACTGGAGGGAGAAAGATGATGAGGGAGGGAATGAAACGAGATGCTAGGGATTGGAGGGAAGGAGGAAGTATGCCAGACCAAGGGAAAAGGAAGGAGAAGATGTCAGAGCATGGAGGGGGAGGGAGAGATGGAAGAAAAGGAAAGAAGTGAGATGCCAGAGAATCAGGGAAGGGAAGATACCAGACTCTGGGGTGCGAAGGAAAGAAAGAAGAGAGAGTTGCCAGAGCATAGGGGACGGGGTGTTGACAGAGAGAGAAAAATGGAGAGGTGGCAGAGCTGAAATCAATCATGTACAAAGGAGAAGAGAAGGGGCACAGGATAGACAGTTTATTGAAGGAGCATAAAAAGAGGGAAGATGCCATATGGAATGGGGAGAGGGCAGACAGTGGATGGAAGGGGCTGATGCTGCATGGAAGACAGAGTGGACAGATGCTGGCTAGAAAGAAGAGTGAAGACAAGATGATTAAAGCAGAAACGACAAAAGATAGAAAAAAATTTTTTTGTTGCTTAACGTAGAATCAAGTAGTATTGTATCTATTGATTAAAGTTTATAAATAGGAAATGGAAATAAGGCAGTTTTGGGGGGACTAAACCCCTTTCCTCAGGTCAGGACAGGATACCATAACAGCAGGGGTGCCCAAATGGTCGAGCGCGATCGACCAGTAGATCGCAAAGGCAATGTGAGTCGATCACGTTGCCTTGGCAGTCTTTTTCTTCCTGCCTCCCTGAGCCAGGCCAGGCGCGTACAAGCGCCGGACTCACAAGACTTCACCTCCGACGTCAATTCTGACGTCAGAGAGGAAGTTCTGGGCCAGCCAATCGCTGCCTGGCTGGCCTAGAACTTTCTCTCCGACGTCAGAATTGACATCAGAGGTGAAGTCTTGTGAGTCCGGTGCTTGTACATTCCTGGTCTGGCTCGTGGAAGCAGGGAGAAATCGGCATGGTGGCTTAGGGGGTAGGGAAAGAATCGGGGAAGTGGAGAAATTGGCGCGATGGCTTGGGGGGGCAGGGGGAGAGAGAAAGAAAGAAAGAAAAGGGGAGGGGCAGAAAGAAAAAAATATTGGATTTATAGTCAGAAGAAGGAAGTGCAAACAGAGACTCATGAAATCACCAGACAAAAAGGTAGGAAAAATGATTTTATTTTCAGTTTAGTGATCAAAATGTGTCTGTATTAAGAATTTATATCTGCAATAGCGGTTTTTAGCGCAGGGAGCCTATGAGCATCGAGAGCAGCGCAGGGCATTTAGTGCATCTCCCTGCTCTAAAAACCAGTATTGCGATTTAGTAAAAAGGGAGGGGGTATATTTGTCTATTTTTGTATAGTTGTTCCTGAGGTGACATTGCATAGAATCGTTTGCCTTGACCTCTTTGAAAACCTGCGGAATATAAATGATAATTAATATTTTCTCTGCATACATTGTGGTTTGTGTTTTTTAAAAAATTTTATTGTTGGTAGATCATTTTGACTTGGTCATTTTAAAAGTAGCTCGCAAGCCCAAAAAGTGTGGGCACCCCTGCTGTAGAGCCATTTCTTGTATGACTGGATGAGCTAAAAAAAAACTTACAAAAATTTAAAAACAATTTAAGGTGCTTTCTTTTTAAAGATGCTTTTAATTGATCAACTGTGTTTTAGTAATTAACTTAATCTTGCTTCCTACATTTATTTTCCCAGTTCCCTTTTGTGTTTACCTTAAATGTTTCTCACATTTTCTATACCGATTGTATTTCTCCCCCTCTTCCTATTCGTGTCCAGGGGCTTTTCGGTCCTTTTTACCTAGTACGTATTTGTTGTCGGTCATGTAGTTTTTTTTTATTATTATTCAATTAATAATAGATGTGTTATCACAGTAATGTCAGTTTTATTTGTTAAATTTTTGTTTAAATGTTAATTTTATATTTTGTACAACGCTTTGAAGTTTCGAAAAAGCGTTCAATCAAAAACCTGAATAAACATAAACATATTTATCTTTTTTTTTAGTTGTTTAAATTCATGCAGAAATAAATGGCTAGATTGAACCTAATGACTTCATTAATGCCTTTCCCTTTTTTAAACCTCTATACCATTTGAAAGAAGGCAAATACTTCTTAAATTTAGTAAAAATATTCTGGCACAAGTGTCAAACCTTAAAAAAGGAAGTCATATTGAGCATTGGAAAATAATAATAATAATTAACTAATAAAAAGAGTTTACATTTAGGGCTCCTTTTACTAAGTTACGATAGTGGTTTTAGTGTGCGCTTAGCGCGCGGAGGAATTGCCATGCGCACTAGATGCTAATGCCAGCTTTGAGTTGGTACTAGTTTTCCCACGTAGCGCAGGGGTTTGCGCACGCTAAAAATGCTAGCGCACCTTAGTAAAAGAGGGGGTTAATTTTCCCCACCACTAAATTTCCCCATCCCGCCCCACCCGGCTACTTTTTCATGCCACCCAGCTGGAAAAAATTTCTGGGGAAAACACTGGGCTTCTGGATCCTCCCTACAAATTGAGTTTCTTACCAAGATTCTAAGAGTATTCTTCGACTGCTCACTTTCTTTTAAAGATCAAATCAACTCTGTGATTAAGAAATGTTTTTTCAATTTACGCATACTGAGAAGGGTCAGACACCTTTTTCATCAATCACTTCTCTATTTTGGTTCAGTCGATTATTCTTTCTCACCTCGACTATTGTAATGCTCCTTATCTTACTATTACTAAAACCTGTCTCGCTAGACTACAATTGGTCCAGAACACAGCTGCTAGATTGATTTTTTTGGGAAGTGTAAGTTTGATCATGTGACCCCACTGTTTTATAATCTTCACTAGTCGTTAAGCCCGTTACATTAACGGGTGCTAGAATTTATGTCTGTCTGTATTTTTCTTTCTGTCTCTTTCCTCCCTCCATTTCCCTGTGTAGCGCTGTCTCTGCTTTCTTCCTCAGTCTGCACTCTCAAGCTGTAACATTACTGCTTAGCTTTTTCTCCCTGCAAGCATCTCTGCTCTCTTTCTCATCCCCAGTCTCTTTGCTATTTTTCTCTTCTTGCAGGGGTCTCTGCTCTCCTTTCTCTATATGTTCCTGATTCCTGCAAACTTCTGTTTTCTCTGTATGCTCTTGATCCTGTGTTTCCCTGTAGGTGTCTTTTCCCTTTTTTTTTTTTTATTCCTTCTTCATGTATGGTTGATTTATTAAAAGTTTTTTTATTTTTCCTATTTGTTGCATGCCTGTCTCCTTGGCCGCTGTATGTTTCTATTTTTTTTGCTTTGTGTGTTTGTTTGTGTTTTTTTGCTGATTGTCTACTTGGTCGCTTGTCAGTCTGTCTGTCTCATTGGCTGCTGTATGTCTGTATGCCTTTTTTTCAGTCTAACTCCTTGGCCACTATATCTGGAAGGTTTTTTTTCCTGAATTTATCCTTGGGCATTGTATTTTTTATTTTTTTCTGTTTGTCTCCTTGGCTGTTTGTATTTTTTTGCTGTCTCTCTGTCTGTCTACTTGGACGCTGTATGTAAGTATGTCTGTCTCCTTGGCTGCTGTATGTCTGTTTGTCATTTTTTTTCCTGTGTCTCTCTCTCCTTGTCCTCTGTGTTTTGTTATTTTTTCAATCTGTCTCTTTAGCCCCCTGTCCTTCTGTGAGTGTCTGTGTCTCTCTCTCTCCTTGTCCTCTGTGTTTTGTTATTTTTTCAATCTGTGTCTTTAGCCCCCTGTCCTTCAGTGACTGTCTGTGTGTCTCTCTCTACTTGTGCACTGTTGTTTGTTTGTTTTTTTCAATCTCTCTTTAGCTCCTGATCTCCTCTCACTGACCCTTGCGCGACTGCATGTAATTCCGGTTAGGTTTCCATGGCAACCCTGCTCGCGGGTCTGTGAGTGTAGGGCCGTTTTGTCGGGTCTGGCGGCGCCGGGTTGGGAAGAGTCCTGGCTCCTTTTTTGGTTTGGGCCCGTGCAGAGGGGCTCAACAGCGCACAACCACCTTTCCTTCCCTCCCTCCATCAGGTGCTGTGCAGCTCCACCAATGTTAAAAGCAGCCGCGTCGAAATCGGAGCCCTGCCACTGCCGTAGCACTTTCCCCTCTGCCTTGGTCCCGCCCCTTCTCTGACATATGGGACCGCGGCAGAGGGAACGTGTTACGGTGGCGGCAGGGCTCCAATTTCAAAGCAGCTGCTTTTAACATAGGCGGAGCTGAACTGTACCTGATGGAGGAAGGGAAGGAACGGTGGGGCAAATTTGGTCAACGGCAGGAATTGTTTGGCGGACCAAGCACCTTGAAACCGTGAGGAAGGCCGTCGCAGCCTCGCAGCTAGGTAGGGGGACAACAATGGCGCTTATGCTCAAGCCCCCGCTGCAGCTCCTCTCTCAATCCTGGTGCGGTTCGAGAGAGGATTCGTTGCGGCGGCTTGAGCATAAGCGCGATTGTTGTCCAAGTTGCCGAGTTTGGTGACGTAAACCCGCGCATGCGCACTAAAAAAAACGCGGCGGATCAGGGAACACGTTTTTTTAGTGCGCATGCACGTCCTACCATTTTATTATATTAGATTGGCTCCCTGTATATTTTAGAGTCCAGTTCAAATGTGCTTGTATCTCTTTTAAAATCCTCTGTGGTATTTTTACTCCCCTAGTCCCTTTATCCTGAAACTCTTATAGATTCTCTTTTGCAAGGGGTGACCAACAATTCAAGCTGTCCTGTCCATCTAATAAAAGTATTAAAAGAATCAAGACTCTTAGCCAATCTGTCTTTTAAGTTTACCCAACTCTGGAACAACCTTCCACTTCGTTTAAGAAATTCTGGCTCCCTTTGTTTTATTCGTAAGTCTTTGAAAACTATTCTGTTTACTAAACATTTTGGAAACTAAACTTTCTGATAACTTTCCATATGCCTTTACTAGCCTAACTTAATCATTGTAAACCGAGTCGAGCTTTCCTGGATTGAAGTTTCAGTATACAAAACTAAGCATTAGATTAGATTAGATTTTCTTTCCTTCAGGATTTTTTTTTGTGCTCAGAGCGAATTAAGCTCTGCCTGCATTGAAAACACATAGACTTCATCTTTAGCTGACAGGCCAATACCATAGGGTATGTTAGCCAGCCTGCATTGGTTTCTTAGGAGCTTGGGGCCGTTCTCATGTTTTTCCTCCTCCTACTGAACAGAGGTTCTAGTGCAAGTAGCTAGGCAAATCTTGGAGACACAGTGATGTTTCCCAGGGTGCCGGCTGCATTTTTTCATCTCCACTCTTTCCTGAGCGCAGCCGTCGGTCCATGAAGGTGGAGATACGATCAGGTGTCGTGCCTGACTGGCAGCCATAAGATCAACATCAAAGAGGCATTCCCAGTATGAGGTAGTGATTCTCTGATTCCAGCTACTTTGAGAAGCAAGCTGCAGCACATTTGCAGCATAAGTGAGTTAGGCTGTCGCTGCCTGTGAGGTGTCTTGGGGGATGTGTGTCTGAATTTAGCAGTTTTGAAGGTTTCTGCATGTCCTCCTGTGTTCCCCCACCTGAAAAATCCTAAAATCGCCGTTTTTGTGACTTACTATATGTGAAAAATATTGTGATTTTGGCGCAAATTTCTTAATGGTGGCCATCTTGGATTTTTAGCAGTCTTTTTTTCAAAAGCTCCCTGCTTCAAATCTTACTGGGTTGGAGTCCTTGGGCTCTCCTATTGTAAAATCTTGGCAAGATTGCACATATTTTTAGTGCCTCAGGAGCGTCCTTGCACCTTGTGGTACAGCCGAGAGGGGCGGCAGTGCAAAGCTTAGCCTCTCCCCTGACTGAGTAGAGGACAAGACACTCAGCTAGCCCTTTGGGGTGGCCTTTTCTCTGTTAGGAACTCTGCAGGGCTGAAGGTTCCGCATGACAGGACACGGACCTTCCACAGCTCAAGAAACGTAAGGTGCAGTCATCAAAGGTTGACTCTACCCCACGGTCCGAAGACTTTCTCAGATTTCATGAAATCTCTTGTGGAATAAGTTTCATTGCAGCTGTCCTTCTTGTGTACATTTCATTCCACTGTGGACTTGTCTTTGGCTGACATTACTTCTTTGGGTGCAGCCTCTTCACAATCAGCCGCTGTTCTATGGCTGGCAGATCCTGGCCCTGGATACTAATGATACTGACCAGCTTGTGGGCCTCTTGTTTTATGGCGCTGCACTTCCTGTGACTGGGGATCCAGGACTATATGCCAGACCTTTGGATCCCTCAGAGGCTTTAGAACCTGGGAATTATCTTATGGTTCTTCATTTATTTAAATCTGTGGCTTTGCCTACTCTCACTTGGGAGTCTGTGCAGAAGTTTAAGTTCACCTTCTGCACAGACTCCTAGATGAGAGTAGGCAAAGCCACAGCCGGCTCCATCCACTTCCTCTTCATGGCTATTTGGTGTGCCATTGTAGTCTACTGCTTTTCCCTGGCATCCTGGTGTGAGCATTCTGATTTCAGAGCAATGTGTCTCTCCAGAAGGTGCTCTCAGGGTTACGAGAGCCATGTCTCGTTGGTATACTATGCGCAGGAATGCCAGCAGCTTCTTGGTCAGCCTTAGGTGGACTCTTTGGTGGCGCAGGTGACTAAGCACACCTCCCTTCCCGGTGAGGATGGTGTGGTGCTTAAGGACACACAGGACCACTGGGTGGAGGTGGCTCTCAAGTGCCTCTTTAAGGCAGCAGCTTTGGACATAAAGGCTGCTCCGGCAGCATCCTTTGTCACACATGCTTGTTTGTTGCAGCTACACACTCTGGTGAGTGAGGCTGTAGAGCCCCCTCCTAAGCTTCTTTTGGCTAGAGTAGATTTAGTTGCTGATGCTCTAAATGATCTTATGCAGGGTAGGCTTATATGGCGTATTTGATATCTGTTCGCAGAATGCTCTGGATTAGACAGTGGGCTGATGCTTCCACCTCTAAGACTACTCATGCTAGGCTTCCTTTTGAGGAGCATTTGTTATTTGGCAAGGATTTGGATGATCTTATCTATTCCGTAGTAGCTTTTCGCCCTCTAATTCTGCCTGACAGGAGACCCAGAACCTCTAGAGCAGGGGTGTCAGTCCCTCCTTGAGGGCTGCAATCCAGTTGGGTTTTCAAGATTTCCCCAATGAATATGCATGAGATCTATTAGCATACAATGAAAGCAGTGCATGCAAATAGATCTCATGCATATTCATTGGGGAAATCCTGAAAACCCGACTGGATTGCAGCCCTCGAGGAGGGACTTTGACACCCCTGCTCTAGAGGTTCGGGGCACTAATTTTCATAGTTCTAGGTGTTCTCACCCATATTCAAGCTCCTCGTCTCAGAGATTTTCCCAGGGCTACAGACAGAGTTTTTCGGGCTACTGACGTAGCCAGTTTTTTGCCTCCTATCGCCAGGCCAAGGGAGGTCTTTCTATATATCTCGGGCAGACTCTCATTTCGTCTGATCAGTGAATTCTGGACATTGTTTGGTCCAGTTATAACCTAGACTATACCCTTCCTCTAAGAGACTGGTTTGTGGACTCTTCCATTGGGTGCACAGACAAGGCGGTCAAAGTACGAACCACCGGTATCGGGAAAGATGGTAGAGGCGCTGATAAAGGACCGCATCATTGAGCACCTTGACGGACACGATCTGTTGAAGACTAGCCAGCATGGCTTCAGCAGAGGAAGATCTTGCTTGACGAACTTGCTGCACTTCTTCAAGGGAGTAAACAGACGGATAGACAAGGGTGACCCAGTCGACATTGTATATTTGGATTTTCAGAAGACTTTCTACAAGGTTCCGCATGAACGACTACTTTGAAAAATTGCGAGTCATGGAATCGAGGGTGAAATACTCACTTGGATTAAAAATTGGCTGGTGGATAGGAAACAGAAAGTGGGGGTAAATGGATAATACTCGGACTGGAAAAGCGTCACTAGTGGAGTGCCTCAGGGTTTGGTGCTTGGACCCGTGCTCTTCAACATATTTATAAACAATCTGGAAATTGGTATGACGAGCGAGGTGATTAAATTTGCAAACAATACGAAGTTATTCAAAGTAGTGAAGACGCAGGAGGATTGCAAACATCTGCAACGTAACATAAACACGCCTGGCGGTTTGAAGATTCAGAAGTAACTTCCACCAACATTTTATCAGTGAATTACCTGCTGCAAGTCACGAAGGCAAGCTTTTTCAGCATGATTTTCATCCAGGAACCTGTTTAAAGATAACACAATCGGGTCCCCTGAAGCAGGGATCGAAACGGGGCCACGTTGGAACCCTCTCAATCCTGCTCACAAGTTAAGTGAACTTTCCATCAGCTATTAATATGCAGTGACATTTGCATGATATTATAGGCAGCAATTTGTTTGGATTTTCTTTGAAGTTTTCTGAAACCAATTCATATATACCTTTGAAGTCTGTGATCAAAAATTTTTTATAAAATAACAATGACTGGAAGGTAAACTCTTTACCTAAGGGAGGTTTCACAGCCTTCCTTTCAGAGTTTCACATCTCTGAGTATTTTTATAAATACCTCTTTGATCACCCTCCACAGGCTAGTCACTAACATAGGCCAGTTCTGTGTTTTTGTATTCACAACAGCTCTTTCTGGCCTTGAGTCTATGTACTCATTATCCCTGAATGTACTTTAGTAGATTCAGTAGTGCTGGCATTTCTCCCAGCGGGCATTGATAAGGGCCTCACCATGGCTTCTCTTCGGGTTCAACTCACTACGCTGTTTTTTTTCAGAGCCGAGACCGTAGTCCTTCGCTTGCGTCTCACCCTAACTTGGCCAGATTTCCTAAAGGTGCTCTTCAAATTGGACACCCAATTAAACCGCCGTTCCCTTCTTGGGACCTTAATTTGTTTTTCTCTGGCTTCCCTTAGGCTCTGTTTGAGCCTTTGACAGACGCTTCTCTCTTGGACCTCACGCTACAAGCAGTTATTCTGGTCTCCCGTACATCAGTAAGACGTGTCTCAAAACTCTAGGCTCTGTCTTGTGGAGAGTCTCCTTTGGATCTCTGAGATAGAGATCTCTCTCCACACAGTTTTTAATTCCTGCCAAAGGTGGTGTCAGCATTCCATATTATTCAGGAAGTGAATTTGCCTGTTTTCAGCCTCCTGGTTTAGAGGTCACAAATGAGTTTTGCCTTTCTGACCATTTTTGTATTGTTTCATTCTTTTAAACGGGGTGCCCCTGCTTTCAAGGCCACCTTTCCAGATGGATCTGTAAGGCTATTTCATCAGCATACATTCTATGTGGTAAACAGTCACCTATTAAGGTACATTCTACCAGAACTATAGCCGTCTCATGGGCTGAGGCTAGGACGATCTCCCCCGAGGAGATTTGTAGGGCAGCTACTTGGTCCACTCTGCACACGTTTGCCAAATTTTACAGAGTTGATGTGGCGGCAAGACATAACGCTGCCTTTGGGTTCTTGGTCTTGAGGGTTAGTGCAGTCAGCCCGCCCTAAATCTTTGGGACTGCTT
Source organism: Geotrypetes seraphini (assembly GCF_902459505.1). NCBI lineage: Eukaryota > Metazoa > Chordata > Amphibia > Gymnophiona > Dermophiidae > Geotrypetes > Geotrypetes seraphini. The sequence goes on along the minus strand of NC_047092.1, from coordinate 108,133,377 downwards.
TTGTACATTCCACATGTCTAGAACATCTCACCTATTGCACTGGAAAGAGAAGATTATGTCCTTACCTTGATATCTTTTCTAGTAGATAGGTGAGATATTCTAGACTCCCACCTTGTTCTTCCTTCACCTGCCTACTGTTTTATTTTGTGTATGCTTTTCCAAGTTTGTTTCTTGGATGCCAGACAGCCCTGTGGGGCTTGAAGAATTATGTAAATATGTTCACAGCACATACAGCGGTAGTTCCTGAGCTCCTTTCCTGCTGTGGTTGGCTATTAGATGTTTGTTATTCTAATATTCCTTTTTCAAGTTTAAATTTTGTTATCCCGCCTTTTCAAAGTTTCAAAGCGGCTAACATTCATAAAACATTTGAGTGGGGTAAAAACAATTAAGAAAGAATAATAAAAAGACATCAAATATTAAAATGACATCATAAAAAAACCAAAAACAGCAATGACAACAACAACTAAGCACATATGACTGTACTGGCACAAAAAGGAGGGGGAAGAGCTACAATATTTTTGAAAGGAAAGAACAAATAAGGATAAAACAAAAGGTAGGGTGGACACATCAGATTTTCTAAGCAGAAAGGCTGGTCAGAAGAAAATTCTACTATTTAGTAAAGAGAGAACATCCTTAAAAGGACAGTTGCGCTGTAAAAGCATCTTCAAAGAGCATAGTTTTTAAGCTTGATTTAAATTTGTCTAATGAATTAATTTTTCAAATATAAGCTGTCGCTGAGTTCCATAATGTGGGTACGGTGACAGAGAAAATGCAATTTCTCATAGTATTAATAACCCTTAATGATGGGAATACAAGTAAGTTCTGGTAAGATGAACGGAGTGTACGATGGGTGGAGTGGGGTATATGGAGTCTATTAATGAATTGTGGTTGCCCGGTTTGTCTAATTTTAAAAGTCAATAATATTATTTTAAAGTGATACGATGTGAGATTAGGAGCCAATGGGATTTAATCAGTAAAGGTGTTACGTGATCAAATTTTTTTGCATTATAGATTATTTTGATGGCTGTATTTTGAATTAACTGTAGGCATCTGACTTCTTTTTTTTTTTTTTTTGTAATTCCATTATAAAGAGCGTTGCCGTAATCCAGACAGGAGATGACTAGTGAGTGGATAAGGATGTTGAGAGATGCTTGAGCTAGAAACTTAGTGAAAGAACGTATCATTCGTAAACGGAAAAAGCATTTTTGTACCACTAAACTAATTTGATCATGAAATGAAAGTGTATCATCTAGGATAATTCCCAGAAGTTTAATAGTTCTTACAGATTGGATGGGTGTGGATCTAAATTCTATAGGTGAAAGCAGTGCTTGACCCTTTTTGAGTGGGAAGACCATAGATTTAGGGGTTTTTTTAATATTAAGTGAAAGCATGTTGGAATTAAGCCACCTACTTATTTTTTCCAACTTTTGGTTGATAACTGATATGTCATTGGGGTCATTCAAATCGATTGGATGGGTTAGCTGTATATCATCAGCATAAGCGAAGACAGTAAAGCCAATCGATTGTCTAAGAGTGATCAGAGGAGCTAGGAAGATATTAAAGAATAGGGGAGATAGGATAGACCCTTGGGGAGTACCAAAATGATTAGGAAACCTGTCTGAAGAAGATCCATTCAATGAAACTGTAGATGAGCGATCTTTGAAATATGAAATAAATCGGTCTTTATCTAAGGAGATCCAAGATGGCCACAGACCCTTCCGGCTGAGTAACATGCCACAGAGTTTTACCTCTAACAACTTTGAATCGCTTCCCGGGATACTTGCCTTATCCCAGGACAAGCAGGCAGGTATTCTCACATATGGGTGACGTCATCGACGGAGCCCGGATGCGGACGCCTCGCAAGCAGACTTGCTTGAAGAAACTCGAAGTTTCGAGTCGCCGGCACCGCGCATGCATGAGTGCCTTCCTGCCCAGCGCAGTGTGTGTCTCCTCAGTTCTCAGTTTTCCGCGGAGCCGAGAAGTCCGTCTTTGATTCTCTGCGTTTAACTTTGTTCCTTTGTGCCTTCTCTCAACCGCCGTTTGTGTTTTTTTCCTCACAAATCGCTGTTTTAATTTATTTCTTCTATTTTAGTTTAAAAAAAATTTTTTTTCTTCCATTCGTTTTCCGGGACAGGCTGCTTGGCCGCAGCCCGAGGGCTTCGATTTTGCAGCGGCTATTTTTCCTTCTATGTCCCGGCATGCCACGGGCTTCAAGAGGTGTAGCAAGTGTCAGCGTGCGATCTCTCTTACGGACCCTCACGGACGCTGCCTCAAGTGCCTTGGGTCGAAACATCATCCTAAGTCGTGCCTGCCTTGCCAAACACTTCAGCCTCGTGCTTTTAAGCGTCGTTGCATTTTGGTGGACTAGCTCTTCGAGATGGAGACTTCTACGGATCCCTCGACTTCGAAGGTGTCTTCGGCCTCGACTCTCACCGAGGCTCCTGCGCCTATTGTTTCCACCTCGAGCCTCATCAGACCTTCGTTGTTTGCAGCGGCTCTTGCTTCGATGTCATCTGCTGTATCTTCCCCTGTTTCCTCAGGTCAGATAGCTCAGCAGTTGGTTCCGCCGGTGGTGATTAAAGTATCTAAGACTCCCAAGTCGAAGCACGCTCACACTACCTCGAAGGAACCTTCAGCCAAAGCAGGTGGTCTGGTTTCAGACGAAGATCCATCCTTGTCGGCTTCTTTCCAGACCATGTTAGAGAAGCAGTTTATTCAGTTCCTTACTAACATGGGACCCAAATTGCTTCCTCTTATCCAGCCTGGGCATTCAGCAGACTCCCGCGAGGTCGAGCCACTTTCTTTGCCCCAGTCTGAACTTACACACTCTTTTGCAAGAAGCAGAGTCTCTGCGAGTGTCTTGTCTGGCATCCAAGCACGTAAAGCAAGGAGCAGATTCTTTGTGAGTGCCTCGACGAGAATCCTCACACTCTATACAAGGAGCAGAGACTTTGAGAATGCATCGAGGTTCCTCCACCAAGCCTCTGGAGCTTCGATCTGCAGCCTCTAGTCTTATTCATACATCGGCATCGGCTATCCAAGTCTCCGAGGCAAAATCTCCTCGATCTGGTTCCATACACAGTTCCCACTGACATTCGAGGCCTTCATCGAGGCATCCTTCCAGGCATAGTTCTTCGTCTCACGACAGACCATCTTCCTCGAAGCCTCGATCTACTCCAACCAGACCACCGACTCCTTGCTCGAGGTCTCCGATGCCAGACCTCGAGGATGTCCCGGACTCGATTGCCTCGTCCAAGTCACCAGGTTCCTTTGATGCATTTTTTCCTGCCGAAGCTTCATCTTCGACCCAGGCTGCCTCGACGTCCTTGAGCCTTCTCGAGGCAAAGCATTGGCAGATCAGCTATCTTTCTCATCTTTCCTGCGACAGATGGCTGTAGACTTGGATATTCAATTGGATACTGGCTCCAAATATTCTAAGGAGTATCTCGAAGTCATGCATCTTCCTCAACCTCCAGCAGAGTCACTTAAGCTTCCACTTCATAAGCTTTTGAATCGTTGCATGGAAACACCTTTTTCCATACCGGCTGTTCCAGGAAAATTGGACTCTAGATATAAGACTGCATCGTAAGGGGTTTGACAACTCTCAGTTATCTCATCAATCCCTGCTTGTCGAGTCCTCCTTGAAAAGGTCCCATCCTTCCAAAGTTTATGCCACCGTCCTTCCTGGAAGAGAAGGGAAAACTATGGACAAATTTGAACATCGCATCTACCAGAATGCTATGATGTCCTCTAAAGTCCTCAATTATAATTTTCAATTCATCACTTACTTTGAATTCTTTATTTCTCTTCTACCAAAGTTTTTGAACTATTTGGATACCCAAATGCATTGTGAGTTTCAGGAAGTCATTGCTTCTTTATCTCAATTATGTCTGCATCTCCTCCAATCATTTTATGATGCCTTCGAGTTATCTGCCCGAGCGGCTGCTTGCTCTGTAGCTATGTGTTGTCTCGTCTGGCTGCGTACCATTGACATGGACTCTAACCTTCAAGACCTCCTGGCTAACATTCCTTGTGAGGGCAACGACCTCTGATGAATCCATCAAGGCAGCCAACAAGAAGTTATCTGACCATGAAAAATCATTTGCTTCTATAGTCAGACCTAAGCCAAAGCCAGCTCCTGCCAAGCCTGCATGCCCTGCTCTTATCTATCAAAGGCGTTTTGCTCCAAAGCTGGCTCCTTATACTCGCCCTCCTCTGAAAAAACAGCAACCTCAGAAGCAACAGAAACCCCAACCTTCTGCTGCACCTAAGGCTTCTCAGCCTTTTTGACTGTCTACAACAGAGCATAACCTCCACCGTTCCCCCTATAGGAGGTCGTCTCCATCATTTTTCCAACCGATGGACGATAATTACATCTGATCTCTGGGTGCTTACCATCATCAGAGAAGGATACTCTCTTCATTTCACTCAGGTTCAACCAGAGCTTCCTCCAAGAGAGTATCCTTCCAATCCATCCCAGACCGTCCTTCTTCAGGAAGCTCAAGCTCTGCTTTCTCTCCATGCCATTGAGCTAGTTCCCTTGGAACAGCAGAACCAGGGGGTTTTACTCCCGTTACTTCCTTGTTCCGAAGAAGACAGGCGATCTGTGACCCATTCTGGATCTCAGGGCTCTCAACAAATTTTTAGTCAAAGAAAAGTTTTGAATGTTGTCCCTGTCATCTCTTTATCCCCTTCTCGAGCAGACCGACTGGTTATGCTCTCTGGATCTCAAGGAGGCCTACGCTCATATCCCCATTCATCCGGCCTCCCGTCAATACCTCAGATTTCGGGTGGGGAATCTGCATTATCAATACAGAGTACTACCCTTCGGCCTGGCCTCGTCTCCCAGAGTGTTCACCAAGTGCCTGGTAGTAGTAGCGGCAGCTCTCTGGAACCATGGCCTTCAGGAATTTCCCTACCTCGACGACTGGCTCATCATAGATTCCACATCTCAAGGGGTTATTGTAGCGACCCAACGGACTACCTGGTTCCTACAAAGTTTGGGATTCGAAATCAACTTTCCCAAATCTCAACTTTAGCCCTCACAGAATCTACAATTCATTGGAGCTGTTCTGGACACTGTCCAACTCAGAGCATTCCTTCCACAACAACGTCTGGAAGCTCTTCTTTAACTCTGTCATACCGTGTCTTCCCGCTCTTCCATCTCAGCGAGACACTTGATGGTACTTCTGGGTCACATGGCCTCCACAGTACACATGACTCCTTTTGCCAGATTTCACCTCAGAATTCCTCAGTGGACCCTGGCATCTCAATGGACGCAAGTTTGTGACCCTCTTTCTCGTCACATTTCAGTCACTCCTTCCTTGAAGAAGTCTCTCTGTTGGTGGATGCTCTCTTCCAATGTTTCCAGAGGCTTGCTTTTTCAAACGCCCCCTCATCAGAAGGTCCACACGACAGACTCTTCGACCTACGCTTGGGCGCTCATCTCGATGGTCTCCTTACTTAAGGCCACTGGACCAGTACGGATCGTCAATGTCACATAAATCTGTTGGAACTCAGAGCGATTTTCAAGGCTCTCAACGCTTTTCAACATCTTCTTTGCAACCAGGTAGTCCTCATCCGGACCGACAACCAAGTCGCCATGTATTATATCAACAAACAAGGAGGGACGGGATCTGCCTCCCTTTGTCAAGAAGCTCTGAATGTTTGGGACTGGGCAATCCACCACAACACCTTCCTCAAAGCTGTCTGCATTCAAGGGGCAAAGAATTGCTTGGCGGACAACTTGAGTCGTCTTCTGCAACCTCACGAATGGACTCTCCATTCCTCGTCCCTTCATCACATTTTTTCACAGTGGGGAACCCCTCAGATAGACCTCTTTGCGGATCCCCACAGCTTCAAACTGCCTCAGTTCTGCTTCAGGATATACTCTCCTCATCGCCTCGAGGCAGATGCCTTTCTTCTGAAATGGACGAATCTCTTCCTCTACGCATTTTCTGTCATTCTCAAGACTGGTCAAGTTGAAGAACGATCATGCTACCATGATTCTAATTGCTCCTCGGTGGCCAAGACAACCTTGGTACACCATTCTACATAAATGGGATACCCATGTCGGATCTCTAAGAGGGTAGAGTTAAGAGGATGGGTCATGAGAGTGTGAGCTCTCAGAGGGTTAAGGGGGAGGGTCCATAGAGTGGGCAGAATTGATGGGCTATGGCCCTTTTCTACCGTCATTTTTCTATGTTTCTACTTCAACTCAGCAGCAGGGAGCCATACCTTCTACCAGTTTTTCCTTCTCTGATTACACAGAGTCAAGGATCTCTGCTTCATCCCAACCTGCAGTCGCTACACCTGACAGCTTGGTACCTTTTAACGTGACTCCTCTTCAGTTTTCTCAATCTGTAAGAGATGTTTTAGAAGCTTCTAGGAAGCCTACCACTAGACAATGCTATCACCAAAAGTGGACTAGATTTTCTACGTGGTGTTTTTCTCATCATAAGGAGCCTCAGCATTCCTCCTTATCTTCTGTTTTGGACTACCTGTTGCACTTATCCAATTCTGGCCTCAAGTCTACGTCTATCCGAGTCCATCTCAGTGCAATTGCGGCTTTTCATCAGCCTATTGAAGGGAAACCCCTCTCTGCTCATCCAGTGGTTTCCAAATTCATTACTCCAAAATTCCAATTCCAAAACTCTTTAGTGTTAAACCTCCTCTCAAACCACCTCCGGTGGTTTGGGACCTCAATGTTGTCCTTACTCAACTCATGAAGACACCATTTGAACCAATTGATAAGGCTCATCTGAAGTATCTCACTTGGAAAGTGGTGTTTCTCTTAGCCCTCACTTCCGCTCGAAGAGTCAGTGAACTGCAAGCTTTAGTTACTGACCCACCATTCATTGTGCTCCATCATGACAAGGTGGTACTTCTTACTCATCCTAAATTCTTACCTAAAGTGGTTTCGGAATTTCATCTCAATCAATCCATCGTACTTCCAGTGTTTTTTCCAAAGCCTCATTCTCATTCTGGAGAATCAGCTCTTCATACTCTGGACTGTAAACGTGCTTTGGCCTTCTACTTGGAACGCACCAAACCACACAGAACTGCTCCTCAACTTTTTGTTTTCTTCGATCCAAATAAGTTAGGCCATCCTATTTCTAAGCATACCATCTCCAACTGGATGGCGGTTTGTATCTCTTTCTGCTATGCCCAGGCTGGATTACCCCTTCACAGTAAAGTCACAGCCCATAAAGTCAGAGCAATGGCAGCTTCAGTAGCTTTCCTCAGATCTACACCTATTGAGGAAATTTGTAGAGCTGCTACTTGGTCTTCGGTTTATACCTTCACTTCTCACTATTTTCTGGATACTTTCTCCAGACAGGATGGACAGTTTGGCCAAACAATATTACAAAATGTATTCTCCTAAATTGCCAACACTCCCACCATCCCATTCTGGTTAGCTTGGAGTTCACCCATTTGTGAGAATACCTGCCTGCTTGTCCTGGGATAAAGCACAGTTACTTACCTTAACAGGTGTTATCCAGGGATAGAAGGCAGCTATTCTCACAACCCACCCACCTCTCCTGGTTGGCTTCTCTACTAGTTATCTGAACTGAGAAGACACGCCCTGCACTGGGCAGGAAGGCACTTGCGCATGCACGGTGCGGGCGACTCGAAACTTTGAGTTTCTTTAAGCAAGTCTTGCGAGGCGTCCGCATCTGGGCTCCATCAATGACGTCACCCATATGTGAGAATAGCAGCTATTCCCTGCTGTCCCTGGATAACACCTGTTACAGTAAGTAACTGTGCTTTCCCTTCAATGCCGAAACAAAGAGGACGCAGTGCAGCTGGTGCCTTGCGGCAGTCTGGCAACATCGAGGAGCTTCTTTGGCGTATGCAGAAGACACCCTGGGCATCGGGAGACCCGCTGGAGACGCTCCGGAGGGGCGGAACGGATGCGATCTCCCTGGGCTTGGAGACAACGTTAAGCCCCGACGCCAGAGCACCACCCTCTCCTCCTCAGATTACCAGCTCCCCACGAGAGGAGGTGTTTCCGGAGCATGGGCAGTACTCTCCCTCGGAGGCCACAGAGAGCAGAGAGGGGAGAATGGAGACAAACTCCCGTTTGCAGGAAAGTTTGGAGGAGACTGAGAGTCCAACAACTGCAGGGGTAAATCAGAATCTGAGTAGTGCTGTTCAAGAGGGGACATCAACTGGTAAGACTTCTCATTTTACAAATGTTTCCTATTTTGAAAAACCCAGAGAGGTAACCCTGGACTCCCTTTGGGATCTGGTGGCAGATTTGGCAAAATCAGTTAAACCCCAACTGAGTCAGTTGGAAGAAAGACTTAAAGTCCAAGAGACTATGGTGGGAAAGTTGAATTTGATGATACAAAACTTCCCTAGAAAATATCCACCAAGAATTGAAAGTTTCTAAATAGATTAGAGAAACATTAATTAAGGACAATATTAATTTGAGAAGGAAGCTGGAATCCTTAGAAAATACCTTTAGAAATAATAATCTCAGATTAATTAATTTTCTGAGGGTTGCAACAATATCTCCAAGAGAAATAGTGAAACACTATATGACAGAAATCTTGGAAATTTCAGAAGATATGTTGCCACCACTCACTCAGGCTTATTATCTACCTATTAAAAGAGATGAACAACAACAACCGCAAGAAAGGGACCAGCAACCACTTGATGTTAAAGCAATATTGGAACTTTCTGACATAGAAATGGCTACGCCAGCGACACTTTTGATTACAGTAGTCTTAGCACCAGATAAAAACTGGTTGCTTAGGCTTTTCTTTAAAAATAGACAAAAAAATTTATGGGACTTAAAAAATATTGATTTTTCCAGATTTGGCTTGAGATATGCAAATTTCTTCTTTTAAAACCAGGGTTATAGCTTTTGGGCGACCTTTTTTCTTCGACATCCTTGTAAATGTGTGATACAATATCATATGAAAAAATATGTTTTCTTTGATCCAAGCCTGCTGACAACATTCTTGTCTACAGCGCCTCAGGCTTAAGGGGAATTATGAGGGCGAAATTGATTAATTGTTATCCTGTCTCAGTCTAAAGGGCCTGTTTTTTCTTCATATAGCAAATTAGTTTGTTAATGTTCTTTTAATCTTCCGCTATGTATACCTTGGATCCCAATTGTGGACTTGAGCTGAAGTTAAGCTATAATGATTTTCTTTTTATTGATGTTAGAGATGGAGGCGAGGAGGATGGCAGTTTGAGTGCAGAGCTCCTCTCCCTGGACATTCTAACTAAAGATTTTATAACTATTTAATCCCTTTAGTTTAACTAAAGTGATTTCAGATGGCTTCAAGAAAACAACTTACATTGGATACTGTATTTGCTACAGATGGGAAAAGTAAAAGACCAAAACCAAACCCTGTAACACCATCTAACACCATTCCAGCAGGGGAGAGCCGACGGAGGAGGGCTGCAGTCTGGCCATCGGACCAACAGTCGGCTCGGGGGCCTGTTCCAGCGGGGCACCCGACACTGTCTTCGCTCCTCCCCCATTCCAGCAGGAGAGAGCCGACGGAGGAGGGCTGCAGTCCGGCCATCGGACCAACGGTCGGCTCGGGGGCCCGTTCCAGCGGGGCACCCGACACTGTCTTCGCTCCTCCCCCATTCCAGCAGGGGAGAGCCGACGGAGGAGGGCTGCAGTCCGGCCATCGGACCAACAGTTGGCACGGGGGCCCGTTCAAGCTGGACTTCAGTTTTGACTGTTTTGATTTTATTTTCACTTCTTTTTAGTTTATGATATATTTTTTAATCTCACTTATTGTTTTACCACTTATTTTATTTTATTTTATTTTATCATTCAAATTTAATTTAAATTTCCCCAGAATTCTATTGCTTCAACGGTTCTCCCTCTGCATCTATTCTTATCTCCCCTCTTTTTAACCTTTCAAATTCCTTTAGATCATTGTAATCTTAGTATGTTTATTTTCTTATTTTTCTCCTCTATCTCTATTTTCTTTCTTTATTATTCTTCTAATTGTCATTTTTCCTGGTACTTTAGTTAGATTGTGAGCCTTCGGGACAGTAAGGGAATTTCTAAGTACCTATCTTACTTATAATTTTAATGCACCAATATATTCATTGTAACCCGTTCTGGGCTCTTTTGGGAGGACAGGCTAAAAAAATTGAATGAATAAATAAATAAATAAATATATTATTGCCTTATTGGCTTATCTTTATCTTTCTGTACAAGTGATACTTGATTTGTAATTTGAAAATGATAAATTTAAAAAAAAAGAAGAAAGAAATATGAAATAAATCAATCCAGCATTTGTTCTTCATGATCTGTGTTGGAGTTCTTGGTGTTTGGGTACTAACTACAAGTGGTGCTAGAGCTCCCAGTAAAGTAGTGGAGAGTCGCAAAAAGAATCCGGAGTGGATTCCTTCTGCATATTGCGTGCAGCCATTGGGAGATAACCAACATGTCTAGAATGTCTCACCTATCTATTGGAAAAGATATTATCAAGGTAAGGACATAATATCTTTTTACCACATGCTCTGACAGTGCATTCCAAAGCTTATTTATATATTGAGGGAAACATATTTTCTGATTTATTTTAAATGTTCTACTTAGTCTTAGTCCTTACTCTTTTGGAAAGAGTAAAGAAACAGAGAAAAATGAAAGTAGATAAAGACCATATGGCCTATATAATAATAATAACAGTTTATGTACCGCAATACTGTTAAGTTCTATGAGGTTTACAATAGATTAAGCGAGGTACAAATTGATTGAATTTAAGAGGGGAGAAGAGGAGAGTTAATAGGATGAAAATGCGTTGTTGAGGAGAAAGAGATTAAAAGGACAGAGGAAACACTATGGAGGAGAAAGAAGATGAGTGGGTCAGTTGTCTAGATACTTTAGTAACAGTTGAGTTTTAGACGTTTTCTGAATTCCTCATAAGTAGTGGGCGAAAGCAGTTGATCTAGGTCTTTACCCCACAATGCTTCTTGATGTGAAAGAAGATGTTCATGGTGTTTTTTTCAGTTTACAACCTCTAAATGGGGGGAAACGAAGTAGGAATGAGAGCTTCTCTTGTGTCTGTTGGCAGAAAAGGAGAAAAGGTCAGTTATGTATTTAGGGCAAGTCCATTTAGTGCTTTAAAGCAGAAGCAGGCAAATTTAAACTTTATGCGTGCTTCCATCGATAGCCAATGTAACTGCCGGTAGTAAGGTGATACATGATCGAATTTCTTTAGTCCAAAGATTAGTCTGACCGCTGCATTTTGCATTAGTTGTAAATGTCGCATATTTTTTTGGGAAATGGCTAAGTAGGCGATGTTACAGTAGTCAAGTTGACTTAGTACGAGGGATTGGACCAGGGTTCTGAATGCCGTCGTATCGAAATAAGCCTTAATGGATCTGAGTTTCCAGAGAGTGAAGAAACCCTTTCTGATTAGGCATTGGTTAGGCATTGGTCTAGAGTTACGCCTAGTATCTTTATGGTGGGCTAGATGGGGTGATTAAGTTCATTGATGCATAGAGGTGTTTTGGTGTCAAAAGGATGTGGTAAAGCAATGAAGAATTTTGTTTTTTCTGAATTAAGTTTGAGCTTGAAGTTTGTCATCCATTGCTCCATCATGTTTATGGCTTCTGAAGCCTTGGGAATAGTTTCTGAGATAGAGTCAGCAAATGGGATTATAATTGTGAAGTCATCTGCATAACTGAATAGTTTTATCCCCAGCTGAGTTAATGCAAGCTCAGTGAGGACATGTAGACGTTAAATAGCAGTGGAGACAATGGTGACCTTTGTGGCACACCGGATGGATTGCTCCAGGTATCGGAAAGCTCATAATTGAAGCGTACCTGATAGGTGTGGGATGTAAGGAAGCCACGAAACCAGTTCAGCACCTCGTCTTTGATACCAATGGCGTCTAGGCATTGTAGCATTTTTCTATGGTCTACTAGGTCAAAAGCTGAATTCATATCGAATTGCATAACCAATGCATTGAGGCCCCTGCTAAACAGTAGGCGCAGGTTGTCTAAAATAGCTGCAATTACTGTCTCCGTACTGAATAAAGGTCTGAAACCGGATAGAGTTTCGTGTAGAAGAGAGAACTGATTAAGATAGTCCATCAGTTGGGTGTGTACTAGTCCCTTCATGATTTTTACAATAAACAGAATGGATGTTACCGGTCTATAGTTGGTTATTAGGGCTGAGGGTTCTTTGCGATTTTTTAAAATTGGGGTTATTATTATGTGACCGTTATTAGAGAGGAACTTCCCATTTTTTAGGTTGTGGGCCAGGTATTGTAGCAGCGATAGTTTGAATTGTAATGGTGCCGCTTTCATAATATCTGGGGGGCATAAGTCCAGAACGCAATAAGTTTTAGAGTATTTGTTGTATAGTTTGGTGTAATCACTCCATTTTAGGTCTTGAAAGGAGCTCCAGATCATGTCTGCTGGTATGTCATTTCCTTGGGTGTTAGCTATTTGATGATCATTAGGGTCGTTTGTTGAGCAGTGGTTTCTAAGGTTTTTAATTTTTGAATCCAAGTGCAGCGCTAAGTCATTCGCCTATCCATGCCATCTGTTATCCCTTCCTCTCCCTTAGATATCCAGTGTACTTGTTCCAAAGCTTTCTTGAATTCAGATAGTCTTCATCTCTACAACCTTTACCAGGAGGCCATTCCATAAGTTCACTACACTACACTACACATTGCAAGACAAGAAGGCAAGCAGGAGAAAGCAGAGGAGAGAGACAGAGGATTTAGGACAAAAGCAGAAGGAAGGAAGGCAAACCGAAGCTGAGAAGGGGAGAGAAGAGGCAGGAGACTAAGGGGATCGGCGAGAGTTAGCTCCGCCCACCCCTGACATCAGCCACCGAAACTCCCCCTTAAAAGGGGAGGGGCCAACGGCGCGCGGCCGTTCGGCGCGCGGCGAAGGCGAGCAGCAAAGGCGCTCGCCTTAGCGAGGGCGCCTTTGCGAAGAAGCCGAGAGAAGGAGCCAGGAGCCAGGCTACTCAGCAGCAACTTCAATTTTCAACCTTCAATCTTCCAAATTAAATTCAAAAAATATATAAAAAAAAAAAAGTCATTCGCCTATCCATGCCATCTGTTATCCCTTCCTCTCCCTTAGATATCCAGTGTACTTGTTCCAAAGCTTTCTTGAATTCAGATAGTCTTCATCTCTACAACCTTTACCAGGAGGCCATTCCATAAGTTCACTACACTACACTACACATTGCAAGACAAGAAGGCAAGCAGGAGAGAGCAGAGGAGAGAGACAGAGGATTTAGGACAAAAGCAGAAGGAAGGAAGGCAAACCGAAGCTGAGAAGGGGAGAGAAGAGGCAGGAGACTAAGGGGATCGGCGAGAGTTAGCTCCGCCCACCCCTGACATCAGCCACCGAAACTCCCCCTTAAAAGGGGAGGGGCCAACGGCGCGCGGCCGTTCGGCGCGTGGCGAAGGCGAGCAGCAAAGGCGCTCGCCTTAGCGAGGACGCCTTTGCGAAGAAGCCGAGAGAAGGAGCCAGGAGCCAGGCTACTCAGCAGCAACTTCAATTTTCAACCTTCAATCTTCCAAATTAAATTCAAAAAAAAAAAAATAATTATCTAGCCTTTCTTCTATACTCACTTTCTTCTATACTCACTTTTTTTCTTCTCTCTCTACTTCTCCATCTAGCTACACGTCGGGCACACTCCAGCTCACCAACTTTAGATCACATGGAAGGAATTATGGAGGCAGCAGAAGGCAAGCGAAGCTTTCCAGTATACTGCATTGACTGTCACATGTATGACTACCTCCCTTCCGGGAGGCAGGCCTACATATGCAGTCGATGTCAGGAACTGGCTAGCCTAAAGAAGGAGATCGGGAGACTACAGGTCAAAGTACAGGAGCTAGAGGGACTCCGCTCCATAGAGGAACCAAGGGAATTTGAACCAACCGAGGACACCAGCAGAGATAACCACATCCACGAACAGATCAGAGAGCTCGAAAGATTCATCGAGGAGGCCTGCAAGATGGTAGAAATACAGGATCACCCGCTCTTCAGAAGGGAACAAACGGACGGAGGACAGGACCCGCCAGGAGCCACCAGGACCCACCAGGAGCCGAGGGAGAGGAACCTTGCGGAGGAATCAACCAGGAGAAGGAAGGATTGGAGGATCCAATCATCGACACAGACCTGAGACCCAGGAGGAATCTGAGGAGATGAAAATCTGCTATCGTGGTGGGAGATTCAATCCTGAGAGAGGTGGACAGTCACATAGCAGGAGGCAGAGCTGATCGCCTAGTGACATGTCTCCCAGGGGCGAGGACAAAGGACATCTCCGACAGAATCGAGAGTATCATGGAGGGAGCTGAGACAGAGGACATAGCAGTGATAATCCACGTCGGAACAAATGACGTCAGCAGAAGGAATTTCAACATGACTACACTGACCGAGCAGTTTAAATTCCTGGGGAGGAAGCTGAAGCTGAGAACAGGGAAGATAGCCTTTTCAGAGATCCTGCCAGTACCAAGAGCAGATGCGAAGAGGCAGACCGAGCTGCAAGCAACAAATGGATGGCTGAGGCGATGGTGTGACGAGGAGGGTTTCCTCTTTGTACGGAACTGGTCAACCTTCCTGGGGAAAAACAAACTCTATAGGAGAGATGGACTGCATTTGAGCACGGCTGGGACGAGGATGCTGGCACGTAACATCCAGACCTGCATAGACATGAATTTAAACTGATAACAAGGGGAAAGCCGATAGTCGATCTGACCTCGACACATCGGACCACAGTATCAAGCAAGGATACTGAAACAGAAAATGGCGATAGTGGACTAGAGACAAAATGGACACTTTATGGACATAAACCCAAAGATGCAGCACAGGGACCCGAGAGGCAACTAGAAATAAAGAGTAAGACAAGGAGGAAACAGCAGGACCCAGAGGGCTATCAAAGAACAAAAAAGCGGGCAGAGGACGGGATAGACACACCACAGGAGGCAACACGTGAGGAGACCAGTAGGAGCAACAAATCAAGAGTAGATCCAAAAGAAAAGGTAACAAACTGGGACTTAAATTGCCTATATACAAATGCTAGGAGCCTAAGGACTAAAATGGGGGAGCTAGAAGTTATAGCCGGAAATAAGGACATAGACATAATACGAATCACAGAGACATGGTGGACAGAGGACAACAAATGGGATGTGGCCCTTCCAGAGTATAAACTCTACAGGAAGGACAGAGCACACAAAAAGGGGGGAGGAATAGCACTGTATATAAAGGACTCCATTCCTTCATCCAGAACAGAAACAACAATAAGGGCGGACAGTCTGGAGTCACTATGGGTTAAGCTGACAGGAGGGGAAGGAGCTGACATCAAATTGGGATTGTACTATCGCCCACCAGGACAGTCAGAAGCAAACGACCTGGAACTGGAGGCCGAACTGAGGCAGGAGTGCAAAAGTGGAAGGGTGGTGGTTATGGGGGATTTCAACTATCCGGGAATAGACTGGGACATTGGGCACTCAAATTGCACGAGAGAAACTAAATTCCTAGAGGCGATAAGGGACTGTTTCATGGAGCAGCTGGTCACGGAACCAACGCGAGGAGATGCCACGCTAGACCTAATCCTCAACGGGCTAGAAGGACCCGCAAAGGAAGTGGTGGTAATAGTACCATTAGGGAACAGTGATCACAACATGATCCAGTAAAAATTAAACATGGGAACATCAAAGGTGAAAAGAACCAAAACGACAGCACTCATCTTCAGAAAGGGAAACTACAAGGACATGAGGAAAATGGTAGGAAAAAAGCTCAACAGCAACTCAGGGAAGGTGAAGACCGTAAAGGAAGCCTGGACACTGCTTAAAGGCACAGTGCTCGAGGCACAAGACCTGTGCGTCCCAAGGTTTAGGAAAGGGTGCAAAAAAAAATCGAACTAGAAACCCAGCATGGATAACATCTGCAGTTAAAAAGGCGATAAGTGACAAGAAATCATCCTTCAAGAAATGGAAAAAGGATCCAACAAAGGAAAACCAGGAAGAGCACAAAAAACACCAGAAAGAATGTCATCGAGAGGTCAGGAAGGCAAAGAGAGAATATGAGGAAAGACTGGCAGGAGAAGCAAGAAACTTCAAACCCTTCTTCAGGTATGTGAAAGGGAAACAACCAGCCAGAGAGGAAGTGGGACCACTGTACGACGGAGACAGGAAAGGAGCGATAAAGAAGGAAAAAGAGATAGCTGAAAGGTTAAACAAATTCTTCTCGTCAGTCTTCACCAGAGAGGACACATCCAATATCCCAGAACCCGAGGTGATTATAAACGGAGAGCATGACGAAAGGCTGGTACAACTAGAGGTAAGCAAAGAGGATGTCCTCAGACAGATAGACAGACTAAAGAGCGACAAATCACCAGGCCCGGACGGCATCCACCCAAGGGTACTAAAAGAACTGAGAAACGAAATAGCAGAGACACTTCGCCAAATATGTAACCTCTCCCTAAAAACTGGGGAGATCCCAGAGGACTGGAAAATAGCAAATGTCACGCCCATCTTTAAGAAGGGATCAAGGGGTGACCCGGGAAACTACAGGCCTGTGAGCTTGACCTCGGTTCCTGGAAAGATGATGGAAGCAATGATAAAGGACACAATCTGCGAACACATAGAAAACAATGGACAACTGAAGGCGAGCCAGCATGGCTTCTGCAAGGGAAGGTCATGCCTCACGAACTTGCTGTACTTCTTTGAGGGAATAAACAGTCAGATGGATAAGGGTGAATCCATAGACATCATTTACCTTGACTTCCAAAAAGCCTTCGACAAGGTACCACATGAACGGCTACTTAAAAAACTGTGGAACCACGGGGTGCAAGGGGATATCTACCGATGGATCAAACACTGGCTAGCGGGCAGGAAACAGAGGGTTGGAGTCAAGGGCCAATACTCAGATTGGCAATGGGTCACGAGCGGAGTTCCGCAGGGGTCGGTGCTGGGACCTCTACTATTCAATATATTTATTAACGATCTGGAAACGGGGACAAAATGTGAGGTTATCAAATTTGCTGATGACACCAAACTCTGCAGCAGGGTTAGAAACACGGAAAACTGTGAAGACCTACAAAAGGACCTAACGAGACTGGAAGACTGGGCAAAAAAGTGGCAAATGAGTTTTAACGTGGAGAAATGCAAGGTCATGCATGTAGGGAAAAAGAACCCGATGTTCAACTACAAAATGGGGGGAACACTGCTAGGGGTGAGTAACCTGGAAAGGGACTTGGGGGTGATGGTCGACTCATCACTGAAACCATCGGCGCAATGTGCGACAGCCTCAAAGAAAGCATACAGAATGCTGGGCATCATCAAAAAGGGTATCACAACCCGGACGAAGGAAGTCATCATGCCGCTGTATCGCGCAATGGTGCGCCTGCACCTGGAGTACTGTGTTCAATACTGGTCGCCGTACCTCAAGAAGGACATGGCGGTACTCGAGGGAGTGCAGAGGAGGGCGACTAAGCTGATAAAAGGTATGGAAAATTTTCCATACGCTGACAGGTTAAAAATGCTGGGGCTGTTCTCCCTGGAGAAGAGGAGACTTAGAGGGGACATGATAGAAGCCTTCAAAATCCTTAAGGGCATAGAGAGAGTAAATAAGGACAGATTCTTCAAACTGAGGGGAGCCACAAGCACTAGGGGTCACTCAGAGAAATTGAAAGGGGACAGGTTTAGAACAAATGCTAGAAAATTCATTTTTACGCAGAGGGTGGTGGACACATGGAACGCGCTTCCGGAGGAAGTGATAGGCCAGAACTCTGTACAGGGGTTCAAGAAGGGTTTGGATAGGTTCCTGGAGGATAAAGGGATAGAGGGGTACAGATAGAACTTGAGGTAGGTTATAAAAGTGGTCAGAAACCACTTCACAGGTCGCAGACCTGAAGGGCCGCCGCGGGAGCGGACCGCTGGGCGAGATGGACCTCGGTCTGACCCAGTGGAGGCAACTTCTTATGTTCTTATAAGTGAGGTTACTTCTGAGTTGTATCGCTTTCACTGTCATCCTGTGCTCCTGCATTCCAGAGTTTCATTTGATAGAGACTTGGCTCATGTGCCACATAGGTATTTAAACGTCTGTTATATCTCCCCTCTCCCACCTTTCCTCCAAAGTATACATATTGAGATCTTTGTCTGTCACCATATGCTTTATAATTTATTTATTTATCTCATCCTCCCAAAAGAGCCCAAAATGGATTACAGGAATACATGTCTAGTATAGGTAAAAGACAAGACAGACATGATGTATTTAGATAGCGGGTAATACAACATCTGCGTTATGGCAGATACAATATCCAAGTTACATGAAGGCCACTGACCATTTTAATAACTGTCCTCTGGACCAAATCCATCCTGTTTATATAATAAGCTCCAGTGGCTAGCACATCTCAGACTAGCCCTGGATAGTTTTTTTTATAATCTTTATTTATCGGATTATTCATTACAATACCTTAGTAACAAACATTCATGAATTATCACAAAAAAATGCAAATGTAAATTCCCTACAAGGAACAACAAAATATATAAGGAAACTAATCAACCATATCCTAGTCCACATTATTGCTGATCGCCAGTATTTTAAAATAAAACATCAAATCAAATCTTTCTATCTACTATCTAGGAACAGGCAAATGGCTTTTATATATATTATACATCATCCTCCAAAAGTAAACTCAATATTAGAAATTAAACTTTAAGCAAGGGTTTCTCTTTAATAAAATCTTCTACCTGGACTGGGTCAAAAAACACATATTTATCACTTCCATATGACTCCAAAAACTGTGATACATTCAAACTATCAGGTAACACTATTCTATCCATTCCACCTTCATCTACCTTTTCCTTGGAGTCTCTTGAGATGTAATATAGGTTATCAACCTCAAAGGTCTCCACTTTAGTATAATGTAATATCTCCTTCAAATACATTCTCAAGAGTTCCATCGGAGAAAGGTAATGTGTGATTTGAAAATTTAACAGGCGAAGATTTTTAACTCTGATAGCATTTTCCATTTTTTTCTAATTTAGCATGTATCATCATACTATCCTTTATATTAGAAACAGCACTGGCTTGTAAATTACCTACTGCCTGATCTAGCTTTTCAACCTTCACAGCTGTTTCTCCAATTTTATTATCTTGTTCTTTAATTTTCACAGTTACATCAGATGAAAATTGACATAAGTTCAAAACGTTTTTTTGTAAAGATGACTCTATTCTATTAATACTAAGCCAAACATCATTTAGAGTGATCACTTTATCCCTGGGGAGAGCGTCCGAGCTTTGCCCAGTAATCATCTGTACTGGGGTTAGTTCTTTAGTTTGCCCCAGGGATTGTCCTGAAACCACCAGACCAGATAGTAAAGATGATTGAGGGGAAGAAGAAATTATTCCTTCCTTAAAAGGGGAAGGAGATTCTTCTAACCGTGAGGAATATGATGGTTGAGGAGGTGGTGTTGGTTCCCCAGAAGATAAGGAGACAACTTGAATATTAAAAATTACCTGTTCCTCAATATGTGGCAACATAGGAACCACAAGATGGCGATCCATCGGGCCTGTTGTTCCAGCGGATGGTATTGCTTTAGCTTTCTTCTTACCCATGTTGAAGATTCGATAACCCTGCTCCTCTTAGGCTCTGAAGGGCCCCAAAAGGGGCTAGCCCCTTTAGCCACGCCCCTTCAGCTCGCGACCCGGGGCTTGCAACCATGGGCCGCGTACCGCGGCTGTGCTGGTGTTTTAAGGCTCCTCTCCAAGGACCCTCTCAGCTGGCTGGGTCGGGCAGCAGCGGGACTGCCTGCCCCGATGTAAAAAAGTGCAACAAGCACTAGCGACAGGCTCCCTCTCTGCTGTGCCGGTCTTTTAAAGCTCCTCTCCAAGGACCCTCTCAGCTGGCTGAGTCGGGCAGCAGCAGGACTGCCTGCCCCGATGTAAAAAAGTGCAACAAGCACTAGCGACAGGCTCCCTCTCTGCTGTGCCGGTCTTTTAAGGCTCCTCTCCAAGGACCCTCTCAGCTGGCTGGGTCGGGCAGCAGCGGGACTGCCTACCCCGATGTAAAAAAGTGCAACAAGCACTAGCGACAGGAGCCCTGGATAGTTAATGCCACAGGCTGGATATGGCCCAATTTTGAATACTGGGGGATAATTTTGCCCACAGCAGTCAACATTTTAAAAATGCTGGCTGCTGTGGACTGAATATTGACTGTATTATTTTTAATTAAAGTTGACTTGGTATTGAAAAATACTATTACAGAAGCACAAGATCTCTACATTCCGAGGATTTCTAAAGATCGGAGAACTAAAGGCAAAGGAGAACCGGCATGGCTTACCATACAGGTGAAGGAAGCCATAAAAGAAAAGAAGGACTCTTTCAAAATATGGAAATGCACGAAGACAACCGAAGCCTGGAACAAACATAAAGATGATCAGAAGAAATGTCACAAAGCGGTGAGGGATGCAAAACAGGACTATGAGGAAAAAATAGCCCGGGAGGCCAAAAACTTCAAGCCCTTTTTTAGATACGTGAAGGGGAAAAAACCTGCAAAAGAGGCAGTGGGACCCCTGGACGACAAGGGAATAAAAGGGTACATCAAGGAAGATAAACAAATCGCAGACAAACTAAATTCCTTCTTTGCCTCCGTCTTTACGAAGGAGGACACCTCAACAATACCTGAAGCGGAGAAACTGTTTACAGGAGAAATAGAGGACAGCCTCACCACAGTTGAAGTGAACTTGGATCAGATATACTACCAGATCGACAAACTTAAAAGTGACAAATCCCCTGGACCGGATGAAATTCACCCGAGAGTCTTGAAGGAATTGAAGGTTGAAATCGGAGAGTTATTGCAAAAACTTGCAAACCTGTCAATCAGAACTGGACAGATACCAGACGACTGGAAGAAAGCAAACGTCACACCAATTTTCAAAAAAGGATCGAGAGGAGAACCGGGCAACTATAGACCTGTGAGTCTTACGTCTGTCCCCGGCAAGATGATTGAATCACTGATCAAGGATAGCATAGTTCAGCACTTGGACACACACGACTTGATGAAACCCAGTCAACATGGATTCAGGAAAGGGAAATCGTGTTTGACGAATTTACTCCAATTCTTTGAGACCGTGAACGAGCAAATTGATAGTGGAAAACCGGTGGACATAATATACTTGGATTTCCAGAAAGCGTTCGACAAAGTTCCACACGAAAGACTTCTCAGGAAACTACAAAGCCATGGCATAGAGGGAGATATACAAAGATGGATAGGCAAATGGCTGGAAAACCGAAAGCAGAGAGTGGGCATAAATGGGAAGTTCTCTGACTGGGAGAAAGTGACTAGTGGTGTACCCCAGGGCTCGGTACTTGGGCCGATCCTTTTTAATATTTATATCAATGACTTGGAAAACGGAACATCCAGTGAGATCATCAAGTTTGCAGACGACACAAAACTCTGCCGGGCAATCAGATCGCAGGAGGATAGTGAGGAACTCCAGAGCGATTTGTGTCGGTTAGAAAAATGGGCGGAGAAATGGCAAATGAGGTTCAACGTGGAGAAATGCAAGGTAATGCATTTAGGCAGTAAGAATAAGGAATACGAGTACAAAATGACAGGTGCAACTCTGGGAAAAAGTGAACAAGAAAGAGACCTGGGTGTACTGATAGATAGGACCCTGAAGCCGTCGGCACAATGCGCGGCAGCGGCAAAGAAGGCAAATAGAATGTTGGGCATGATAAAGAAAGGAATCTCGAGTAGATCGGAGAAAGTAATAATGCCGCTTTATAGGGCAATGGTCAGACCTCACTTGGAATACTGCGTCCAACATTGGTCTCCCTACCTAAAGAAGGATATAAAACTGCTGGAGAGGGTGCAGAGACGAGCAACTAAACTAGTGAAGGGTATGGAGAAACTGGTATATGAGGATCGACTTAAAACACTGGGATTGTTCTCCCTTGAGAAAAGGAGACTGCGGGGGGATATGATCGAGACCTTCAAAATACTGAAAGGAATCGACAAAATAGAGCAGAGAAGATTATTTACATTGTCCAATTTGACATGGACAAGAGGACATGAAATGAAGCTAAGGGGGGACAAGTTCAGGACTAATGTCAGGAAGTTCTGCTTCACACAGAGAGTGGTGGACATCTGGAATACTCTCCCAGGGGAGATTATTGCGGAATCGACAGTCCCAGGCTTCAAAAGCAAACTAGATGCATATCTCCTTGAGAAAGGCATATAAAGATATGGTGGCTATAAATAAACCAGGTGTATACCTGGCGGGGCCTCCGCGTGTGCGGATCGCCGGACTTGATGGACCGAAGGTCTGATCCGGAGATGGCGCTTCTTATGTTCTTATGTTCTTATGTAACTCCACTTTCTTAATTCTTTAGTCTCCTCCCAAGCAGTTAATTTAACAGAATATTAAGTGACTGTGTCAGAAAGTTTTACATTCTGGCTATTAATACGTTACACTGTTGAATAATTACTTTTTCTTGTGCAATCCCACTTTATTCTGGGACCGTTGGATTAATTCTGTCTACCCGCCAGGACTTTATAGGAATCCTCAAATTCCAGAAACTTAAGCTCCACCCCTCTCACCTCAGCACTGGCTCCTCAGGAATCAGTTTTCCTTCCTACAATCCAGGCTGTAGCAGCTTGTCTTTTGTGCTTGTGTTTTATTTCATGTTGTTTCATTCTTTTCGTTCACGGTTTTTGCCCTCGTGCTGCGCAGGTTCCCTGTGGGGACAGCTCTGACTGTGGGAGATCGCAAACCTTTGGAAAAGTCTGCTTCCAGGGGGCCTATTGCCTGTCAGTACACCCTCTGGACAGCCTGAACTTCAGATTGAGGTTCAGGGACTGTTTTCATTGGGAGCTTGCTCACTCCAAGTTCGCCACTAGTGGGTCGATCGCAGGCTGCATGGCTCCATGGAGGCATACCCGGGATCAGGGCCAGACTGCATTCCTCCGCCAGGCAAGTGCGCAGCATGTCTAAGGGTGGCTGAAGTGCCCAGCCGTGGATGTCTGGCCGGTGGGACATGTCTGAAGATTGGAAGTCCAGCTTTCCTGCTTCCTAAGACAGAGGATCTCCCTATATGCTTTTTCAGGTTTCTCAGCGGTGTTTTTCCAGTCAGCATATGTCACAGTGCGTACAAGTCTGACAGCCTGAATCAGTGATTTTGAGGGTATCTTAAAAAGGGGGGTTTTGGGTGGTTTCCCTGTATGCCCTACCACCATACCCACCCCTAAAATCTTAAAATTGCCATATTTGAGTGCTCCCTGTGTGTTTCCCTGGCTGTTTTTGTGTAAAATCGACACCTGCAGCAGCTATCTTAGATTTTCCCAATTTTGTTTTAAAGTTATTTTTAGCACTTGCAAACTTCATTTTTACAAGAAAACCACTCAAATGGACTCCCCAGGGCAGGATGTGATGGATTCATGTCTAGTTTGCGGTGAATGGCTATTGGGTTTGCTGCCATGTTCCATGTGTGCTGCAGCTCGCAAGGGAGGTGAGACTTAACCAGACCCTGTGCCTTTGACCTCTGAAGAGGTCTTCCTGCTATTTCTGCCCCGGTACCCACGAAAATGGAATCAGGAGGCTCTGGGGAGTGCATAGGCGATGCTATGGTGAAACACAAGCACATTTCAGGGAACAAATCTCACAAATCCTCCAAACATTCAAAGAAAGGTCCGCAGGAGTCGGCTCTTGCCACAGAGGATGGGTTTTCCTCAGATTTTATTAATATGATTCATCAGGCTTATTTGGCTAAGAAATTTCTGCCTGTCACCCTTCTGCACGTGTTCTTGCTGGCCACAGGGACCCTTCCTCCACTGGACCCAGGTCCTTTTCTTTTGCCTCCCTTCTGGGGTTCCGGTAGGTCAGCCGGTAGTGCCCGCAGTTGCACCTGATACCCTTACCATGCCTCTGCTTACGGAGGGGTGGCACCACAGCTGCTGCAGATGTAGCAGACCTGACAGATCCTCACGATCCGGATCTGAGTGGAACCTCAGATCTTGGGGAGGATTCTACTGTGCATAGATTTTTCAAGGCTACACATCTGGTAGATTTGATTTCTGAATCTCTCTACGGATTGAAGCTGTAGTCTGAGCTGTCTGTCACTGCAGAATGTTCCTTCATGAGTGACTAGAGGCTGCAATCTGCCTCTTTTCCTGATCATCCTGACCTAATTCGAATTCTTACAGATATTTGGGAGGTACCTGAGGGTCCCTTGAAATGTGCTCGCACCATGTCTCTGCTTTATCTCATGGTGGATGCTTTTAACAAACACTTTGCTTACCCAAAGGTGGATTCCTTGGTGGCACAGAGTACTAAGCGCAGTTCTCTCCCCAGTGACGGTGGGGGGGAGGCGGTGTTCAGGACTGGCATGTGGATTTTATCCTTAAGCATCTGTTTGATTCAGCGACCACTGGTCATTAAGGCTTCTCCCATGTCTGTCTCAACAGTAATTTATGGACTTTTCCTCCTGGAAATTGTCCAAACCTTTTTTTTTAAACCAGCTTTATTAACTGCTCTCACCACATCCTCTGGCAATGCATTCCAAAGCTTAACTATTCTGAGTGAAAAAAATATGTCCTCCTATTGATTTTAAAAGTATTACTCTGTAACTTCGAGTGTCCCCTACTCTGTAAATCTTGATACAGTAAAAAAAATTGATCCAGTTGTACCCATTCTATACCATTCAGGATTTTGTAGACTTCAATCATATCTCCCCTCAGCCGTCTCTTTCCCAAGCTGGAGCCCTAACCTCTTTAGTCTTTCTTCATACGAGAGGAGTTCCATCCCCTTTATCATCTTGGTCACTCTCTTTTGAACCTTTTCTAGTGCCACTGTATTTTTTGAGATAAGGAGAACAGAACTGAATGCAATACTCAAGGTGAAGTCATACCATTGAGCGATACAGAGGCATTATAACATTCTTAGTCTTGTTTACCATCCCCTTTCTAATAATTCCTATCATCTTGTTTGCTTTCTTTGCCACTGATGCCATACATTGGATGGAAGGTTTCAGCGTACTTTTCACGATGACACCCAGATCTTTTTCTTGAGCGCTGACCCCCCTCCAAGGATTTAGATTATTCTTCGTAATGTGCCTCAATTTGTATTTGTCCACATTAAATTTCATTGCCATTTGGACATCCAGTCTTCTATTTCCTAAGGTCTTCCTGCAGTTTTTCATAGTCCACAGGTGTTTTAACAGCTTTGAACAGTTTATTGTCATTTGCAAATCTAGTCACCTCACTCATAGTTCTATTTTCCAGATCATTTATAAATAAGTTAAATAACACTGGTCCCAGTACAGATCCCTGCGGCACACTACTATTTATCCTCATCCATGCAGAAAAATGGCCATTTAACCCTACCCTTTGTTTTCTGTCCGATAACCAATTCTTAATTCACAATTGAACATTGCCTGCTATCCCATGACTCTTTAATTTTCTCAGGAGCCTCTCATGAGGAACTTTGTTAAAAGCTTTCTGGAAATCCTGTTACACTATATCAACCAGCTCGCCTTTATCCACATGTTTTATTTATACCTTCAAAGAAGTTAAGTAAATTGGTGAGGCAAGATCTCCCTCAGCTGAACCCATACTGGCTGTGTCTTATTAAATCATGTTTGTCTGTATGTTTCACAATTTTATTTTTTATAATCGTTTCCACTATTATGGCCAGCACTGAGGTCAGGCTTACCGGTCTAATACCCTGGATCTCCCATACAACCCTTTAAAAAAAATTGGCATAATATTGGCCACCATCCAATCTTCAGGTACTACACACGATTTTAGCGACAGGTTACAGATCACTAACAACAGATCAGCAATTTCATGTTTGAGTTTTTTCAGTACCCTGGAATGTATACTATCCGGTCCAGGTGACTTATCATTCTTGAACTTGTAGATTTGGCTTAGTATATCCTCCAGGTTCACCAAGATTTCTTTCAATTTCTCCACCTCATCACCCTTGAAAACCATTTCCGATTCAGGTAGATATCGTACATCTTCTTCCGTAAAGACCAAAGCAAAGAATTCATTCAGTCTCTCAGCTATGGCCTTATCCTTCGTACCTTTTACTCCTTGATCATCCAACAGTCCCACGTATTCACTCATAGGTTATCTGCTTTTGATGCATCTAAAAAAAATTGATACTATGAGGTTTTTTTCTCTTTGGCAAGTTGCTCTTCATATTCTTGTTTAGCTTTCTTTGTCAATTTTTGCATCTAACTTGTCAGTGCTTATGTCTCCTCTTATTTTCTTCATTGGGCTCCTTTTTCCATTCTTTAAAGGATGTATTCTTGGCTGTAATAGCCTGTTTCACTTTGCCTTTTAACCACATTGGCTCTCATTTTCTCTTCTTTACACCTATAATACGTGGAATACATCTAGTCTGGGCTTCCACGATAATATTTTTAAACAACATCTATGCCTGATTTACACTTCTGACCTTGGCCACAGACTCTTTTAGCTTCTTTTTAACCATTTTCCTCATTTTATCGTAGCAACCCTTGCAAAAATTAAATGCTGCTACAGTAGATTTCTTTAGCAACACCGGCTCAAATTTGATCATGTTATGATTACTTTTTCCCAGCGGACCTAACACAGTTACCTCCCGTACTATGTCCTGCATTCTACTAAGGACCAAATCTAAAATAGCTCCACTCTTATCAGTTCCTGGACCAGTTGCTCCAAGAAGCAGTCATTTATGATGTCTAGGAAATTTACCTCCCTAGCAAACCCTGATGTAACAATTATCCAGTCAATGCAGTGACGTACCTAGCATATGTGGTGTGGGATAAACACTTTCAAAAGGAGTATGGTAAAATCCAGTAAAGTAAATCAAACAAACACAGCAAAGACCAGATCACTCCAACATGAAGGAAAAAGCCTCAGAAAAGGCCCTCCCACCTCACCAAAACGGCTTAAAGAGGCAGTCGAGCGGTCACCTCACTGGCAAAAAACCTTCAAATTATGTTCATGTCTTATGCTGTACTGTATAATGCCAATGAACATTAAAGATAGAGGAATAAAATCCACTTATCCTGCTGATCGGTACA
Source organism: Geotrypetes seraphini (assembly GCF_902459505.1). Classification (NCBI taxonomy): domain Eukaryota; kingdom Metazoa; phylum Chordata; class Amphibia; order Gymnophiona; family Dermophiidae; genus Geotrypetes; species Geotrypetes seraphini. The sequence continues at coordinate 108,106,353 of NC_047092.1, read as the reverse complement.
CCGATCAGCAGGATAAGTGGATTTTATTCCTCTATCTTTAAGATGGGCCGCCGCGGGAGCGAACCGCTGGGCGAGATGGACCTCTGGTCTGCCTTAGCGGAGGCAACTTCTTATGTTCTTAAGCCTGCAAGGATTACTAGATGTCTTTCAGCAGCTTCCCTCCCTCCCCCTTACCTTCATGGCCAAGTCAAAATGATCTACCAACAATAAAATTTTAAAAACACAAAGCACACTGTACGCAGAGAAAATGTTAATTATCATTTATATTCCGCAGGTTTTCAAAGAGGTCAAGGCTTTATGCAATGTCACCTCAGTAACAACTATACAAAAATAGACAAATATACCCCCTCCCTTTTTACTAAACAGCGATAGCGGTTTTTAGCGCAGGGAGCTGCGCTGAATGCCCCACACTGCTCTCGACGCTCATAGGCTCCCTGCGCTAAAAACCGCTATTGCGGTTTAGTAAAAGGGGGCCATAGTGCAAAATATAGACAGCATATATAAATTCTCAAAACGGACACATTTTGATCACTAAATTGAAAATAAAATCATTTTTCCTACCTTTGGTAAGTTCATCAGTCTCTGGTTGCACTTTATTTTTCTGCCTGTGCATCCAATATTTCTTCCCTTCTTTCAGCCTCCTGTATGCTTCCTCTCCTCCAGACCTCATTCCCTCCCCCAACTTTTTATTTGTTTCACCTGTAGAAAGATTTACGGTCCACTAATCAGTTACATAAACAAATACGTGCCTGTTAGTTTCTAGGAAAGACCATAATCTCATCCAGGTTCAGCTTTCTTGCCTATTTACACGACCAGACCAAGGCTAATGAGAAATACTTTTATTATGAAAACAGAAAAATATAATTCACAAGCCAGCAGCAATATCTAAATATTGTTCACAAAATATCTGATTACATATATGAAACTCAGTACATAATTATCACAACACACTTGCTAGATAACTAAGTAAAACTAATTCTTACACACACTGAACAATTCCTTATAATAACAATCCCTGATTAGCAATCTATTACAGTTATCACCACGGGTAGCTTTACAAACCTTATCCTATATCACAATCGGATGCACTTATCTAACCCCAGCTGATAAGATAAGTTCTTTATCCTCACCCTCTAATTAGGCCTTAGCACAAAATTAGGTGAAATGGAATACGTCTCCTCAGCTTAGCAGATGTAGAAATCCTTTGGTTACAGGAACAAGTGTTCGTCAGCCACTGGTAAAGCTGTAATTTATTGGCAGCAAAAGTTTCCTTGAGGTGATGAAATTCAGATCTGTTTAAAGTCCGATTCACTCTCTCTCAGGCAGAAAGCCACACGAGGTAACTGTTCAGGTCTTAATTATTATGAAAGAGATGTGTGCAGAACACCTGTGATGAGATGTGAGTTCACTTCCATCCCGGCACAGACTAATTAGAATTAGCACCTTTTCACTTGGATCTCGTCAGATGACTTCCTCGGACCAATCCAGAAACAGAACTTAGATGAATAGCCTTTCTGTATAAAGTCTCATACAGGCTGGGAGACACAGGCGCCGTTCGAGAGATAAGCACAGCATAGGAGTATAACTCCCCCAAGATTCACACAGTCTAAGCATGAAGGCATAGATGGATGCCCTTGACCAGAATACCATTCTGGTACATACCCAGAATGCATCAGGCAGAAACAGCAAAGATGTGTTTTTCTTTCTCTTCTTGCAAGATTCATGCTGGAAAGATTTCTTGCAGACAATGGTTCAGGCTTGATGATGTCAGAGAGGCCTAACCTTCAGGTGCAAATAAGGAAACACCCCTACACACCCTGCCCCCTTCTTTCTTTCTCCATGCCCCCTTTCTTTCTGTATATCTTTCTCTCTCTCTCTCTCTCTCAGTGCCCCATTTCTTTCTTTCATCCTGCCCCCTTCTTTCTTTCTCTCTCCATGCCCCCTTTCTTTCTGTTTGTCTTTCTCTCTCTGTGCCCCATTTCTTTCTTTCTTTCACCCTGCCCCCTTCTTTCTTTCTCTCCCTCCATGCCCCCTTTCTTTCTCTATGCCTAGAAGTCGCAAGATTGTGGCGGTATAGAAAAATAAAGTTATTATTATTATGTCTGTCTTTCTCTCTCTCTCTCTCCGTGCCCCATTTTTTTCTTTCTTTCACCCTGCCCCCTTTTTTTCTTTCTGGCTCCCTGTCCCCCCCTTTCTTTCTTTCTCCCTGCCCTCCCTTCCCCTATGCCACCACCATTGGGAAAATGCTGCCACCGCCACTGGGGAATAGACTGCCACTGGGAATAGACCGGCGCCAAGTTCTCCCTGCTTCTCTTCCCCGTGAGACCGACCAATTCTCGCCGCCCGACGTCAATTCTAACGTCAGAGAGGACGTTCCGGGACAGCCAGGCAGCGATTGGCTAGTCCAGAATGTCCTCTCTGACGTCAGAATTGATGTCGGGCGGCGAGAGTTGGTCGGCCCCGCGGGAAAGAGAAGCAGGGAGAACTCGGCGCCGGTCTGTTCCCAATGGCAGCGGTGGCACCCAAGTGGCTAAAGAGCCGCATGCGGCTCACGAGCCGCAGTTTGCTGGCCTAGGGAGAACACTGGAGGGTGGCCAGCTGTGCACCCCCTTGGGGCATGCACCCAGAACGGAGCGCCACCCCCCCTTGGTACTCCACTGAGTCACTGTTGGGGTAGTTGAAATCAACCATTATTATACTGTTGCCCAATTCTTCAGCTTTCCTACACTTCATCTGGCTGCTCATTCTTTCCCAAGGTTGGTAGTATAACCCTACCTTTATATTCCTTCCCTTCACTCATGGAATTTTTATCAATATGGATTCCACACTGTTATCTGTGTCATTCAGAATGTTTATTTTGTTTGATTCAATTCCCTCTTTAACGTATAGTGCAACCCCCCCCCTCCCCCTCCAACTTGAACTACTCTATCATTGCGATATAATTTGTACCCAGGTAACACAGTGTCCCATTGATTGGCCTCCTTCCACCAGGTCTCTGAGATGCCTATTATATCTACCTCATCATTCTGTACTATATACTCTAACTCTTCTACTTTATTTTTTAGACTTCTAGTATTTGTATACAGACACTTCAAATTGTGTTTTTTCCTTGTAACTACAGGCTGGTTTCAGTGCTCGGAACTTTCTATCTTCAAGGTTAGCTCTGCCTGCATAGAGAAGAAGCAGACTGAGGTCTGCAGCTGACAAGTCAATCCCTTGTAGTACCTGTTGGCCAGCCTTTAAAAGTGTTTTTGGAGCTCAGTGCCATCCATGCTTACCAATCCTCACCTACTGCTTATCAGGGTTTGAGCACAGGCTGTTAGGCATCCGTAGGTGGCTCAGTGGTGTCTCACAGGATGCCTCTCCCTTTCTGTTAGCCCATCCATTGGTCTGTAGGGGTGGGGGGTATGGTCAGACATCAAGTCTGACAGGCAGCTCAAAGATCAGCAATGTAAAGGAACTTTCAGCATGAGGCAGTGATTTTTTTTTAATGCAATTATTACAAGTCATAAAACTCACTTTAGTAACGCAGAGTAAATTCCATTAAAGAAAAAGGAAATTGTTAACATAACTAGATAATCTTAGGAATAAATCTCTTCCTCAGACCAAACTTTATGGGAGAGAAACACCGATAATTTGGGAGAAAATTAAAAAAAAAAAAAAGTTTAAAGAAAAGGCTTAAACGGTCTAAACCTCAGCTATTTCATATTCCTGTCCAGTAGTACTGGTCAGTTTCTTGAGATCCAAAAAGGATCTTAAATGTTGCAGAAGGACAAACACATATCTTACACCCAAATACTTCACTATACATTTGCAGGGATAGGCAAGCAGGAAGGTAGCGCCTGATTTTCTTGTTTCATCTCGCATAAGTGGACTTTGTTACATCTGGATACATCCATATTTTCTGTCCGTAGGATGGGGTTGCTCCCTTCTTGAAGAAAATTTTCATCACAGATGTAAGATCTTGCTCAAATACAAAGTTTACAAGCAAAGTTGCCCAATCTTTAACTTCTGATAGGGAATTTTCCAAGATCCTGGTCAAATTCTAAAGTAAATCTTCATTCTCTCTAGTTGAAGAATTTTCAGAGGAAATATTTTTCCCCTTAGGTATTGGAAGAAAATAAGCTTTATTAATAGGTGGAAAATTTAAATTTTCAAGAAGAAACTTCTTGAAAATTTCAATCAGTGATAAAACGGGAATTTTAAAGCCTGTTAAAATTGTCCATTTGTTCTATTTTCCTTTGAAGAAAATTCTGATCTTTAACAATTACTGATATTGATTCTTTCAATTGGCCGGTTTCTGTTTTTATTTTTTGCATGTATTCTTGTATAGCCTGTTCCATATTCAAAGAAAAAGTATCCATTTTAGAAACAAGTACCTCCAAGTCTTGTGAAGTCTTCTCAACTTTCACATCCAATGCCTTGATGGCCTCAAAAAGCACTTCCATTGTAATTGCTGGTTTAGTATCAGCGTAGACTTCTCATGCTTTGGATTCGGCACATCAGGACGCAGCCCCTCAGGAGTTTTCTGCCTCGCAGTCTCATACTGCTCAGCCTTGGGGAGTCCTATTTGCAGAGGAGACCATTGATGATGATATTTCTCTCACTATGCCACTATTGGCCATAGACACGCTTCCCGTATTGGGGGAGACTGATCCACAAACTGGCACTTTAGATCTTGTTATGTCCTTGGATCCACTTTCTATCCCTACTCAACTACAACCTCCCTTTACCCACACAAACACATGAAAAATGTCATCATTTAGATGTGGTAGCCATGTCTATAAAGGAAATCCCAGACCCTGTCATCTCTCTACCGCAAGGCTCCTGGTGCCTTTAATTATTATTTCAAGTTAATTTGGTCTTATAGTAAAACTAAAACACGTCCAATGATAAAAAGAGAACACCATACAAGAGGCTATATTAATCCAGAAGAATACTGGTTGCACTACGAACTGCAAATGGAGATAGAAGGAATCGATTTCTGGGATCACTGGATGATAACCAGCACATCCATTCTAGATAAAATTGCCCCCAAACGTAACAGCAAAAGCAATGCAAACAAATATAACAAATGGTTCGACATCGAACTTCTAAAAATGAAACAACTAGCCAGACGATTGGAAAGAACCTGGAAAAAAACAGACCGTAACAAATGGAGAGCTATTATAAAAATATACAAACAAATGATAAAAGACAAACGTAAAGCATTCTACTCCACTTAAATTAACTCATCTTGCAATGATTCGCAAGGAATCAATACAAAAGAGCTATTCAACCTGGTCACGAATTTATTCGACACAACTCGATACACCATACCCACACACAACACTAAGTTACCCTCTGCGAATAACTTAGCGCTGCACTTCGATTCAAAAATTAAAAACTTTAGAAATCACTGCTCAACAAACGACCCTAATGATCATCAAATAGCTAACACCCAAGGAAATGACATACCAGCAGACATGATCTGGAGCTCCTTTCAAGACCTAAAATGGAGTGACTACACCAAACTATAGAACAAATACTCTAACACTTATTGCGTTCTGGACTCATGCCCCCCCCCCCCCCCCCCCCCCCCCCCCGAAATTATGAAAGCGGCACCATTACAATTCACACTATCGCTGCTACAATACCTGGCCCACAACTTAAAAAATGGGAAGCTCCTCTCTAATAACGGTCACATAATAATAACCCCAACTCTAAAAAATCGCAAAGAACCCTCAGCCCTAATAACCAACTATAGACCGGCAGCATCCATTCCGTTTATTGTAAAAATCATGGAGGGACTAGTACATACCCAACTGATGGACTATCTTAATCAGTTCTCTCTTCTACACAAAACCCAATCCGGTTTCAGACCTTTATTCAGTACGGAGACAGTAATTGCAGCTATTTTAGACAACTTGCGCCTACTGTTTAGCAGGGGCCTCAATGCATTGGTTATGCAATTCGATATGAGTTCAGCCTTTGACCTGGTAGACCACAGGAAAATGCTACAATGCCTAGACGCCATTGGTATCAAAGACGAGGTGCTGAACTGGTTTCGTGGCTTTCTTACATCCCGCACCTATCAGGTACACTTCAATTATGAGCTTTCCGATACCTGGAGCAATCCATCCGGTGTGCCACAAGGGTCACCATTGTCTCCACTGCTATTTAACGTCTACATGTCCTCACTGAGCTTGCATTAACTCAGCTGGGGATAAAACTATTCAGTTATGGAGATGACTTCATGATTATAATCCCATTTGCTGACTCTATCTCGGAAACTATTCCCAGAAGCCATAAACATGATGGAGCAATGGATGACAAACTTCAAGCTCAAACTTAATTCAGAAAAAAAAAAATCTTCATTGCTTCACCACATCCGTTTGACACCAAAACACCTCTATGCATCAATGAACTTAATCACCCCATCCAGCCCACCATAAAGATACTAGGTGTAACTCTAGATCAATACCTAACCATGAAAGACCAGGTGGACTCCTTAATCAGAAAGGGTTTCTTCACTCTCTGGAAACTCAGATCCATTAAAGCTTATTATGTCGGCATTCAGAACCCTGGTCCAATCCCTCGTACTAAGTCAACTTGTCTACTGTAACATCGCCTACTTAGCTATTTCCCCAAAAAATACGCGACGTGTACAACTAATACAAAATGCAGCGGTCAGATTAATCTTCGGACTAAAGAAATTAGATCATGTATCACCCTACTACCGGCAGTTACATTGGCTACCGATGGAAGCACGCATAAAGTTTAAATTCACCTGCTTCTGCTTTAAAGCGCTAAACGGACTTGCCCCTAAATACATAATTGACCATTTCTCCTTCTCTGCCAACAAACACAAGAGAAGCTCTCATTCCTACTTCGTTCCCCCCCCCCAGTTAGAGGTTGTAAACTGAAAGAACACCTTCTTTCACATCAAGCAGCATTGTGGGGTAAAGACCTAGATCAACTGCTTTCGCCCACTACTTATGAGGAATTCAGAAAACGTCTAAAAACTCAACTGTTCCTAAAGTATCTAGACAACTGACCCATTCATCTTCTTTCTCCTCTATAGTGATTTCTCTGTCCTATTAATCTCTTTCTCCTCAACAACGCATTTCCGGTCCTATTAACTCTCCTCTTCCCCCCTCTTAAATTCAATCAATTTGTACCTCGCTTAATCTCTTGTAAACCGCATAGAACTTAACGGTATTGCGTTATATAAACTGTTATTATTATTATTTTTATTGATGATCCTATGGTCCTGCGCTCATTTAATCCCATGGCCCTGCTGGATTTCCTTTCTGAGTCTTTGCATGATCTAAATTTAGATTCCCAGCCAGTTCCTTCTACTGTGTGGAGTGAGGGTTCAGTCTGTGGCGTTGCCTTGTTATCCGGACATTAATGTTTTAATCATAGGACAGTGGAATTCTGAGGGGTCTCTCAAGGTAGTGAGAACCGTATCTCACCTGTATCCTATGGCACATGAGTGCCAGCAGCTGTTTGCTCAGCTTAAAATGGATTCTTTCATTGCACAGGTTACTAAGCATACCTCCCTTCTGAGTGAGGGTGCTGCAGTGCTCAAAGACCTCCACTTTGATGTGGTTCTCAAAAGTCTCTTTGAGGCGTTGACTTTTGGGTGTCAAAGCAGCCTCGGCGGCGTCCTTTGTAGCACGTGTCTGCCTTTCTAGGCTTCATAGTTTGGACAGTGATGAAGCTGGACCAGTTCTTCAGCTTCCTTTTATCTGGAGTGGATTATGTAGCTGATGCTCTCTATAACATTATTCGTGTCTTGGGTAAGGCGTCCGCTTATTCTGTTTCTGCTTGCAGAATGCTCTGGATCAGGCAATGGGTTGGAGATTCCACCTCTAAATCTACTCTAAGCAGACTTCCATTTTAAGGGGCAGTTGTTATTCAGGAAAGGACTGGATGATCTCTTGAACTCTGTGGTGGACCACTGTCCCATGTCTTTGCCGGACCACAAGCCCAGGACCTCTAGAGACTTAGGGCGCTCTAATTTTCATGGCTCCCAGAGATCTCGACAGTATTCCAGTTCCACTTCCCAGAGGTTCTCCCACAACTTCTAGCAGAGGTTTTCCGGATCTAGATGTACCCAGTCTTCAACACCCCAGGTCACTTCTTCCTCCCAAGAATTCGCAATAATGCCAGGTCAGAGGAGGTATCTCTCAAAATTGGGGGCTGCTTCTCGGTGTTCTGGCTTGGATTCAAACCGTTGGGTTTTGGAAATCCTCCAGACTGAATGCAAGCTGGAATTTGCCAGATATCTGACGGATTGGTTTGTGGACTTTTCAGTAGGGTGAACAGAAAAGGTGATCAAGGTGTACAAGCCACTGTGAAAAGGTTGCTGGATATCCAGGCCATAGAACCTGTGCCACTTGAGGACTCAGACTCCGGCAAATACTCTATATACTATATTGTGCCAAAGAAAGGCTCCAACGATTGGAGACCCATTCTTGTCCTTACTCATATAAATGCAGTGCTCCAAGTTCCGTGCTTCCACATGGAGTTATTTTGTGATATCATAGTGGCAGTTACTCTGGGAGAGTTCCTGGCTTCCTTGTATTTGACAGAGGTCTACTTGTATATTCCCATTTTTCAAGACCACAGGAAGTTTCTGAGGTTGCATGTCTTGGAACATCATTATCAGTTTTTGCCTCTGCCCTTCGGCCTAGCAATGGCTCCTTGAATTTTCACCAAAGTCAAGGTGGTATTGGCAGCCTACCTGAGCGGGATAGGGCTGCAAGTTCATTCCCCTACCTAGAAGACTGGCTGATCTGGGCCCCCTCATTCGCTGAGGGTCATTGTACAGGTGATCAGAGTCCTGGAGAACTTGGGTTGGATGGTGAATTATCGCAAGAGCTATTTGATGTCAACTCAGTCCCTAGAGTACCTAGGAGTCTTATTTGACATGGCAGACAGACATGTCTACCTTCCAGAGGCACGCAGACAGCAGCTTTGCTAACAAATATCGTGCCTTCTAGCCAAGTCAGCTCCTTCAGTGTGGGTCTATCTTCAAGTCCTGGGTCCCATGATGGCCACAATAGATGTGGTTCCTTGGGCGAGGGCCTATATGCATACTCTCTAACATGTATTGCTCTTGTGTTGGTCCCCGCAGACGGACTCATTGCAGATGTCTCTGCACTGGACGCTGGATGCTCGGGCCAGCATGGATTGGTGGTTCAGTTCCCAGACCCTTTCCAGGGGCATGCTCCTTCAGATACCCTAATAGGTATTTGTAATGATGGATGCCAGTCTCCTTGGTTGGGGCCCACATTGCAACCGTCATCTGATTCAGGGGCGCTGGTTGCTCTCTCAGAGGAAGTTGTCAGTCAACAGGCTGGAGCTGCGAGCCATTCAGCTGACTCTGGTGATAATACAGAAATCTTTGGAGGTCCAAGGAGTCAGAGTCTTCTTCTGTAACACGACAGCGGTGACATATGTCAATTGCCAGGGCAGCACTTGGAATGCCCAGCTGTATCTCGAAGCTCACCTCCTTTTCCGCTGGGCGGAGCATCCTCTGCAGGTGCTTTCGGCAGTGCAAGTGGCAGGAGTGGATAATGTCCAAGCCAACTTCCTCAGCATATAGACCTTAGACCAGGTGAGTGGACTCTGTCAGCGACAGCATTTTGAACCATTGTTTGGTGTTGGGATCAGCTTCATTTTGACATCATGGCAATGGCAAGGAATAAAAAGGCATACAGGTTTTTCAGTTGAAGACATGAGCCCAGAAGTGAGGGTCTAGACATTCTAGTCCAGCCGTGGCCTCGGGGCATACTCGTATATGTCTTTCCTCCTTAGCCTATGGTAGACCGAGTTGTGCAAAGGATTGCAACTCTTCAGGGAAGGTCATTTTAGTGGCTCCAGATTGGCCCCGCAGACCATGGTATACAGATCTGATCCGTCTTCAGTTGGGTCCTCGCCTCCTCTTTCCAGTTCTTCTGGACCTTCTTTCTCAGAGTCCAGTATGCATAGAGGATCCAGATCATTTTGCTCTTATCGCATGACTCTTGAACGCAAAGCGTTAGAGTAGAAAGGATATTCAGAAGTGGTCATTTCCATCCTTCTCCAGTCTAAGAAGCTGACTACAGCCTCGACCTGCACTAGGGTATGAAAGACTTTTCAGCATTGGTGCACCTAAGAGCGTGTGGAACTGTTTTCAGCTCCGGTTTCAGTGGTGTGAGCTTTTCTCCAAACCAGCTTTGACAAGGGACTCACTGTGGCTTCCCTTCAGGTCCAAGTCATGGGGTTCTTGTTTCAGGGCTTGATACTACAGACCTACGCTGGCGTCTCATCCGGACATCGCCAGATTTCTGAAGAGTGCTCTCTGTATCAGACCTCCGATCACACCGCCGTTCCTTCATGGGATCTTAATGTGGTTCTGTGGGGTCTCACCAAAGCCCCATTTGAGTCTCTTGAAGAGGTGAGGGTCAGCTGTTAGCCAGAGAGGGCGGGTGGGGGGGGGTGAATGCTCTAGTTTGAGGCCCGCTGCTTTCATCTGCCCTATGGAGTCTCAGGGGCCGCCAGGGCCTCTCCCCCCAGTGCAGCGGCAGCATGGCGGTGGTTCTGGATAAAAAGGCCTATTACCGGTGTGTGAAGAGACTAGAGCACTTGGAAGGGTTGACAACCATCGTTCCAGCTCTTCTGCAGGCAGAAGAAGGATGAAGAAGTCCTCCATTTTGTCCCTTCTTCCTCAGCCCGACTTTGCAGCACAGCGACGCCGATTGGGCCAGACTCTGCCCACTCCAACTCACTCCTTTTCTGCCCTGTTTTTAGGTTCAATGACCACCGTTCCAGCTCTTCAGCAGGCAGAGGAAGGAGGAAGAAGTCTTCTATTATGGAGAGGTACCAGAGGACTGGAAATTGGCGAATGTCACACCTATCTTCAAGAAGGGATCGAGGGGTGACCCCAGGAACTACAGGCCGGTGAGCCTGACTTCAATTATAGGGAAGATGGTGGAAGCTATGATCAAGGACGGCATTTGCGAGCACATCGAGAGAAATGGCCTACTGAGAACAAGCCAGCACGGATTCTGTAAGGGAAGGTCATGCTTAACGAACCTTCTGTACTTCTTTGAGGGAATAAGCAGTCGGGTGGACAATGGGGAACCCATAGACATCATTTACCTCGATTTTCAAAAGGCTTTCGACAAGGTGCCACATGAAAGGCTGCTTAGGAAGCTGTGGAACCACGGGGTGGGAGGGGATGTGCACAGATGGATCAAGCACTGGTTGTCGGGTAGACTGCAGAGGGTCGGAGTAAAGGGCCAATATTCTGACTGGCGGGGAGTCACGAGCGGTGTGCCACAGGGATCGGTGCTGGGGCCGTTACTCTTCAACATATTTATCAATGACCTGGAAAAGGAGACAAAGTCTCCGCTCAAAGTCAGAGATACGCCTATGCACCCCCCCCCCCCCCCCCCGGAAGATCCCTGCTCACAGAAACTGCCCACAAACGATCCTACAGCCACTTCATTCCACACCTCTGGAACCAACTCCCCCCCCAACTCAGACAACAGAACTCATTATTAACATTCCGCAAATCGGTAAAGACCCTCCTCTTCAACTAAAGATCTCCTCTGTCTTCTCCCCCCCTTACGCCCCACCCCTCCTCTCTCCTATCACCTCCCCAAACTCCAGTATAATCCTCTCTTACTCTCTCCACTTACAAATTGTACCTAAACACATATAACTTTCCTTAAACTAAACTACTATATTTCCCCTTTCTCTCATTCTGCTGTATTCTCCCTGTATTTAATTCTCTCCACAATCTATAAGTCCAATCACTAAACCTGTTGTATTACTTATATGTCTAGTTACTCTCCACTGTGTATGTTCATTTGTAGACCGTTCTGAGCTACTGGGAGGACGGGATAAAAATCCAAATAAATAAATAAATAAATAAAACAAAGTGCGAGGTTATAAAATTTGCAGACGATACCAAACTGTGCGGCAGAGTTAGGTCCAGGGAGGAGTGTGAGGACCTGCAAAGGGACCTGGACAAACTGGAAGACTGGGCAAACAAATGGCAAATGCGCTTTAACGTGGAAAAATGCAAGGTCATGCATATAGGGAAAAAGAACCCGTTGTTCAACTACAAATTGGGGGGGGCATTGTTGGGAGACAGCAGTCTTGAGAGAGACTTGGGTGTGCTGGTGGATGCATCACTGAAGCCATCTGCACAGTGCGCAGCAGCCTCGAAAAAAGCCAACAGGATGCTGGGCATCATAAAGAGGGGCATAACAACCAGGACGCGGGAAGTCATCATGCCATTGTATCGAGCGATGGTGCGTCCACATCTGGAATATTGCGTTCAGTATTGGTCGCCGTACCTCAGGAAGGACATGGCAGTACTTGAGAGAGTCCAAAGGAAAGCAACGAAACTGGTAAGAGGGCTGGAACACTGCCCATACGCCGAGAGGTTGGATAGGCTGGGGCTCTTCTCTCTGGAAAAAAGGAGGCTCAGGGGAGATATGATAGAGACCTTCAAGATCATGAGGGGCATAGAGAGGGTGGATAGGGACAGATTCTTCAGGCTGAAGGGGACAACAGGTACGAGGGGGCATTCGGAGAAACTGAAGGGAGATAGGTTCAGAACAAATGCAAGGAAGTTTTTTTTCACCCAAAGGGTCGTGGACGCTTGGAATGTGCTACCGGAGGAAGTGATCGGGCAGAGTACGGTACAGGGATTCAAAAAGGGATTGGATGGATTCTTGAGGGATAAAGGGATCGTGGGATACTGAGAGAGGTGCTGGGATGTAACACAGGTATAGAAAGCTAACCAGGTAATAAGTATAGAAACCCAACCAGGTCGTGCATGTGCAAGACCGGAGGGTTAGGACTTCGATGGGAAGATAGGACTCAATGGGAAACCAAGGTGGCAAAGGGGCCACTTCTGGTTATTCAGACAGGTCGTGACCTGTTTGGGCCGCCGCGGGAGCGGACTGCTGGGCAGGACGGACCTATGGTCTGACCCGGCGGAGGCACTGCTTATGTTCTTATATGTCCCTCCTTCCTCAGCCCGACACCACTCCACAGCGACGTCCCAGATCACCTGGCTCCTCTTCAGCCCTATTTAAGGGCCGGCGAACACCATTCCAGCTCTTCAGCAGGCAGAGGAAGGAGGAAGAAATCTTCCATTTTGTCCCTCCTTCCTTGGCCCAACTTTGCTCTACAGCGACGCAGATTGGGCTTGACCTAGCCCACTCCAGATCACCCGGATCCTCTTCAGCTCCAATCATACTAAAATCCAATCATCTGCCACTAACAATCACCAAAAGAGAAAGCTACATCATAACCCCCAGAAAGAAATTTGCTATCTCACACCCACCAACCCCTTGCCTCCTATCTTTCACAATGAAAACAATACCACAAAAACAATTACAAACTATCTTACTGATCACCTTGCTCCTAACAAGCTGGAAGGCAGCAGCAAACAACATCTCCCCAATACCAGCTATTTTAACTGCAAACAGAGTTCACCACCCAGCCAGGAAAATCATTGTAGACAGAAACATAACAAATTGCCAGACCTGCATGCAACACATCATTACACCAACATGGGGGAGAAGATCAACAAACCCACCCAGGACCAATCCATACCCACAACCAAGATCACTCATCCACCCAAAAAATGACAAACAATGTTCAAACAGAATACACCACACTATCATGTGCCTACATAAACATCAGAGCTCTAGGCCCAAAGATAGAATGGATAAGAGACTGGATAGAAACCTAGAATCTAGACTGCCTCTTCCTCACCGAAACCTGGCTAACCTCAGACTCTGATCCCAGGATAACGGAAGTTTGCCCACAGGGATACAAGATAAAGGTGGTCTGCAGAGACAAAAAAAAGAGGAGGAGGTCTGGCCATCTTAGTTAGAAACTCCCTAAACTTAACATACTAGACAAAATGTCATGCACCACACTAAAAGGATCCATAACCTGCATGCTTTGCTGCATAACACCAGGGAACTGGAATACAGCAAGACCAGAATTTGAAGATTTTATATACTGAAACTCACTAATGGCAGTATACAACCTAATCCTAGGAGATCTAAACCTCCATCTCAAAGACCAATCCTTTAAACAAGTAGAAAACTTACTATCTTGCCTTGAAGCCTTAACCATTCAAGATCTTAGACCCACAAACCACACATGAGAAAGGCCACCAACTTGACATCGCAGCCTTCATGACCCAACAGCCCATTCTACCAGAGAGTCATACCTCAAATGGAAATTTGTTCTGATCCCTCAGGGTCAGACCACTACACATACACCTTCAATGTCAACTGGGCCAAAGACAAAATCAAACCAAAATCCCAAAGCTTAACCTATGAATCATGGAAATACATCAACCCCTCCATATTCTGGAATAAAACAGATGCAAGAATCAGCTTCAGCAGACAGAGCTTGGTCCAACTTCACCACTAAACAATAATCTGACCTAAACAGACTCTACAAAAAATACAGCCACGCAGCCTGCAATCTCAACCATTGCCCTCCATACTTGTTAAAAGCCTCCAGCCCCAAATTCCCACTTTCCTCATACAATGGATACAATCCCTGCTCACAGATGGCCTTTTCCCACAAGACCTCAGCGATATCATCATCAAAGTAGCAACAGATCTACCATCCAACTACAGACCCATAGCCTCAATACCATTATATGTCAACCTAATGGAAGGCCTCGTAGCTAAACACCTCACCAACTACCTAGAAAACCACAACTTACTCCACCCTACACAGTCTGGTTTCAGAACCAACTACAGCACAGAGACGCTACTAGGTTCACTCCTGGACACAGCTAGACAACACCTCAGCACAGGCTAAAAAAAATGCTGGTTATACAATTAGATCTCACCGCAGCATTTGGCCTGGTAGACCATGACATTCTACTACAAATACTAGAAACAATAGTAATCACAGGAAAGGTGCACACATGGTTTCAAGGATTCCTACAATCCTGGACCTACAGAGTAAAGACAAACAAAGAAAAATCAGAACCATGGTCCAACCCCTGTGGCGTACTCCAATACTCTTCAATCTCTATATTGCATCTCTCAGCACCTGCCTAGACAAATTAGGCTTAACTTCTTATAGCTATGCAGATGACATCATCATCCTCCTTCCTTTTGATCAACCAACACCCTCCATGACAGACACACTACATAGAACACTAGAAACAGTGGTTACATGGATGAAAGAACACAAACTAAAACTGAACCCAGACAAAACAAAATCTATACTTCTAAAAAAAAAAAAACAAAACCCCCAACTATAACAAACTTAGTAATAAACTCAATCACATGCCCCATTCAACCTACCCTAAGACTTCTGGGAGTGATGATAGACAGATGCTGTACCATGCAACCACAAATCAACAAAATAATACAGAAATCATTCGCGGTCATGTGAAACTTAAGGCAAATCCAAAAATTCTTTGACAGAAAACAATTCCAGTTTATGGTCCAATCCCTAGTCCTAGGACTTCTAGACTACTGCAACATCGTCTGTCTCCCCTGCCCCACAGTCATGATAAAACAGCTACAAACAGTACAAAACACAGTTCTGAGACTGATCTATTCGCTGAAGAAAATGTTTAGAAAAGAAAAAAAAAGTCCTGCTATTCAAGAAATCCATCAAGACAAACTAACCCCGCAGGAAGCATTTCAATCCCCCGAAGTAACTCGCTCAACTCTGTAACTCTTCTGGAAATGTCCAGATAACCTCTTATGTAATCCGCCTTGAACCGCAAGGTAATGGCAAAAAGTTCAGTCACTAATGTAATGTAATGTACTCAATTTGAGGTGGTCTTTCTGGTTGCTGTGACCTCAGTGAGATGAGTTTTGGAGTAATAGTCTCTTTCTTGTAGGGAGCCTTTCCTTACAATCGCGGACACTGGAGTCTCTTTGCCTACTGTTCCAGTCCACTAGTTCTATGCAACAGGACCAACTTTGAAGACGTTAGTTGATAGTGGAGTACTTCTTTGGTATCTTCAGGCCCCGATTTCCAGAGGTATCCGTATGGCCATTTCATCGACCTACCTTTTCTATAGGAAACAGTCTCCAGTTTTCATCAAGGCACTTTCTACCAGGAGTGTAGCTTCAATGTGGGCTGAAGCTAGGGAAGTATACCCTGAGGAGATTTGTAGGGCAGTGACTTTGTCCACTCCACTTACATTTGCCAGATTTTATAGAGTGGATATTTTGGCAAGAGAGACTTCTGCCTTTGGGTCCTCAGTGTTTAACAGCTGGTGCAGTCAGCCCACCCTCGATGTCTGGGACATATCGTTCACTAGCACTCTGCACATTTAAACTCTTCAAATAGTCATAATCTAGAACTCGGGTATCATGCATATTGTGTCTACACAACTAGGCCCCCTGAGGAAGGCTTATTGTTGCCGAAACACGAACTGTGTAATGGTCCGAGGCTCACATTGTGAGCATTGAACATTAATGACATGAAATTCATATCTGACACATAGTTTGAAGATGTTTTAGCTTTGAGAATTTACTAAACATACAATTCCTGGACTTACAGAGAAATGTGCTCTTTTTGTGCTTTTGGGACTGCTTTGGTATATCCCGCTTATCCAAAATGACACACTGACACACCTATCTACCGGAAAAGATATTGTCAAGGTAAGGACATAATTTCTTTTTCCAGTACAATACCCCTGCCCGGTCCTTCCTGCGCCTGCCTAATGTTTCATTCTGTTTGTTCTCATTCAAGTAGGTATCTTGGATATCAGGAAGTCCTTTGGGCCCTGAAGAATACTGTATATTTCTAGAGTCTACAAGGGTTTCACTTGAGCTCCTTTGATGCTTCTGTTAGCATTTGGTTGTTAATTTATTGGGCAGGTGTTCATTTGTTAGAGCAGACCTATTTATTGTTTGGGAAGTTTCCCATTTCCTTACTTCACCTAGACTCGAGTGTTGAGGGGGGAGGGGCTTTTGCATGCTTAGGAACTAACTGTAGGTGGCAGTATAGCTTCCAGAGAAGTAAGAGGATCACAGAAAGAATCCGAAGTGGATTCCTTCTGTAGAGCTAGTGGGAATGGGGAAATTACCCATTTGTCCCGAATGACACACCTAACTACTGTAAAAGATATTATCAAGATAAGGATATAATCTTTTTTAATGAAACTTATCCAAAAAGGACATTAGTTGAGTTGATCTTAGAGACTACAAAATATGGGGTTTTGTCTGGCAGACTATGTGGAACTAGTAGTGGTCAACAGAACTTAGACTTTTTAGTATCAACACTAGTTAACAGTGATGTCTCAACCCCTTTAGATATATATAAAATATAAAGATGATAGGCAATTGTTAAATTTTCAATTATATAGTAAAGCAGACAACAAATCAGTGGTAGTAGGGTACTGTCTGATAAGGTAAAGTTATGGGACCTAGGAAGCAAGATCTTCACTTATTAAGACTTGTTAGATATAGGAATGAATGAGCTAAAAATAATGAAATGAGCAGTTGTATATGCCCATCATTCCAACATTCTGAATATGGGGAGAAGGAAAACAAGAGAAATTGTCTTGTATAAAAAGTAACTCACAAGTGGTTATGCTTTATGTACAGAAGAATAGCTGGGTAGACTAGATGGGCAACTTCTTTTTTTTTTTATTTTTGCCGTCATCTACTGTGTTGCTATGGTATAATTAGGAATTGAAGTATTAGGAAAGTATTTTCTGTTGTTTAAATGTTTTGTGATATTTCTTTTATAATGTCCCAAAAGGTCAGAAACTGGTGGAATGGCACCAACTGGATGTCAGCTCTTTTCTGGAACAAGTGACAGGATTCTTGGGAGAGCATGGACAACTAGACGGACTTTCCACCAGCCCCCCCAAAAAGCGTATGCGCTCAGTGAGTATATGATATCATGGGCATAGGCTGTACATTATTTATGGGCATAGGCTGTACATTATATATCCAAAATTTTGCTGTGTTCAGCTGATTCATAAACAAATTAAGTGCATGCTGTTTATTTAAATGAAAGGGATAATTGTACCAAGTTCTATTTAGATTTGATACCCACCCTAGATAAACTTTTCAGACCAGTTTAGATGCAAAATAATATACAAACGTTTCAATCGGAAAAGAAATACAGTGGTTGACAGGACAGAGAAAAGAATAAAGTGGAAAGATAGCAAAGGTGAAAAAGTTAAATCAGCTGTTTTATTGCCAGGTAATATCCATAGCGGATGGCGGAACAGCGACTAAGTAAGTCAGATGCTGAAGGATCTATGAAAAGGAATATTATGAGGCAGGACTTGAATCTGTCAAACTTGTTCAAGATAAAGGTGAAGAGAGAGGGCGTTCCCCAATATAGGGCCTACAACACTATAGATCTTGGTTCTAATATCATTTATCCATTTATTGATCCAGCATAAAAAGCATCAAGCTGAATAACTATCCTATACACATGTGTTAGCCTTTGCATAGTCATATAGTTCTGAGAAAAACAAAGGGAGGGCAGGAAGAACTACTAACATTGCATCATTTGCATTGGAACATGGGTGGAGGAGCTACAGATGCCATGGCACCCCAAGATTTTTCTTTGATGCCTCTTTCACTGTGATGTGTTCATTCCCTTACTTCGCTCCCCTGGGGTGGCATGGCAACTCTGTTATCCCAGGACAAGTAGGCAGCATATTACATATGAGTGATGTTATCCATAGAGCCTAGTATGGACAGTCCACAAGTGCAATATGACTTTAAAACTTGAAGACCATCTGCACCGTGCATTTGCAAGCGCCTTCCCACCTGCTCGTGGGATATCAGTTCTTAGTTTTTCATGGAGCTGAGAAGCTGTTTCTTTCAGTTTCTCTCAGCGCGTATACCATTTGCATATATTTTAGATGTAGTTTTTCTACATACTGTTATTATATATATGTTCTTTATTAGTACTTTTGGCTTTCCCATTAACCTGGTTTCATCGGGGGGGGGGGGGGTTGTTTCATTTTTTATAATGAGTTTTTATTATGGACCCTTGGGCCCTCTTAAGTCTGACTTCAGGCCAGGATCATGAGCTTTTTTCAATTTACAATCTGCTCAACCTTCCCGAACCATTCAGTCTTTTGACCTCATGTTGGCGTTTTTTCATCTGATGTCCAAAGCTTCTAGCAGATTTAAGCAGTGTTCTCAGCGTCACAGGGCTGTTTCTCCTACTGATCCACATAGCTGTTGCTTTCAGTGCCTATGTCCTGATCACTGATTTTTCTTTCCTGCTTTGTTCAAAATTTAAAAAAAGGTTGCTAAAAGCCAGAAAATTACAGCTTGAAAACTTTTCAGGTCATCTAACATAAGAACATAAGCAATGCCTCTACTGGGTCAGACCCGAGGTCCATCGTGCCCAGCAGTCCGCTCACGCTGCGGCCCAAGAGGTCCAGGACCTGTGCAGTAGCCCTCTATCTATACCCCTCTATCCCTTTTTCCAGCAGGAAATTGTCCAATCCTTTCTTGAACTCCAGTACCGTACTCTGTCCTATTACGTCCTCTGGAAGCGTATTCCAGGTGTCCACCACACGCTGGGTAAAGAAAAACTTCCTAGCATTCGTTTTGAATCTGTCTCCTTCCAACTTTTCCGAATGCCCTCTTGTTCTTTTATGTTTTGAAAGTTTGAAAAATCTGTCCCTCTCTACTCTCTCTATGCCCTTCATGATCTTGTAGGTCTCTATCATGTCTCCTCTGAGTCTCCGCTTTTCCAGGGAGAAGAGCCCCAATCTCTCCAATCTTTCAGTGTATGAAAGGTTTTCCATGCCCTTAATCATTCGTGTCGCTCTCCTCTGGACCCTCTCAAGTATTGCCATATCCTTCTTAAGGTACGGTGACCAATACTGAACACAGTACTCCAGGTGCGGGCGCACCATTGCCCGATACAACGGCAGAATGACTTCTCTCGTTCTGGTCGTAATACCCTTCTTAATAATACCCAACATTCTGTTTGCCTTCTTCGCGGCTGCTGCACATTGTGCTGTTGACTTCATTGTTGTGTCCACCAGTACACCCAAATCGCTTTCAAGGTTACTTCCCTCTAATACTAATCCCCCCATTTGGTAGCTGAACATCGGGTTCTTTCTCCCTATATGCATGACCTTGCATTTCCCTACATTGAAGTCCATCTGCCATTTATTCGCCCACTCCTCCAGTTTGTTTAGGTCCTTTTGTAGGTCCTCACACTCTTCCGCATTTCTAACCCTTCTACAGAGTTTAGTGTCATCCGCAAATTTGATAACTTCACACTTCGTCCCCATTTCCAGGTCATTTATAAATGGCAGAAGTTTGATGCCGATCCTCAGCATCTGATAACTCTGGTACCAACGGCATCAATATCGTCTACGTTTTGGTGCTGCTTGCATCAGGGGAACCTTGTAAAAGGCTAAGAAGCATAAACACACTTCCCCCTCTAGGAACGCTTTGGCATCAACACACTCTAAGTGCCAGTTCACCGATGACAGATCACCATCTGTACAGTTGGTGTCACCTTTGAAGCACACGTCAATACTGGGGTCACCAATGCTTTGATGCTCAACTAATGCACCTATAATACCAGTGCACGTACTGCAGAAACAGAGAAGTGTGACAAAAATGATAAAGGGGAAGAGATAACTTCCCTATGAGGAGAGGCTAAAGCGGCTAGGGTTCTTCAGCTTGTAGAAGAGACTGCTCAGGGGTGATATGATAGAGGTCTATAAAATAATGAGTGGAATGGAAAGGGTAGATGTGGATCGCTTGTTCACTCTTTCCAAAAATACTAGGACTAGGGGACATGATGAAGCTACTAAGTAGTAGATTTAAAACACTTCATACAATGTGTAATTAAACTCTGGAATTTGTTGCTGGAGAATGTGGTGAAATCAGTTAACTTAGTAGGGTTTAAAAAAGGTTTGAATAATTTCCTAAAAGAGAAGTCCCATAGGCCATTATTGAGATAACTTGGGGAAATCCACTGCTTATTCCTAGGATAAGCAGCATAGAATCTGTTTTTCTACTTGGGATCTGGGTTGGCCACTGTTGGAAGCAGGATTCTGGACTTGATGGACCTTCATTCTGTCCCAGTATGGCAGTTCTTATGTTCTTTCCATGCTGTTGCAGAGAGCTAGCTGTGCGGCTGCAGTCACAAATGATATAGAATCCTGCTCAAACAATGCTAGCTTCAGCTCAGTTTGAGCATTGTCTGGATATTCAATTAAGGCATCAGTCTTGGAGCATACAACATCGAGCATCAGCGTCTATAGTCACCATAAATGACCGAAGCACATCAGCAGCATCTGTAATAGACACACAACAAGGACGCATGTCATCGATACCCAGACATCAAGTGTCTATATCGAAGCATGCATCTTCGACGGTTGCAACTTATACAAAATACTGCAATAAAACTAGTCTACAAAATAGGTAAATTTGAACATGTCACCCCTCTTCTTAAAGAAGCTCATTGGCTCCCAGTCACACATCGCATAACCTACAAAATCTTACTGCTTACCTTCAAAATCAAACAATCCCACTTACCTTTATTCCTCGACAAATTATTAATCCCCCAAAGCTCTCCCCGATCCTTACGATCCACCGATCAAAAACTTCTTTTTATTCCGTCTCTAAAAGAGTCCTACTATACTAGGAAAACTAACTTTGCTATTACTGCTCCAACCTTATGGAATTCTCTCCCTCAATTTCTTCGTGACGAAAATCATCTACAAAAATTCAAAACCAATCTTAAAACTTTCCTATTCCAAGATGCCTTTACCAAATCTTAATCTTTACTTCATCTATTAAATTTCCAACACTCTCACAATTTTCATCTTCTTCATTAGGGCATCTCATAACATCACGCACAATTACCCTTCATGTTCTTTCCCTTCCCACTACATCATTTCTTCTAATATTATGTAACTTTTCCCCTCCTCCCCATTCATCCTCACGGTCGTGTTTGTCTGTATATGTTTAATATGTTTCCCCTATACTCTTTAATACACTATTAACTAGTTCTTATTCTTTTATTTTAAATTTTTATTGTTAACCGGTCAGATATTTGCTTTATGATCGGGATATGAAAAACTAATAAACTTGAAACAGGGAGCACGGTTCATCTCATTCTCAGCGTTCTTACTGACATTCATCGATATCCACATCAACTCGCCCTCTATCTCCTCAGTTCTTCTCTTGATGATATCATCAATGTCACTCTCAACTAACAGACTCTGACCTAACTCAGCGCTTTCCAACGTTTGTCCAGAGTTGTCAGCAGATGAGTCTTATTCTTCTTCATCTACTTCCCTGCATCATAGTAAGTCACCCCCAGAAGTTCTGTCTTTCATTAAGTTAATTAGAAAGATGGGTCAGGAACTTCCAATAAAAATGGAGTCTGATTCAACATCTCAGACAGAGCTTAGAGAGGCTCTTAGACTATAAAAAAAATTGCCTCCATACTGCATAAAGGTTCTGACGGCGCTGCTAAACCTCCAGTGTATTTAAATGACCATACACCGACAACCCAATTGCTGTATATAATATAGGTTTAATAAGAATAAACAAAAGACAGCTTACATAGAAATGTAGCCAAATAGGATTTAGTAAGAGCAGTTAGGCAAATGGAGGAGTAACACAGAGGGCCGGCACATCTGCGCTGCTCAGTCCGTCTTAAAGCTAAGAACAACAAGTATGCTACTTTTATACCCAAGCTTAGAAACCTGGGGTACAGAGTACTACATAGTTACTAATTATATACTTAATTTCTATTGGATTGTCACACTTTGTCATATTTAACGATTGGATGATATACATAATTGCAATTGAGTCATAATGTAGCTTGGTGTCACTTGGTGTCAAATACGACTTCTCTATTTTCCCTGACAAAGCATTCTTAATACTAAGATCAATGATCTCTGAGGGTGAGCACCCTCCCTCCTTAGCTTGATTGTAGTTTGTAAGCAGTTTCACCTACATGCCATCTTGACCTGGAGTTATGGGTTTTCTTGTGACCTAGAGAATGACACTGGGAAAAAATTTGTCCCTGTCACTGCCCTGTCCCTGTGACCACAGTCCCTGCACCGTGACCACTGTCCCCACCCCGTCCCCACGATCACTATCCCTACCCCATCCCCATGATTACTGTCCCCGCAATATCCATACAAGCCTCAGTACTGTAGTATTTAGCTTATTCCTTCTTTAAAAATCAAAGTGCTGACTGCTGAACTAAAGAAAGATGTTCAGCTGGCAGGGCTTTATTTATACATTTTTTATCAACAAAACTAATATGCTATTTTATCCTAAAGCAAAACAAAAAGAAAATAAATAAAAAAAAATTTCTACTTTTGTTATCTGGTTTCTGCTTTCCTCATCTTCTCCTCCTTCAATTCCTTCCATCCACTGTGCCTTCTCTCTGTGTCTTTCATTTGTTCTGTTACTGTCCCTCTCCCTTCCATCTCTCCCTCCACACCCCCCCCCCAATTGGTCTGGCACCCTTCTTCTTCCCTCTGCTCCCCCATAGTCTGGCATTTGTCTTCTTCCCTTCTAGCGTCTTCTCCCCACTCTCTGTTCCCCATTTCCCTTCAGCGTCTTCTCCCCACTCTCTGTTCCCCATTTCCCTTCAGCGTCTTCTCCCCACTCTCTGTTCCCCATTTCCCTTCAGCGTCTTCTCCCCACTCTCTGTTCCCCATTTCCCTTCAGCATTTGTTCCATTCCTTTCCACCATCACCCTTCCCTCTCGCCACCCCCATCAGCGTCTGTTCCATTCCTCCACCCTTCAGCACCCCTCACATGGTCTGACCATCTCCCTCCCTTCCTCCCTCTTACCTTTGTGGCGCGTTACAGTGTAATTTGTGCAAGCCGCCGAAGCTGCCTGAAGTCATGTGCGTCTGTGGGCGGAAACTTCTCTGATGCAACTTCTGGTTACGTTAGAGGAGAAGCTTTCGCCCGCAGATGCACACAATTTCAGGCAGGCTCCGGCGGCTTGCACAAATTTCACTGTAACATGCCACGAAGGTAAGGGGGAGGGAGGGAGATAGATGCAGCTGGCAGGTAGGAAGGAAGGGGGGGCTGCAAGCAATCAGTGACCGCACGTGTTTCCTCTCTTAACTGCAGAGACAAAGCCATTCACCCCTCCATGGGGCGGTGGATGGCCTTGTTCCCGTACCCGCAGTGAGCACTTCCTTTCCTCCTACTGTTTCAGCAGGCTACTCGCAGCTAGCCGCGGGTAACAGCCACCATGTCATTCTCTATTGTGACCCAAGTATTTATTGGAAATTCCTTTATTAGAATGATTGTCAACTGTTACAGTCAGCAGATAAGGGTCATAAGAACATAAGCAATGCCTCCACTGGGTCAGACCCGAGGTCCATCGTGCCCAGCAGTCCGCTCACGCGGCGGCCCAACAGGTCCAGGACCTGCGCAATAGCTCCCTATTGATACCCCTCTATCCTTTTTTCCAGCAGGAAATTGTCCAATCCTTTCTTCTGGGGCAAAGATGAAGTTCTTGCAGAAGTATAATTTGTGCTGACAGGAAGATATATACTTTTTGCACAGTTCATAGACCTTATGGTAGGCCTAATTCAGCAGCACAGAGTCTCTCCTGAGGGTCTTTCTCCTCATTTCCTCCTCATTCCCCTCTTGAAGCCTGAAGAGGCTTCACCGAGACCTGGAGTTAAGGTATAGATAAAGTCCAATGTTGTTCCAATGGTATTGTCCATGTCCAAGGGGAGGAGACAAGGGATGCACTGCCCAAGAATCAAGCTTAATAAAATTAAGAAGACACATGTTATTTCCACCCAATCTAATAGCGTCCCAGCCTCATTATGACTCATGATAAAATCATTAAAAAAAACCAATTGATCTTTCTTCAGTAATAAAAGGTACATATTGTAAAATAATTTTTATGAATCAAAAATTATACACCAGTATCACCCTCAAATTCTATGAGTATTCATTAGTATCTCTATGGGGGAGCATGGTGAGATAATCTGATCCACCGGGGAAAGTTTCATAATATGCCTGTGAAGATAGGATTTAATGAGTTTGACACAACAAGGTAGAAAACAAGAAATACATAAGAATGCAAGACAGATAACTGCAAGAAAGATAAGGATTGGGTGAAGGACTCCAATATCGGGGAGCTGGTTTAATGTCTTTGTGGTACACAAGAGTGTTATGTCCTTGTAGTTTAACTGCGAAAGGATAAGATTCCTCGATAGTGTAAGGGCCGTGAAAGGCCAGTTGTTTCCAATTGTTCTTATGGAAAGCATGCTTATACACTTGCTGTCCTGTATGATATTTGTATACCCACAGCGTTGGGGCCCTGGTAGAGGATTTTCTTTTTTCTTTCAACAGTTGTAACGCAGCCTGTAAAGAAAAAACATAATCCGATATAACTTGAGGCAAAACTCTCTGGCCTGGTTGTTGAAAAGGAGGAAAATAAGGAAATCTCCCAGTGCTCAACTGAAATGGACTGGTAATAAGATCTTTAAACTGCTGGCAAGTACTTAAGCCAATTTTTTGATTCTATAGGCATAAGTTTTTTTAATGGCACTTCAATCAAATCATGTGCCTTCTCAGCGTAAGAATTTCCCTGCGGGTGATAAATAGTAACGAACCTTTGTTCAATATCCAATGATGTGCATAATTCTTGCAGAAGCTCATTCGTAAAATGACTTCCATTGTCGGAGACTATGGCTTCGGGAACGCCATATCTACTTACAATTTCAGTGCAAATTTTTTGAGCAGCCTCTTTACCAGTTTCTGATGTACAAGAATATGCTTCTATCCACTGTGAAAAAGGACACACACACACCAAGTATCTTTTTCCCTGATTCTTGAAAATCATATCTGTATAATCAATATACCACCTCCTATAGGGCCCTTCTGAAATGGGAATAGCTTCTAGTGGGGTAGGAGTTCCTCTTGGATTTGCCTTAATACATACTGGACATTTTTGGACAATTTCTTTCAGGATGACATCTAACTTGGGATGCTATAAGATCAAGTTTAAGTCTGGCACTGAGATGAGACAACGGGACATTGTGTTTTATAATGATAATCCTGTGCATATAACCACAGAGATGAAGTGGATATGCAAGTTCTCATGTCTGCTGTTTTCCATATCCCTTTTAATTGTTTACATCCTAATTTTTGCCATTGTTGCAATTCATCCGGTGTGATCCCTTAACTTAACTTGGTGAGCCACTACGGCAAAAGAGGCCTCATAATTCTCTGGGTTTGCCCTAGTACTAACATACAGTACAGTGAGATAATATGCTGATATGTGGTGGCCTCCTTTGCTAAGAGGTCCACATGCTGGTGTGCCTGTTGATTAAAGGAAGTGTCTGTGTTATCATGTGCTTTTATTTTGATGATAGCTACTGGAATTGATCTTTACTGCAAAGTTGTCATTAAACGCTCGAGTATTGCAACGTGTTGGAGTGGTTTTCCTGCGCTATCAATGAATCCTCTTATTTGCCATTTGTCACGGTTTTCTTCAATACATTTGATAGCATATACAGAATCTGAGAAATGTAAGCTTTTGGTCCGGATATGTCTCAAGCATCTGTAGGAGTGCTGATAATTCCGCGGCTTGGGCAGTAAGGGAAGCTGGCATGGTGCTCCATCCACTTGTTCCTTGGTGTTATAAACAAACCATGCAAATGCGGTGCTAGTTTTAGTTTGTGAAGCGTCCACAAAGACGTGGAAACCATCTTGTACAGTTTTAAGTTTTGTTTAGGAGGGGGATTTTGTGGGTAGCCATGTAAGGCCACTGCAATTTGCCCAAAGAAAGCAAGGAATGGTTTTGCAGAAATGGTTTCTGAATGTGTTACTGGTTTTAGTTCAATATTTCCTGTCATGAGAAAGGTGAGGTAAGTGCATAACCTTCGTATATTAAATGCAACAGTTGGGATTGACAAAGTTTTTTGTATAGTGTGTGTTGAATGTAAGATAATATAAGCATAAGGAAGAAATTGATAAATTTTCAATACAGCGGTCACAGTGGCCACTACCCCCTATTCACAGATGTTGAAACACTGTTCAACAGGTGTGAAAAATCCTGATACATAGCAAATCGTGTTATCTTGTTGGCATGCCACTGCGGCCCACCCTTCTGGTTGGTTGATAACATATAGATCTACTGGGAAAGAATTTAATGGCAACATAAACTGTGGGGCTTTTTCCAAGTCCACTTTCAGGGATGTGATAATGTCCGCGTCAGTATTTGATAATTCAGTCTTATGGTTCCCTTCAGGGTTCCCTTTCAAATGGACTCTCAGAGGTAAGACTCTTATACTCAAGCATGGAATGTAATCCCTGCGATAGTTCAGTAGTCCTAACAGTGCACGCAGCTCTTTCACTGTCTGTGGAGTATTAATTTGTTCTACTTCTTTCAAATGAGTGGGACATAAAAATTTATTGCTCTCTCTGATAGTATAGCCCAGGAAAGTAACTTCCTGTTGACAATATTGGACTTTGTTGGCATTAATAGCATGGCCTTTACTGATAAGGAACTGCATGAGATCTTCGGTAAGTCCCTGGCACAGAGCTTCTGTATGTGCTGAAAGTAGAATATCATCTACTTATACAAATAACGAGGCCTGTGAGTCGGTTGGCATAGTATCCCTGAATTCCTGCAAATCGTGGGATATTACGCAGGAAAAGATGCCCGGACTCTCATGTAGTCCTTGTGAGAGTCTTTTCCACATGAATCTATTGGTTCCTATTGTGAACGCTGTGAGTGGCCGTGACTCAGGATGTAGAACTATTGAATAAAAGGCATTTTTAAAATCAATGACAGAAAACCAAGAATATAAATTTTGTGATGTAAGCAGAGTGACAGAGTTTGGGACCACGGGAAATTTGTGTTCTAAGAGATGATTTAGGCCTCTCAGGTCATGTACTAGGCGCCAAGTTTTTCCATCTGCTTTCAGAACAGGGAACAGCGATGTATTCCAGGGTGATTCTGTTGGCTCAATTATATCATGTTTAAGAAGGTCATCTATTAGTGCCTTGATGCCTTCTAAGGCTTCTGGTTTAAGGGGGTACTGTGAAATCGTTGGGCCTGTTGCTGGATCTTTTAAAATTAATTAATTTTACATTACATTAGTGACTTCTATTCTACCATGAGCAAACAAAATAGAACTGCAGATATGTACAAGACGTAGGCAAAATTTATTAGTGACAAAAATATGTATGCAAACCCTTTTACCAATCAGGGGACCCGACACGGTCCGTGTTTCAGACAAACCTTCGTCAGGGGTCCATGATAAAAATAGAGGGAAAAAACAAAAAATCACAAAAATACTGTATAGTGGCAGCAAGTTATAAGCGATGGACCTTGACGTCGCTTATACCTTGCTGCCACTATACAGTATTTTTGTGATTTTTTGTTTTTTCCCTCTATTTTTATCATGGACCCCTGACGAAGGTTTGTCCGAAACACGGACCGTGTCGGGTCCCCTGATTGATAAAAGGGTTTGCATATATATTTTTGTCACTAATAAATTTTGCCTACGTCTTGTACATATCTGCAGTTCTGTTTTGTTTGCTCTCGGTTGTTTTCTACTGCAGTTTAGGTTGGACCTCTTTTTGTTTTATTTCTTCGTTCTATTCTACCATTACAGTTCAAGGCGGATTACATAAGAGGTTATCTGGACAATTCCAGAAGTGTTACAGAGTTGAGCGGGTTACTTCGGGGGATTGAAATGCTTCCTGCGGTGTTAGTTTGTCTTGATGGATTTTTTTAATAGCTTGTTGAAGCCTCCATTTGAAAGACCTATGACTTCATCTCTTAACCACTTAGTTTCAACAGAATTCTTCAAATTCTATGTATCTCTGCATACCGAGTCACAGAATTCCAATTTACTCTTTCATCCACCTTACACAACATTTTCTTATCATAGAGTTGTTTTCTCTTCCTACCAGGAGAAGACTTGTTAAATTCTCTTCTACACTAGTCTATAGATTTTCCTGCTTTCTTCCCCAGATCACATTCTCTTCCTGGGAGAGCTCTCCTTCACTCATTGGTCTGTAAACCTGCCTTAGCTTATTATCTATATGGAATTCAGCCTTTCATCGAGTCTCTTGACAAAGGCTACAAGATGATGCTATCGATCGGCAGACCTCCAAGCTGTCTCATACAGGGTGCATCCTCTCCCAAGTCACTCACATCGAAGCAGTCTGTGGCACCATCGGTACTAGCTGGTGCATCATCGGTACTGGTGCAGTCCTTTTGAGGGAAGCTCAATGATTTTTTCCACAGAGAGATTGGCAATGTGCTTAAGTCACACTTCATGCCTCTCCTTCAGTCGACTCCCTTGGTACCGGCTCAACTTGCTCTCACTTCTTTGGAGCCTCACGGTACTTCTGTGACTGATCCATCGAAGCATCAGCTTTCTACTATAGGATCTCCTGTGAGAGGATGTCTTACTAGCTCTCCACATCAAATTCCTATTTCACAAAAATGCAGCGTTCTAGACCTCAGTATCGGGGTTCTTTATCACGTCCACCTCCTCTTTTGAAATGTCAACATGCTTCTCCATCCTCTACACCTTCATCAAATCGGTACTGGAAGCGTCTCAGGCCTTTTAATAGACATTTTTCTGATTCAAGATCTAATGCGGATTGTGGATTTTCTTTTTCAGAACCTGAGTCTTTTGAGACATTTTATTCCCAATAGGCGGTCTTCGCCTGAAGATTTTACCTATTCCTCATACATTAATTTGACTAGTTAAAGAGAAGATATTATTTATATTTCATTTTTTTTTTTAATTTCCTACGTTCTGATTCTCCCTGTTCTCATTTTCTCCTCTTTCTTTTAATTTGTCTAATCTTTTCTCACTTATTTTTACACATTTCTTATCATTACTTTCCAGGCACCTTAGCATAGCTTGTGATCCCTATCTGGGACAGATAGAGAAATTCTGTGTGCCTTATTTCCACATGGTTTAACCGATTTCATTGTTAATAAATTTTCCTTGTTATATTCTTTTGTATGCCTTGAACCGAAAGGCATATGTGCGGTATATAAATAAAAAATTATGTTATCTCTTACAATGGAGGGTAATTCTTCTTCAACTGCAGAGTTTTCAGATATACTGAATTTTACTGTCTTCCAACTTGTCATTACATGACATGTTTAAAAACAAACTCTTTAAAAATTGGATTCTATGTATAAAATCTTCCACATCATTTATTTATATTAGTAGAATCAACTCTGAAGAAATATTTTAATACCAAAGTTCATGCTTCTTTGTCCGTGAGGACCGTACTATGGACAGATTTGGCCATCGCCTTTACTGAAACTCTATGCTGTTGAGTAGAATCCTCAATTATTCTTTCTACATGTCTCTGTATCTACAGCAAAAAACTAAGTTCCCGTATAATGGAACTAACAATGTAACTTGATAAATAATTATCTAATCCATTACAGAAAGAGCCATACCATACCAAGGTTAATTGCTATTAACTATTAGGTGGAAAAAGGCCTCAGAAATAGAGCGTTTATATTATCTGGTGTTGATGCCTGGCTTGTAGTCACTCTTACCTTCAATCATTGGCCAGAACCACAATCCTACCCACTGTATATTCTATTTCTCTAACATTCTCTTTGTTATTTCTTTTTTCTTATTTACTTTCCCTTTTTTTCTTCTTTTTTTATTTTAACACTTATATGAAGGCTTTCTCAACTATTAATCTCAGAAATCCCAAAATTGGGGACAGGGATATATCAAATTCAATAAATCATTTATCAAATTCTGAAGTAGTGTTCAAACAAACAGGCATTTATCTCACACTAGGATATAAGGCACTTCTTACAATCGAGAAAGGTCAGCAAAGCAACAGTACTTATCTTTATCTGTTGCATTAAAGTAGACCACTTTCAGTTCATGTGCAGTTGGTAGCTTTTACAGCATGAGCCACTTCATAATCCACCAATGCGGCCAGCATTTCACGGGGAAAAACTTTTTCCAGCAATAATACTTTCAATTAATTAAATGTATGCTCTTTCTCTACACAGTGCCTAACTAGTAGAGCACTCATAACTTGTCTTTTGATGTTACTTTTATGTTCCGTAAGCCTGATATTAGGTTTACGTGACATCTGTCCTATACATATAAGATTGCAGGCGCATTTAATTACATAAATTGCACCTTCTGATTTAAAGTTTGTTGAATATGTAAGTTCATAACTTCTTTGACTTAGGGGTAACTAGGGGGGCTCATCTCTACTCTCCCCTTCATCAGTTTTTTGTCAAAAAAACATTTTAGTTTTCAATAATGTCATAAATTTCTCTTTATCCACTTTTGTTTGAAAATGATCCACTTTTTTAGTTGATAAAGGTTAACCCTTTGGATAGGACCCAGGATTCATAATTCTGTTAGCACGTTTAGACCAATTTATTATGGGAATTTCTAATTCGCTTGATTTCTCTGAGACCGTGTCTGAGGTTGTATATTGAAATTTTGAAACTGGTCTCGAGAATTTCCTCACTTCCAATGTCTCTGACATCGATATCGCAGTCGGTTGTCCAAAAAATCATCGTCAGAGCTAAAGCTATTACTTGACAATCCAGAGGTTTAATCAAAGGATACTTTCTTTCTCCCCTTTTATTTATTTATTTATTTAATTTGTTTTCTATCCCATTGTCCCCAAAGAGCACAGAACAGGTTACAGTTTAAACATATCAGTACAAGATTACAATACAAGTTTTTATCCTAGTTGACACATATTAGGTAGTTATCCTTATGTGAAACAGACTAGTTCAGTTACCAAATATACAATTCTTTTGTAGTCCATGGTTCAAGAGCAAGGGGGTCAGATGAAGAGGTATGTTTTTACTGCTTTTCTGAAGTTGAGGAGACCGTTCTTTTTATTGAGCCATGGGTAAACCTGAAGTTTTAAAAACTCCTCCTCATCACGTTTAAATTTTCTAAATGTTTCTTTCTGAATATCCAAACGGAAGGAGTCTACCTGTTTCTTCATATCATCTTGGTGTTTTTTAAACTCTACTTCTGTTGTGTTTTAAGTTTATTTTCAATATCTTTTTTCATACCTCTCATGGCCTGTTTAGTTTTATCAATAATTAGGACCATGAAGTCTAAGGAGCATTTGTTCTTTATCTTCTGTAAACAATCTTGTTCTTTAAAAATATGGAGCCCCCTGGGGATGTATTCTTTTTTACAATACTCATGTTGCTTCATGTAGTTCTGCACGGATTTATCTCTTAGACAACTGAGATAATTCTTCCCATAATAATATGCTATCCATAGTATTTTGTTCCCATGGTATCAAAGATGATGAATCTAAAACTGATCCAATAAAGTCAGCCGAAAAACTAAGCCCACTTTGCCATGATTTTTGTGCTATTTTTTGAGCACGAGAACAATATAAATATTGCAAACTGCAAAAAAACTCAATTCCCATATAATGGAACTAACAATGTAACTTGATAAATATATTATCAAGGGGACTCTGTATTTTTAAAGAACCAAGATTGTTTACAGAAGATAATGAAATTAATGAGAAACGGGTGGCCATGTTAAACAAATGTTCTTTAGACCTCATGGTCTTGATTATTGATAAAACTAAACAGGCCATGACAGGTATTGAAAATAAACTTAAAACACTTAGAGAAAATACAACGGAAGTTGAGTTTAAAAAACACCAAGATGATATGAAAAAACAGGTACACTTTTTCCATTTGGATATTCAGAAAGAAAAATTTAAACGTGATGAGGAAGACTACCGTGTTTCCCACATATAAGCCACCCCTCTGCATAGGCCGCACCCATGTATAGGCCGCAGAAAAGGGCGGCATATGTTTAGAAATGGGAAGATAAGCCTTGGTTTATCTTCCAGTACCTCCCCTGCCTTTTCCATTCATTCCCCCCCACCCCCAGTACCTTTTTCATAAGCCCCCCCTCGCTAGCACGCGGCTCGGTTCTCCAGCGGTGCAATCTCTTCGGCAACCGGCCTGCCCCCGCACCGCCCACTAAATCAGTGGTTCCCAACCCTGTCCTGGAGGACCACCAGGCCAATCGGGTTTTCAGGCTAGCCCTAATGAATATGCATGGAGCAGATTTGCATGCCTGTCACTTCCATTATATGCAAAACTCTCTCATGCATATTCATTAGGGCTAGCTTGAAAACCCGATTAGCATGGTGGTCCTCCAGGACAAGGTTGGGAACCACTGCACTAAATGACAGACGTCAGCTCTTGCGGGACTCGTGAGAACTGACCTCAGCTACTCATCAAGCGGTGCGGGGGCAGGCCGGATGCTGAAGAGATCGCGGCTGCTCTGCACTGCTGGATACCCGAGCTGCGCACCAGCAAGGGGGCTTCTGAAAAAGGTACTGGGGGGCAGGGGGAAGATTAATAATTTTCATATAGACCGCCCCATTTAACTAGGCCATGCCCCATACACTGGTTTGTAAAGCCTATGTATGGGAAAATACGGTATTTAAAACATCAGGTTCACCCATGGCTCAATAAAAATGAGAATGAGGAAAGGGGAGAAAGAAAGTATCCTTTGATAAAACCTCTGGATCGTCAAGTAGTAGCTTTAGCTCTGACGATTATTTTTTTGGACAATCGACAGCGATATCAATGTCGGGGACATTGGAGGCAAAGAAATACTCGAGGCCTGTTTCAAAATTTCAATACACGACCTCAGACACGGTCTCAGAGAAATAAAGCAAATTAGAAATTCCCATAATAAATTTGTTTAAACATATGCTAACAGAATGTAAATCCAGGGTCCTATCCAACTAAAAGAGAGGATCATTTTCAAATGAAAGTAGATATAGAGAAATTTATGAGATTATTGAAAATTAATATTTTTTTTGATGAAAAACTGATGAAGGGGAGAGTAGAAATGAGCCCCCCCCCCTAGTTACCCCTAAATCCACATGGATCCCCCTGGGACCTGTTGGTCCAGTGCTAGATACTTTCTATAAATTAGTGTCTGCTGAAATTACTGAAAATAAAACAAAAAAATGTAAAAATCAATATAGTCTTACTAAAATGGAGAATTATGTTATCTATAC
This sequence comes from Geotrypetes seraphini, assembly GCF_902459505.1. Classification (NCBI taxonomy): domain Eukaryota; kingdom Metazoa; phylum Chordata; class Amphibia; order Gymnophiona; family Dermophiidae; genus Geotrypetes; species Geotrypetes seraphini. The sequence goes on along the minus strand of NC_047092.1, from coordinate 108,072,307 downwards.
ATTAAAACAAGACATAAACATAATGATTTGACGTGCCGATAAAGGGGATGGGATTGTCCTTCAAGATCAAGTTGATCACCTATCAGAAGCCTGGCAGCAACTAAATAATTCCGATTATAAAGAGTTGGATAAAGATCCTACAGATGTTTTGAAAATGGAAATCAATAAAATTACAAAACATGCTCTTGAAACAGGCTTTGAATAATAAAGAATTTACATTTCTAAATGTGTTATATCCTACACTTCCAGTTTTCTATCTACTGCCTAAAGTTCACAAATCTATGAATAAACCCCCAGACCACCCAATTGTTCGAACAGAGGCTCATTACTTGAAGCATTGTCCATATATATAGATATTATCCCAGGACAAGCAGGCAGGTATTCTCACTAGTGGGTGATGTCATCCGACAGAGCCCCGATACGGACATCTTGCAAGCATGTCTTGCTTGAAGAAACTCAGAAGTTTCGAGATACCCGCACCGTGCACGCGCCAGTGCCTTCCCGCCCGATGGTCCGGGCGTGTCTCCTCAGTTCTTTTTCTTCCGCGGAGCTGAGAAGTCTATCTTCAATTTGCGCCCATTGAATCTCTTTTTTGCCTTCTGTTTTGCCGCAGGTTGAGTTCTTTTGGCTCTCCTGTGCATTTATTTCTTTCTTTGATTTCTTTTTAAAAAAAAAAAAAAAAAATTTTCCTTCCGATACCGAGTCGGCCGCGTGGCTGGGGCCCCGCACCTTCGACCTTGCGGCGGAGCTTTTCCGGCCTATGTCCCGGCCGATTACCGGTTTTAAAAAGTGTAGCAAGTGCCAGCGCGCGATTTCGCTCACGGACCCTCATCGATGCTGCTTACAGTGTCTGGGACCGGATCACTTCCCAAAATCGTGCCGGCCTTGCTCCACTCTGACGGCGAGAGCGTTTAAGCGCCGCTGTCTGCTGTGGGAGTCCATGTTCAAGATGGAAGCTTCATCGGATCCTGCAGCTTCGACATCGACATCGATGGGTGCTTCGACTCCTTCCGCGAAGTCCTCTGCCTCCCCGGCTGCTTCGGGCCTCCTGAAACCGGCATCGTTCACACCGGTTTTGGCTTCGGCGCCGGTGCCTTCCTCCGTCTCCTCGGAGCAGGTATCGACCCCGACAGTTCCACCGGTGGTGCTCAAGGTGCCGAAGACTGGCAAGCAGAAGCACGCAACACCGAAAGAGCGCGGAGACATAAGAACATAAGACTGTGCGGAAGGGCCCCCTTTTGGTGCGGATCCCTCCATATCGGCTTCGTTGCGGTCCCTTCTGGAGGCTCAGTTCGTGGAGCTCATGCAGACCATGGGGCCTCGGCTGATTGCCACCATCCAGGGTGACCTTCCAGCTTCGGCTTTGAGGGGCGGACCGCCCCCTCCTCCTCCTCCTCGCCGCACGACCTCGTTGCTTGGCGAGGAGGAGCGGCGAGCGGTGTCCGGGTCCTCGAGGAGGTCCTCCGTTAGTGCTGTGCCTCCTTTGGAACCGATTCCCTCGAGGAGGGCCTCCCTTAGTGATATGCCTCCCTTGGAGCCCATTCTCTCGAGGAAAGCCTCATTTAGTGACCTGCCTCCCTTGGAACCGATTACTCCGCCCCATGACTCAGTGTGGCGTCCACCTTCGGGGCCACCCAGTCCTGGGCATAGCAGGAAGCAGGACAAGTTCTTCCGAACCCCCTATCAAACCTGGGCGGCGTCAGGGGAGGCGCCGGCTCTTCCGCCTCTGCGATCGACGGCATCGAGTCCGATCTGCTCCTTGGAGGCGTCTGACCCAGTTTCTCACAGACGGGCTCGATCCCCTTCCAGGCATCGAGAGGGGCATCGATCCAGACATTCTTCGAAGCATTCCTCTCGGCACTCGACCGTCTCGCCTCAGAAGAAATTGCCTTGGTTGGGGTATGCTGCTTCGACTGGGTCTCCTCCTCCGGGCCCGGAGTTCGAGGACCCCGAGGTTTTCTATTCGTCCTGTTGCTCGCAGGCCTCTCTGGAGCCTGAAGCCTGAAGCCTCTTCTTCTTCTAGTCCGTCTCACAGACCGGCGACGGCGGACCAACTGTCCTTTTCATCGTTCCTCAGGCAGATGGCAGATGACATGGACATTACTCTCGATGCTGGGTCTCGATATTCCAAGGAGTACCTCGATACCATGCACCTGCCTCGTCCTCCGGCAGAGTCCTTGCGGCTTCCCCTGCACAAGCTCCTCGACCAGACCTTCATGCGATGCTTCGAGTCTCCTTACTCTATCCCTGCGGTCCCTGGTAAATTGGATGCGCGGTACCGCACGGTGCATCATAAAGGCTTCGAGGGTCCTCAGCTTTCTCACCAGTCCCTCCTGGTCGAATCCTCGCTCAAGCGGTCTCATCCTGGCCAGGTCTATGCTTCAGTGCCTCCGGGCCGCGAGGGCAGAACCATGGATAAGTTTGGTCGACGCATCTATCAGAATTCGATGATGGCGCTTCAGGATCGCCTGGCGAACGTCCCGTGTGCTGGGGCGGATGTTTTTGACGAATCCATCGAGACTGTCACGAAGAAGTTGTCTGACCACGAAAAGTCCTTCCAATCTATCCTTCGGCCGAAGCCTAAGCCTCAGCAGTCTCGACCTTCCCGTCCGCCGTTGATTTATCAGAGGCGTTATCAGCCGAGGCAAACTCCACCGGCGAGGCAACCGGCGAAGCGTCAGCCTCCCCAGAAGGGTCAGCCTAAGTCTCAGTCGCCTGCTGTCCCTAAGACCACTCAGCCTTTTTGACTGTCTCGTCGAGGGCATAACCAACCTTGTTCTGCCTCCATCATTTTTTATCATCGCTGGGAGGCCATGACAACCGACCTCTGGGTCCTTACTATCATCAAGGAAGGATACTCTCTTCATTTCCATCGGGTCCCTCCGGACCACCCTCCAAGAGAGTATCCTTCCAACTTGACTCAGACCGCCCTTCTTCTTCAGGAAGCTCAGGCTTTGCTCCGGCTTCGTGCCGTAGAGCCGGTCCCGACGGACCAACTGAACCAGGGGTTTTACTCCCGGTACTTCCTTGTTCCGAAGAAGACGGGCGACCTGCGACCCATTTTGGACCTCAGGGTCCTCAACAAATTCCTGGTCAAAGAGAGGTTTCGCATGCTGACACTTGCTTCTCTCTACCCCCTCCTCGAGCAGAACGACTGGTTATGCTCTCTGGATCTCAAGGAGGCCTACACTCATATTCCCATTCATCCGGCCTCCCGCAAGTTCCTCAGATTTCGGGTGGGACATCTCCATCTGCAGTATCGAGTGCTTCCATTCGGCCTGTCTTCGTCCCCCAGAGTCTTCACCAAATGTCTGGTGGTGGTGGCCGCGGCCCTCCGGAACTAAGGTCTTTAGGTATTCCCCTACCTCGACGACTGGCTGATCAAGGCTCCCTCGGCCTCAGGGGTCACCTCAGCAACCCTGTCAACGATTCTGTTCCTGCAGAGTTTGGGATTCGAGATCAACTTTCCCAAGTCTCATCTACAGCCGACCCAGTCTCTTCCCTTCATCGGGGCTGTCCTGGATACCATACGTCTCAGAGCATTCCTTCCTCCTCAGCGCATGGATGCTCTCCTTCATCTCTGCCAGTCTGTGTCTTCTCGCCAGACCATCTCAGCGAGACACATGATGGTCCTCCTGGGCCACATGGCCTCTACAGTTCATGTGACGCCGTTTGCCAGACTCCACCTCAGAATTCCTCAGTGGACCCTGGCATCTCAGTGGACTCAGGTGTCGGATCCGTTGACTCGACACATCACAGTCACTCCTGCTCTTCAGCAGTCTCTACTCTGGTGGATGACCTCTTCGAATCTATCCAGAGGTTTGCTGTTTCATTCTCCTCCCCACCAGAAGGTTCTTACAACCGATTCCTCGACCTATGCCTGGGGAGCGCATCTGGATGGGCTCCGCACTCAGGGATTCTGGACCTGTGTGGACCGACTCCATCAAATCAATCTTCTAGAGCTCAGAGCCATCTTCAATGCTCTTCAAGCTTTTCAACATCTGCTTCACGACATGGTGGTCCTCATTCACACCGACAATCAGGTCGCCATGTATTATGTCAACAAGCAGGGGGGCACGGGCTCGGCCTCCCTCTGCCAGGAAGCTCTCAGAGTCTGGGATTGGGCGGTCCGCCACAACGTCTTCCTCAAAGCTGTCTACATTCAGGGGAGGGACAATGTCTTGGCGGACAAACTGAGTCGTCTTCTCCAGCCTCACGAATGGACACTCCATTCCAAGCCCCTTCATCAGATCTTTGCTCAGTGGGGAACGCCTCAGATAGACCTCTTTGTGGCTCCCCACAATTTCAAGCTGCCTCAGTTTTGCTCCAGGATCTACGCTCCTCATCGCCTCGAGGCAGATGCTTTTCTGCTGGATTGGGGGAATCGCTTTCTGTATGCGTTTCCACCATTCCCTCTCATTCAAAAGACTCTGGTCAAGCTGAAGTCCGAACATGCCACCATGATTCTGATAGCTCCTCGGTGGCCCAGGCAACCTTGGTTCTCCCTTCTACTTCAACTCAGCAGCAGGGAACCGTACCTACTTCCAGTGTTTCCTTCACTGCTTACTCAGCATCAGGGGTCTCTACTTCATCCCAACCTGCAGTCTCTCCACCTGACAGCTTGGTTCCTCTCAACGTAACTCCGCACCAGTTTTCCCAGGCGGTGAGGGATGTCTTGGAGGCTTCCAGGAAGCCTGCTACTCGTCAATGCTACTCCCAAAAATGGACTAGATTTTCTTCATGGTGTATTTCCAATTATAAGGAGCCTCAGCGAGCCTCCCTATCCTCTGTTTTGGACTATCTTTTACATCTGTCTCAGTCTGGTCTCAAGTCGACATCTATACGAGTCCACCTGAGTGCTATTGCGGCTTTCCATCAGCCTCTACAAGGGAAACCTCTCTCTTCTCATCCTGTGGTTTCCAGATTTATGAAAGGACTTTTTCATGTCAATCCTCCTCTCAAACCGCCTCCAGTGGTTTGGGATCTAAATGTTGTCCTTTCTCAGCTTATGAAACCTCCGTTTGAGCCTCTGAGCAAGGCTCCACTAAAGTTTCTCACTTGGAAAGTGGTTTTTCTGGTGGCCCTCACATCTGCTCGCAGGGTCAGTGAGCTTCAGGCCTTGGTGGCGGACCCACCTTTCACAGTATTCCATCATGACAAGGTGATCCTCCGCACTCACCCGAAATTCCTGCCTAAAGTGGTCTCTAAATTTCACCTCAACCAATCCATTGTGCTTCCATTGTTCTTTCCAAAGCCTCATTCTCATCCTGGAGAATCAGCTCTTCACACTCTGGACTGTAAACGTGCTTTGGCTTTCTACTTGGATCGCACCAAACCACACAGAACTGCTCCTCAACTTTTCGTCTCCTTTCATCCAAACAAGTTGGGAAGACCTGTATCGAAGCGCACCATCTCCAACTGGTTGGCGGCTTGTATCTCTTTCTGCTATGCCCAGGCTGGATTACCCCTTCCCTGTAAGGTCACAGCACATAGGGTCAGAGCAATGGCAGCCTCTGTAGCCTTCCTCAGATCGACACCGATTGAGGAGATTTGTAGGGCTGCCACTTGGTCCTCGGTTCATACGTTCACCTCTCATTATTGTCTGGATACTTTCTCCAGACGGGATGGGCAGTTTGGCCACACTGTGTTACAAAATTTGTTCTCCTAAGTTGCCAACTCTCCCTCCATCCCATTGAGGTTAGCTTGGAGGTCACCCACTAGTGAGAATACCTGCCTGCTTGTCCTGGGATAAAGCAATGTTACTTACCGTAACAGTTGTTATCCAGGGACAGCAGGCAGCTATTCTCACGTCCCACCCACCTCCCCTGGGTTGGCTTCTCGGCTAGCTATCTGAACTGAGGAGACACGCCCGGACCATCGGGCGGGAAGGTACTGGCGCGTGCATGGTGTGGACATCTCAAAACTTCTGAGTTTCTTCAAGCAAGACATGCTTGCAAGATGTCCGTATCGGGGCTCTGTCGGATGACATCACCCACTAGTGAGAATAGCTGCCTGCTGTCCCTGAATAACAACTGTTACGGTAAGTAACATTGCTATTTCCTATATCTAATGGTACGACAGACTGCTTCCTGTATAAGAGATACTGCAGAGTTTCTATATAAACTACAGGCATGCTCCATCAGTGAAGAAATATATTTGGTCACCATGGACGTATATTCTCTTTATATGATCATCCCTCAGCAAGAGGCGTTATCTATCTTGTCAGGATATCTGGATGACAGACCTCGACCGTATCATGTACCAACTGGATTTATTAAACAATTTGCCAAATTATTAATGAAAGAGAGCTTTTTCTTATTTGAAAACAAACTATTTTGGCAGACGTCAGGAGTGGCTATGGGGATAACGATGGCCCCATCTATTGCCAATCTCTTTATGGCAGTATTTGAGGAGAAATGGGTTTATTCTTCCCATTTTTATGCAGATGTTATGCTGTGGGTCAGGTATATAGATGACATCTTTTTTGTATGGAAGAACTCTAAAGAAAAACTAGAAGATTTGTATAAAATATTTGAATACCTGTCATGAAAAGGTAACATTTACTCATGTTTATAATAAAACTGAAATATCTTTTTTGGATGTACAGGTTACAATACAAAATAATATTATTTCAACAAAAGTTTATAAAAAAAAAATCATCTGTCCGTAATTCATTACTGCATTATTCAAGTTTTCATCCAAAACCCCTTAAGAATGGACTGCTGTTTTCACAGTTTCTACATCTACGAAGAACCTGCTCGTCTAATGGTGATTATAAATCACAAGCGCAAGGGTTAAAAGAAAAGTATAGAAAATGCAGATATCCAGAGAACCTAATCCATTCAGCATATATGCGTACTAACTTCAATAATAGAGATTTGCTTCTGAGCTCTAACAAACATGATCCTCCATGAGATGAATATTTGTCCTGTATTTTTACCTATGCTCAGTTGAAGAACAGCGAATACATTGAGAAAATACTGGCGGATACTAAATATTGGGGGTATTCTGAAAGATAAACAGCTCAGAAAAGCATACCGTAGGAATAAAAATCTTAAAGAGATACTATGCCCATCAATATTGTCAGAGCCTAGCCTGACATCCTCTATTACAAAGATGGGACACAGTACTGTATATGTGGTAGCTGCCAAATGTGTACAGTAATGGAATGCACCACCATTTTTCTGAATCCAGGTGATCAAAGAAGTTATGAACTTACATATTCTACAAACTGTAAATCAGAAGGGGTAATTTATGTAATTAAATGCCCCTGCAACCTTATATATATATATAGGACAGATGTTACGTAAACTTAATATCAGGCTTAAGGAACATAAAAGTAACATCAAAAGACAAGTTATGGGTGCTCCACTAGTTAGGCACTGTGTGGAGAAAGAGAATACATTGAATTAATTGAAAGTACAGTTGACCCCCACCTAAGTGTATGTCAGTTAAGCGCACGCTTCGGTTATCCGCAGCCTACCACCATGGTCCCGGTTTATTTTTTCGTTAAAGTCAGTGGACGTAAACTCCGGATAATTGCAATTCTGATAAGCACCAGGTCCACCTATTTGCACTGATATTATAGGTCCCACTTCTATGTATTCACATTACATTCACTCCGGTTAAAAGCAATCACGTTCTCACATTGATGAGCCATGTGTTTTGTATCAGCAGGCTAGGCCTGGCCAGGTGTTCGAACTTTCGAAACTGCACCATGGTGTCTCATGGAGAAAAACCTTTGTCTTTGGCTGGTCAAAAGTCATTGTCTCTGGCTGAACGTGTTCACCACGCTGGACAAAAGTCATTGTCTTTGGCTGAACGTGTCGATGTTTTAAAGAGACTTGACCAACAGGAGAGTCAGGTTTCTATTGCAAAACATTACAGCATTCATCCTTGACAGATTTCTCAGATTCACAAAAAAGAGCAAGCCATATTGTAAGACTGGCAAAACAACAGCAATCCTACCAGGAAAGGAAAAGAACGGGGAAGGCTGGAGACATTGAACAGGCATTGCTGCGATGGTTTGCTGAAGCTAGAAGTCATCAACTGCCAATTAGTGGGCCTCTGCCGATGGAGAAAGCAATACAGCTATCTGAAGAACTGGGCGTAGAAGACTTCAGAGCAACAAATGGATGGCTAGAGAGGTGGAAAGTTCGTAACGGGCTAAAATTTAAGAAGCAGCATAGCGAAAAATGAAACACTGATGAGTTTGGTGCAGAAAGATGGGTCATGGAAGTGTTGCCATCAGTCATTGGTGGATATGAACCATGCAACGTTTTCAACGCCGATAAGATGGGCCTTTATTGGCGTGCCATCCCTGATGGAACATTGGCTTTCAAATGCAGTGAAACTGTTGGCTTCAAGGTGCCAAAGGAACGATTGACATTGCTGCTCAGTTGCAATATGGATGGTAGTGAAAAGCTTGAGCCACTGATGATTGGGAAGAATCAAAATCCGCAATGCTTCAAAAACATTAAATGCCTGCCTGTTGAATATGAAATTAACAAAAATGTATGGATAATGGTGACACTGTGGATTGAATGGTTGCAGAAGCTTGACAATCTGATGAAAAAGGCGTAGGAGACACATTGTAATGCTGTGTGATAACACTGCAGTACACAGCAATGACATAAGACTAACCAACATAAAACTTGTGTTTCTGCCACCAAATACGACATCTTTGATCCAACCGATGGACTAGGGGATAATCGCCAACTTCAAACGTCATTACAGGTCGCTCGTCCTAAGTTATGTGATGGCAGTGATTGATGCAAGCATGGAATCCAGCCCCCGAGCTGCTGAGCTTGCGAGAAAAATGACAGTGCTCAACTCTTTTCATATGGTATTGGAGGCGTGGAGTTGAGTCTCATCATCAATTTCAAATTGCTATCGACGGGCGAGCTTCATTCACGCATCTGATGAGACAACTGAAGCTGGCACTTCATCCATTGAACTCCTTGTTGGACTTTTGCCACAAGAGTTTGAGTTGTAAATCACTGTTGACAACAATGTGCCCACATCATCTAACAGCACTAATTCCGATATCTGTACAGTCATAAAGGACACTGCAGACAACCAAGTGTCTGATGATGACGGGGATACTGCTGCGGTCATCACAACTAATGAAACACCTGCAGAGATTGTTTCCTTCTCGGACACGCTGAAGTCCCTATACACGCTGCGTTGTTATCTAGAGATAAATGGATGTCACGACTATGACCAGTTTTACAGCATCAGTAGTCAGATACACAGCCTGAAGATGCAATCTGAATGCAGAAAACAATGACTGATTATTTCAGTAGAATGTTGGTTTAAAAAAAGGTTTACAGTGTATTGCATTAGACGGAACAGTGATGATTCTAAAACTGAACCGTGTAGAATTTTTACGTGTGATTTTTTTTTTTGCAGAATAAAAGTTTTATTGCATTTGACTAAAGCGTACTGTGATTTTTCATGACTAAAAAGTGGTACTTCGATTAAGCGCACAGTCCGTTTAAGCGCACGTAGCAGTCCGGTCCGGTCCGGAGGCCTTGCACTTAAGCGGAATCAACTGTATTAGTGCTGGAAAAAGTAATCAAGGGAAGGAGAGGTGTGGAATTTAAAAGATTTTTGGCACAGAAAGAGCAAAGGTGGATATATAAACTAAACACCCTGACTCCTTATTGGCTCAACAATAACATGGAGTGGCAACACTTTTTTGAAATATAATGAAGAAGAATGTCCTTTGATATCTATCTATCATATCTATATCTATAGATATATATAGATAGATAGATATAAATAATAAAGAAGAAAAATATGAGAAGGAACAGGAGAAATATAATTAATTAAGTGATAATGAAGAGATTCTCTGTGAACTTCCGATAACTAACGGGAGTTTGTTTTTTTTTGTAATAGCCCTTTAACTCTGACGTCATCATGCTAAGGAAGGATAAAAAAAATGCCACCGCCATTTTTTTTGTTGCACTTGAGAGAAGTCTGATGTTTAAAGCCTAAGTGGTATGTGTGGCTTTTAAGAATCTGTAGCGATCAAAATAGAAAAGTTCTAATGGTGATTTTGTTTTATTCTTTGGTCTAGATTACCATTCTTATATTAAACAAGCCCTGAATCAGTGGATGAAAAGTTTTTTCCCACAAAACGCTGGCTGTGTTGGTGGATTATGAAGCGGCTCATGCTGTGAAAGCTACCAACTGTACATGAACCGAAAGCGGTCTACTTTAATGCAACAGATAAAGATAAGTACTGTTGCTTTGCTGACCTTTTTCAATTGTAAGAAGTGCCTTACATCCTAGTGTAAGATAAATGACTGTTTGAACACTACTGCAGAATTTGAGAAATGATTGATTGAAGAATTTGATATATTCCTGTCCCCGATTTTGGGATTTTTGAAATTAATAGTTGAGAAAGCCTTCATATAAGAAAGTGTTAAAAAGAGAAGGAAAAAAAAGGAAAGTAAATAAGACAAAAGAAAATAACAAAGGGAATATTAGAGAAATAAAATATACAGTGGATGGTGGTTTTGGCCAATGATTGAAGGTAAGAGTGACTACAAGCCAGGCATCAACATCGGATAATATATACGCTCTTTTTCTGAAGCCTTTTTCTACCTAATAGTTAATAGCAATTAACCCTGGGATGTTATGGCTTTTTCTTTAATGGATTAGATAATACATGTATGTTGGTTATCCGATTTTCAAAAATTTTGTGTTCTTGGGAACTTTATCAAGAAGTTGAATCCATATGGTGGTTTGTTCCCTCTTGTCGCAAGAATTCTAAGTTTATTCTTTATCTCGATAATTAGCTAATAAAAGATGCCTCACCTCAAGAGGTGCTGTTAGCAACACAGTGAACTTTCCAAAATCTCAACTTCAACCCCCTCAAACTCTTCAATTCATAGAGGCCCTGCTCAACACCATTCAACTCGGGGCATTCCTACCTTAGCAAAGACAATTTTATTCAACTTTGCAACCGGGCTTATCACCTTCTGTCCATCTCAGCCAGGCAGATGATGATACTACTGGATCGCATGCCGTCCACAGTCCATGTTACTCTCTTTGCGAGACTTCATCTCAGGACATCTTGGTGGTCCCTGGCCTCCTAATGGTCTCAAGCTCTAGATCCACTCTCACAAGAGATTTCAATCATATCTTCACTTGTCAATCTCTGAAGTGGTGGATGAATTCCTCAAATCTTTAAAAAGGTCTGCTGTTTCAAATCCCTCCATATCAGAAAGTTCTGACCACAGACTCATCCAAATATGCTTGTGGAGCTCATCTGGATGGTCTTTGCTTGCAGGGTCACTGGTCCACTCAAGAGCAGAAATACCACATCAATCTCTTGGAACTCGGAGCTCTCAGAACTTTTCAGCACATTGTATCCAATCAAGTCCTACTTATACGCACAGACAATCAATCGCAATGTATTGCATAAACAAACAAGGAGGAACAGGTTCTCTCAATCATTGTCAAGAAGCTCAGAAGATTTGTAACTGGGCTATTGCTCACAACATATTCCTCAAAACGGTCTATATTCAAGGAGAGAATTATCTCGCCAACAAACTCAGCAGATTTCTCCGACCACATGAGTAGACGCTCAACTCCACGGTTTTGCATCAGAAATTCTCTCTTTGGGGGACTCCTCAGATAGACCTGTTTCTGACCCCCCCCCCCCTTCAATTCTGTTCCAGATAATGCAGATGCATTTCTCCTGGAGTGGGCGCGCAAATTCCTCTCATTCTCAAGATGCTAGTCAAGCTCAAGCGAGAATCGGCCACCATGATCCTTAAATCCCCTCGGTGGCCCAGACAACCATGGTTCTCCCTTTTACTTCAGCTTAATGTCAAGGAACCAATACCACTGCAGATCTTGCCATTTCTTCTCACACAGAGGCAAGGATCTCTTTTACATCCCAATCTACAGTCCTTGTACCTGACAGCTTGGTACCTTTCGGGATGACCTCAGCTAACACGGATCTTTCGGATCTGGTCTGTCTCATTTTGGATGCATCCAGAAAACCACCTACACAGTAATGCTACCAACAGAGATGGACAAGGTTTTCTACATGATGTACTCGTCATCATCATGATAATTCATCCTCCTTTATTTCTTCAGTATTGAATTATCTTCTTCATTATCCAACTCAGTCTTAAAATCTCTTCAGTCAGAGTTCATCTTAATGCTATCAGTTCTTTTCATGGACCAGTCAACGGTAAATCTTTGACTGCTCATCCTCTTGTTTCCAGATTCATGAAAGGACTTTTGAATATCAAACTGCCTCTCACACTACCTCCAGTGGTTTGGGGCATTAAATATTGTTCTTTCTCAAATGATGAAGCCTCCTTTTCAACCAATAACTTTGGATCTTCTCAAATATCTCACTTGGAAAGTGGTACTTTCATCATTCTCACTTCGTCCTCCTTGTTCAATCCTCCATCCTCTCTAGACTGGATTATTGCAACTCCATCTATTTTAGCCTAGCTTAAAAAAAAACTCCATAGACTTCAGCTAATCCAGAACGCCGCGGCCAAGCTTATTTTCGCTAAAGGCAAGTTCGACCACGTCTCCCCACTCCTGTCCAAACTTCACTGGCTCCCAGTTCACTCCAGAATCCTCTTTTAATAATAATAATAATAACTTTATTCTTGTATACCGCAATACCATGGAAGTTCAATGCGGTTAACAATAGAAGAGACTGTACATTTACAGCGATGATACATATTATAGTGTTGTTACATTTACAGAGATGTTACATGAATAGCAGTAGTAAAAAGGCATATACTAAAGAGGAGGCTGTGCGTATACAGCGATGTTACATGTTATAGCGGTGATACATTTACGGTGATGTTAAATGAGAGGCAATGATAAGGCAGGGCAATTAGATAAAACAGAGCTTGAGTAAGAGAGGCCATAGTGGCTTGGGAGTGGCTTTTAAATGTGCCTGTTTAGCTTTCAAGATTCTACATGGCATCCTCCCTCCCGTTATCCCTCTCTTCTGGAACTCCTCTATCCCTAATTCCACTAGATCCTCCCAAAAACTGCAAAAGGTATATCCCGCTTAGGAAAACTAGGAACATCCCTCCCCTTTAGAACCACAGAACTCTGGAACAACCTCACATCCCCGCTCAGAATTTCAAGCTCCCTCCAATCCTTCCGCAAACACCTGAAAACTTGACTCTTTTCAAAAATCTATCACCTCCCGCTCTTTGGTACCCTGTCCTTCTTTATCTTCCTAGCTCCTTTCCTATAACCCTTCATTGTAGCTCCTTTTCAACCTAACCCTGTAAACCGTGCCGAGCTCTACGCTTCTGGAGATGGCGCGGTATACAAACCTAAGGTTTACTTTAGTTTAGCTCCAAGCGCTGGTAGCGGGCCTGCCTTTTACAGTATACCATCATGATAAAGTAGTGATTCATATCCATCCAAAATTCCTCCCCAAAGTAGTCATGGAATTTCATTTGAATCAATCCATTGTGTTTCCAGTGTTTTTTCCCAAGCCTCATTCTCACCCTGAGGAAACGGCTCTTCATACTTTCGTCTGCAAATGAGCTTTGGCTTATTATTTACAGCGAACTAAGCCACATAGAACATCTCTTCAACTGTTCCTATCCTTTGATCCTAACAGATTGTGCTGGCCTTTATCCAAGAGAACTATTTCCACATGGTTGGTGGCCTGTATTGCCTTCTGCTATGCTCAGGCTGGGCTACAACTCAGGGGTCGTATAACAGCATATAAGATCCGAGCTATAACAGCTTCAATTGCTTTCTTACGTTCCACTCCCATTGAGATCTGTAAAGCTGCTACTTGGTCCTCAGTTCACACATTCACATCACACTACTGTCTGGAATCCTATTCCAGATGAGATGATCACTTCGGCCAAGCAATATTGTAAAATTTATTTTCTTAATAGCCAACTCTTCCTCCATCTCATTGTAGTAAGCTAGGGAGTCCCACATGTGAGAATATGCTGCCTGCTTGTCCTGGAATAAAGGACAGCTACTTAATGGGTATTATCCAGGGACAGCAGGCAGATATTCTCACAATCCACTCTCCTCCCCTGGTTGGCTTCTTAGCTTGCTTACGGAACTGAGGAACCACAAACCTACGTCAGGCGAGAAGGCACGTGGGTATTCGCAAAGTTTCTAAAAATTTAGTGATACTACACTTTTAATGCTATCTGTACTGGGGCTCCGTGGATGATGTCACCCACATGTGAGAATATCTGCCTGATGTCCCTGGATAACACCTGTGCTATTCAGGCAGTCTCAAGACTTCTAAAAATATTAGTGACAGAACACTGTTGCACTGTCTGTACTGGGCTCCATGGATGACGTCACCCATCTTATGTTCTTATATTACTGCACCGATTTTATGTTCTTATATTACTGCACAGGTCCTGGACCTGTTGGGCTGCCGCGTGAGCGGAATGCTGGGCATGATGGACCTCAGGTCTGACCCAGCAGAGGCATTGCTTATGTTCTTATTTTCTTATCTGTGAGAATATCAGCCTGCTGCCCCTGGATAACACTTGTTAAAGGTAAGTAACTGTGCTTTTCTATGGTACAACCAAAGCAGTTTACATTTATTATATGCAGAGTATTTTCTTTGTCCCTAGAAGTCTCACAAAGGCCTAGATAATAATAATAATAACTTTATTTTTGTATACCGCAATACCACAAAACAGTTCAGAGCGGTTTACAGGGGAAGAGACTGTACATATACAGCGAAGTTACAGAATATCAGAAAACAGTTCAGAGTAGTTTGCAGGAGAAGAGAACTGTACATATGCAATGAAGGTACAGAGAATTAGTTATCAAGTGTATGGTATAAACCAGTGGCAATTACAAAATGATCCAATACTGTAGCAAGGGGGGTGCAGAAAGGGGAAAGGAAAGATAACCGGGGGAGGAAGGGTAGGGAGGGAGGCGAGGTTGAGATTAGTAGTTTGGTTGGGAGGGCGGGAGTTAGAGGCATTTATCAAAGAGGTATGATTTGAGAGATTTCCTGAAGGATAGATAAGTTGGGGCAAGAGAGATGAGGGTGGTCAAGCAGTCATTCCATTTGCCAGCTTGGAAAGAGAGGGTTTTGTCGAAGAATCTTTTGTAGATGCATCCTTTTGGGGAGGGGTAGGCAAACAGGTGAGCATTGCGTGTACAGTTAGAACCTGGGAAGACGAAGTGGCATGATAGGTATATCGGGGCTGAGCCAGTTAGGGTTTTGAAGCAGAGGCAGGCGAATTTGAAGATGACCCTTGCTTCAAACGGTAGCCAATGAAGTTTTCTGTAGAAAGGACTGATGTGGTCTGACTTTTTGAGCCCATAGATGAGGCGGACGGCAGTGTTCTGGATGAGTCTTAGTCGTTTAATGGTTTTCTTGTAGGAGCCCAGGTATATGATGTTACAGGAATCCAGGGTGTTTAGGATTAGGGATTGGACCAGCAAACTGAAGGTGGGGAAATCAAAGTAATGTTTGATAGAACGGAGTTTCCAAAGGGTGGAAAAGCATTTTTTGGCCTGGGCATTGGTGTGATCTTCCAAAGTGAGGCATTGGTCCAGGATGACTCCGAGAATTTTTATAGTGGAATTGATTGGATACGTTAAACCATTAAGTTGCAGGGTGGTGGTCTTTAGTTTGTGGTTGGGACTTGCAAGGAAGAACTTGGTTTTTTCTGGGTTTAGTTTCAGTTTGAAGCATGTGGTCCAGTTTTCTACCATGGTGAGGACAGTTGAGATGTATTGTTCTGTCTCATGTAACAGTGAGGTGATAGGTATGATGATTGTAATGTCATCTGCGTAAATATAGGATTTCAGGTTACGGTTCGATAACATGTGTCCCAGTGATGCCATGTAGATATTGAATAGAGACGGTGATAGGGGGGAGCCTTGGGGAACTCCGCAGGGGTTGCTCCAGGTATGGGAGAAGGTTCCGTCGTTATGGACTTGGTAGGTTCGGTTTTTTAGGAAGCCTGTGAGCCAGGTTAGTACTTGTCCGGAAATGCCAATGGAGACGAGGCAACTAATCAGAATGTCATGGTCTACTAGGTCGAAGGCACTGCTGAGGTCAAACTGGAGTAACAGTGCGCTGTTTCCCAGTGAGAATAGTTGGAGGAGGTGATTGGTTAGTGAGGCTAGAACAATTTCCGTACTGTAGTTAGTGCGGAATCCAGACTGGGAGTTGTGAAGGATGTTAAATTTCTCTAGGTATGACATGAGATTGTAATTGACAAGTCCTTCCATGATTTTAAGGAAAAGAGGAATATTGGCGATGGGTCTGTAGTTGGAGGCTACAGAGGGAGATTCTTTGGGGTTTTTGATTATTGGAGATACAAGGATGTGGCCAAGTTCTAGTGGGAAGTGGCCGGCTGACAAGCAGAGGGTGACCCAGTTGAAGAGTTCAGCTTTGAAGGGGAGGGGGGTAGTTTTCATGATGGATGGAGGGCAGTTATCTAGTAGCCAGTTGGATTTGGAATATTTTGAGTATAGCTTGAGAAATAGGTTCCATTTTGAGTTTTTGAAGTGAGATCAGGTCATGTCAGCAGGTGAGACATTGTTTTCTGGAGAAGGTAGGTGGATATATGGGTAGGTGCTGGTTGTTGCGAGCGTTGTTTTCAAGTTAAGAATTTTGTTGGCGAAGTGGTCGGCTAGATTTGTCGGAGAGGGTGGTAGATCTGTGGGGGAGCTTTTATGTGGGACGGTGTCAAATAAGGAGTTAACTAGTCTGAAGAGTTTATTGGTGTTCAGGGATGGGGTGTTGATAGATTGGGAGTAGTGTTTGTGGCGCTTTTCTTTGATCATTTTTTTGTATTCTGTAACTTTAATTCGCCAGGAGTGTCTGTCAGTGTTTGTGCCTGATTTGCACCAGGTTCTTTCCAGTTTGCGTACTTCTCGTTTGAGGGCAAGTAGGTCAGCGTCGAACCAATTAGCAGAGGAGCAGTGTTTTTTCTTGCAAAGTTTCAGTGGAGCAATGTCGTTTAGGATCTTATTGCTGAAATTGTTCCAGTCTGAGATGAAATTAGGGTCAAGGTCTGGGATGGATGTTGGGTTGTAGTGGGACCAGAATTCTTCAGGGTTAAGTTGGCCTCTAGACCATATTGTTTTTTCTTTGTGGGTGGTTCTTGGTTGTTTTTTAAGCCAGTGTAATTTGAAATTGCATCGGAGGTGGTCAGACCAGGGGGTGGTGGTCCATTTTTCTTCTTTAAGGCTTATGCTGGGGATTGAAGGGGTATTGGGGAGGAAAGAGATCAGATCTAGGTGATGGCCTTTGACATGGGTTTTTGTAGGGGTGGTTTAGAGAAACCTAGGGATGTTAGGAAGGAGAGGAGATCGGCCACGTTGGAATACTCTTCCTGTTCAAGGTGTAGATTGACGTCGCCTGCGAGAAGATTGTGAGTGCCCGCGACGGAATTTGTGAGGAGGAATTCGTAGAAATCTTCTTTGGCTTGGTACCATTTGCTGGGGGGGTGTAGAATAAAGTAATGGTTAGATTGTCTTTACAGTCAGCTTTGGAGATTTTGCAGGAGAGGATTTCCAGGGCGTTGGTCAGTTTGGAATCGAGGATTTGGAACTGGAAGTGGTCACGGAGGATTATGGCTAGTCCGCCTCCTCTTCTAAAGTTTCTTGATAGTGGAATGATTTTGTAGTTTAGAGGGTGTAGGTCTCTGATGATGGTGTCCTGATCGGAAATTAGCCATGTTTCGGTAAGGAGTAGGATGTCGAGGTGGGTTTCCTCTAGCCAGTCCTTGATCAGTTGGGCTTTGTTTCTAGCCGAGCGAATGTTCAGATAGGCACCCGAAATTGTGTGGTGTTCCAGGGGAGTGATGGACTGTGTACTTGGTAGATTTTTTAGGAGTCTGTTTCTTTTTTGCGTTGGTCTAGAGGAGTGTCGGGTGGTGTTAACTACGGCGATCGGGAATGGATCTGATTCCTTGTAGTCATGGAGGGTGCTGGAGGGGAGGAGTGGTTTGTCTGGTTTGATGGTTCTGTTCCAAGTGAGGTAGGTGGGGATGGGTTCGAATGCTAAGGTTCTGGTGATTCAGTTTCTCGTGCTGAGTAGGTAGAGAAGGAGGAGGGTTAACAGTTTTCCTGTGAAATTAGGCATGTTGGGCCTTGCTGAATTGGGTAGAGAAGGTGTTGGGGTTGGAGGGGTAGATTGGTGGAGCTGGGGGTAGATTGAGGTAGATGTAAGGAGTTGAGGGAGATTGATTCTGCAGTTACTGGTAAGAGAGAATCGGAGGTTGATGGGTCAGGCTGGTGGAGGGATGGCCCAGTGATGGAGTAGTCAAGATTTCTGAGATTTCAGTTGGCTTGGGAGGAGTCAGTGCTGGAGTAAGAGTGGGTTGTCTCTTAGTTAAGTTGTCTCTAGTCAGGTGAGACAGTGAAGAGTTGTTTAGGTTAGCTAGGGCATGCGATTAGGGCATGCAATTGGGAAGCTGAAGTCATGCGGGGGGGGGAGAGTGTTGTCAAAGCATGCAGGTTGGTGAGATGAGGTAGTCATGCATATACTTAGCTGCTAGGCCGGAATATCCCAGTCAGGGTTGGAAATTTCGAAACAATCGTCGACACGAGGCTCTCTGGTCAGCTGAGGGGTCTTGAGAGTCAGATCTGGAAGCTGGATGAGGGTGACGTAGGGTAGAGAGGCGGCGTTGGGCTCCGCTTGGTCGCTTCGCAAAGGCGCGCGCTAAGGCGCAAGGCACGCGCCGTTGCCGGCGCGCCGAACGGCCACGCGCCGTTGATTGAAGCAGTTTTTAGATCTCCCGGCAGGGATTGAGGGGCGGAGCAAGCTCACACGCCCGGCCCAGCAGTAAGATGGTGATCGGGAGCTGCAGGAGGAGGCAAGGCAAACTCCACTGAAACCGGGCAGGCAGTCTCGGCGGGTGCGAGGTAGGACAGCAGCGGCTGCAAAAATGGCTCCACGCGCCAATTGAAGCAGTTTTTAGATCTCCCGGCAGGGATTGGGGGGCGGAGCAAGCTTACACGCCTGGCCCAGCAGTAAGATGGTGATCGGGAGCTGCAGGAGGAGGCAAGGCAAACTCCACTGCAACCGGGCAGGCAGTCTTGGCGGGTGTGAGGTAGGGCAGCAGTGGCTGCAAAAATGGCTCCATGCGCCGATTGAAGCATTTTTTAGATCTCCCGGCAGGGATTTGGGGGTGGAGCAAGCTCACACGCCCGGCCCAGCAGTAAGATGGTAATCGGGAGCTGCAGGAGGAGGCAAGGCAAACTCCACTGAAACCGGGCAGGCAGTCTCGGCGGGTGCGAGGTAGGGCAGTAAGACCACGTGGGTCCGCTCTGATTCTAAAAGAGCTATTGATGCACTAAACATTTTGCATGCAAATAAGTCATGCGGAGGTTCTTTGTAATCCCTGTCTCTCCTATCCAATTGATCACTGTGAGTATGAGACTCACACATGAACAGAGCCAGCAGGGGAAGCCCAAACAGATGAAAGGCAGGGAAGCCCTGAAGCAGCCTCCTTCCACTAAGCTGTTCGGGGCAGGAAACTTCCGGGCCTTAGGCCCCTCCCCGTGCATCACATAATGCACCAAGGAGGGGAAGGCCCACTGTTTTGGATCGGTGGGCCACGGAGCTACAGAAGCCGAGACTTCCTCCTGCTCTTTTCATACAAAGGTATGGGGGGGTTTGTGGAAGCATCCAGTGGCAGGAGGGACTGGGCATACCTAATGCCTTTTTGGGAAGGGGGAGGGGATGGTGCGTGGGCATCCTCCATTGGCAGGAGGGCATGGGCATCCCTCCTGCCAATTTTTTTTTGCGCAAGGGATCTGCAAGGCAGGAGGGAGTAGGCAACCCTCCTGCTGATTTTCACTGGCTTGGGGAGTGGAGGTTGGTGCCCGGTACCAGTTCATCAGGGGGAGCCGTCATTGGCAAGGTGGGGGGGTGCCTTTTTTTTAATGGGGTAGATATTACGCATGTGTAATACCTGCACAGCACCTGTGCCCTTTACAAAAAAGTGCTGGTGAAACAGTCGCTTTTTTTAAATCAAACTTTTTTGTGCATCGCCAAGTGATGTTAGTGATCATTCGCTTGGGTAGTTTGCATGGGGTTTTAATATTAAATAGCTAATTTGCATGGCCGGATTGGAAAATGGGCAATAGAGGGGAAAAACACGTGGTGAGCCATTTTGTGCTTCGGGTCGGCAAATGTGATCTTCGCTAAAGCAGTTAAAACTGGTTTAGCAATGATCACTAACTTTAGTGCATCTAGCTCTGTTAGGTGGATTATTTTTGTTTTGTTTAACTGCGGCAGTGTGCCCATAAGAACATAAGAATTGCTGCTGCTGGGTTAGACCAGTGGTCCATCTTACCCAGCAGTCCGCTCACGCGGCAGCCCTCTGGTCAAAGACCAGCGCCCTAACTGAGACTAGCCCTACCTGCGTATGTACTGTTCAGTAGGAACTTGTCTAACTTTGTCTTGAATCTCTGGAGGGTGTTTTCTCCTATGACAGACTCCGGAAGAGTGTTCCAGTTTTCTACCACTCTGAGTGAAGAAGAATTTCTTTATGTTTGTACGGAATCTGTCCCCTTTTAACTTTAGAGAGTGCCCTCTCGTTCTCTCTACCTTGGAGAGGGTGAACAACCTGTCTTTATCTACTAAGTCTATTCCCTTCATTATCTTGAATGTTTCGATCATGACCCCTCTCAGTCTCCTCTTTTCAAGGGAGAAGAGGCCCAGTTTCTCCAATCTCTCACAGTATGGCAGCCCCTCCAGCCCCTTAACCATTTTAGTCGCTCTTCTCTGGACCCTTTTGAGTAGTACTGTGTCCTTCTTCATGTACGGCAACCAGTGCTGGACGCAGTACCCCAGATGAAGGTGCAGTACTCCAGCTTCTTTCCCAGCATCCGGACTCCCAGGATCACAAAGAGTCACAGTGGGAATTGAACCCAGTTACCCAGGTTCTCATCCCATTAGGCTACTCTGTTGATAGAATCATTACAGGCAAGAACAGTATTCATGAAGGTGTGGTGGTGATTGAGAGCTTTTAGGGTTGTGGATCCAGACTTGTAAAATAAACTCCCTCTGGATTTGAGGTTAGAAACTAATCTTGTGATGTTAGAAGAAAATAACTTTTTTATTTCCAGGTTAGTTTGATTATTGGTGTTGGTGACGTTTTTCTCTTTTGAAATTAATTTGAGTCTCTTTATATTTTTCATTACTCACTGCCACTCTGACCATTAGACCACTCCTCTACTCCTTTACGTGGTCTCTTAGATCACAGTTCTTCAACCGCCGGTCCGCGGACCAATGTCGGTCCGCAGAAAATTCCTGCCGGTCCACACAGGACCGGCGAGATCAACTTCTTCAATTTCCTGCCGGTCCGCGCAGGACCGGCAAGATCGAGGAGCGCAGGGCCGGAGAGATAATGGGGAGTCTCAGACTGTGCTTTCTTCCCTCCCAGCGGCTCTCCTTACAAGCACAGCGATTCAGGAAGGAAGCCTTGGAGCTTTTGCTGAGTCGGGCCGCCTCTGATGATGCAACTTCCGCTTTCCTCAGAGGCGGTGCGACCCAACAAAAGACCTGAGGCTGCCTTACTGAATCGCAGCGCTGGAAAATAAGGAGAGTTGCAGGGAAGGGAGAAAGCTGCTGGGCAAGGGAAAAAGGGACAGCTGCTACTGGACCTGGATAGGGAGAAGGAGAGATGCTGCTGGGAGGGGGGAGGGAAAGGAGTCTGGGGAGCTGCTGGGTAAGGGGGAAAAAGGGACAGCTGCTACTGGACCTGGATAGGGAGAAGGAGAGATGCTGCTGGGAGGGGGGAGGGAAAAGAGTCTGGGAAGCTGCTGGGCAAGGGGAAAAAGGGACAGCTGCTACTGGACCTGGATAGGGAGAAGGAGAGATGCTGCTGGGAGGGGGGAGGGAAAGGAGTCTGGGAAGCTGCTGGGTAAGGGGGAAAAGGGACAGCTGCTACTGGACCTGGAGAGGGAGAAAGAGAGATGCTGCTGGGAGGGGAGGAGGGAAAGGAGTCTGGGAAGCTGCTGGGCAAGGGAAAAAGGGACAGCTGCTACTGGACCTGGATAGGGAGAAGGAGAGATGCTGCTGGGAGGAGGAGGGAAAGGAGTCTGGGAAGCTGCTGGGTAAGGGGTAAAAAGGGACAGCTGATACTGGACCTGGAGAGGGAGAAAGAGAGATGCTGCTGGGAGGGGAGGAGGGAAAAGAGTCTGGGAAGCTGCTGGGCAAGGGGAAAAAGGGACAGCTGCTACTGGACCTGGATAGGGAGAAGGAGAGATGCTGCTGGGAGGGGGGAGGGAAAGGAGTCTGAGAAGCTGCTGGGCAAGGGAAAAAGGGACAGCTGCTACTGGACCTGGATAGGGAGAAGGAGAGATGCTGCTGGGAGGGGGGAGGGAAAGGAGTCTGGGGAGATGCTGGGTAAGGGGGAAAAAGGGACAGCTGCTACTGGACCTGGATAGGGAGAAGGAGAGATGCTGCTGGGAGGGGGGAGGGAAAGGAGTCTGGGAAGCTGCTGGGTAAGGGGGAAAAGGGACAGCTGCTACTGGACCTGGAGAGGGAGAAGGAGAGATGCTGCTGGGAGGGGGGAGGGAAAGGAGTCTGGGAAGCTGCTGGGTAAGGGGGAAAAGGGACAGCTGCTACTGGACCTGGAGAGGGAGAAAGAGAGATGCTGCTGGGAGGGGAGGAGGGAAAGGAGTCTGGGAAGCTGCTGGGCAAGGGGAAAAAGGGACAGCTGCTACTGGACCTGGATAGGGAGAAGGAGAGATGCTGCTGGGAGGAGGAGGGAAAGGAGTCTGGGAAGCTGCTGGGTAAGGGGTAAAAAGGGACAGCTGATACTGGACCTGGATAGGGAGAAGGAGAGATGCTGCTGGGAGGGGAGGAGGGAAAGGAGTCTGGGAAGCTGCTGGGCAAGGGAAAAAGGGACAGCTGCTACTGGACCTGGATAGGGAGAAGGAGAGATGCTGCTGGGAGGGGGGAGGGAAAGGAGTCTGGGGAGATGCTGGGTAAGGGGGAAAAGGGACAGCTGCTTCTGGACCTGGAGAGGGAGAAGGAGAGATGCTGCTGGGAGGGGGGAGGGAAAGGAGTCTGGGGAGATGCTGGGCAAGGTAGGAAAAGGGACAGCTGCTACTGGACCTGGAGGGAGGGAGAAGGAGAGATGCTGCTGGGAGGGAAGGAGGGAAAGGAAAAGGAAGAGAGTTACTGCTGGACAGGGGGAGGAGAGAAGGGAGAAGAAAAAAGGAAGGAAACAGCTTGCAGGGAGATTAGAAGAAGGGAAGGGGAGAGATAGGAATGATATGGGAAGGGGGGTCAGCAGAGAAATTGAGAGGGACAAAGATGCTAGATCTGGTGTAGGAGAGAAAAATGAATAGAGCAGTGAAGCTGGAGTGAATTGTGTAAAAAGGAGAGAGGGGCATAGGCTGGATGGAAAGGGGAGAGGGGCATAGAAAGAAGACAAATACCATATGGAAGGGGGAGAGGTCAGACAGTAGATGGAAGGGGCAGATGCTGGATTGAAGAGACAGAGAGGGCAGACGCTGGAAGTAAGAGTGAAAAGAAGATGAAAGCAGAAACCAGAGACAACAAAAGGTAGAAACAAATAATTTTATTTCTATTTTGTGATTAGAATATATCAGATTTGAAATATATATCCTGCTAGAGACATAACTGGGGACTGCAGTATTCTGTTAGCATGATATTTCTATGAACTTGGCTTGTTCAGTTTTCTTGATAGTAGAGGGGATATATGTGATGGGGAGGGGAGACAGGGGTTTTGTTGGTCCGTGCTCCTTTTTATACTTTAATAAAATACGTTCAATATAAAATCATAATTGCGGCTTGTGCAGATGGGATCAGATGGTTTGCGGGGACCGAGCTCGCAGAGATGGAGCGTAAATGGGGTTTATAAATTTTAGTCCTATTAGTTCGCCGGTCCTCAAAATAATTCTTTTATTTCTGCCGGTCCACGGGTGTAAAAAGGTTGAAGAACACTGTCTTAGATAATAGCATGCATCTTTCATTTCATGAATCCATTTTTCATTTCTTTTTTTTTTTTTTTAATTCTTTATTCATTTTAACATAAACATCAAGTGTACAGTAAAAAACAAACAATTAGAAGTTTAGCATCACCTGAAATTCTACAATAATATACAACAATAAAGTTAATCACCCACCCCCCACCCAATTTATAAATAACCAAAATACACCACATGACTATATCTTATTTTGATTATATATATATATAATTAATGAAAAATCCAAATACCCACCCCCCACCCAAACCACAAGTAAATCATAATTGGGAAAAATGTAAATTATCAATAATAATAAAAGGCTAAGCGCGCATGCACTTTTCAAAGAGCGTGATTCCTGGTGGCATGAGGTGTGCCTCCGTGCCGAATTCGATTTTCAAACACAGAGGCAGGCCAGAACACGGAGACACTCCCCCCTCGCGTCACTCACCGCCAGAGTCTGCCGCTGATTCGGAGGGGGAGGGGGGGCACAGGGGCACCTGCCAGGATCTTCTCACCCTCTTCATCCGCCCGCCGCGGCTCCTCTCTCGAACCGCACCAAGCGGGGATCGAGAGAGGAGCTGCGGCATCGGCTTTCAAGTGAAACACGGGCGGGCGGCCCGCAGACAGGAGGCTGCCGAAGCTGGAAACGAAGCTTCCCGGGGGGGGGGGGAACGGCACGGCAAGCGACGGCGAGGAGGGAGTGGGAGCAGGCCACAGAGGCTTTCGGTGCCTGCAGGCCGCGGCGGCTTTAGGCAGATGTCGGTGGAGGTAAGGGTTGCTGCTGGACATGGGAAGAGGTGCTGATGGACGTGGGGGGGCAAAAAAAGGAAGGGAGGCCTACTGCTGGACAGGGGGAACAGAAAAGAGATACTGCTGGACAGGGGAAGAGGTGCTGATGGAGGGGGGGCAAAAAGGGAAGGGAGGCCTACTGCTGGACAGGGGGAACAGAAAAGAGGTATTGCTTGACAGGGGAAGAGGTGCTGATGGACGGGGAGGGGCAATAAAAGGAAGGGAGGCCTACTGCTGGACAGGGAGCTGAAAAGAGGTACTGCTGGACAGGGGAAGAGGTGCTGATGGAGGGGGGGCAAAAAGGGAAGGGAGGCCTACTGCTGGACAGGGGGAACAGAAAAGAGGTACTGCTGGACAGGGGAAGAGGTGCTGATGGACGGGGGGGGGGCAAAAAAAAGGAAGGGAAGCCTGCTGGACAGGGGGAACAGAAAAGAGGTACTGCTGGACAGGGGAAGAGGTGCTGATGGACGGGGGGGCAAAAAAGGAAGGGAGGCCTACTGCTGGACAGGGGGAACAGAAAAGAGGTACAGCTGGACAGGGGAAGAGGTGCTGATGGACGGGGGGGCAAAAAAAGGAAGGGAGGCCTACTGCTGGACAGGGAGAACAGAAAAGTACTGCTGGACAGGGGAAGAGGTGCTGATGGACAGGGAGGCAAAAAAAGGAAGGGAGGCCTACTGCTGGACAGGGGAAGAGGGGCTGATGGATGGGGGGGGCAAAAAAAGGAAGGTAGTCCTACTGCTGGATAGGGGGAGCAGGAAAGAGGGGCTGCTGGACAGAGGGGAAGTTAAAACAAAGGGAGAAGGGCTGCTGCTGGATAAGGGGACCAGTGAAGGGGTGGTGGTGGACACAAGGGAAGAAAAAGGAAGGGAGAATGGATAGGGGGAGCAGGCAAGGGGTGGTGGTGGACAGCCGAGGAAAAAGAAAGACAGAAAGAAAGAAATACAGAAACAGGCTAAGGAGAGAGAGAGAGAGAAAGAAAGAAATACACACACACACATATTCTAGCACCCGTTAATATAACGGGCTTAAAGACTAGTTCATTATAATAATTTAATAATGGCCCCCACACATCCTTAAACTTGTTATAATATCCTTTTTGCACTGCCAACGCTCTTTCCATTTTGTACACTTGACAAACTGAATTCCACCAGAAACAATAGTTCAGTCTTTTATAATCCTTCCAATTATATGTTATTTGTTGGATGGCAACTCCTGTCAATATCATCAATAGCTTGTTGTTATTAGCAGATATTTGGCACTTAGATCTCATAGACATGCCAAACAAAATTGTATCATAAGACAATGCTACGTGATTTTCTAACAAGCAATTTATTTGATCCCATATAGACTGCCAAAATGCCTTGATGAATGGACAGTAAAACAATAAATGATCTAAAGTTCCAGCTTCAAGATGACAATGCCAACATCTATTAGATTTAGAGCAATCCAATTTTTGTAAACGAACAGGGGTCCAGAGTGCTCTACGCAACAGGAAAAACCATATTTGCCTCATAGACGCAGACATTGTACATTTCATCCTCCAGGACCAAATATGTGGCCATTGAGATGCATTAATCTGATGCTTAATCTCAATGCTCCAAATATCTCTAAGTCCAGTCTTTGGTTTCTTATTTATATATCCAGATAATAATTTGTACCACTGTGCGGCCTGGTGATCCAGAAAGTCTGCCTAAAAGCATAAGAAATCTAAACTAAATTGATTATTAAGAGATTTCCATTCAGGGATCCCTGCCTGAATAGCCTGCTTCAGTTGCAACCACTTATAACTTTGTTTTTTATCAAGACCAATTTAAGCTGCAACTGTGAAAAATCCAGCAGTTTGCCATTAGATATAACATCATTTAATGTTCGTATACCAGCTTTAATCCAATCCTTCCAGACAATCTTAAATCCACCTATTTGTATCCTGAAGTTTAGCCATATATTTTGATATGTAGATTTTTGAATTGGAAGAGGTGTTAAATTATTTACATATCTTAAAGTGTTCCAAGTGTCCATTAAAATTCTATTGTTTTTCCGTATTCTAGGCATATTAATACTAAGCAGATGACGAAGCCTAATGGGAAACATAAGTTGCCATTCCAACCATAACCAATCTGGTAATTTGTCCATGAGATCTGGGAGGACCCAATACATACCTTGGCGCAAGATATAGGACTGATGGTACCTATAAAAATTTTGAAAATTTACCCCACCCTCCGCAATTGGTTTTTGTAATGATACTAAGGCAATTCTTGCACTTTTACCCAGCCAAATAAATTTACATTACATTAGTGATTTCTATTCCGCCTGTGCCTTGCGGTTCTAAGCGGATTACAAAATTAGAAGAGATCTGGACATTTCCAAGAGAAATTACATAGCAAAGATTCATGTAGGTTACATGTTACAGTAGAGAGTTACAAGTAGAAGGTATCTGGATTTCTTCGAGAGAGTTAAATAGCAAAGATTCGCTTAAATTGCAGAATACAGTGGAGGATAATATATTCGAGTAAAAAAAAAAAAAGGGTTAACATGGGGGAGAGAGCCTGTGCGAGTAGGGAGGAGATTAGTAAGTAGGGAAGTGTTTTTTGAATAGAATTGTTTTGATTTCTTTTCTAAACACTTTAATGTCTGTTGTTTTGCTCATCAGTTTGGTGATGGCAGGGTCAATTTTCGCTGCCTGTGTCGCTAGAAGGTTGTCGTACAATTTCTTGCGTCGGGTGCCATTGTGAGGGGGGAAGGTGAAAAGGTTCTGAGTTCTCCTTGTTCTAGGTGTGCTGTAGCGGTATAGGCGGTTGTTTAGGTAACTGGGGGCAGTACCATGGGTTACTTTAAATAGAAGACAGTAGAATTTGAATTGAGTTCTTGCTTTGATTGGTAGCCAGTGTGAGTCAACATAGGCGGCAGTAATGTGGTCAAATTTGCTAAGAGAGTAGATAAGTCTGATGGCTGTGTTCTGAACAGTCTGTAGATGTTTTATCATGTTATTTGGGCATGGTAGGTAGAGGCTATTGCAGTAATCTAAGATACTAAGTATAAGGGATTGTACAATGATCTTGTAGTGCTCTATGATGAAGAATTTTCTTATTTTTCTTAGGTTTCGCATGGTGTAGAATGCTTTTTGTGTGATTTTGTGGATTTGTGTCTGCATTGTGCAGCATCTGTCTAAGTGCACTCCCAGGATTTTGAGGGTGCTCTGGATTGGGTATTTGATTGCGTTTACTTCAAGTTCTGTTTGGGATGGTTTTTTGTCCTTCTCTAGTAGTAGGAATTTGGTTTTATCCACATTCAGTTTCAGCTTATGGTTCATCATCCATTTTTCTACAGTTTCTAGTGCAGTTTTCAGGAGTCCATTGGAGATGGGGTCTTGGATGTCGAAGGGGAGGAGGATGGTTATGTCATCCGTGTAGCTGAAAGATGTTATGCTCAGAGCATCTAGGGCGGTGCCTAGGGAAGCTATGAAGAGGTTGAATAGTATGGGTGATAGTGGGGATCCTTGTGGTTCTCCGCAGGGGTTTGTCCAAGGGTCGGATGTAAGATCTTTTGACTTGACTCTGTATGATCTTGTTTTAAGGAAACCTTAGAACCAGTTGTGAACTTTACCTAATATTCCTATGGCGTCGAGTATCTGGAGTAGTATGGAATGGTCTACTAAGTCAAATGCTGCTGAAAGGTCGAGTTGGATGATTAGTAACTTGTTTCCTTTACTGAGGTGCTGTCGGGCTATATCTAGTAGGGATGCCAGTAATGTTTCAGTGCTGTGATTTGTTCTGAATCCCGATTGAGTTGGGTGCAGAATGTTGTGGTCTTCTAGATAGTTGGTGAGATATTGTGCTGCTAGACCCTCTATGAGTTTGACGTATAGTGGGATAGAAGCGATTGGTCTATAATTTGTTGGGTTGTCAGTTGGGCCTTTAGGGTCTTTTAGTATGGGGGTGATTATGATTTCGCCAAGTTCTGGAGGGAACCGACCTTCTCTGAGGGTGGTTTGCAACCATAGCATGAGACCAGCTTTGAATTTAGTGGATGCTATTCAACTTTTTATAAAAAGACCCCTAAAAAAACTCTGATCATACCCATTTGGTAACAAACAACAGGCAAAATCATCATCTGTACAGTTTGTACTCTTCCCCACAAAGACAGATGCAACAGATTCCATTGTTCACATAACTCTGTAACCTTTTGCAATAAAGTTTTTTCATTCACTTTTATTGTCTCATCAAATGTATTTTTAATCCAAATTCCTAAATATTTTATTCCTTCCTCCTTCCAGATAAAAGGAAATGAATCAAATAAACCTTTCACACAATATACATTTAGAGGAAGAATTTCTGATTTATTCCAATTTATTTTATAACCAGAAAATTTCCCAAATTTTTCTATTAATTCAAGCAGACATGGAATGGTTGATTCAGAATTCCTCAAATAGAGTAATATATCATCTGTATAAGCAGAAATTTTATATTCTCTACCAGAACGCGGAATACCTTGTATCTCCTTTACCTGTTGAACAGCTAATAAGGGTTCTAATACTATATCAAAAAGCAAAGGAGACAAGGGACAACCTTGCCTAACCCCCCTTTGTAAATTAAACTTTTCCGAGAATTTATTATTAATGTATAATCTGGCAACAGGGGAGCTATACAGTGTCTGGATCATTTGTATAAAACCTGGACCTATACCAAACCAATCCATTGCTTGATACATGGAAGTCTATTCTACCCTATCAAAGGCCTTCTCTGCATCCAAGGATATAGTGAAGGCCGGATCTTCCATGGCTTTCGTTAAATATAACAACTGAAAAGTCAATCTGGTATTATTTGAAGAATGTCTCTGAGCAACGAAACCCGTTTGATGCATACCAATAATGTAAGGAAGAGCCTTGGCCAAACGTAAAGCCAAAATCTTAGCCAATAATTTTCCATCAACATTAATTAAAGAAATAGGCCTGTAATCTGAAACCAAACTAGGATCTTTATTTGGCTTCGGTAAAACAATAGTTAATGATTCTGCCATAGTTCCTGACATACAGCCTTTATTTAGCTGATTCTGATATAAATTTAATAAATGAGGTAATAGGGTAATTTGAAATGATTTATAGAACTCTACAGTAAAACCATCACCACCTGGAGCGGTCCCAACTCTCAGAGATTTCAATGCTGTTTGCAATTCTTTTAATGATATAGGCTCTTCAAGACTTCTTTTTATATGATCAGGAACTTTTGGTCCCTCAATTAGTTTTAAAAATTATAAACCATCCTTTTCTCTATCTAAATAAGGTGCAGAAGAATAAAGGTCTTTATAAAATTTTAAAAATTGTTTTAAAATAGGTTCAATTTGAGAATATGTATCTCCTTTTTCATCCTTAATAATATTTATTTGTGTTTTCCTTTTCTTTGCTTTGAGATAATTTGCCAGTAATCTTCCCGCATTATTTGAGCTTCCATAATACAGAGCTCGCTGAGAAAAAATATCATTCCTTACTAATTTAGAAGAAATCTCATTATACTTGCATTTAGATTTTAATAGAGCTTATAATGTTGAATATTCCCACTTTTCAATCAATTTTGCTTCTAAAATTTTAATTTCCTTCTCTAAATCAGAAAATTGCTTTTTTATTTGTTTCTTAACAAAAGCTGAAAATGAAATAATTTGTCCTCTCATAGTTGCCTTAAAAGCATCCCATAGATCACGTGATGCACTGAGCCAAGGCAGAAGCAGGCTGCCTGAGCTCCCGGGCCCCGAGTCCTGAAATGCCCTGTTACTAGCCTTTGGAGGTGAGCCGGGAGACAGCGCTTTGCTGCGCTTGCTGTGCACAATATATGGACAAATTTCTGTCCTCTCCTGCGTCGCCGATGTACACCCGCACTCAAAAAAAGGATCGGGACCGCCTGCAGCACGGCGCCGACAAAATGGCGCCGGTCACCTCCACAGCCGCGATTCAGCCAATAGCACCGGAGGCGCTGACGGCCCTTACTCACCTTAACAGTGGCAATGCAGCCCAGCATAGAAAAACTTTCTGAACAGCTCCAAAAGCTTGAAAATCTACTTATGGAGACTACTAGCCACACCACAGCGCTGGAGACTCGGGTTTCCAGCGTCGAGGATACACAGCAGGCACATGACACCACGTTACAGGAACTGCAGACTCTGACTCAAAAACAAGCAGAAAGATTGGATGATCTTGAAAATAGATCCAGAAGATCTAACTTACGTTTTTTGGGGATTCCGGAAACAGTACCCGGTCCTAAGCTCCTGCAGGTGCTGGAGGCCTGGCTGACCAGTTCCTTTCCCTTGAAGGAGGGCCTAAGGCCTATTCGACTGGAGAGAGCACACCGGCTAGGCCGAGAACAAGCAAGAGAGGCGAGGCCTCGCATGGTAATAGCCAAACTTTTAAACTATAACCATAAAGTGGAAATCTTGCGCAAATATAAACAACTTCGGGAGACTTTAGCATTTGAGGAGTCTGAGGTGCGCATTTTCCAGGACTACTCTGTGGCCCTCACAGAGCGCAGGAAGCAATTCGATCCACTTTGCTCCTCTTTGCCTGAAAAAAAAATACGCTTTCTCTTTTTATATCCAGCCACTTTGAAAATTTACCATCAGGGACGCTGGCAGGTATTTGAGGCGGCCCTTTATGTGAACACTCAGGTGTTGCCCCAGTCGGACCTTACATGAAAGAGCACATGGTGTGCTTATTGTTTGTCACATGCTCCTGTGTGCCTGTGGCATTGTGGATGCACCGGGATCTCCTGGTTTGGGGGAAGCCTGGATCTCAGATAATATGGCTGTTACTTGCTATTCTGGTTTAAGTTTGTTTACAATTTTGTGTTTTTTCCTGTTCTAGTTCAGAAATTGATATACTGTATATTTGAGCTCATCCTAACGTTCATTTGCTCTGCAGACTGCTCTTATGACTATTGTATTTACTGTATGGGAACTCGGGGCCCGGAGTGGCATTGTTTTGTGATCTTTCACACCTTTGGGACCGCCTAGGGCGAACCTGAGGCTGTGACCACAACCATGCAATTGGGGAGAAGGTTGGGAAGGGAGGGGAGGTTGGGGTTCCAGGGGGGGGAGTCCTTGGCCTACGTGGTTGCTGCTGGTATTCTTTCAAATATTGAGAAGGGTGGGATCAGACCCTGCTGCGAGACTCCTGCACCTGACATTTACCATGGTACTGGTGCTGCTCAGGCAGGTCCTGAGCGTCATGTGGCTGCTCTGGGTATGGCTGGGAACCCGGGGTGGATTTTTTCCGCACTTAGCATTTTATATGTTTGTACTAGCCCCTTTCATACCTGCTGGCTAACACTTTGAGAATAGTATCCTGGAATGTTTCGGGCATTACCTCTCCCATAAAACGAACAAAAATTTTAACACAGCTCAAACGACATAAGGTTGACATAGCCTGTCTGCAAGAAACCCGACTTACAGACTTGAAACATCAGAAATTGAGGAGGTCCTGGGTAGCCGCAGTGCATGCAGCATCTTCAACTCATAAG
Source organism: Geotrypetes seraphini (assembly GCF_902459505.1). Taxonomy (NCBI): domain Eukaryota; kingdom Metazoa; phylum Chordata; class Amphibia; order Gymnophiona; family Dermophiidae; genus Geotrypetes; species Geotrypetes seraphini. The sequence continues at coordinate 108,040,052 of NC_047092.1, read as the reverse complement.
CGGGCAGGGGTGGCGATACTGATTAGTAAGACATTGCCTTACACTGCGAAAGTAGTAGCCTAGGACCCACAGGGCCGCTACCTCTTGCTGCAGTTGTCAGTAGGCACATATTCCTTTTACTTGATGAATGTATATGCACCTAATACCTATGACCATTCCTTCTTTGAGGGTCTAACTGCCATGCTTCTTGGGCGTGTTACTGATCCGGTATACATTGCAGGGGATTTCAGTCAGGTGTTTGTCCCTACTTGTGATCGTTCTCAGCCGGGACCTGGTGCGAGTATATCTCACACCAGAGGCCTGCCCTATCTTTGCGCCACTTTAGATCTGGTGGACCCGTGGAGAATTCTCCATACCACTGAACGGGATTACACACACCGCTCCAGAGTACATAACACACAATCTAGGATAGATTACATCCTTACCACGCGCAGAGCATTTCTAAATGTGGATGCAGCGGTAATAGGCCCGGCGGTGATTTCAGATCACGCGATGATCTGGCTAGATGTGAATGTGGGCTTCGGTTTACGCGGACCTGTACGTTGGCGCTTCCCTAGTTATCTATTTTCTGATGACCATTTCAAAACATACCTAACGACTAAATGGGGTGAATTCCTAGATTTTAATGGTCAGCATAGCAATGATCCGACACTGTTTTGGAGCACGGCTAGGGTGGTGCTCAGAGGAGATTGTATAGCTTATGTAATAGCGCGTAATCGCCGTTTGTCCCGGGGAATACTGTGGTTGGAAAAAGAACTAGCAAGCGCTAAGCATCAGTATACCCTGTTCCCGACCCGCCACGCTAGGGAACACTTAGCTTCCGTGGAAATGACCCTCAACTCCTATATACATGAGCGCACGGTGAAAATGCTCTTGTATCAAAAATTTTGCTACCATTGCTATGGAAATCGGGCAGGGAAGTTATTAGCCCGCTTGACTTCCCAGGTGCGGGGTCACCGTTATGTTTTGGGATTGAGGGATAGTACGGGCCAATTTCAACACACTACTGAACACATTGCACAAATTTTTCAGTCCCACTTTGGGAAGATATATTGGCGCCGGGACTCGGGAACTGAACCCCTTATTAAGGACTATTTCACGGATTCCGGTTTACAGCCTCTCTCTGACTCGGATGTTAGGTTTCTTAATACACCCCTCACCCCTAAAGAACTACATAAAGCTATCCGCAATCAACGAAATTTTTCGACTCCAGGGCCGGATGGCTTTATGGCAGAATTTTATAAACTGCTCTCAGGGCAGCTTAGTCCTTTTTTAAGGGACTATTACTCCCAGGTAATCCAGGATGAACATTTCCCAGGAGAAGCGAATGAGGCTTTAATCACGTTGATATTGAAGCGTGGCAAAGACAGTTCAGCTCCCGAGCCCTATCGTCCAATTTCTTTGCTGAATGTAGACATCAAAATTCTGTCCAAAATCTTAGCTGATAGATTAGCGACCCTTCTCCCCGATGTGATTACATCCACACAAGTCGGCTTTGTATAGTGTAGACCAGTGTTTTGTGCCGCGAGATGTTGCCTGGTGTGCCGCAGGGCCGCCGGACCCGGAGCTGACAGGGGGCCCGAGGCAGGGGCGCCAGTAGCTCGCCAAGGCAAAGTGAGTCGATCACCCAGGACTCACTTTGTCTTGGCGATCTAATCTATCGAGCCGATAAGTCTTCTTCTCCCCGACGTCAATTCTGCAGTCGGAGAGGAAGTTCGGGCCAGCCAATCGCTGCCTGGCTGGGCGGAACTTCCTCTCCGATTGCAGAATTGACGTCAGGGAGAGCATGCGTCAGCGTCGGCTTTGGGGCCTGTTATCCATTGGTGGGTCTTGTTCCCCGATGGCAGCGGCAGTGGCTTGGGGAACGGCAGGGAGAAAGAAAGAAAGGGGGCAGGCAGGGAAACAGAAGGAAAGAAGAGAAACAGAAAAAAAGAAAGAAAGGTCAGGGAGAGAGGAAGAAAAAGTTGGGGGAGGGAATGAGGTGTGGAGGAGAGAAAGCATACAGGCTGATAGAAGGGAAGAAAGATTGGATGCACAGTCAGCAGAAGAAAGTGCAACCAGAAATCACCAGACAAGGTAGGAAAAATGATTTTATTTTAAATTTAGCAAAGTGGAGGCAGTATTACCACAGTTTTCAAAGGAATTTGCCCAAATAACTTAATAGTTAACTGGGTAAATTCCCAGAGATGAAAACTTCCCTTCACTTACTATGCACATTTCTGCTGTCTATATTTTACAATATGGTCACCTTTTACTAAACCGCAATAGTGGTTTTTAGCGCAGGGAGCCTATGAGCGTCAAGAGCAGCGCTGGACATTCAGCGCAGCTCCCTGCGCTAAAAACTGCTATTGTGGTTTAATAAAAAGGATGGAGGGTATATTTGTCTATTTTTGTATGCTATAAAAACCAAATACAGAGAGAGACTGAGAGCTGTTGACGAAGAGCTACATGTGTGTCTTTCTTCGATTCCAGCCAGAATATCAGCTTTGTGTTCAGCCAAACAGGCCCAGGTTTCGCACTGAATAAAGTATTTTATAATTTTTATTTCGTAATAAAGTAATTATAAAATACTTTCTTTGTGTTTATTTGATTCCTATTCAAGAGAATTACTTTATATATAGTCAATATAGGCAGAGAGTTAAATTTTTTAACATTTTCTAATGGTGGTTTGCCTCGTGATTTTTTTCATGAAACAAGTGTGCCTTTGCCCAAAAAAGGTTGAAAAACACTGGTGTAGACAAGCAGTACACAATGTATGTAAAACATTGATAGCCTTAGCGCACACGCAATTCCATCACACTCCTATGCTTCTACTCAGTTTGGATGCGGCACAGGCGTTCGACCAGGTCAATTGGATGTACCTCTTTGAAGTGCTAAATTGTATGGGGATATCTGGCTGGTTCGCCTCGGCATTATGCACTTTATATTCCACTCCAACAGCAAGACTACTTGTCAATGACATTAATACTGACCCAATACCTATTAAGAGGGGAACTCGACAGGTCTGTCCCCTGTCACCCCTCTTATTTCTATTGTACCTCGAACCCTTTCTTCGTACAGTGTCTCAGGACCCCGACATAGTGGTTGTGGACTTCGGGACTCATTCACTCAAAGTGTTGGCCTTTGCAGATGACCTATTATTTTTGCTAACTGACCCCGCTCACTCTGTTCGATATTTATTGTAAGCGCTTGACGAATTCAACTTTTATTCGGGATTTACGTTGAACTACCAGAAATCTATGGCCCTAGCTAGCCCCATGACACTACAACAGACATGGAGCGGTCACTTCCCATTTACGTGGGCTCAGACTTCAATTCGCTATTTGGGGGTACAGATCCCCCGAGACCTTATGGCCCTATACTCCAGCAATATCACCCCATTGCTTCAAGACACCTCACAACATCTACAGAATTGGTCCACTTTTCCCTTATCGGTGGCGGGCCGGGTAGCCCTTTTTAATATGGTGCTCTTTCCCAAATGGTTATATCGCTTCCAGGTTTTACCTCTGCTGCAGTCCCATGCCCATAACATTTGTTTAACGAAAGATCTACAGTGTTTTCTATGCGGTGGTAAGCGACCACGTATGCCCTTGCTACGGATGGGTCTGCCCAGGAATAGGGGGGGGGGGGCTATGGTTTATTAAATGTACGTTGGTATGCTATGGCTTGTCAGATGAGACATAAGAACATAAGAACATAAGAAATGCCATCTCCGGATCAGACCTTCGGTCCATCAAGTCCGGCGATCCGCACACGCGGAGGCCCTGCCAGGTGTACACCTGTCGTAATTTATAGTCCACCATATCCTTACATGCCTCTCTTAAGGAGATATGCATCTAGTTTGCTCTTGAAGCCTAGGACGGTCGATTCCGCAATAATCTCATCTGGGAGGGCATTCCAGGTGTCAACCACTCTCTGAGTGAAGCAGAACTTCCAGACATTAGTCCTGAACCTGTCCCCCCTTAGCTTCATTACATGTCCTCTAGTCCGTGTCAAATTGGACAACGTAAATAATCTTCTCTGCTCTATTTTGTCGATTCCTTTCAGTATTTTGAAGGTCTCGATCATATCCCCACGCAGTCTCCTTTTCTCAAGGGAGAATAATCCTAGTGTTATAAGTCTGTCCTCGTATTCCAGTTTTTCCATACCCTTCACCAGTTTTGTTGCTCGTCTCTGCACCCTCTCCATCAGTTTTATATCCTTCTTTAGGTAGGGAGACCAATGTTGGACGCAGTATTCCAAGTGTGGTCTGACCATTGCCCTATAAAGCGGCATTATAACTTTCTCCGATCTACTCGAGATTCCTTTCTTTATCATGCCCAACATTCTATTTGCCTTCTTTGCCGCTGCCGCGCATTGTGCCGACGGCTTCAGGGTCCTATCTATCAGTACACCCAGGTCCTTTTCTTGTTCACTCTTCCCCAGAGTTGCACCTGACATTGTATACTCGTATTCCTTATTCTTATTTCCTAAATGCATTACCTTGCATTTCTCCACATTGAACTTCATCTGCCATTTCTCCGCCCATGTTTCTAACCGACACAAGTCGGTTAGAAACATATTAATGATTGGTTTAGAGGAACATCTGATTTTTCTGCTACACCACTGGAGTTATCTTTGCTGGCTCCGTTCCATGTGAGCTATTTTCTACATGTAGCGGATCCAAGGATGCGTCCTTTGGTGTCTCATTACCCCATTTTTACACTGGCCAGAAGGACATGGAGATGGGTCTGTAAAACAGCCAAATTGTCTTCTAGGGTGTCTTTATATTTGCCTATACTGGGCAATGGAGCTTTCCAGCCAGGCATGCAAAATGCCACCTTTCTTAGGTGGCAAGCACAAAGTCTACAATATCTTTTTCACCTGTTTTCAGAGGAGGGGAGCCTGGTCACATTTGCCGAGCTGCAACGAATTTTTGACCTACAGGCTAATGATCTCTTCGCCTATTACTAGATCCGTCACTATGTTCAGTCCCTCCCAGTGGCTGCCCTTACTGAAGTCTGCAGGGAGGCGCTTTCGGAACTCTTCAGCCTTTCAGCCCAACAGAGGATTCCTCTACGATTTCATATTGTGGAGATCCGGGATTGCAACTAAGTACGAATCTGGATATATTAGCGACAGTGTGGGCTAAGGATTTGAATTGCCAGTTGACTGCTCAACAGTTACAACAGGTCCTGAAGAACATTCAGAAGGTGTCACCCAATATTACTCACTGAGAAATGCAATTGAAAATTGTTCTTAGACTTTACATTCCACCGGAACGTGCAGCCCGGATGGGGATTACTGCGTCGCATTCTTGCCCGAAATGCAATCAGGCTCACGCATCTTTGAGTCACATGTTTTGGGCCTGCCCCGCAATCCAACAGTTTTGGAGACATCTTGGCCTATATACCACATCGCTTTGGGGAAGGCGATAGCTTCCGCAACCGAGGGCGTTATTTGGATTTTATAATATAGCCTCGCCCAAACCCAGGGGAATGTCAGCATTTATCTCCAGAGCTCTTTTGATGGGAAAAAAAGCCATCCTCACCACCTGGCTCTCCCGTGATCCCCCGTCATATGCATAATGGAGATCCCTAATGATAGTGCACGCAACACTGGAGAGACGCATGGTGGGAGATTTTACTCATGGCCCGGGTCGCAAATTTTGTCAGGTGTGGGAGCACTTCTGGCAGGACCTCACACCGCGTGCTCGCAGTAGACATTTGAATCTTTAAGATTTTATTCCCACTCTCAGCTGTTGTACTGGCCATGGATTCTTGGGAAGGGGAGGGGAGGGGGGGATGGGAGGGGAACTGATTATATTGTTGAAAATGTTATTTCCTGAATGGTACTACTGTTTGTATTGGCTTCTTACTGCTGGAATAATAAAAATCATTTAAACATAAAAGCATCCCATAAGGTTTCAAATGAGATTTCTTCTGTGTTATTAATTTGAAAATATTCATTAATTTTTAATTGAAAATCTTCACAGAATTTTGAATCCGCAAGCAATGCATTATCAAATCTTCATATTGGTCTACTACTGTCATTATTAATGAAATTAAATTTAACCCACACCCCACCATGATCAGATAAAATAATTGTATCAATGGAGGCCTGTGTAACCTGCTGTACTAAATAATCCGAAATAAAACATAATCAATTCTTGAAAAAGATTTATGAACATGGGAACAAAAAGAAAATTCTCGATCATTAAAATGAAGTATTCGCCATATATCTTTCAAATTACAAGATTGCACAAAATTCTCTAATCCTAACAATTTCATGATTTTACTGGGTTTTTTATCCATTACAGAATCCATAACAGCATTAAAATCCCCACCACCACTAAATTAGAAGCAGCCAGTGGTAATACTAACTGTTGCAGGGTCTTAAAAAACTCAATTTGGTTCGAATTAGGGGCATACACATTAGAAAGCGCCATAGTAGTATTGCCCATGCTCATATCTACGTGTAACCACCTTTCCAATGGATCTGAAGCTACTATATTAAATAATGCATTACAATTTTTACTTACTATAATAGCTACCCCAGCCTTTTTCCTCATAGCAGGGGCAAAGAAACAGTGCTTCACCCAATTACCTTCCAACTTTTTAGATTCTCCAGCGGACAAGTGTGTCTCTTGAAGAAAACATATATCCGCGTTCTGTTGTTTTAGGTATAATAATATCTTTTTCCTTTTAACCGGATAATGAGGCCATTAACATATAATGATAAAATTTTAAAATCCATAATATTATTTTATCACTCTATCAATAAATATCCAGAAAATTACAAAACCTTTAATAACTAATATATAATCATTTCCCCCAGAATTAAAACTAAACCACCCCCCCTTCAAATTCTCTCCCTCCCATTCCCCTCCCTACTCCCACCCATCCCTCCCAAATTAATAATGCAAACTTGGAAACGCACATATAGAATCAGGTGACAAAAAGCTTTCATCAGGCTAAAATCATAAACATCATTTATAAAACATAAGCTACACTAATAATATAATATAAATCAAATATTATATAAAATCTAGTTTTAATTTCTTTTTTATATATATATATAAAAAAGTGCAGAGTAGACCAAAAAGCGGAAACTCATGAGCTGCTGCACAAATGTTCTTCTTCTCTATAATAAGTTCTGCAGGCATCCACATCCTAGTATTTATCATGTAACAGTACTGACATGCAGAAATGTGTGATCAGGTTTTTGATATTGCTATTTGCAGCATAATAGTCATAGAGGACTCTAGCTTTCCTACTTCCACTGTAAGCTTTCAGTTCAGTGAAGTCTGAAGCAACAGGCAGCGGAGTAGACACGGAGACAAAGGGGGTTGAAACATTTTGCACAGAGGACAAAGATTAATTATTGTTCAACCAGAACAGGGGTGCCCACACTTTTTGGGCTTGCGAGCTACTTTTTAAATGACCAAGTCAAAATGATCTACCAACAATAAAATAAAAAAAAACCACAAAGCACACTGTATGCATAGAAAATGTTAATCATCATTCCTATTCCAGGGTTTTTCAAAGAGGTCAAAGCAGATGACTCTAAGCACTATCACCTCAGTAACAACCATACAAAAATAGACAAATATACCCCCTCCCTTTTTACTAAACCACGATAGCAGTTTTTAGCGCAGGGAGCTGCGCTGAATGCCCAGCGCTGCTCTCGACACTCATAGGCTCCCTGCGCTAAAAACCTCTATTGCGGTTTAGTAAAAGGGGACCTTAGTGTAAAATATAGACAGCAGATATAAATTCAGATACATTTTGATCACTAAATTTAAAATAAAATCATTTTCCCTACCTTGTCTGGTGATTTCATGAGTCTCTGGTTGCACTTTCTTCTTCTGACTGTGCATACAATCTTTCTTCCCTTCTTTTAGCCTGTATGCTTCTTCTCCTCCAGACCTCATTCCTTCCCCCCAACTTTTCCTTCCTCTTCTCTGCCCTTTCTTTCTCTCTGCCTCCCTTTCTTTTTTTTCTGTTTCTCTTCTTTCCTTCTTTCTCCCTGCCCTCCCCCAAGCCACTGCCACTGCCATTACCATCGGGGACCAGGACCCAAACGCCACCAATAACAGGCCCCAAGCTCTCCCTGCTTCGGCCAACCAGCATTCCTCTCCCCGACGTCAATTCTGCCGTCGGGAAGAGGAAGGCTGATCAGCCCAAGATCGTGATCAACCTATTGGGGGAAATGCTGCCGGGTCCTGCCTTCGCAGAAACAGAAAGGAGGCAGGACCCGGTAGGAAGAAGAACAAATGCTTCACTAACCTGTCTCCCGCATTAGCCCGTAGCGAACGCTTGCTTCAGGGCTCTCAACATGTGCGTGCAGGCTTCCCTTCTCCCCCCCCCCCGGACATAACTTCCGGTTTCGGAGGAAAGAGAAGAGAAGCCTGCACGCACACGTTAGAGCCCGGAGCATAAGTTCGCTAGGGGCTGAAATCTCCAAGCCGTTTTTGGGGTTTTTTTTTTTTAATGTTCAGCAGCGGCAGATGACAGCTGGGCGGACCGCCCAGCTAAAAGGCCCTAGGGAGAACACTGGAGAGGAAGGCTGATCGGCCCGTAGATCAGGACGGCAACACGAGTGCGATCGACTCGAGTTGCCTTCCTGAGCTACTGGTCGATCGCGATCGACGCGTTGGGCACCCCTGAACCAGAAGTTAAAAGGAAAGATTCCAAGCCGTTTCTGGAGATCCACTGTACATAATATGTCATCTGAGCTTCTACAAAGTCATTCAGACAACAGAGATGATGTGCATGCGTACTGTTAATTCCATCTACAAGAAGTCTGGTAATCTCTGCTTGACTGTCAAATTCACTCTGAATTATTCTTTAATCCTGTTCAGATGCTGCTTTGGCTTCTGCAGCTCGAGCTTTCTTTAATCTGGCTTTCACTTCATCTAAATCCAGTCTCTTATTTTAAAACAATTTGTGTTCTTTAGAAATAATTTTATAGTTTCCTTGGATTTGGATTTGGCTGTAATAAGACTTCTGTCTGCTTCATAATTTTCAATCCATTGCTTAGTGCACTCCAGGTAGGCATCCAATTCTGTTTTCTCTGCTTGACCAAACTTCTTTTCTGTAAAGTGCCCCGCGCGGCTAAGGAAGGCGCCAGCGTCAGCCACCATTTTCATTAAACATTGAAGTCATTAATGTTCACAGCTGATGGAAAGCGCTCTCTGAAGTCAGCGAGACTGCATCCAATTCTGAAGTGCCGAGTAGGCTAGAAAGATGACATCAGTATAAACCAGCACTACAAAGAGTGTAAAAAGCAGGAACCCATAAGCTGCTGCACAATGCCTGGAACTTCACACTAGCCCAGCTTGCTGTGTTCCTCTATTACAGCTGTCATCACCATATCCACCCTCAGACCGATAAAGGGCAGGAAATGTTAACTAAGACTGCCCTGTCTGCTGCAGGGAGCCAAGGTTCAGGAATTAGAGTCAGTCACTCTTAGTTTATGTTTTAACTATTATAATCACATCAAGCAGAGATCTCAGAATGTTCATTCACATCAATATCCTCTGAAAATTCTAGCATGTGAAATGATGTAATCATAGAATTTTGCATCCACATCCTTCCAATCAGTTCCATCAGAATTTCAAATCAGTTCAAATTCAAACGGTAACCCCCAAAGATAAAATTCCTACAAAATAACTTATATCAGAATCAAAATAAAACAAAGAGAAAAGCAAAGAAGAGAGAGAGAAAAAATTCTCAAATAAAATGACCTACTGCATTCCAGCTGCAAAAATACAATCACAGTTCATATAGTCATAGGCTGATCACATTGCTCCAAAAACTCTTTTAATTTCAATGGATCATCAAAGTTTGAAGTTTTATTTGCAAAAGTGACCCGCATGATTGCTGGGTATATCAAACCATACCTGGCTCCAATCGACCTAAGTTGTGGCCTTAATTCTAGTAATTTTTTCCTTTTGTAAGCCATTGCCTTTGCAAAATCCGGCACTATGTAGATTTTTGAATCCTGGCACTTCAAGTTCTTATTTTCTTTTGCCAGCCTAATAATTTCCTCAACATGTTGATAACGGAGCAGCTTAAAAATTAAAGGACGCAGTCCCTTTTGATTGTCAAATCTTTTAGTCGGTACCCTGTGCGCCCTTTCTAGTTCCAAAGGAAATTTAACTTTAAGAGGTAGAATTTTAGGCAAGAACTGCTCAAGAAAGGCAACGGGGTCATTTTTTTCTATCCCCTCCGGGTCCCCAATCAATCTTAAATTATTCCTTCTTTCTCGATTGGAACACTCCTCAAGATCTTTCTTTAATATTTCTATTTCTTTACAGTCCCTCTTGCACTGAACTATTTCCGTTTCTGCCTTTTCAACTCGTTTGTCTAATTGATCCACTTTGACATCCATTACCTGCAGACTGATTTTAAGCAAGCTTTGACATCCATTACCTGCAAGCTCTTCCTTAACTTCCTGAATGTTTTTTGCATTCTGTAAAACTATCTCCTTAATTTGCTGAAGCTCTTTAAAGATATCAATATCCTCTGAATCATCCGTTGGCAACGGAACTTTAAAGGGGGCTGCTGGCTCCATTTTTGACCTTTTTATTATACTTCCTCCCGCTGAATTAGCTTTTGTCAGCTTACCCGATGCCATTATACTTCAAATACTCGTCTTTTGAGATGATTTAAAAGATTTTTTTTGTAGCTTATTTAACAAATTAAGCCTTTTTCCACGGAGCAGTTCAGTCACCCGACCATTCTCTTACGCCTCCAAGCCACGCCCCCCATTTTTCATTTCATGAATCCATTGTCACTATGAAAAGAATCTTTATTGTCTGTTATTACTGCATGCAGATAATACTGTTTAATTTAATGGATAAATGCCCTACCCCCCACTCAAAGGCACAAGACGCAAAAAACTATATGACAACCTACTTGCTACACAGGCCGCGAAAATTGACCCCACCATCTCCAAGTTGCTGATCACAACTACTGACTATAAAGCGTTTCAAAAAGATATCAAAACCATACTATTCAAAAAACACATCCCAACAATATAATCTACCATCATCTTCTATCCCCTTCGCAACTTCTTGCAATTCCTCTCCACAGGCAACATCTAATTTAGTCGCAATTGACGATAAGTCAATTCATATCCGGAAACATTGTAACCACCAAATATCTCAAAACGTCAGATATATCAACTTAAAACCAGAATCTAGCTTTTCTGCAATGTAAAGTTATGCTATGTAAAATAATGTAATGTAAGTTATGCAAGTACTGTAAAGATAATGTAAAGTAATGCAAAGTAATTCCACGTAAAGTTATGTACGAAAAGTTATGTAAAGTAAGGTATGCAAAGTTTGCAAAGTAATGTAAAGAATTGTATTGTCATCGCCTGGAAATGACCAGCCATCTTCTAATGTAATCCGCTTAGAACCGCAAGGCACAAGCGGAATAGAAATCACTAATGTAATGTAAATGCATTCAGCAGTGTTTTAAAGATTAAAATCAGTCTTTACATACTAACATGCTATGTATTGGAATACTAATAATTGTTAAGTTCATATTATAGCTAATATTAACATGTCTTGGCATCTTGTTAGTTAATAAATACAAATAAAGCAAAACATAAAGAAAACAAAGATGCCATAATTTTTATTGAACATACATTTCTGACTGGCTTCTTTAAAACAGCACAATTTCTTGATGACATCATAAAAATTTCCAGGTACAACTCAAAAGTGATTTTCATATGAAAATATAATCCTTGGCCTAAACCTTAGTGTAAAATAGACAGATTTTGTCATCTTATTTTTTGGTTTGACCCACAGGAAAAAAATGTTATGTCATAGACCCACCTCCAGTGACAGAGTTTAAAAACTATTTAGATGTTCCAACTGAAACTTTTAATAGCCAGGGAATCTTTATTTTCTTCTCATTTACTTTAACTTTGTTCAGCTGGTTAACACCATCTATTCTCCCAAAAGCTTGATATCTTGCCAACTGATGGACTACTTGAGCTGCAAGTTTGTGGATAGGTGGCTAATAGTGCTTTATAATATTTATAAATTATATTTGGTTTTTCTGATCAGGAGCAATGGGGGACTCTAAACATTATTAAAAACAGGTTATAACCTTATTATCCCAAGACAAGCAGGCAGGTATTCTCACTAGTGGGTGACATCATCCAACGGAGCCCCGATGCGGACATCTCACAAGCATACTTACTTGTAGAAACTTTTAGAAGTTTCGAGTTGCCCACACCGCGCATGCGCGAGTGCCTTCCCGCCCGATGCACTGGGCGTGTCTCATCAGTTCTTTCTCTTCCGCGGAGCTAAGTTTGCCTTTGAAACTCTGCGCGAAGTTCCTTTATTGTGCCTTCTGTGCCAGCGGGTTTGGGTTTTTTTGTGCTCATTCTCGTGGGCTCACGTTGCGTTTTGTTGTTTTTAAAAAAATTAAAAAAAATTTCATTTGATCGTTCGACCGGGCGGCGCCGCATGGCCGGGCCCCGCGGCTTCGACCTTGCGGCGGAGCTTTTTCGGCCTATGTCTCGGCCTGTTACCGGTTTTAAAAAGTGTGTCAAGTGCCAGCGCGCGATTTCGCTGACGGACCCGCATCGACGCTGTCTTCAGTGTCTCGGGCCTCAACACCTTCCGAAATCGTGCCGGCCTTGCTCCACATTTACAGCACGTGCTTTTAAGCATTGCTGTATTTTGTGGGAGTTGCTGTTTAGCATGGAGGCGTCCCCGGTGCTGCCCTCTTCACAGAACACCACGCCTTCGACTTCCGATTCTGCATCTTCGGCCTCGAGTCTGCTCAAGCCTGCCTTGTTCGTGCCGGCTTCAACTCCGACGCATGCTGCGGTGCCTTCTGATGTCTCTTCAGGTCAGGTAGTGCAGCCTCCCATCCCTCCAGTAGTGCTTAAGATGCCCACGGCATCTAAATCCAAGCCCCCTGGCGGCCGAGTGACCGATGTCCGTGCGGGAGGTCCCATTGCTGATGCGGATCCCTCTTTGCCTGCGTCGTTCCACGCCCTGATGGAGAAGCGATTTGTCGAGCTCTTTACCAAAATTGGGCCGACGCTTCTCTCCCAGATCCAGCCTGGGCACGCGGGGTCGAGCCGCCTCCGGTGCCTCCTCGGCGCACACTCTCGCTGCTGGGAGCAGAGTCTCGGCGAGTGTCTGGTCTGGCTTCGGGGCATGTCTCGCAAGGAGCAGAGGCTTTGCCCATGCCACCTTTGGAACCGATACCCTCGATGCATGACTTGCCTGGCCCGGACCCTTCCTCCGCGATGCCAGGCTTCGAACCTTGGGGAGCGCCTCGGGGGGGCCTCTGATGCTTCGATCCTCAGCCTCCAGTCGCATCTACTCGGTGGCTGCCTCGTCTGGGCGTCGCTCGCTTCGTCGCTCGAGGCCTTCTCGACACAGCTCCAGTTGTCGATCGAGGCATTCATCGAGGCATTCGTCGAGACACGCCTCGCCTCATCGGAAGCAACCTTTCAGGGAGTTTTCCCCGGAGTACTCGCCCCCTCCTCCTATGCCGGAACTCGAGGACTGCGGGTGTTCGTTCTCTCCGTGCCGGTCCTCGGCATCGGCAGACCAGGCCGCCTCGTCTTCTTCGAGCCCACCTCGAGGCCCAGCCCTGGCGGACCAGTTGTCATTTTCATCCTTCCTGAGGCAGATGGTGGTGGATCTGGATATCACCCTGGATTCGGGTTCCAAGTTCTCGAAGGAGTATCTGGAGACGATGAATCTTCCTCAACCTCCTGCCGAGTCTCTACGCCTGCCTCTACATAAGCTTCTGGACCAGACTTTCATGAGATGCTTCGAGACCCCATAATCCATCCCGGGGAAGTTGGATGCTCGATACCGCACAGTGCACCATAAGGGCTTCGACGGGACACAGCTCTCGCACCAATCCTTCTTGGTTGAATCCTTTCTGAAGCGGTCTCATCCCTCCCAGGTCAATGCTTCCACTCCGCCTGGCCGGGAGGGCAAAACCATGGACAGATTTGGCAGGCGCATCTACCAGAACTCGATGATGGCTTCTCGAGTCCTGAATTACAGCTTTCATTTTGCAACATACTTTGAGTTTTTTCTATCCATTCTTCAAAAGTTTTTGCCTTATCTGGACTCTCAGGCTCGCTTCGAGTACTCGGAGGTGCTGGCATCATTGTCCCAACTCTGCCTGCAGATGATGCAATCGTCTTACGACGCCTTTGAGCTCTCGGCCAGAGCAGCTGCTTGTTCGGTGGCCATGAGACGCTTGGCATGGCTTCGCACCATTGATATAGACCCGAATCTCCAGGACCGGCTGGCGAACGTTCCCTGTGCGGGAGCGGACCTTTTCGACAAGTCCATCGAGGCGGCAACGGAGAAGCTGTCCAAACATGAAAAATCTTTTCAGTCTATTCTCCGCCAGAAGCCCAAGCCTGCTATTTCTCATCCGTCTCATCCGCCTATGATTTATCAGAGGCGCTACCCACCGAAGCAGGCCCCCGCCATTCTGCCGCCGGTGAAGAGGCATCATCAGCAGAAGCCCCAGCAAAAACCTCAGCCTTCTGCTGTCCCTAAGGCTCCCCAGCCTTTTTGACTGTCTCGTAGGGAGCATAACTTCCATCGTTCTGCCCTCCCCGCTTTTTCCCATCGGAGGTCGTCTCCATCATTTTTACCATCGATGGACGGCTATTACCACCGACCTCTGGGTCCTTTCCATCGTAAGAGAGGGATACTCTCTTCAGTTCCATCATGTTCCTCCGGAGCATCCGCCAAGAGAGTATCCTTCCAACTTAACCCAGACCGCCCTTCTTCTTCGGGAAGCCCAGGCTTTACTCCGGCTTCGGGCTGTCGAGCCGGTCCCTGTGGACCAACAGAACAAGGGATTTTACTCCCGGTACTTCCTTGTCCCAAAGAAGACGGGCGACCTGCGTCCTATTTTGGACCTCAGGGTGCTCAACAAGTTCCTGGTCAGGGAGAAGTTTCGCATGTTGACCCTGGCTTCTCTCTATCCCCTCCTCGAGCAGAATGACTAGTTATGCTCCCTGGATCTCAAGGAGGCCTACACTCATATTCCCATCCATCCGACCTCCCGTCAATACCTCCAATTTCTGGTGGGACACTTTCATCTTCAGTACAGAGTACTTCCCTTCGGCCTAGCTTCGTCTCCCAGAGTCTTCACCAAGTGCCTGGTTGTGGTGGCTGCAGCACTCAGGAACCATGGTCTGCAGGTGTTTCCCTACCTCGACGACTGGATCATCAAGGATTCCACGTCTCAGGGGGCCGTCCGGGCCACTCAGAGGACAATCTGGTTTCTACAGAGTCTGGGATTCGAGATCAACTTTCCCAAATCCCATCTTCAACCTTCACAGACTCTCCCCTTCATTGGAGCTGTTCTGGATACTATTCAACTCAGAGCGTTCCTTCCGCCTCAGCGCCTGGCGGCTCTTCTCCATCTTTGTCGCTCGGTCTCTTCTCGCCCATCCATCTCGGCGAGACACATGATGGTGCTCCTGGGGCACATGGCCTCACATGTTCACGTGACTCCTTTTGCCAGACTTCACCTGCGGATTCCTCAGTGGACCCTGGCTTCTCAATGGTCGAAGATCTCTGACCCTCTGACTATTCACATTCAGGTCACTCCTGCTCTGCTGCAGTCGCTTCACTGGTGGATGCTCTCTTCCAATCTTTCCAGAGGTTTGCTGTTTCACATGCCTACCCATCAGAAGGTCCTCATGACCGACTCGTCGAATTATGCTTGGGGGGCTCATCTGGACGGTCTCCGCGCCCAGGGCTATTGGACGAGTGCGGATCGTCTGTACCATATCAATCTCCTGGAGCTCAGGGCGATTTTCCATGCTCTCACTGCTTTTCTGCATCTGCTTCACGACATGATGGTCCTCATTCGTACGGACAATCAGGTCGCCATGTATTATGTCAACAAGCAGGGAGGCACGGGATCGGCCTCCCTCTGTCAGGAAGCTCTGAAAGTTTGGGATTGGGCGATTTGCCACAATGCCTTCTTCAAAGCTGTCTACATTCAGGGGGCAGACAATGCCTTGTCAGACAACTTGAGTCGTCTTCTCCAGCCTCACGAATGGACACTCCATTCCTCGCCCCTTCATCAAGTCTTCTCCCTGTGGGGAACGCCTCAGATAGACCTCTTTACAGCTCCCCACAACTTCAAACTGCCTCGGTTCTGCTCCAGGATCTACAGCTCTCATCGTCTCGAGGCAGATGCTTTTCTTCTGGACTGGGGGAATCTCTTTCTGTATGCGTTTCCTCCTTTTCCTCTCATTCAAAAGATTCTGGTCAAGCTCAAGTCCAACCGGGCCACCATGATTCTGATTGCGCCTCGGTGGCCCAGACAACCTTGGTACTCCCTCCTTCTGCAACTCAGCCGCTGAGAGCCCTTCCTTCTGCCAGTGTTTCCATCTCTGCTTACGCAGCATCAGGGATCTCTGCTTCATCCCAACCTGCAGTCGCTACACCTGACAGCTTGGTTCCTCTCAGCGTGACTCCCCTTCAGTTTTCACCAGCTGTGCAGGATGTTTTGGAAGCTTCAAAGAAGCCTGCTACTAGAATATGCTATTCCCAGAAATGGACTAGATTCTCTACTTGGTGTTTTTCTCATCACAAGGAGCCTCAACATGCCCCCTTGTCCTCTGTTTTGGACTATCTTTTGCACCTGTCTCAATCTGGCCTCAAGTCTATATCGATCAGAGTCCATCTTAGTGCAATTGCTGCTTTCCACCAGCCTCTTCAAAGGAAACCTCTTTCTGCACATCCTGTGGTTTCCAGATTCATGAAAGGACTTTTCCATGTCAATCCTCCCCTCAAACCGCCTCCAGTGGTTTGGGACCTCAATGTTGTTCTTTCTCAACTTATGAAGCCTCCATTTGAACCTCTTAACAAGGCTCCTCTGAAATTTCTCACTTGTAAAGTGGTGTTTCTCATTGGCCTCACTTCTGCTCGTCGAGTGAGTGAACTTCAAGCATTGGTTGCGGATCCGCCCTTTACAGTGTTTCATCATGACAAGGTGGTCCTTCGCACTCATCCCAAATTCCTCCCCAAGGTGGTCTCGGAATTTCATCTGAATCAATCCATTGTTCTTCCTGTGTTTTTTCCAAAGCCTCATTCTCATCCTGGAGAATCAGCTCTTCACACTCTGGACTGTAAACGTGCTTTGGCTTTCTACCTGGAACGCACCAAGCCCCACAGAACTGCTCCTCAACTTTTCATCTCCTTCGATCCGAACAAGTTGGGGCGCCCTGTCTCTAAGCGCACCATCTCCAACTGGATGGCGGCTTGTATCTCTTTCTGCTATGCCCAGGCTGGTTTATCCCTTCACAGTAAAGTCACAGCCCATAAGGTCAGAGTAATGGCAGCCTCTGTAGCTTTCCTCAGATCGACACCGATTGAGGAGATTTGTAAAGCTGCCACTTGGTTCTCGGTTCATACCTTCACCTCACACTATTGTCTGGATACCTTCTCCAGATGGGATGGACAGTTTGGCCAAACAGTGTTACAAAATTTGTTCTCCTAAGTTGCCAACTCTCCCACCATCCCATTATGGTAAGCTTGGAGGTCACCCACTAGTGAGAATACCTGCCTGCTTGTCCTGGGATAAAGCAATGTTACTTACCCTAACAGTTGTTATTCAGGGACAGCAGGCAGCTATTCTCATGTCCCACCCACCTCTCCTGGGTTGGCTTCTCTGCTAGCTATCTGAACTGAGGAGACACGCCCGGTACATCGGGCAGGAAGGCACTCGCGCATGCGCGGTGTGGGCAACTCGAAACTTCTAAAAGTTTCTACAAGCAAGTATGCTTGTGAGATGTCCGCATCAGGGCTCCGTTGGATGACGCCACCCACTAGTGAGAATAGCTGCCTGCTGTCCCTGGATAACAACTGTTAAGTTAAGTAACATTGCTTTCTGGTGGACAGAATGGCATTGCTCTAAAAATCAATTGTCATTTTCAGCCAGTCAAGTACAGCAATAATACTTAGTTGTGGTTTACTTTCATATATGTTATACAGGAAAACCTCATTGATGCCAGTGAAGACAGTCAACTAGAAGCTGCCATTCAAGCTTCACTGCAGGAGACGCATTTTGATTCTAACACAGTCAAACAGGAAAGCCGCTCAGATGAGGAATCTGAATCAGAGCTCTTCTCTGGCAGCGAAGAGTTTATTTCTGTATGTGGGTCTGATGATGAAAATGATGTGGCAGAGCCAGAATGCTCCAGCAGGTCCAGGAAATCACCCCACAAAGATATGATGCACAAGAAAGAGGAAAACCGCAAAGCTCTGCCTCTGGCAAGGACAGAATCTGTGTTAATGGAGTCAAATCATAGAGGATCTACAGGCAGGGACAGTGAGATACCAGAGGAACCACCAGACAAGCCTGGCTGTGCAGGAGAAGGACTGCATGTAAATGGTGAGTTCAACCAGCTTACCTCTGGTATGACTGAAACTCTATGGCTGTCATCATTAACATGTCTCCTAGACAACTGCAGATATAACCTTAGAATTAGCAAACTTTTTTAAGGTTATGTCAACGTTCTCAGGAGTGTCTGTGTATAATATGGTACTTATTTTTATTTTATTTATTGGGGTTTATTTACTGCTTTTATGAAGAGACTCGCCCAATAATCAAGACAGTGTACAGCAAGTATAGCTTGACATAAAACTTAGAAGAAAGTGCAAAATTTACAAACATACTTGTGGTTTCAGTTTTTATTCCATTCATTATTTTCTGTGAAAACAGGATAGTTTTATCTCATTCACTGAAGGAAAAAGGAACAGGGGTTTTATAATAGTTTTTAAATGTAAAAATAGATTAATATTATACGTTTTGCTTATTTCTTGGTTGAATTATGACACCTCATATGCTGGGATTTCAAATAGTAATTCAAAATGTTTACAAACTTTATCAAATTCAGCTATTAAGAGAGCTAGAAAACATTTGCAATTCCCCCCCCCCCCCCCCCCCCCCGCGCTTTGGTTTTTTTTATTTTTTTTTACAAAGCTGTACAGCAAGGGTACCGAAGCCCATTAATTCCCAATGAGCTTTGGTGCTGTTACTGCAGCCTGCCACTGTAATTGGCTTTGTAAAAGAGGACCACATTAACTACTATTCAAACATTTTCATTGACTGTTTGGTATAGAATTAATTTTAAAATCCTGACTATAACTCACAAGGTTTTTTATTAGTATCAACCATCTTACATTTTCTCAGTGGAGAAGGGTAAATAGTGTAGTGCCGCAAGGATCTGTACTGGGGCTAGTGGTTAGAGCTACTGCTTCAGCACTCTGAAGTTGTGTAGGTTTAAATCCAACACTGCTTCTTGTGACCCTGGTAAGTCACTCAACCCTCCATTGCCCCAGGTACATTAGATAGATATTGAGCCCATCAGGACAAATAGGGAAAATGCTTGAGTACCTGATTTGTAAAAAACTGCTTAGATAACCTTGATAGGCAGTATATAAATACCTAAAATAAATAAATAAAATTATTTATAAATATCTGAAAATTGGAACTATGAGAGAGGTGATTAAATTTGCAGATGACACTAAATAGTTCAAAATTGTTAAAATGTGTACAGAGTGTCAAAAATTGCAGGCAGACCTTAGGAAATGGCATGTCCAAATGACAGATGAAATTTAATGTGGACAAATGCAAAGTGATGCATATTGGAAAGAATAAACCAAATCATGGTTACCAGATGCTAGGGTCCACCTTGGGGGTTAGCACCCAAAAATATCTGGGTGTTATTGTAGACAATATGATGAAACCTTCTGCCCAATGTGCGGCAGTAGCCAAAACAGGAATTATTTTAAAAAAGGGGATTGTTAACAAGACTCCATGGTGCAACCTCACCTTGAGTATTGCATTCAATTCTGGTCATCTTATCTCAAGAAAGATATAGCGGAACTAGAAAAGGTTCAAAGAAGAGCGACCAAGATGGTAAAATAAATGGAACTCCTCTCATATAAGGACAGGCAAAAAAAGATTAGGGCTCTTCAGCTTGGAAAAGAGACAACTAAGGGGAGATATGATTGAAGTGTACAAGATTCTGAGTGGTGTAGAATTGGGTATAGTGTGTCAATTTTTTACTCTGTCAAAAATTAAAAGGACTAGGGGATACTCGAAGTTACAAGGAAATACTTTTAAAACCAATAGGAAGAAATATTTTTTCACTCAGAGAATAGTTAAGCTGTGGAACACATTGCCAGAGGTTGTGGTAAGAGCGATTGACGTAGTTAGTTTTAAGAAAAGTTTGGACAATTTCCTGGAGGAAAAGTCCATAGTCTGTTTTTAAGACAGACGTGGGGGAAGCCACTGCTTGCCTTGGATCAGTAGCATGGAATGTTGCTACTGTTTTAGTTTTGGTCAGGTACTAGTGACCTAGATTGGCTACCGTGAAGATGAGCTACTGGGTTTGACCCAGTAAGACTATTCTCATGTTTTTATGTTCTCTTATTCCTTACAGTATGTTCCTAACATAATTTTAAGGTCTATGCATGATTATAGGAAGTGACTTGAGAGGAGTAATGTGGGCATAGCGACATTGGTGAAATATAAGGCATGCAGCAGAGTTCTGATCAGATTGAAGGGAGAGAGATGGTTTAGCGGAAGACCAGTGAGAAGCATGTTGCAGTAGTCTAGGCAAGAGGTAATGAGGGTATGGATGAGGGTCTTGGCAGTGCACTCAGAAAGGAAGGATCTGATTTTAGCGATATTGAAGAGAAAGAAATGACAGATTTTGACTGATTGAAACATAAGAAATGCCTTCACCGGATCAGACCGTGGTCCGGCGATCCGCGCACGCGGTGGCCCATTTAGGTTCTCCTCTTTGGAGACCCGGATTTCCCGTATCCCTCAATATGATTTGCAAGAAGGTGTGCATACAACTTGCGCTTGAAACTCGGAACAGTATTCTCCGCCACAACCTCCTCCGGGAGAGCATTCCAAGCGCCAACCACTCGCTGTGTGAAACAGAATTTCCTAACATTTGTCCTAAACCTGCTGCCACTCAGTTTCAGGCTATGACCCCTTGTCCGTGTCACCTCTGAAAATGTTAGTAATGCTGCTTCCTGGTCTATTTTATCAAAACCCTTTAATATTTTAAAAGTCTCTATCAAATCCCCTCGCAATCTTCTCTTCTCGAGAGTGAATAGTCCCAGTTTTATGAGGCGTTCTTCGTAGCTCAAATTTTCCATACCTTTGACTAGTTTCGTGGCTCGCCTCTGCACCCTCTCCAGCAGAGTTATATCCTTCTTAAGGTATGGAGACCAGTGCTGGACACAGTATTCCAAGTGAGGTCTGACCATCGCTCTGTAAAGTGGCATTATGACCTCTTCCGATCTGCTCGTGATCCCCTTCTTAATCATGCCCAACATCCTGCTTTCTTTCTTCGCCGCCGCCGCACATTGAGCCGAAGGCTTTAGGGTTCTGTCTATCAGTACCCCCAAATCCCTTTCTTGTTCGCATTTGGCTAATGTCACCCCCAACATCTTATACTCATGTTCTTTGTTTTTCTTTCCTAGATGCATCACCTTGCATTTGTCTATGTTAAAATTCATCTGCCACTTTTTCGCCCAAGTTTCCAGCTGGTCTAGATCCTTCTGGAGATCCTCGCAGTCCCCTAGAGAGCCAACCACCCGACATATTTTTGTATCATCTGCAAACTTTGTTACATTGCATGTTGTTTCCTCTTCAAGGTTGTTTATAAAAATATTAAATAAGATAGGCCCAAGAACCGAACCCTGGGGCACGCCGCTGGTCACTCTCTCCCAGTCCGAGAATTGCCCATTAATGCAAACCCTCTGCCTTCTGTTCTCGAGCCATTTTCCAATCCATCTGTGCACTTCTCCTCAGTAGTTTTCTCATAAGCCTTGCATGCGGAACCTTGTCAAACGCTTTCTGGAAATCCAAGTAAACTATATCCACTGGATTTCCACTATTCAATTGTTTGTTCACCTTTTCAAAGAATTGAAGTAAATTTGTCAGACATGACTTCCCTTTCCTAAAGCCGTGTTGACTAGCCCTTATTAAGTTGTAATCTTCCAAGTGTTGTACAATGTTGTCTTTAATTAGCGCTTCGATTATCTTCCCAGGAACTGATGTGAGACTCACAGGTCTGTAGTTTCCTGGTTCACCTCTTGATCCTTTTTTGAAAATTGGGATGACATTTGCTATCTTCCAGTCCACTGGTATTTGCCCGGTTTTAATTGACATGTTGGCTAAGGATTGCAATAGTTCACCAATTTCAACCTTAAGTTCCTTTAATACTCTTGGGTGAATTCCATCTGGTCCAGGGGATTTGTCACTTTTTAGTTTGTCAATTTGAAAGTATATCATGTCCAACTCCACTTCTACTGTTTCGAGGCTTTCCTCTATGCCTCCGGTGAATATCTTCCCTGTGTCTGGCATTGTTGTAGTGTCCTCATTTGTGAAGACAGAGGCAAAGAATGCATTTAACTTATCGGCTACTTGTTTGTCTTCTTTGATTGACCCTTTCCTTCCTTGGTCGTCAAGAGGGCCCACTGCCTCTCTTGCTGGTTTCTTTCCCTTTATATATCTAAAAAAGGGCTTGAAGTTTTTGGCTTCTTGCGCTATTTTTTCTTCATAAATTTTTTTGGCATCTCTTACCACTTTATGACACTTTTTCTGATCGATTTTGTGACAGTTCCAGGCCTCCACTGTTTTTTCCTGTTTCCATTTTTTAAACGAGTTCCTCTTCCCTTACTGCATCCTTAACCTCTTTGGATAACCAAGCTGGTTCACCTTTATTCTCTTTTCGCCTTCCTTTGGATATCTTTGGTATGTGGATATTCTGTGCTTCTATGATGATGGTGTTTTTCAGTAGAGACCATGCTTGCTCAACTGTTTGGATTTCTGCTTTGCGCTTCTTGAGCCGTTTTCTAACCATGGTTCTCATGCTGTTGTAATTCCCTTTTTTGAAGTTAAAGGTCGTGGCTTTAGTCTTGATTGGTTTCCCCCTTCCGATGCCAATGGTATAATTGATCATATTGTGATCACTTGTCCCCAGCGGGGCCGTAACTTCTACATCTGCTGTCTTCCCAGTAATGCCATTTATGACCAAGTCAAGGATTGCATTTCCTCTTGTCGGTTCTCCTACCATTTGTTCAAGGAAGCAATCTCCTATCAATTCTAGGAATTTTATCTCCCTGCCGCAGCTTGACGTTCCCAAATTCCAGTTTATCCCCGGAAAGTTGAAGTCTCCCATGATCGTTACATTTCCTGATCTACATCTACGACTAATTTCTTCCATCATTTCTTTGTCTGTTTCCTCATTCTGTCCCGGGGGTCGATAATAGAGGCCAATTCGTGTATCTGCTTCTTTTTGTCCATGGAATCTTCAACCAGAGGGACTCTAGTTTAACATTAGCTTCTGTTTCTCCATCCCTAACAGACTCTATTTCCTCATGGACGTACAGGGCAATACCTCCCCCTTTTTGCCCAATTCTATCTTTTCTGTATAGTTTATATCCTTGCAATGCTGTGTCCCATTCATTTTCTTCATTCCACCATGTTTCTGTTATTCCTATGATATCCAGTTGTTTTCTTTTTGCTAATTCTTCCAGTTCTCCCATTTTGTTTCTTAAGCTTCTCGCATTCGTGTACATACATTTAAGTACTGTTCTTGCTAATTTCCTGGATTTAGTGGTCTTCACATCCTTTTTTGTATCCATTTG
Source organism: Geotrypetes seraphini (assembly GCF_902459505.1). Taxonomy (NCBI): domain Eukaryota; kingdom Metazoa; phylum Chordata; class Amphibia; order Gymnophiona; family Dermophiidae; genus Geotrypetes; species Geotrypetes seraphini. The sequence goes on along the minus strand of NC_047092.1, from coordinate 108,016,363 downwards.
ATCTGTTTCATTGCCACTTGTAGAATCATCGTGTTCTTGCCTTTTAACTACGCGGTTGGTTGAAGTTTTCTCCTCGGGATATCCTGGTGTCCGGGCCATCGACGGATGTCAACTGTCGGCACTCCCCTAATCTTTAGTTTAAAGCCTTCTCAATGGACTTCTTCATGTTCTCAGCCAGGACTCTCGCTTCTTGTTTGGTGAGGTGTAGTCCGTCCTTTCTATAGTACCTGCTTCTTCCCCAGAATGTTGCCCAATTTCGCACAAAGTCAAAACCCTCTTCTTCGCACCATCGCCTCATCCAGGCGTTTACAACTCTCAGTTCATCCTGCCTTATTTCGTTCGCTCTCGGTACTGGCAGGATTTCCGAGAAAGCCACCTTCACCTCCCTGACTTTCAATAGCCTTCCGAGTGAGCGGAGCTGGTCCTTTACTTCTTCCCTGTCGTATTTCCGTCCGCTAACATCATTAGTTCCCACGTGGATAAGCACTGCAGTGTCCTTTCCCTCTGCTCCGTCTAAGATCTTGGTTATCTTGCTAGCCACATCCTTGACTCTTGCACCAGGCAGACAGGTGACCAGTCTATCTTCTCTTCTTCCCGCAATGTGGCTGTCCACATTCCTTATGATGGAGTCTCCAACTATAATCCCAATCTTCTTTAGTTGGGGGTTCCTCGGGGGTCTTAAGTCCGTATCCACGGTGTAAGTCCAATCTTCTTTCTTCTGTGGCTCATCCTCAGATGGTCTATCATCTGTGTTGATTGAATTGGTGCCTCCTTTTGCCTCAATTAATCCTCCTTCTTGGGCTGTTTGGTTGCTGATCCCAAGCCCTGGGGTCTCCACAATCTGCTGGTGGGCATCTTCGATGTATCTCTCCAATTCCTCAATCATTTCACTAGTGCAGGACTCCACAAGCAACCTCTCCTGCGTGCGCTTTTCCTCTTTATTGATGAGGAGTTCTTCCAATTCCTTCACAGTTCCCTCCAGCAACCAGACTTGTTGTTTCAGGCTTTCCAGCTTCCTGCACCAACTGCAAATGTATGACGTAGTCCCTGAGGGGAGGTAGTCATACATACTGCAGCCGTTGCAGAAGACCGGAAAGCACACCATCTGGCATCCGTGGGTGCTCATACTTGTTCTTCCTCCGAGCTTCCTGTGCTTTTGTGTGAAACCTCTGTACCGGTGTGTTATGTGAGTCCTCCTACCTTGCTTCCTGGCTCTTTCTTAGGGCGTCTTCGCAAAGGCGCTCTCGCTAAGGCGAGCGCCTTTGCCGCTCGCCTTCGCAACGCGCCGAGTCGCGCAGTAGATGACGCGCTGGGGGTGGGCGGAGCTACCTCTCGCCTACCCCGCGCTGCCTGCTAGCCCCAAGCCTTCCCCTCCTTTGCAAAACAGCAAAATCCGAAAGGTAACCAAAAGGCAAACTACTTACAAAGGTAGTTTGCTCCGGTGTGGGGGATGATCTCCGCGGCTCTCCTTTTTAATGGGGAGCCGAGTCGCACAGTAGATGACGCGCTGGGGTGGGCGGAGCTCCTCTCGCCTACCCCGCGCTGCCTGCTAGCCCCAAGCCTTCCCCTCCTTTGCAAAACAGCAAAATCCGAAAGGTAACCAAAAGGCAAACTACTTACAAAGGTAGTTTGCTCCGGTGTGGGGGATGATCTCCGCGGCTCTCCTTTTTAATGGGGAGCCGAGTCGCGCAGTAGATGATGCGCTGGGGGTGGGCGGAGCTACCTCTCGCCTACCCCGCGCTGCCTGCTAGCCCCAAGCCTTCCCCTCCTTTGCAAAACAGCAAAATCCGAAAGGTAACCAAAAGGCAAACTAGATAATGAAGGGAATAGGCTTAGTAGATAAAGACAGGTTGTTCACCCTCTCCAAGGTAGAGAGAATAAGAGGGCATTCTCTAAAGTTTAAAAGGGGATAGATTCCGTACAAACGTAAGGAAGTTCTTCTTCACCCAGAGAGTGGTAGAAAACTGAAATGCTCTTCCGGAGTCTGTTATAGGGGAAAACACCTCTAGGGATTCAAGATAAAGTTAGACAAGTTCCTGCTGAACCAGAACGTACGCAGGTAAGGCTAGTCTCAGTTAGGCACTAGTCTTTGACCTAAGGGCCGCCGCGTGAGCGGACTGCTGGGCACGATGGACCACTGGTCTGACCCAGCAACGGCAATTCTTATGTTCTTATGGTGGTGACTCATGTAGCAAAAGCACTTTGGGAGAAAACCTGAGAGAGGACATTGTTTTGTATTAACTCTCTCTATAGAACAGTCTCACAAGAATTATTGGATCAGAAGCAAAATTTTTAAAATTTAAGGAGTTGAAAATCTTTATTTTCCTGCTTTAGCCTTTGACATCCCAAGGTAGAGTAAAGGGAGACTCTACAAACTATGGGTCCAGCAATTAGGTTAAATATATCTAGGGCTCTAAATTTACGTTGAAGGGGTAGCATAAATTTTGTTTGTTTTTAAAGTGTCTTGTTTGGTTTAAGGAGTTCTTTTTTATTGACTTTTATGTATTTAGCTCTGTAAACTGTCATGATCTTATCCAGCCTGGTGGTAAATCACATTTTAAATAAATATAAACTCATTTCTTGATCATGTATTTATAGGACTTTTACCTCCTTTCTCATTTGAAATCATATAGGGAGAAATTAAAGAGTAAGTTTAAAAGCAGTAAATCACCTAGACCAGATGGTTTGAATTCCAACATCAAATTGCTAATCTACTGTTAGTGATCTGTTACCTGTCCTTAAAATCATCTGTAGTACCTGAAGATAGGAGGATGGCCAGTGTAAAACTAATTTTTAAATAGGGTTCCAGGAGTGATCCAGGAAATTATAGACCAGTAAGCCTGATTTTGGTGCTGGACAAATTAGTGGAAAGTAAATAATAAATTACTGAGCACATAGACAAACATGGTTTAATGGAAGTCAGCATGGATTCAGCCATGAGAAGTCAAACCTCATAATTTGCTTCATTTCTTTGAAGGCATGGGGTAAATTGTGGATAAAGGTGAGCCAGTTAATGTAGTGTATCTAGATTTTCAGAAAGTTTTTGACAAAGTCCCTCATGAAAGAAGCCTGTGAAAATTTAAAAGCCATGCGATAAGAGGTAATATCATTTTGTGGATTAGGAACAGGTTAATGGATAGAAAACAAAGGGTAGGGTTAAATGGCCATTTTTGTCAGTGGAGGAGGATGAATAGTGGAGTACTGTAAGGATCTGTACTGGGGCCAGTGCTATTTAACGTATTTATAAATGATTTTAAAATGGGAACAAGTGAGGTAATTAAATTTGTAAATGAGACAAAACTATTCAAAGTTGTTAAAACACTTGTGGACTGTGAAAAATTGCAGTAAGACTTTAGAAAATTGGAATCCAGGCATCCAAAAGGTAAATGAAATTTAATGTGGACAGATGCAAAGTAATGCACATTGAGAAGAATAATTTGAATCAATTACTTGATGCTAGGGTCCACCTTAGGAGCCATAGACAATATGCTGAAATCTGCCCAGTGTGCAGCAGTGATCAATAAAAAAAACAGGATGATAGGAATTATTAGGAAAGGGATAGAAAATAAGAACCATGGTCCAACCTCACCTTGAGTATTGCATGCAATTCTGGTCACTGTAGCTCAGAAAAGATACAGCGGAATTAGAGAAGGTTTAAAGAAGGAAAATCAAAATGATAAAGGGACTGGAACTCCTCTCATTTGAGGAAAGGCTAAAGGAATTAGGGCTGTTCAGTTTGGAAAAGAGTCAGCTGAGGGGAAATATGATAAAGTGCGGGTTGGAGCGGAAAAAAACACTGAGCAACCATCTTGTGATCAGTCACGTGACATCCCCACTGACTTTATATTCTTGATTTAAATATGAATACAGATATGTATCTTTAACTTAAATTTACTTTCTGTACAAGTTTATATGTGATAAATAATTATAAAACGATAAATAAATAAAAAAAAGAATTGCCACTGCTGGGTCAGACCAGTGGTCCATTGTGCCCAGCAATCCGTTCATGTGGCGGCCCTTAGGTCAAAGACCAGCGCCCTAACTGAGACTAGCCCTACCTGCATAAGTTCCGGTTCTGCAGGAACTTGTCTAACTTTGTCTTGAATCCCTGGAAGGTGTTTTCCCCTATGACAAACTCCGGAAGAGCCGTTCCAGTTCTCTATCACTCTCTGGGTGAAGAAGAACTTCCTAATGTTCGTACATAATCTATCCCCTTTCAATTTTAGAGAGTGCCCTCTCGTTCTCCCTACTTTGGAGAGGGTGAACAACCAGTCCTTATCTGCTAACTCTATTCCCTTCAGTACTTTGAATGTTTCGATCATGTCCCCCCTCAATCTCCTCTGTTCGAGGGAGAAGAGGCCCAGTTTCTCTAATCTTTCGCTGTACAACAACTTCTCCAGCCCTTTAATCATTTTAGTCGCTCTTCTCTGGACCCTTTCAAGTAGTACCGTGTCTTTCTTCATGTACGGCGACCATTGCTGGATGCAGTACTCCAGGTGGGGGCGGACCATGGCCTGTTACAGCGGCATGATAACCTTCTCTGATCTGTTCGTGATCCCCTTCTTTATCATTCCTAGCATTCTGTTTGCCCTTTTCCCCGCCACAGCACATTGCATGGATGGCTTCATCAACTTGTCAATCAGAACTCCCAAGTCTCTTTCCTGGGAGGTCTCTCCAAGTAGTGCACCGGACATCCTGTATTCGTGCATGAGATTTTTGTTACCGACATGCATCACTTTACACTTATCCTCTTTGAACCTCATCTGCCATGTCGATGCCCATTCCTCGAGCCTGATTTTGTCACTTGCAGATCTTCGCAGTCCCCCTGTGTCTTCACTACTCTGAATAACTTCATATCGTCCACAAATTTAATCACTTCACTTGTCGTACCTATGTCCAGATCATTTATAAAGATGTTGAAGAGCACAGGTCCAAGCACTGAGCCCTGTCTGATCTGCCTGATAAGAAAAATACCATACCAGTTGATTCTTCCTAATTACTCTAAAAACAGTTGGAATCTGAAGTTTAAAGCTATAGTTACCCCATGTAGTAATAAAATTAACTAAAATATATAAAAGAGATGTTAATTGTAAAAACCTTTTGTACTAGACATAATACCTTAAACTTAATCCTGTATCTAATAGGAAGCCAGTGCAATTCACGCAGAAGAGATGAAAACCTTTCAGATTTTCTAACCAAAAAGATTAGCAATTGAATTTTGAAACAATTGTAATCTAGTAAGAACATTTTTAGATATTCCACAATAAATAGTTATTTTTGAGAGCCTTCTCATATTACACCTAAGATTCTAGATGCATTACACCTAAGATTCTAGATGCATTATCTATTTTTAAAACTTCACCAGATATTAACTTCACTTCATTCATACAAATACTCTTGTAATTTCCAAAACCAATAAGTTTTGTCTTAGCTGTATTTAATTTTAAAAAGTTTTTCCTAACTCAAGCACTAACTCTTGACTGATACATTCAGGAACATTTACCGTATATGCTAGAATATAAGTTGATCCGAATATAAGTCGAGGCCCCCATTTTTCACCCCTCCCTCATGCCCTCCCCTGCCAGGCTCTACACCCAGGCCCCCTCCCTGCCAGGCTTTGCAACCAGCCTTCTTCCCTCCATGCCCTACCAGGCTTTGTACCCAGCCCCCTCACTCCCTGCCAAGCTCTCCACCCAGCCCTCTTCACGTTTCAGGTTTATTAAAAATTTGATATACCACCTTATCAAATATCAAAGCGGTTTTACATAGTATAAAAAGAAATGATAAAAAATACATTAAAAACAGATTTCAATACAATAGCAATAACAGTCTGATGCACTGACAATGACTTACTGATACGAGAGGTGACTGGGCTGAACTACAATATTTTGATAGAAAAAGATAGGAAAAGGGTAAAAACAGATGGGAAGGGGAACAAGTAAATTATCTAAAAATACAAGTCTCTGTACCCAGCCCCCCTCACTCCTTGCCAGGCTTTGCACCCTATCTCAACTTCCTACCCTGTACCCCTTCTGGTGGTCTGGTGGTAGGCCAGGACAGGAGGGATGCCTCCTGTTTCCCATCCAACTAACTTTTTTTTAACCCCCCATCCCCTCCTCGCAGTGGTAGGCCTACTAACTTTTTTTTTCCCAGCGCTTACCTTTTGTGCCATTTTTAATCCCTGGTGGTCCAGCAGTGTTCAGGGCAGGAGTGATCTTTCCGCGCCCTACCCCGTGCTGAGCCTCTTAGTCCCTGGTTCCCATTTTGTGGCCAGTGGCGCATCCGACAGGGCTGAGCTTTTTGTGCTTCCTGCTCGGCCCCGCGCTGCTCTCTGAATGGCCGCCACCAGTTATCGTCCCGGCCATTCAGAGAGCAGCAAGAAAAGCTCAGCCCTGTTGGGTGCGCACCGCTGGCCGCGAAATGGGAACCAGGGACAGAGAGGCTCAGCACAGGGCAGGACATGGAAAGATCACTCCTGCCCCATACACCGCTAGACCACCAGGGATTAAAAACAGCACAAAAGGTAAGTGTGGGGTGGGTGTGGTTGTTTTTTTTTTTTTGGGGGGTGGGGGGGTTAAAGTCAGTCAGCTGAGACAGGAGGCATCCCTCCTGTCCCGGCCTGCAGTATTGTCCAGTAGGGGGTCGGGTGGATGACCTGAATATAGGACGAGAGCCCCATTTTTGGGCCCAAAAATCTCATCCGTGGGAGTCCCATTGGCTAGAGGGGGGTCCATGTAGGAGTCCCGTGGGCCATAGGGGGGGTCCCCATGGGAGTCCTGTGGGTCAGGGGGGGATTCCCATGATACCCATTCCCATGCAGAACCCTTATGCAGAAGTTGTCCGATATTCGACCTAATGGCATCAGCAGCCAACAAGAAGGCGGAAGGGTTCTTCAACCACTATCACAAACCCAAAAGCGAAGGCTTAGACGTGCTGGCACAGCCCTGGCTGCTGGAGTGTCTTCTTTATGTCTTACCTCCTTGGCCCATGATAGGCTGACTATACCAACGGATCAAGGTGCACCAAGGATGGTTGGTTCTTGTGGCACCTGATTGGCTGAGGCGGCCATGGTATGCAGACCTTGTTCATTTACAACTGGATTAGGGGCTCAGGCTTTCCTGTCATCTTCGTCTCCTTATGCAGAGCCCAATTGCATTCCAGGATTGGGACCACTATTCTTAGGAGTTATAGCTATTCTCTTGGAACAGTAAGAAGTCAATTGTGGCAGCCTATTTGAAGGCTTGGAGATGTTTTCAGTCTAGGTGTGTCCAGAAGGACGAGGACCCATGCTGAATGTCAGTACCACTGATTCTCGCCTTCCTTCAAGACATGCTGGAAAAAGGTCTTGTTGTCGGTTCTCTGAGAGTTTAGATTGCCAGCCTTTCTTGCATCTATCCTCAGTCTCTGGTAGTCTCTCTAGCCACTCATCTGGATGTGGTCAGGTTTTTCAAGGGCACTTTGCATCTTTTGCCCTCCTTTGCATTGTCAGTGCCCGACTTGGAATCTCAATCTGGTTCTCTGGGCAATTGCACATCCGCCCTATGAACCTCTGGACCAGGTGACCTTAATGAATCTTACCATCAAGACGGTTTTCCTGGTGGCCATCACATTGGCCCACAGGGTCTCTGAACTTCAGGCTTTGTCCTGCAGGGATGTTTTCCTTCAGATTACAGACTTCAGCATAATTCTGCGCACTGTTGCCATTATTGAGATGGCTTGGAGAAATCCACTGCTTATTCCTAGGATAAGCAGCATAGAATCTGTTTTGCTACTTAGAGATCTAGCCAGGTACTTTAGACCTGGATTGGCTACTGTTGAAAACAGGATATTGGGCTTGATGAACCTTCAGTCCCAGTATGGCAATTCTTATGTTATTATGTGGTCTCAAGTTTCCACATCAATCATGAGGTGCAGTTGCCTGCCTTTTTCTTCCTCAGGATCGAGCAAGTATGTCGGTGTTTTGAGGTCTCTAGATGTGTGCAGAGTTTTGTTGAAGTACTTGAGAGTTACGAACGAGTTTCGCATGTCCAGCCACTTGTTCGTGCTGATGGGTCCTGCCCGTAAAGGCTGACTGGCTTCAAAAGCCACCATTTTCATGGCTATCTCCTCCGCCTATGTTTCGGCCAGGAAACTCACTACGATTTCAGTGAAGGCTTATTTCACTAGAGGCATTTGCTCCTCGTGGGCAGAGTCGTTGGCAGTTTCCCTTGAGGAGATTTGTAGATCGGCAACTTGGTCCTCCTTACCTATTTTTATGAACTTTGTCATTGGCAGCCTCAGGATAATGAATCCTGGGACACCGGGACAAGAAAAACTCTTATGAGCCGCTGCGGGAAGCACAAGGAAAGGAAAAGAATGTTAACAGAAGGAAACACCACCTCACCAGGTAGGTAATCTTCGAGTAATAACGAGGTTTATTCTTGAAACCAAAATAAATCAAGCTAACTTGCTTGCTTTCATATTAATCAGTTCAAAACAAAACACAAACTTGTCAGGATGTTCAGTGAACAAGAATAGTCCCAAAAACAATCAAAACATATCATTAAATAGTCTCTGAGTAAATGTAGGTTAGATGCAGTTCCAAACACAGAAAACAAATCTTCCCTAAAGCTGTGGCTGACTTTCCAGCCAATCAACAGTCCAATCACTTGGAAAAACTTCAAACCAAAAACAGTCTCTTGTGCTGATATCTTCAGCCTGAGTCAGTGCTACGGCACTGACCCTCCCAGCAGCTGACGTGCTGGCCAGGCAGTGTGCTCCGCGTGGTAACAACTTTGCCAACAATAGGCCCTCTATCCCACCACTGAGAACGTGGGGCAAACCCAACTGCTTAGGACTGGAACAGTCCTTCCCCCACCCAGGGGAAACAGAAAAACATTCAAAATTCAAAGCAAGTCTTTCACAGTTCTCACAGGTGCCACCAAGCACCACAGCTCCTTCAGGGTTACCAAAAAGAAAACTTTGAAGTAGTTTAAATAAGCAAGGTTTCAGTTACTCACATAGGCAGTATCAACTACTTTCTTCTGGAACAGCAAACTTCCATGGGCAGGACTTCATTCTGTAACTCAGCATTTGGCTCTGGGTCTAGCTCCATGTCCTGAGGAACTTCAGGCATGCAGAGAGGCAGTTCTGCTCCAGCCTCACATGGGGGCTGCCATTCAGAGCTCTTAGCCCTGAGCGCCGCTGCCTGTCCTCAAACTGTAGCTGCTCCTTCTGATTCTGCTTCTGTCTCTGCCTTTCTAACAGCTCAGCTCTTTGGGATAACAGTCTGCAGCCATGCCCCAAACCCTCAGGTGAAAATAATTTCCTGGGAACTAACCTAGGATTGCATGGTGGGATGGGAAACCTGCACTTCTGCTCTCCCGCTCCCTCTATAGGTCAAAGAAGGAAAGTCATCCAATTGCTCAGTTTGGGGTTTAAATGGAGCTGCTTGTGGAGTGTCTGCTCTTGAACTGTGCACTGCTCTGAGGACACTCCTAGCAGGCATAGGCTGCATACTTCAAGTTTTACAAGATTGACGTAGAGGCCAAGCAGGATACTGCTTTTGGATCTTCAATGTTGGCAGTCAGGTCATCATCAGTCCCTAGCTTTGAGAGACTGCTCTGTTAACGTCCCACTTATCCGGGAATAGAGTGGGATTGTACAAGAATGAAAGATTAGGTTCTTACCATTGCTAATCTTCTTTCTTGTAAATCCACACTTTATTCCTGGAACCCGTCCTGGGAGTTGCTGATTCACCAATTGTCTTCCTTGTTAAGTACTGGTAAGCTGGACTTATTCTTAACCAGCCTTTCTAAGAGTTTATTTTATTTTTATTTTTCCTCTAACTCTACTTTTCACTTCTCTATTACCCTCCAGGTACTTTAGTTAGATTGTGAGCCTTCGGGACAGTAAGGGAATTTTTCAAGTACCTTTCTTATTTCTAATCTTAATGTATATTTTCTGTAAACCGCTTAGAACCTAACGGATGTAGCGGTATATAAGAAATAAATTACATTACATTACCATCTGAACATGTGCACTTTACCTTGGGGGTCCCTAGTTGGGACGTCCCCTTCCAATATTGCAGGCTGTGTCTCCTTATAGCATAATTCCTTTCAGGTTCATACTGTTTGCTAACCTGTTTATGATTGTTTTGAAATTTCAAGTTATGAGCAGTTAGACTTGTTTGTCGAGAAGTTTCCCCGTACCCCTCCTTTTTGTTTGTATCCTCTACAGGTGTGACTGTCTGCTTTTGAACTAACTGGAGACCAGGGGGCAGTTCTGAGGTAAGAGGAGAGTGTCAGAAAAATTATGTAAATGAGGCTTCCTACAAGCAGTCTTGCGACATGGGATATATAACCCACTTGTCCAGGAATAGAGTGTGGATTTACATGAAAGATGATTAGCAAAGATAAGAACCTAATCTTTCAATATGCTTATTTATCGCATATTCAAATGTATCCCAGCATCAGTCACCTCAAATAACACGCAGCTTACCTCCAGAGACATTCTCTATAGAATTAAATTTATCCTTGTCTAATAGGCATGCACCTGTAATTTTATTTCTAGTGCAATAGGTATATTATTCTGGACAAGCTGTGAAGAAGATATCCTCTCCAGTTTTTGAATCCCTCTTACTTCACCAGACGGCTCTGCTGCCCCTTTCAATTTTTTCCTTGTGCACACAAGCCAGAAGGAATCCTTCTGATTTTTCTCTGCTTGTTGTCTTTATTTTTTTCAATATTTTCACAAATTTTTCATCTTTCGGTGCTAAGAGCATCTTTGGTCAAGGATCCAGCTCTGCCTATATGAAGGAGAAGAAGACTGGTGTGCAACTGACAGGCTTTTTGATACGTGCTGACCAGCCTGCAAAAGCCTTTTTGGAGCTGAGGGCCATTCCCTTTGTAGCATTTCTTGCCTACTGCTTTGTAGGGGCTTGAATGCATACTGTGAGACATCTGTAGGGGGCTCACCGGGGTCGCATCAGCAGGTTCTCGGGTTGGAGGCTCAATCAGACATCGGTCAGACTGGCAGCCCAAAGATTCAGCGCTGGAAGGACATACAATTTTGAGGCAGTTGTTTCTTCTCCCAGTTGTTTCTTCAACCTAGCTTTGGAGCTGAGACATGCTGCAGCACATTGACATCACAGGTTACAGTAAGTAAGGCTGTTACAGCATTTGAGGGAAATCGGAAGGGGGAGGTTCTGTAAATTTTATTTTTAAAGGTTCCTGCTTATTCCCTGATGTTCCCCCACCTCTAAAATTGCTAGTTTTTAATTTTATTTCAGAGTTTTGGAGATTTTTTTGGCATCAAAATGCTGCCGCCAAGGCCATATTGGATTTCCTGTTTTTTCGTTTGGTTTTTTTTCAAAGTTCTCCAGAAGCTCCAAATCACTTTGTTTTGCCTCAAACCTGACAGGGATGGAGTCCTTAAGCTCTTTTGACCCTAATTCATGCCAGGTTTGTGTTCAATGGGTACCCGAAGACCGCCCTTGTGCCACGTGCCATGCAGCACCATGAGGGAGGGCTGGAGCAGTTGGCTAAGCTTCCCCTTTGCACTCTAGATCCAAGGAACACGTGAGAAGCCCTTTGGGGCTAAATTTCTTTTACATCCCTGGAATTGTGGTTCTAAATGCAGGAGCATGGAGGCCGCTGTGCCGAAAAAACGTAAGCTGGAGTCCTCTATAGGAGGCTCAGCGCTACTTATTATGGCATTTTCTCCAGAATTTGTTAATTTAATATGGAGAGCCTTTCAAGACAACCAAACATCCAAAGAGAAGTCTAGCAGTGCTTTTGAAGGTTCATGAGGGGGCAGGGACTTCCAGTGCACAGAGGTTCTCAGGACCCAGGTGAAGCCATGTCTCGAGTTCTCATCCTGCCTCAACCTCCAAAAAGACACAATAATGCCAGGTCTTGAGCAGTTTCCCTCAAGACAGGGGGATGGCTCTTAGACTTTGTGCAGGCCTGGACATGGATATCGCCACTGTTGGATACTGAAAACCATTCAGAGCAGTTACAAGCTCATATTCATTCAACCTTTAACAGACTGGTTTGATGACTCCCCAGTGGGGTAACCAGAAAAAGGCAGGGGGAGGCCACAGGATGGAGGCTTAGATATTCAAGCAATAGAGCCTGTGCTGCCTGAAGATTCGGTCATGGACCGATACTCCATATACTTCATTGTGCCAAAAAAAGATTCATTCGCTTGGTGACCCATTTTGGATCTTATGTCATTGCAGTTCTCAAAGCTCCACGCTTTCGCCTAGTGACAGTTAGATCTGTGGCGGTTACACTGCGGGAGTTCCTAGCCTCTCTGGATCTCACAGATGCCTATTTCCATATTTCTGGACCACAGAAAGTTCCAGAGGTTTCATGTTCTGGAAAACCATTACCAGTTCTCTGCCCTTCCATTTGGACTGGTGACAGCACTTTGCACGTTCACCAAGGGGGTTGGGGGGGATGCCCATCTGCGCAAGATCGGTTTACAGGTTCATCCATACCTGGATGACTGGCTGATTAGAGCTCTGTCATTCATGTGGTCCAAGTTCTGTGGAACCTAGGTTGGATAGTAAATTTCTGAAAGTGCCATCTGACTCCATCAGAGTCCATGGACTACCTGAGTGTCTTGTTCAACATTAGAGAATGACACGGTGTCTGTTTACCCGTGGGTGGCCGCGGGTAACCCGCCAAAATGGAGAAAAAAAAGTGCTCACTGCGGGTACGGGTACAAGGCCATCCACCGCCCTGTGGAGCGGTGAATGGCCTTGTCTCCACAGTTAAGGGAGAGAACACACTTGGCCCCCCTACCTCCTTTCTTCCTACCTACCGGTTGCATCTATCTATCTCCCTCCCTCCCCCTTACCTTCTGGCGCATTTTACTTTACAGTGTTTAAGCCACCAGAGCCTGCCTGAAATCGCGTTTGTCTGCGGGCGGAAGCTTCTCTGATGCAACCAGAAGTTGCATCAGAGGAGAAGCTTCTGCCTGTAGACACACGTGACTTCAGGCAGGCTCCGGGGGCTTGAACACTGTAAAGTAAAACGCGCCAGAAGGTAAGAGGGAGGGAGATGCTCGGACCGTGTGAGGAGTGCTGAAGGACGGTAGAAAGGAACAGACACTGAAGGGGGGTGACGAGAGGGAAGGGTGGTGATGGAAAGGGAAGGAACAGATGCTGATGGGGGATGGAGAGGATCAGACGCTGAAAGGAAATGGGGAACAGAGTGGGAAAAAGACGCTGAATGGAAATGGCGAAAAGAGAGTGGAGAGAAGACGCTGAAGGGAAATGGGGAACAGAGAGTGGGAGAAGATACTGAAGGGAAATGAGGAAGAGAGAGTGGGGAGAAGACGCTGATGGGAAATATGGAAGAGAGAGTGGAGAGAAGATGCTGAAGGGAAATATGGAAGAGAGAGTGGAGAGAAGAAGCTGAAGGGAAGTGGGGAAGAGAGAGTCGGGAGAAGACGAAGGGAAATGGGGAACAGAGAGTGGGGAGAAGATGCTGGAAGGAAAGAAGACAGAGATGCCAGACTATGGGGGAGCGGAGGGAAGAATATGGGTGCCAGACCAATTGGTGGGGAGTGGAGGGGAAAATGGAAGGGAGAGGCACAGTAACTGGAAGATGCAGAGAGGAGGCAGACAGTGGATGGAAGGAATTGAATGAGAAGATGAGGAAAGCAGAAATCAGACAACAAAGGTAGAAAAAAAAATTTCTATTTATTATTTTTGCTTTAGGATAAAGTAGTATATTAGTTGTGTTGATAATTTATAAACAAAGCCCTGCCAGCTGAACATCTCTTTCTCTAGTTCAGCAGCCAGAACTTTGATTTATAAGGAAGGAATTAGCTAAATATTACAGTACTGAGGCTTGTATGGAAGCTGCCGGGATGGGGCGGGGACAGTGTTATGGAGATGGGGCAGGGACAGTGGTCGCGGGGGCGGTGACAGGGACAAATTATTTCCCCATGTCATTCTCTATTCAACATACCAGACAGACATGTCTGTCTTTCAGAGGCATGCAAACAGAAGCGTTACACTCAGATAATGAGCTTGCTAGTTAAGCCTGGGTGAAAGCTCATAAGAACTGCCATCTCCGGATCAGACCTAAGGTCCATCGAGTCTGGTGATCTGCACTCGCGGAGGCCCAGTCAGGTGTACACCTGATGTAGTTTTAGTCACCCATATCCCTCTATGCCTCTCATAAGGAGATGTGCATCTAATTTGCTTTTGAATCCTAGAATGGTGGATTCCGTAATAATCTCCTCCGGGAGAGCATTCCAGGTGTCCATCACTTGCTTCGTGAAGCAGAACTTCCTGACATTTGTCCTGGACTTGTCCCCCCTTAGCTTCAGTCCATGCCCTCTTGTCGTGTCACATTGGACAATGTAAATAATTTTTTTTCCTGCTCTATTTTGTCGATTCCTTTCAGTATTTTGAAAGTCTCAATCATATTCCCTTGCAGTCTCCTCTTCTCAAGGGAGAACAGTCCCAGTTTCTTAAGTCGTTCCTCTTATTCCAAGTTCTCTATACCATTTATTAGCTTCGTTGCTCGTCTCTGCATCCTCTCCAGCAGTTTTATATCCTTCTTTAGGTTGGGAAAGGACACAGTATTCCAAGTGTGGTCTGACCATTGCCCTATAAAGTGGCATTATAACTTTCTCCGATTTACTTGTGATTCCTTGCTTTATCATGCCTAACATTCTATTTGCTTTCTTTGCCGCCACCGCGCATTGTGCCGACGGTTTCAGGGTCCTATCTATCAGTTTCCCCAAGGTCCTTTTCTTGTTCGCTCTTACCCAGAGTTGCACCTGACATTCTATACTCGTATTCCTTGTTCTTACTGCCTAAATGCATTACTTTGCACTTTTCCACATTAAACTTCATCTGCCATTTCTCCGCCCATTTCTCTAACTGACACAAGTTACTCTGGAGTACCTCGCTATCCTTCTGCGATCTGATTGCCCGGCATAGCTTTATGTCATCAGCAAACTTGATGATCCCACTGGATGTTCCTTCTAATAGGTCATTTATGAAAATGTTAAATAATATGGGCACAAGTACCGAGCCCTGGGGCACACCGCTAGTCACTTTCTCCCAGTCTGAAAACTTCCCATTTATGCCCACTCTCTGCTTTCTGTTCTCCAGCCATTTGCCTATCCATCTTAGTATATCTCCCTCTATTCCATGGCTTTGTAGTTTCCTGAGAAGTCTTTCATGTGGAACTTTGTCGAACGCTTTTTGGAAGTCCAAATATATTATGGCCACTGGTTCTCCATTATCAATTTGTTTGTTCACGGTTTCAAAAAATTGAAGTAAATTTGTCAAACATGATTTCCCTTCCCTGAAGCCGTGTTGACTGGCTCCCATCAGGTCTTGTGTGTCCAAGTGCTGGACTATGCTATCTTTAATCAGTGCTTCAACCATCTTTTCAGGGACAGACGTAAGACTCACAGGTCTGTAGTTGCCCGGTTCTCCTCTTGATCCTTTTTTGAAAATTGGCGTGACGTTCGCTATCATCCAATCGTCCAGTATCTGTCCAGTTCTAATTGACAGGTTGGCAAGTTTTTGCAATAGCTCTCCGATTTCAACCTTCAGTTCTTTTAAGACTCTTGGATGAATTCCATCAGGTCCAGGGAATTTGTCACCTTTAAGTTTGTCAATCTGGTAGTATATCTGGTCCAAGTTCACTTCTACTGTGGTGAGGCTGTCCTCTATTACTCCTTTGAACACTTTCACTACTTTTGGTATTGTTGCGGTGTCCTCCTTCGTAAAGACAGACGCAAAAAAGGAATTTAGTTTGTCGGCAATTTGTTTGCCTTCCTTGATGTACCCTTTTTTTCCCCTGGTCATCCAACGGTCCCACTGCCTCTTTTGTGGGTTTTTTACCTTTTATGTATCTAAAGAAGGGCTTGAAGTTCTTGGCTCTTGCACTATTTTCTCCTCGTAGTCCTTTTTGGCATCACTCACCGACTTGTGACATTTCTTCTGCTCCTCCTTGTGTTTGTTCTGAGCTTCGGTTGTTTTTGTGCGTTTCCATTCTTTAAAGGAGTCCTTCTTTCCTTTTATGGCTTCCCTCACCTCTCTAGTAAGCCATGCCGGTTCTCTTTTGCCTTTATTTTCCCGTCCTTTGGTTATCTGTGGAATGTAGAGGTTTTGTGCTTTCGTTATAGTATTTTTTTAGTAGGGACCATGCTTGATCAACCTTTCTGATTTTATCCATCCTTTTCTTGAGCCGTTTTTTTACCATGGCTCTCAAGCTATCATATCTTCCTTTTTTAAAGTTGAAAGTCGTGGTTAAGATTTTGGTACGTTCCCCTTTCTCAATGTCTAGTTTAAAGTTGATCATGTTGTGATCACTCGTCCTAAGCGGGACCGTGACTTCTACTTCTTTTGTCTGACCAGTATTGCCATTTAGGACCAAGTCCAAGGTGGCGTCTCCTCTCGTCGGCTCTCCCACCATTTGTTCTAGGAAGCAGTCCCCTATCATTTCCAGGAACTTCGTCTCCTTACCAGTTTGAGGTTTCCAGGTTCCATTCGATCCCCAGGAAGTTGAAGTCTCCCATGATCATTACATTTCCTGCCTTGTTTGATTTCCTCTTATCATTTATGAGTCTGTCTCCTCCGTCTGTCTTGGGGGGGGGCGATAGTAAAGGCCAATTTTTGTGTCTGCACCGTTGCATCTAGGAATCTTGATCCAGAGGGACTCCAGCTTCTCTTTCCCCTCTGTCTTTACCTCTCTAACAGATTCTATTCCTTCCTGAACATATAGGGCAATACCTCCCCCTTTCTGCCCTGTTCTATCCCTTCTGTATAGCTTGTATCCCCACTACTCGGACTGGAGGAAGGTCACGAGTGGTGTTCCGCAGGGCTCGGTGCTTGGACCACTGCTATTCAATGTATTTATAAATGATCTAGAAACAGGGATGAAGTAATAAAATTTGCAGATGACACGAAGCTATTCAATGGTGCTAGGACTAAAGAGGACTGCAAAGATTTACAAAGGGATCTAAACAAACTAGGGGAGTAGGCGACGAGATGGCAGATGAAGTTCAATGTAGAGAAGTGAAAAGTCTTACACTTAGGAAACAGAAACCCGAGGTACAGCTACACAATGGGAGGGCTGTTATTGAGTGAGAGTTCCCAAGAAATAATAGTAATAGTGTACATGTCAATGGGAGTAATAGTGGACATGTCAATGAAGCTATCGGCACAATGCGCAGTGGCTGCTAAGAAAGCAAATAGAATGCTAGGAATAATCAAGAAGGGTATTACGAGCAGAACGAAAGAAGTTATCCTGCCGTTGTATTGGGCGATGGTGCGCCCGCATCTGTAGTACTGCGTCCAATATTGGTCACCGTACCTAAAGAAGGATATGGCAATACTCGAGAGGGTTCAGAAGAGAGCAACGCATTTGATAAAAGGTATGGAAAACCTTTCATACGCTGAAAGATTAGAGAGACTGGGGCTTTTTTCGCTGGAGAAGCGGAGACTTAGAGGGGATATGATAGAGACTTATAAGATCATGAAGGGCATAGAGAAAGTGGAGAGGGACAGATTCTTCAAACTTTCAAGAATGAGAGGGCATTCCGAAAAATTAAAAGGGGACAGATTCAGAACTAATGCTAGGAAGACACCTGGAACGCACTTCCAGAGGGAGTGATAGGACAGGGTACGGTATTGGAGTTCAAGAAGGGATTGGACAATTTTCTGAAGGAAAAGGGATAGAAGGGTATAGATAGAGGGCTAGTATACAGGTCCTGGACCTGATGGGCCGCCGCGTGAGCAGACTGCTGGGCATGATGAACCTCAGGTCTGACCCAGCAGAGGCACGGCTTATGTTCTTATGTTCTTAGTACTGTATCCCATTCATTTTCATCATTCCACGATGTTTCTGTTATGCCAATGATTTCTAGTTCGTCACGTCTTACTATTATCTCCAGCTCTCCCATTTTGTTTCTTGAGCTTCTAGCATTCTTATACATACATTTAAATTTCCTTTGTGGTCTCTTCTTGGACTTTTTAAGTTTTGTGTCTTTCGCGGTATCTGTATGTGCTCCTACGTTGTCTCCCTCATTTGCTTTGTGGTCTTCACCCCCTATGTCTGGGTAGCTGCCTGTGGATCCTTCTTTGGGGCATTCTGTCACCCGGGCCATCGACTGGTGGTCGATTGTTGGCTTTCCCCTGATCTTTAGTTTAAAGCCTTGTCAATGGCCCTCCTCATGTTGCCTGCCAATACTCTTGCTCCTTCCTTGGTGAGGTGTAATCCATGTTTTCTGTAGTACCTGTTTCTTCCCCAGAACGCCGTCCAGTTGCGCACGAAGTCAAAGCCGCCTTCTTCGCACCATCTTCTTATCCAGGCGTTGATCGCTCGCAGTTCCTCTTATCTCTTCTCATCCGCTCTCGGTACCGGGAGGATCTCGGAGAAGGCCACCTTCACCTCCCTGACTTTCAGCTTTCTTCCGAGCGAGCAGAACTTCTTCCCTGTCATACTTCCATCCGCTCACATCGTTTGTTCCCACGTGGATAAGCACAGCAGTGTCCTCCCCTTCTGCGTTGTCTATGATCCTGGTGATCCTGTTGCCACATCCTTCACTGTTGCTCCAGGCAGGCGGGTGACAAGTCTATCCTCTCTTCCTCCTGAGGTGTGGCTGTCCACATGTCATATAATGGAGTCCCCAACGATGATCCCCATCTTCTCTGTTCGGGGGTTCCTCGGGGGTTGTAGATCCACATCCATGGTGTAGGGCTGATCTTCTATCTCCTGAGGTGCGTACCCATGCAGTCTCCTCTTCCTCTCGGTGAGTGGTCACCCTCTAACTCCGCTTCAGTCACATCTGTAGTTGTAGTGGTGTCTCCTCCAAACCCGTCTAGGCTCACATGCTTCCTCTCCAAAATGTGCTATTGCGCTGGTCACTTCAATCGGACTCCCTGCAAATAACCTTGGCCTGGACACTGGAAGCCTGGACCAGTATGGACTGGTGGCTCTGTCCTCAGTTGTTCACCAGGAGCAGGGGGTAAATGGATAATACTCGGACTGGAAGAATGTCACCAGTGGGGTGCCGCAGGGCTCGATGCTTGGATCCGTGCTCTTCAACATCTTTATAAATGATCTGGACATTGGTACGACGAGTGAGGTTATTAACTTTGCGGAAGATACAAAGTTATTCAGAGTAGTGAAGACACAGGGGGATTGCGACGATCTACAAAGTGACATATTCAAGCTCGAGAAATGGGCATCGACATGGCAAATGAGGTTCAACGTGGATAACTATAAAGTGATGCATGTCGGTAACAAAAATCTCATGCACGAATACAGGATGTCCGGTGCACTACTTGGAGAGACCTCCCAGGAAAGAGACTTGGGAGTTCTGATCAACAAGTCGATGAAGCTGTCCGCGCAATGTGCGGCTGCGGAGAAAAAGGCGAACAGAATGCTAGGAATGATAAAGAAGGGGATCATGAACAGATCAGAGAAGGTTATCATGCTGCTGTACCGGGCCATGGTATGCCCGCACCTGGAATACTGCGTCCAGCACTGGTAGCCATACATGAAGAAGGACACGATATTACAGTAAGGGAATTTCTAAGTACCTATTTTACTTATAATTTTAATGCACCAATATATTCATTGTAACCCGGTCTGGGCTCTTTTGGGAGGACGGGCTAAAAAATCGAATAAATGAAATGAAATGAAAAATTACTGGAGATGGTCCAGAGAAAAGTGACTAAAATGGTTAAAGGACTGGAGGAGTTGTCGTACAGTGAGAGATTAGAGAAATTGGGCCTCTTCTCCCTTGAAAAGAGGAGACTGAGAGGGGACATGATCAAAACATTCAAGATAATGAATGGAATAGACTTAGTAGATAAAGACAGGTTGTTCACATTCTCCAAAGTAGAGAGAACGAGAGGGCACTCTCTAAAGTTAAAAGGGGATAGATTTCGTACAAACGTAAGGAAATTATTCTTCACCCAGAGAGTGATAGAAAACTGGAACGCTCTTCCGGAGGCTATTATAGGGTAAAACACCCTCCAGGGATTCAAGACAAAGTTAGACCTTGGGGTGATAGTGTCCGAAGATCTAAAGGCGAAAAAACAGTGTGACAAGGCAGTGGCTGCTGCCAGAAGGATTCTGGGCTGTATAAAGAGAGGCGTAGTCAGTAGAAGGAAGAAGGTGTTGATGCCCCTGTACAGGTCATTGGTGAGGCCCCACTTGGAGTATTGTGTTCAGTTTTGGAGACCGTATCTGGCGAAAGACGTAAGAAGACTTGAGGCGGTCCAGAGGAGGGCGACGAAAATGATAGGAGGCTTGCGCCAGAAGACGTATGAGGAGAGACTGGAAGCCCTGAATATGTATACCCTAGAGGAAAGGAGAGACAGGGGAGATATGATTCAGACGTTCAAATACTTAAAGGGTATTAACGTAGAACAAAATCTTTTCCAGAGAAAGGAAAATGGTAAAACCAGAGGACAAAATTTGAGGTTGAGGGGTGGTAGATTCAGGGGCAATGTTAGGAAATTCTACTTTACGGAGAGGGTGGTGGATGCCTGGAATGCGCTCCCGAGAGAGGTGGTGGAGAGTAAAACTGTGACTGAGTTCAAAGAAGCGTGGGATGAACACAGAAGATTTAGAATCAGAAAATAATATTAAAGATTGAACTAGGCCAGTTACTGGGCAGACTTGTACGGTCTGTGTCTGTGCATGGCCGTTTGGAGGAGGATGGGCAGGGGAGGGCTTCAGTGGCTGGGAGGGTGTAGATGGGCTGGAGTAAGTCTTAACAGAGATTTCGGCAGTTGGAACCCAAGCACAGTACCGGGTAAAGCTTTGGATTCTCGCCCAGAAATAGCTAAGAAGAAAAAAAAATAATAATAATTTAAATTGAATCAGATTGGGCAGACTGGATGGACCATTCGGGTCTTTATCTGCCGTCATCTACTATGTTACTATGTTACTATGTTAGACAAGTTCCTGCTGAACCAGAACATATGCAGGTAAGGCTAGTCATAGGGCCTAAGGGCCGCCGCGTGGTCTGACCCAGCAGCAGAAATTCTTATGTTCTCTAATCTGCCCCTTAATTCCTTTCTTATCCAATTTAGCCATCTTTCAACAATCTTCTTAGTTCTAAATTTTTTTATTTTTGGGCTTTCTTATTAGGGAATGAAATGGGAAAAAACATTGTCCCTGACTCTGCCTTGTCCCCGCTAGCTTGGTCCCCATTCCCGCAAGCTCGGTCCCTGTCCTGTCCCCGCAAATCATCTGATCCCATCCACACAAGCCTCGAATAGTTTTATACTGTACTTATTTTATTAAAGTATAAAAAGAAACAATATTCTGTACAATTGTCATTTTATAAATCAAAGTTCTGGCTGCTTGTTTCTAAATGTTTAATAACACAGCTAATATACTACGTTATCCTAAAGCAAAAAAAATAAAATAAATTGAAATTTTTTTTCTACCTTTGTTGTCTGTTTTCTGCTTTCCTCATCTTCTCATTCATTTTCTTCAATCCACTGTCTGCCTTCTCTGTCTCTTCCATATGCTCTGTTACTGTGCCTCTCCCTTCCATCTCTCCCTCCACCCCCCGCCAATTAGGCTGGCACCTATCTTCTTCCCTCCGCTCCCCCCATAGTCTGGAATCTCTCTCTTCCCCATTTCTCTTCCGCGTCTTTTCCTCTCCACCCCACTTTCCCTCCCTCTCTCCCTTCCCCAGTTCCCTTCAAAGTCTGTTCCTTTCCACCTCACCTTCCCCCTCTCTTCCTTCCCCATTTACCTTTAGCATCTGTTCCTCTCCGCCATAGCTTCCCTCCCTCTCTCTCTTCCGCATTTCCCTTCAGCGTCTGTTCCTCCCCAGCCCACCATCCTTCCCTCTCTCTCTTCCCCATTTCCCTTCAGCTTCTGTTCCTCTTCACCCCACCTTCCCACCCTCTCTCCCTTCCCCAGTTCCCTTCAATGTCTGTTCCTTTCAACCCCACCTTCTCTCCCTCACTCCCTTCCCCAGTTCCCTTCAGCATCTGTTCCTTTTCACTCACCTTCCCTCTCTATCTCCCTCAGTTCCCTTCAGCGTCTGTTCCTCTCCACCCCACCTTCTCTCCCTTCTTCAGTACACTTCAGCATCTGTTCCTCTCCACCCAACCTTCCCTCCCTCTCTCTCTTCCCCATTTCCCTTCAACGTCTGCTCCTCTCCACCCCACCTTTCCTCCCTCAGTTCCCTTCAATGTCTGTTCCTCTCCAGCCCACCTTCCCTCCCTCTCTCCCTTCCTCAGTTCCCTTCAGTGTCTGTTCCTCTCCACCCCACCTTCCCTCCCTCTCTCCCTCAGTTCCCTTCAATGTCTGTTCCTCTCAATCCCACCTTCCCTCCCTTCCCCATTTCCCTTCAGCATCTGTCCCTCCCTTCCCCATTTCCCTTCAGCATCTGTTCCTCTCCAACCCACCCTCTCTCCCTCAAGTTTCCTTCAGCATCTGTTCCACTCTACCCCACATTCCCTCCCTCTCTCCCTTCCTCAGTTCCCTTCAGCATCTGTTTCTCTCCACCCCACCTTCTCTCCCTTCTCCAGTACCCTTCAGCATCTGTTCCTCTACACCCAACCTTCCCTCCCTCTCTCTCATCTCTATCTCCCTTCAAAGTCTGTTCCTCTCCACCCCACTTTCCCTCCCTCTCTCCCTTCCCCAGTTCCCTTCAGCGTCTGTTCCACTCTACCCCACCTTCCCTTCCTCTCTCCCTTCCTCAGTTCCCTTCAGCGTCTGTTTCTCTCCACCCCACCTTCTCTCCCTCGCTCCCTTCCTCAGTTCCCTTCAGCATCTGTTCCTCTCCACCCCACCTTTCTCTTCCCCAGTTCCCTTCAGCATCTGTTCCTCTCCACCCCACCTTCCCTCCCTTTCTCTTCCCCAATTCCCTTCAGCATCTGTTCCTTTCCACCCCACCTTCCCTCCCTCTCTCTCTTCCCTATTTCCTTTCAGTGTCTGTTCCTCTCCACCCCACCTTCCCTCCCTCCCTTCCCCATTTCCCTTCAGCATCTTCCTGTCCACCCCACCTTCCCTCCCTCTCTCCCTTCCTCAGTTCCCTTCAGCATCTGTTTCTCTCCACCCCACCTTCCCTCCCTTTCTCCCTTCCCCAGTTCCCTTCAGTGTCTGTTCCTCTTCACCCCCACCTTTCCTTCCTTTCTCCCTCCCTGCCCCTTACCTTCCACAAAATGCTGAGCAGTAGCTACAAAATTGCTACGCAGGCTGGATATGCATGTTTCCCTACCTGGACAATTTGCTGGTAAAGAGTGCATCAAAGGAATATTCTCAAGATTTAATGTGGAAAACTATTTGGGTGCTAGAGTTACCAGGGTTTGTTGTCAACTACCCAATGTCCCTTCTCTCCTCCTGGTTCAGCAATTGGAGTTCATTGAATCCTTGCTAGACACAGTTTAGGCTTGAGTCTTCTTACTAGCTTCCAGGACACCCTTCCCATTGTACTTTCCTTTTCTTTAACTATACCCAATTATTGTAACTTTTACCCCCATTCCTTAACCTCATGTGAGTGTTCTTTTAATTTTGTAAATTGTAATTTGAATTATTTTTGTAAGTTTCTTCTATTTAAATTGTAATATGTACATCGCCTAGAACCTGTAATAGGCGATTCATCAAAAACTGAATAAACTTGAAACTTGAAACTTATCAGGTTCAGCAGAGCCAGCAGTTCCTAGCTCGGCTGATGTTGCAAGTTGTTGATTTACATGGCTTCTAGTGTGCATGGCACACCTCTTTTTGAGAGAGGTCCAGTGGACTCTAACTTCCCAGTTGTGTCAGGCCACGGAGAATCTAGTGAATGTCTTCACTGTCACTCTGGCATTTATAAAGTCGCTCTTGTGAACATTTTGGCACAGTTTAAGATGCTTTACAACAGTTCAAACTGGGGGGTGCTCTCGTGGTTGGACTCCACACCAGCCTTCTGGAGCTAAGGTCCATTTGGAATGCTCTAAAGGCTTTCATACATCAATTGATGCTCAAAATTATCCTTATGCAAACGAACAGATTGCGATATACTAAGTCAATAAGCAGGGAGGCATGGAATTGTACCTCTTATATCAGGAAGCAGTTGGAATGTAGCACTTGGCCTGCAATCATGGCATGGTGCTTAGGGCCACATACCTAGTAGGCAAAGAAAACTTTCTGGATTGGTCTCAATATGGGCATTGCCCAGGATATCTGTGCATGGGGCATCCCCTTAGTTGATCTCTTTGCAATCATCTCAACATATTGATATGACATTGTGGACTAACAGATGCCTTTTCTCCTCGATTGGGGGGTGAGCCTTCTTCATGCATATCCTCCCATACTTCTGGTGAGAAGACTTTGCTGAAACTCAAGTAGGATTGGGACCATAATCCTCATTACATCCTACTGGCTGAGACAGATAGAGTTCCCTCTACTTCTAACTTCCTCAGATCTGTGGAGACCGGACTGTTTTCTGACCCTCATTACTTGAAACAAGGGGTCGCTTCTACATCTCAATCTCCAGGTAAACCTCTCTTATTTCCTAAGGATGAGCGGTATATTAAATAAAATTAAACTATAAACCATACTATATGACAGTTCAGAAGATGATTTGGGAAATTCTGTTCTTCTCAGCTGAGGTTGTTGATAGAAAGTTTAATTGTTTGTTATGAATTTCAGTGTCATTTTTATTTTGAAAATCTGTTTATTGCAAAAACAACGGACAAGGTACAAGCAAGTCAAACAATTCAAAATAGAACAATGGATTCCAACCTCCCCCCATCCCAGGCCCCCCTCTCCACCCACCAAATCCCCCCACCCCACACTCCCCTATGAGAACTCCAGCAGACAGGATCATCCCAAGCAACAAACCAGAAACAGCATATCAAAAAGCACTTAAAATGTAACTACAGCCCCTGAGACTCAAAATCTGCAAAAAAGGTGTCCATACGTGGAGGAAAGTTCTACATCATTTCTGAGAGCCAGCAACTGCCCTCGCTTCCCATCTCATCAGGTCATGCAGTTTATTCTTCCACAACCAAATACAAGGAGGCTGGTCCGAGAGTCAGTGGATCATGATACATTTTTTCCTTCCAATATAACATTTACTAAGGAACAGACGTACCCTAGCCGGATATATATTGAATAAAGTAAAGTGGCAAAACAGCATAGCAGGTGCTGAAATAAAGACTGGAATGTGTAAGATGGATACGAAAAACAAAGCCATTTGTCGTCAAAACCCTTGAACCAGAGAACACGCCCACAGCCCATGGGCATAGGAATTCACTGCTACGTGGCGTTTTAAACAAAGTTGCGTCGATATGCTCCCCATATGATAAGCTTGAGTTTGGGGTACATAAGCCCTTAACATAGTGCAATAATGGCTTTCCTGTAGGTCTGTACTATCCACCAACCCTGGGATTCCTTGTACGGCCTTCAATAAAACAGGTAAAGTTAATGGCCAAGTAAGGTCTTGCTGCCAGTTATGGAGGATAACAGAAAAAGTGCCCTTTGGCAATAAGGCAAGTAATCCCTTAAGAAAATAAGAGATCAAGACACCGGTCTCCTCTGTTGCCTCC
Source organism: Geotrypetes seraphini (assembly GCF_902459505.1). Lineage (NCBI taxonomy): Eukaryota > Metazoa > Chordata > Amphibia > Gymnophiona > Dermophiidae > Geotrypetes > Geotrypetes seraphini. Next base: position 107,990,832 of record NC_047092.1, on the reverse strand, counting down.
AAAAAGTCTTTGAATCGAACCCACCGAGAAAGATCCCACATAATGCTTAAGCTGCTGGTAAGCATAATGCACCCACAATACCGGGAACCCCTGTGCTAACAAAGTTTCATAAGAGAGGAGAGAACCTCCTCTTCCATGTCACATTTATTGAACCCTACTTGAGATTCTATCTTTTGGGACAATGAAACCAGTGCTTTAAGCCATTGAGTTACCAGTCTTTTGTCTCAACTAACTGTGATATGATAGCTAAGCAGATTTTACCTTAGCAGATCACTAAGCTATAATATGACAGGGGAGTCGGAGAAACTGGAGTGGAAGGTGATGTAGCTCAATGAGTAAAAGCACTGTGCTGATCTTTCAGAAGTTGTGAGTTCAACTCCTGGCCCGTCTTTTACTTGTGGCATTTCTACCTTGCAGGTGCACAATGATGATGTCACAATGAGGTCATCATTGTGCAGCTGCATACCTCCATTTGCAATGAACTAGAAGTCACATTCAGGTCTGTTCTGTGTTTTATTCTGTTTTTAAGCTTTGCCAATTTAAGTTATGGGCTTTCTGTTTGAGCTGATTGTAGCAATGTTTTATGAGAAAGAGTGTTATTTAGAGCAAGGAATTACTTCTAAAAATCTCTCTCAAATAACGTCTGTGAGATGCCCAGAGAAAGCTGATTGAATGACCTAGGCTGCCTAAATAGCATGTATCCTGCTAACGCCTTTCTGGAGCTTAAACCACATCTATCTAAAGTCTATACGTTGCTCAAAGTCCTATGCTTTACACTTCTTATAGGAGCTAATGATACTATCGCTATACAAGTTTCTGTGTAGCACAGGAGTGAAGCTTCTCCCCTTCCATGCTGATGTTTCCAGTTCAGCTCCCACTCAGTACCTCTCAGTCAGACAGTAATCTTATACTTATCCTTTTAAACATCAAGTTTCAAGTTTATTAGGTATTTATATACCACCTATCAAGGTTTATCTAAGCAGTTTTTACAATCAGGTACTTTATGACTTTTTTGTTTTTATACTGATGAAGTATACAATTCTGAAATAATGAAGAAAATGGATATAACAAGGCAGTGAGATCTACCTTGTTCTGTCTCCTAGCAGAATTACGGTAACTGCCATTCACTACCTATAAGGAGTAGTATAATCAAATCAGAATTGCTATTTTTGTATGGTTCATTGTCTAGCACAGCGGATTAGAGTGAAGGTTAGCATGTAAGCAATGTCACATTTTTTCAATATGTACACTGATGTTCCCAGATCAACTCCCACTGAAACTAATATATTATAAATATCCTTTTAAACATGGTATACTGTGTTTTTATTATCCTTTTAATGATGGTATACTTTGGTTTTATTATGTTAAAGCTTACAGTCCTGAAATAATGATAACAAATAAGTTAAAAAAATTTTTTTTATATATATAACATCATAGGGATGTCTATCTGACATCTATATTAGGAAAATTGATTTTTTAAACGAATATTGGACGTCTACTTGACGCCTAAGAACGCTGATTGGCACTTACGCCGCGAGGTCGTTTAAAGCACGCCTAAAACTAGACATAGTTTATAGAATCGGGGCCTCAGTGTCATTAATGCAATACACTGTATGCATGCAGCCTGAGAATTATTTTTAGTTTCTGTATCTGCAGGCTATTCAGGCAGCAGTAATGACCCTATATGTGATGTTAGCCAGATCTGCTTAGGTGGACTACATTAGGATTTTATTTATTTATTCAATTTTCTATACTATTCTCCCAAGGGAGCTCAGAGCAATTTAATTTATTCAGGTACTCAAGCATTTTTCCCTGTCTGTCCCGGTGGGCTCACAATCTATCTAATGTACCTGGGGCAATGGGAGGATTAAGTGACTTGCCTAGGGTCACAAGGAGCAGCGTGGGTTTGAACCCACAACCTCAGGGTGCTGAGGCTGTAGCTTTAACCACTGTGCCACATACTCCCCTTTTAGTATGGTAACCACCAAAAGCTTCATTCAGCTGCTGAAAGACATGACCACCTTTGTATAATGTAAATAATAATAACAACTTTATTTTTCTATACCGCCATAGTCAGCCAACTTCTAGGCAGTTCACATCGAAAGAAGGCTGGACATTCAGCGAATTACACATGCATGAGGGGAATGTTAGAGAAGAAAGGGGATTGTTGGGGAGGGAATGTATGAGTGGTTGTAAGGGGAAGGGAAAGAGAGGGGTAGAAAATGCCTGAAGATTGCTTCGGGTTTGTAGGGGGAAAAAATGCATAGAGAGCACGGATCGGTCTGGTTAGGTGATGAATTTGTCAAACAGAGTGGTTTTGATAGATTTTCGGAATGCGTTGCAGGTCTGTCTGGTTTTATTTATGAAGGTTCCCAGCCAGGATTGTTGTCTGTTAGCTTTGAACATGAAGGTTCTGTCAAGGAAGGATTTGTCAGAACCTTCAGTAGATACGTATTTGTTTTTACGTATTCTAGTGTTTCTGAAATTGCACAGTATAAAATCCTCATGCAGGAAGAGAATGATTTGTGTCTTGACTGATTTGTTCCCTTGTTCAGATGTATTGTCTGGCTTATTTTGTGTGATAGGGCCAAAAGTACAGTTGATGCTGAGGTATCCTGATGGCAAGAGGGAACAGATTGCATTTCCAGAGCAAACCAAGCTGCTGGTGAGTATACATGTAGTCCATCTTTTAATTCTAGAAGTTTATACACAAATTTTCAAAGGTCTGCACATTTATTTGTCAAAGGTAATACACATTTATTTGTCAAAGGTAATGCTGTTCGTGTAACTCTTAGTGTAGAGACTGAAGAGAGGGTGTCAAGTGGAAGTCTACTCGAGGTCTACATTGAAAAGAGTGTGAGGCAGAGGTGGATGTTGTGGGTGTAGTGGAGGGTTTAGGGGAACACTCCCTTCCCTTTCTGTCCCCTTTTCCCTTGCACTCTCCTCTCTGTGCCCTATCACATCTCACACACCACTGAAAAGTCCGTTACCTATCATTATTAGCAAATAGAGCAGAGGGTAAACCTCTCATACACAAATGAAGTCCCAAAAGGCCACAACCCAATAACAAGGAAAACTGAGGTTGTCACAGGCAATAGGCCCCAGAAGAAATTACACAAGAAACCAGACCACAGTAGATCGATCAACAACCTTATGACTCAAAAGGTTAAACATAACTCCTCCCCAAACAACTCCTTGCTCACAATCTCTGACTATTATATTAATGCCAGATCCCTGATAAACAAAGCAGACCTAATCAGGGACTGGCTAATGTAAGACCAACCAAGTTTATTAACATTGAAACATGATGGCAGATAAAGGCCAAATGGCCCATCTAGTCTGCCCATCTGCATTACTAGTAACTGAAATCTGATTGCGCGTAGGGCCCAACTAGTCTGCCCATCTGCATTTCTAGTAACTGAAACCTGATTGTGATAGAACCTGATCTTCATTTTTGCTGTTGTCAACAGATGTGGAGACTTTTTATGGCAGGTTTTACAGAGGTTGGGATTGGGTAAAGGTTTATGTACTTGGATATGGAAGCTCTATGAGGCCCCCTTGGCGAGGGTGAAGGTGAATGGAGGATATTCTTATTTTCCATATTCAAAGGGGGACCTGGCAAGGAAGCCCACTTTCTCCACTCCCTTTTGCTCTATCGAGCCTTTAGCACAGAGGGTTCGGGATAACCCAGACATAAACCGCTCCAGGTGGGATCTTGGCACCATAAGTTGGTTTTGTTTACGGACAATATCTTGTTTTATGTTAGCCAGCCCCAGCAGCAAGAATTGCAATTTTAAGGCCAAGTAGCAGGGTTTAAAGTGAATTATGATAAATCTGAAATCTTGAACATTACAATTCTCCTGTTTGAAGAGAATGACCTTAGTCCAGTTTTTCCATTTAAGTGGGCTCCCAGTCAAATTAAATATCTTGGGGGCCAAATAACTAGGGATACATCACAGCTGTTCTCTCGCAATTATGAGGTCCTGCTGGGTCACATCAAAACAGACTTAACCCTTGGCACTCCCTGTGGCTGTCATGGTGGGGGAGAATCACAGTGCTTAAGATGAATATTTTGCCACATTTGCTTTTCTTTTTCAATCCCTCCCTATCTCAGTTCCAGGGGCGCCCTAGAGGTACTCCAAAGGGAATTACTTCAGTTTGTGTGGGGTAATAGTTCTCTGAGATTGACTCGCTCATTTTTATAGCAGGGGGATGCCAAACTTGGTATGGTATTATTTGGCAGCCCAATTTAGGCAGCTATTTGATTGGGAATTTTCCCCGGATAAATCGAGTGTCTTGTTAAAACAGGCTAGCGCTCTTGCACTTCCCCTGCGCCATCTTCTCTGGGCCTCACACCTTGGGACTCTTCTGAAGAGGGGTTCTTTGAGTAACCCCTATGTCAGTCATCTGTTGGGATTATGGCATACAGTGAGACGGAAATTCAGAGGGTCTTGGGGGAGTCTTTTCACTTTCTTCTATCAGATTTGAGCCCACTTTTTGGGCGGGGGGGGGGTATTCTCCCGGTGGAAACTTGGGGTCTCATTCACTTTTGACAATTAGATATAGAGGAGATGAGCCCATTACTGAGCTATGAGATCTATATCAGCTGCTCCCAGGAGATGTTTTCCCTTAATTGCAAGTCAAGCATTTTATCTCTATCCAAGGGTGGCTGCGGGAAGACTCTGATGATACTGAAAAACTAGAAAATTTATATATGGCTTTAGGTAAATTGAAGGGTTCCATTTCGTTGCTGTATAGATTTTTTAACAATCGCACATTCACAAAATATAAATTTATCCTAGGACAAGCAGGCAGCATATTCTCACATGTGGATGATGTCATCAATGGAGCCCCGGTACGGAACCACTTTAAGATTTCAGAAAGTTCGCGATAGGCCACACTGCGCATGCACGAGTTCCTTCCCGCCCGACATAGGCATGCGGCTCCTCAGTTCTTAGTTTTTCATGGAGCTAAATTGCATTTCAACAATCATTTAATTTTTCCTTGCCTTTCTGCTCTCGCATTTATTTCTTTTTCTTTATTTTCTTCGTTGTATAGAAAATAATTTTTTTAAAAATAATTAAAAAAATATCTTTTCTTTTTCTGCCATCTGCGGGTTTTGGCCCAGTGGGACCTTTGGTTCAGTCTCAGCCATCGAGTTTAATTTGGCTGAGGTGGTGTTCCCATCCATGTTATACCCGGTGACGAGATTTAAAAAGTGTGGTCGGTGTTCTCGCACTGTTTCATTAACGGACTCTCATAGCTGGTGCCTTCAGTGTTTGGGTCCCGAACACTGTGTTCAAACTTGTAAACGCTGCTCTTCCTTACAAAAAATGTACCATTAAGAGTGGTATTCTTTAACAGGAGAAACTCTTCAGTGTCACCATGGAAGGCGATGCACCGACGAAACCGTCTATATTGAAGTCACCAGCATCGAAGACTTTGACACCGCTAGAGGCACCGGCATCGCAGCACATCATGCCCTTGGGTAAGCCAGCTAAGAAGCCATCCCCTTCCCCATCAGAGATGCTGGTCACGAAGGCATCGAGCCAATTCATGCTGACCAAGCGCAAATCCCTATAGCGACCACTTCCATTATCGGAGTCATCCTTTCTGGACTGTGTCGCAGCACCTGTGGTACCGGCAACAAAGCCCCAAGTACCGGTGCTTACTTTGAGACAGAAGCTCGATACTTTGCTTCGAGAGGAGCTCGGGGACCAATTTCAGTTGCTGCTCCCATACTGGTCCAACCTGAGCCTACTAACATTGCCAAGACCACCGGCACCGTTAATACTCCATCATTGCGTCCTAGGAACTTGACACGTCGATCCAGCTCTGACACTCCAGCACAGAAGCATCAGTCTTCCAAGCATTGGTCCCCATCTGCTCATCGTCATACGTCCTCTAAAAGGCACTCTGACAGGAGCTCCATCAAGTCTGTGAAGGTGTCTCGAAAGAGAAAACATTCTGAGACCCTGACACCGGACTGGCACCGGTTGAAACACCGTTCTCCTTCTCTGCTGCAAGACTCTGACTTGTAGGAAGATTCTGTCCCTGATCCATTTCCATCTACTACCAATGCTGATGACTCTCCTGCATCAAAGTCTCCAAGACATTCTCCTGCTAGAGCTACTTCTCCCACTGAAAAGCTGTCTTTCACTAGATTTATACGACAAATGGGAAAGGATTTTTCGGTGAAATTGAAGGCTGATTCTAAGTACAGTGAGGAATATCTCAAAACCTTAGACTACGATAATCCTCCAAAAGACATGCTAAAACTTCCTTTGCATGGGATCTTAACAGAGACTTTTTAAAAAATCTAGAATTACCACTCTCAGTACCGGTGGCTCCTAGGAAACTGGAGTTTCTCTACAAGATTATTTCTCTCCCAGGATTAGCTAAACCTCAACTCCCTCATGAATCTCTCATCGTAATTCTGATTAGTTGAATTATGCCTTTATTTTCTATTTGATTAGCACATCCAGGGGGGAGTATTCATTGATCAAATGTAAGTGCTGTGTTCTTATTTTATAAGTATGTATAATTTAATGCACTTTCTTTTTGTTCTTGAATTAGGGTGGGGGTGGGGGAAAATATTTTATTATAATCTTTGCTTGATTGTAAGTGCTGTTTATGAAGTTAATTGTATGTATATTTCATTGTACTGTTCTTGAATTGAAAATTAATAAAGATTAATTTTTTTTATAAGTGTACTCTATCTAAAGTTTATTCATCAGTTCCTCTTGGTAGGGAGGGCCATACGATGGACAAATGTGGCCAATGACTCTATCAAAATTCCATGTTGGCTAATAGAGCCATCAACTACAATTTCTAATTCTCATGCTACTTGAAACATCTTATGAAGCAGTTTCCTGCATATCACAAATATATTCCTGCCCGTAGGTTGAAGAGTTTTCAACATCTAATGAGCACTGTTCTGCAATTGAGAAATTATCTGGTATGTTCAGCCTATGACAACTTTGAACTCATGTCCAGAGCCTATTCCATATATATGGCCAGGAGGATGCTAGCGTGGCTTAGAGTCTCTGACATGGATGTAAACCATCAGGACAGACTAGCCAGCGTGCCTTGCTTGGGGGATGAACGTTTTGGGGATTCGGTGGATACTGCAACCCAAAAACTCTCGGCTCATGAGACTCGGGACATCTTGGTTAAATCCAAGAAAAAACCCTCATCATCGAGACCTTTTAGGCATGCTTCATCTTATCAGAGGCATTTTTCAGCCAAAGCCTCTGCTCTAGTACGGCCTCAGCAGAAGAAATAAAAGCAGCAACTTCCTGCCAAGACCCAGCCTGCTGCTCCTGCCAAATTGACTCAGTCTTTTTGACATGTTACTGGAGAGCATAGTTTCAATCTCCTTGATTCAACCTTTTCCTCAGCCATTCGGAGGGCACCTTCAACTTTATGTCCATCGTTGGGAGCTCATCACCTCTGATCTTTGGGTGCTGCAGATCATTCGCGAGGGGTACTCTCTACATTTTACTGTCCTTCTTCCAGATCATCCTCCAAGAGTCTGTTTTCAACCCTCACCAGACCTTTCTTCTTCAGGAAGTTCAATCCCTACTTCTCCTTAATGCTATCGAAGAGGTTCTTTTAGATCATCAAACCTAGAGTTTTACTCCTGCTATTTTCTAGTGCCAAAGAAGATGGAAGATCTGTGACCAATCATAGATCTCAGAGCCCTCAACAAGTTTCTGGTCAGAAAAATTTCAAATGCTTTCTCTAGCCACTCAATATCCCCTCTTGGCTCACAACGATTGGCTATGCTCTCTGGATCTAAAGGAAGCTTACACTCATAAGAACATAAGTTGCCTCCGCAGGGTCAAACCAGAGGTCCATCACGCCCAGCAGTCCGCTCCTGCGGCGGCCCATTAGGTCTATGACCTGTGAGGTGATCCTTGTCTAAAACCCTTTATTCCCCTTTATGCTTCTATCTATATCCTTTCATAATCCTATCTCTACCTCTGTCCGTATCCCTCAATCCCCATATCCTTCAGGAATTTATCCAATCCTTCTTTAAAACCCCGTAGTGTACTCTGTCCTATCACAACCTCCGGAAGCGCATTCCAGGTGCCCACCACCCTCTGAGTGAAAAAGAACTTCCTAGCATTGGTTCTAAACCTGTCCCCTTTCAATTTCTCCGAGTGCCCCCTTGTTCTTGTGGTTCCCAATAGGCTAAAGAATCTGTCCCTCTACCTTCTCTATGCCTGCAGCACTCATATCCCAATTCACCAGGCTTCCAGAAAATATCTCAGATTTCGAGTGACTTCTCATCACTATCAGTGCAGAGTCCTACCATTTGGCCTGGTGTCTTCTCCCAGAGTCTTCACGAAGTGTCTGGTTGTGGTGGCAGCTGCCTTGAGATCTCAGGGTCTTCAGGTTTTTCCCTATCTAGACGACTGGCTCATCAAAGACCCTTCCTGTCATGAGGTTGTTCTAGTGACAAATCGCATCATCTTGTTTCTCCAGAACTTTGGATTCGAGGTCAACTTCCCCAAGTCACAGCTTCTTCCATCTCAAAGGCTTCAATTTATAGGAGCACTTCTAGACACTGTCTTATCAGGCAGCATTATGGGATTTGGAGAATCTGATAGAGTTCTTCGATTTGGAAAATCTTCGAGTTCTTATGTGAAATTTAGAAGAAACCTAAAGACATGTTTCTTAAATATCTGGGTAATTAATTTCTATGCTTACAGACATTAGCCATTTTATATAGTTAGTTTTATTTTTTAAATTACATAATTTCCAATCTACTCAATTGTATACACTATTATAATCTTTTGTTAACCGCATAGAACTTCACGGTCCTGCGGTATATAAGCTGATTGTTATGTTAAGTTACTACTCAAATGCGAGCATTCCTTCCTCAGGATCATCAGAATGCTCTGATTCACTTTTGTCATCAAGTGAACCAGCTCCAATCCCTATTGGCCAGGGAAATGATGGTTCTTCTAGGCTAGGGGTGCCCACACTTTTTGGGCTTGTGAGCTACTTTTAAAATGAACAAGTCAAAATGATCTACCAATAATAAAATTTAAAAAAAACACGAAGCACAGTGTACGCAGAGAAAATGTTAATTATCATTTATATTTGGGGGGGTTTTCAGAGGTCAAGGCATATGACTTTAAAATATGCAATTTCACCTCAGTAACAACTATACAAAAATCAACAAATATACCCCCTCCCCTTTTACTAAACCACGATAGCGGTTTTTAGCACAGAGATCTGCGCTGAATGCCCCGCACTGCTCCTGACGTTCATTGGCTCCCTGCACTAAAAACCGCTATTGCAGTTTAGTAGAAGGGGCTCACAGCAGATATAAATTCGGACACATTTTGATCACTAAATTTAAAATAAAATCATTTTTCCTACCTTTGCTGTCTGGTGATTTCATGAGTCTCTGGTTGCACTTACTTCTTCTGACATTGCATCCAACACCAGGCCAGGCATGTACAAGCGCCGAGCCCATGAAGTAATGCCACTTATTTTACCTCATTGGAATGACTACGAGACGGCATTGTATGTTCCAAAACAGACAATATTTTTTATTGTCAGTATAAAGACTTAAAAAATTACAGCAGCAAAGGCATAGCAGAAAGAAATATGCAATGGAGAGTAGAATTTACACTCATATGCTTAGCAGGGGGGCTAGCAGTTCCCCGCAGCATAAGCAAGTGAATCTCTCTGGCTCTACCTGTGATACACTGTTTTTTTTATACAGAGAAATTCTTCCTGCGTTCCAAAAAAGCACATCCCCGAACTCTGGTCATGTACTTCCCTATTGGTACAAAAATGTATACCTACTGATTCAAGATGGCGTTTGGAGCAGGACGCTGAGAGGAGCACTTCTCTCTTCTAGGGGAAAATTTTCTTTATTTCACTCTTAAAAACGCTATTTCCATGCCTAAACGAAGAGGAAAAACGAGGGGTATCCCTCTACCTACCTCGGGCTTCTCGACGCCGAGGCAGACTGTAATAACAGCTTTTACAGTCCCTCCTTCCATATCGGGCGTCTCCGTTGCTGGGGAGCGGGAACTCCACAGCTTGGGCAGCGAGATGTCTCTCTCGCTGAGCCCACGAGGACCGCACACCCCTCCCAATCCTGGAGAATCTTCGCAGCAGCAGACTTGGCTAGAGGGCTCCCCCGGTGTGTAGGGGGAGGCTTGCTCTCTCTCCGAAGCGAACCCGGAAGTGAAACATACAACAGACACGCTGACCCCGACGTTGGAGAAGCAGCGTTCTGGGGGAGAGGAGCCGTCGGTAGACAGCGGTGGGGAGGTTGCAGGAGCCCAGAATTCCATTCCTGGAGCAGGAGCCGTACCAAAGACGGCTGGTATCTCCCTCCTTGGACCGTTGGTGAAACCACAGGCTGTTACCCTGGACTCTATTTGGTCTGCGATTGAGAATCTTCACCTGGTATGTTCTAACTTTGTTACTATAACTCAGAATTCTACTTCCAGGATAAGCTCCTTAGAATCTATTACCCAGCAACACCAAGTGGACTTAAAAAACTTAGAAAAAGTAACAACAGAGACTAAGAACTTAATTACCAAACAAACAACAGATAAAATGATGATTTTGAGAAAGATTGAAAACTTGGAAAACCAGCAGAAGAATTTGAACTTGAGGATTCTTAATTTTCCGGTTGCCAAGTTTATGTCACCTCAAGAACTGTTTAAGAACTTTATGTTGAATGTTCTAAACGTACCAGAAGCAAGCCTTCCCCCGATACAAAGAACTTATTATTTAAAACAAATGCAGAAAGAAAAAGCTTTAGTAGAGGAAAATACTCAATTAGATGTTTCCACTATTCTGCAGTCTTCAGATATTGAAATTTTGGGAAGAGCAACTTTATTGGTCTCGTTGGTATTTCTTCAAGATAAAGAGATGTTGCTGAAATTATATTTCAATTTAAAGCAGATTACCTATTTGGGGGAAAGGGTATATATATTTCCTGATGTTTCAAGGTGGACGCAATCTAGGAGGAAAGAATTTCTGTTATATAGATCAAAGGTGATTGCTTTGGGGGCAAGTTTTCAGTTGCGATTTCCTTGTAAGTGCTTTGTCTCATATCAGGGGAGTAAATATATTTTCTTTGAACCTGCCCAATTAGGTTTTTTCCTTGAAGGTAAAGGAATCTCTACACAGCCCAAATGATACAGGTTAATTATGCGGTATTACTATTTTGGACAGGATAAGAACTAGCTGCTCTATTTCTTAATATCTTTATTTCTTTGTATATTCCCCCTTTCCCGAGGGGTTTTTATTTTCATCTTGTCTCCGTCTCCCAGGTTGTGGACTGTATTAGTTGATTTATTATGGATGTTTAAATTTCAGTTCTTAGTTTGTATTATGACTAAGAGAGTATTATATTTTCTGTATTTCCTTTAAACATCTTGTATTTTAGGATGTATTAAAATGATAAATAAATAATTAAAAAAAAAATAAAATGTATACCTAACTATTCTTCCCCCAAGTCCACGCCTCTCTCACTTCCCCCCCCCCCCCAGGAGGGGGGCCCGAGCAGAAACAGAGAATTCTTTGTGAACTTTCTTCCTCCAGCTCTTAGATCTTTATCACCTTGCAGATGCTAATTTGTGGTTTTACAATTCTCTGCATCTTCAGGATGGCGTCCTTGTAGATAGTCTTATGCAGAAAGTTGGCAAGGGTGACCTCCATCACCCCAGCTGTGCTGGGTTCCCATAACTTGCTTCAGAGACAGGCCATCCTGAGTAAGAGTTCTGTCTTGGTATCAGGCTCCTATGTCTCTTACTCCCCTGTCATCCTGCAGGGAATGTTGCTTGTTATAAATGTTTTATGGCTTTCCAGGGTGCCTGGCATATGTGAAGTCATACAGCACTGATAACAGCTCAGCAGAACCTTGGAGAAGTATCCTCCCAGCAGGGAATGGAGAAAGGAACTTTGCAGCAAAGGCCAGCTGGGTTAGCATTTCAAAGGATACATGTGTTCACAGACAGCAAGGTACAGGCTGGGCCAGGCTATGGGAAAATATACGTCTGTAGTGTCCAGAATACACAAGTGAGACCAGTATGTCCAGTTTATCCATCTGCATATCCAGGTTATCCATCTCACCCACAAGCCACCCCCACCCCCACCCCCGACATCAGTTTTGACGTCGAAGAAGAAGTTCCGGGCCAGCCAGGCAGCGATTGGCTGACCCAGAACTTCCTCTCAGACATCAGAATTGACATCCAGAGGGGATGGCTGTGGGCCCAGCGCTTGTACGCACCTGGCCTGGTGGCGGGAAAGCAGGAAGAATAGCGCAAAGGCAACGCAAGTCCGTGGAGCCCAGGATGGGCTCTGCGATTGACTCGCGTTGCCTTTGCAATCTACTAGTCAATTGCAATTGACCTTTTGGGCACCCCTGTTCTAGGCCTACATGACTCCTCTGGCGATGCTCTATCTCAGATCCTCTCTCACAGCTTATTTCTGTAACCTCGTCTCTTTGACAGTCGCTGTAGTGGTGGTTGATTTCATCCAATCTCTCCAGAGGTCAGCTTTTTCACATTCCTCATCACAAAGTTTTGACCACAGATGCATCAACTTGCACCTGGGGGGCACATCTGGATGGTCTCCAGACTAAAGGTCATTGGTCAACCACAGAGCGAGAGTTTCATATCAATCTTCTGGAGCACAGAGCAATTTATTATGCTCTTAAAGCTTTTCAACATCTCATAGACAATCAAGTCCTCTTGCTTTTTCATGGACAACCAAGTGGCAATGTACAATATAAACAAGCAAGGAGGCACATGGTCTCTCCTTCTTTGCCAGGAGGCTCATAAGATTTGGCTTTGGGCGACTGCTCGAAACATCTACTTGAGAGCAGTCTACATTCAGGGGGAACAGAATTGCTTAGCAGACAAGCTCTGCAGAATTCTCCAACCTCATGAATGGACGCATTACTCTGCAGCTCTTCATCCCATCTTTGCTCAATGGGGCACTCCTCAAGTAGACTGGTTTGCATCTCCCCACAACAACAAGTTGCCCCTGTTCTGTTTCAGACTTTACTCACCTCAACGCCTGGAGGCAGATGCATGTCTGCATTGGCATTTCTGCATGGCTTCTAGTTTTCGCAGCGCATCCCATGTGGAGCTCTACACAATTCTTTTGGATTTAGTTTTTCCACATATCTTCCACCATGGGACCCCTGAGGAAGACTCTCTTGTCAAAACACGGACCATGTTGGGTCCTACGCACCCAGCGGACTGAGTCCTTAAGGATTACTTTGTTTTTATGTGGAGGAAGGAGGAAGTTTCTGCCATCTTGTCCCTCCTTCCTCCGCCCGACGCCGTTCAAGCAGGAGGACTCAGCTCCTCTCTTAGAGCCCCTGCTTCCTCCAGCCACCGGGGATCACCGACTCTGCTCGACTTTAACGTCTGATTTTCTTCAGTCCTTGAGGGCCACCGAAAGCTTCTCCCCCCACCCCCCGCGACTTCCTAGGCAGAGGAAGGAGGAAGTTTCTGCCATCTTGTCCCTCCTTCTTCCGCCCGACGCCGTTCAAGCAGGAGGGCTCTGCTCCTACTCTCTCAGAGCCCCTGCTTCCTCTAGCCACCGGGGATCGCCGAAAGCCTCCTGCCAGTGCAAGTTTCTTATCTGGCTGCCTCTGCCCAACTTTAACTGAGCGTTGTGAACCAGCTCCGTCCCTCCCCCCAGGGCGCCAAAACCACGCGGATTTCAACTAGAGAAGGGCTCCTGGCCGGTTTTCAACCGTCCTCAGTTCCAGCTCTCCCACAGCTTTCCTCTTTTGCTCCTGCATTGAACCTTACAGTCACTCTCCAGCTGCTAACCAACAACATGTCACCCACCACTACCAAACTCCTATGCACCCTATTACTTCTCTCCCTACTCTTAACAAACTGGAGAACAGCAGGACACCACTTTTCACCAATACCAATAGTGACAACAACATACAGGCAGACACATTCACCCAAGAAACTTCACCAGACAAGAAACCTGATAGAATGCACAACAGCCTCACAAGAAAGCATCCCACCCACATTGGGACGAAAACCACCCCCCAACACAAAGAAGTCTGGTCACAAACTCCCACACACACCCAATAACCTCCTTCACCCACAGCTTAGCCCCAACTACCACAAACATCTTTTCTCAATCCCCTGTGCGTACATGAACATAAGATCAATCAGCCCAAAGGCAGATCTAATAAAAGACTGGATAGTTAAAGAACAGTTAGGCTGCCTTTTCCTATCCGAAACCTGGCTATCCTCCGACTCGGACCCAAGCATTACAGAATTTTGCCCCAAGGGATACAAACTTGAATTAGTCTGCCGAGAAAAAAAGCGAGGGGGCGGTCTGGCCATCCTGGTAATAAACAACTTTACCATCACTGTCCTAGACAAACACTCCACCCCACAATCAGACCTGCTTGCCTGCCAACTTTCCAGTAACTCACTCAAAGACACCCTAACCTGCATCCTCTGCTACATAGCTCCAGTAAAATGGAACACCACAAAACACGATCTTGAAGATTTCATCTTCCGGAATTCATTAACCTCAACACACAACCTGCTCCTCGGAGACATAAATCTCCACCTAGAAGACAACTCCTCCAAACAAGCTGCAGGCATAATCTCATACCTCAATGCACTCTCCTATCAAATTCTGTATCCTCAACCCACACATGAAAAAGGCCACCAACTTGATATTGCAGCTTATATGTCCCAACACCCCCACGCACCAAACATTCATATCTCCAATGGGGCCTGGCACCCCTCCCTCTGGTCAGACCACTTCAAATTCACCTTCAACATCAACTGGACACAAAGCACAAACAAACACGAAACCCACAAAACCTCCTTCAAAACCCGACCAAAAATCGACCCCTCTACATTCTGGACCACAGTAGACCCCTCAATCGCCTCCATAGACCACAATGTATTCATTCATCAGTGGCGCTCCCTGAGCGAAACAACCTTGAACGGACTAGCCCCAGAAAAGACAAAACACAAACTCTGCAGATCTTCAGACAAATGGTTCGACACAGAACTTCTTCAACTAAAAAGACACTGCAGACAACTCGAAAGAGCATGGCAAAAAAAGAGCCAAGAACCAACCAAAGTAGCTTGGAGAAACCTAATAAAACAATACAAGATCAAACTTAAGGAAAAACGAAGAGCTTATTACTCCAAACTAATAGGCACAGAATCCTTAGACACAAAGAAACTCTTCCAACTTGTGAAAAACCTCACCGACACTCAACCATTCCTAACCACTCAAGGAATCCACCCTCCAACGGCCACCCAACTAGCGGACCATTTCAAGAACAAGATCGCCACTATTAGAGCCTCCTTCAACAACTCACCGACCCTCCTAGACGAGATCATAATAAACCCTACAACAGATGAAGCCACTGCAGCTGACAGGCACTGGTCCAACTTTACAAAGGTGCAATGGTCGGACATGAACCGACTCTACAGAAAATACAGTCGAGTGTCATGCGACCTGAACAATTGCCCCTCATATTTACTTACAAATGCATCCCCCAAATTTAGAGCTTGCCTCTTGCAATGGATCTAAACAACTCTCACGGAAGGCCAATTCCCACAAGACCTAGGGGAAATCATAATCACCCCAATACTGAAAGATCCCAAAGGACCAATAGACACCCCCTCCAACTACCGACCCATCGCCTCAATTCCATTATATGTTAAACTAATAGAAGGTCTGGTTGCCAAATACCTCACCAACTACCTTGAAGACCACAACCTACTCCACCCAACTCAATCGGGGTTCAGATCTAGCCACAGCACCGAGACACTGCTAGTTTCCCTTCTAGATATAGCCCGACAGCACCTTAGCAAAGGAAGAAGGATACTGATAATTCAACTCGACCTTTCTGCCGCATTTGACCTGGTCGACCACACTATACTTCTTCAGATATTAGAAGCAATAGGGATCTCAGGCGAAGTATACAACTGGTTTCAAGGATTCCTTAAAACAAGAACATACAGAGTAAAAACAAAGGATCTTATATCGGAGCCTTGGACCAATCCCTGCGGAGTACCCCAAGGTTCCCCACTCACCCATGCTCTTCAATCTTTTCATTTCCTCCCTCGGTACCCTGTTAGACAAACTCAAAGTAACTTCATTCAGCTATGCAGACGATATCACCATACTCCTCCCCTTTGACACACAAGACCCCACCACATCAGACATCCTGGAAAAAACTCTAGAAGCAGTGGAAAAATGGATGACAGAACACAAACTGAAGCTCAACCCAGATAAAACTAAATTTCTACTGCTTGAAAAGGACAAAACCCCTTCTATAACTGAACTAGAAATAAAAACCACCAAATATCCCATACAACCCACTCTCAAACTCCTTGGAGTAACAGTAGACAGAGGTTGCACTCTTCAGGTGTAAATCAACAAAATCACACAAAAAGCATTCTTCACCATGCGCAACCTTCGCAAAATTAGAAAATTCTTCGAAAAAGAACAATTCAGACTCATAGTCCAATACCTAGTCCTAAGTCTAATGGATTATTGCAATATCCTCTACCTTTCTTGTCCCACCTACCTAATAAAACAACTACAGACCGTGCAGAACACTGCCCTCAGAATGATCTATTCCCTTGGAAAATTTGACCACATCACCAACGCCTTCCTAGACTCACACTGGCTTCCAATACAAGCCCGCATCCAATTCAAACTATACTGCATGTTATTCAAAACATTAAACGGAACGGCACCCACCCACCTAAACAACCGTCTAAACAGGAACCTCTCAACCAGACAGAGGAGAACCCAATCCCCTTTCTCCTACCCCCCTTTTAAAGGAACTAAACGCAAAAAGATGTATGACAACTTACTAGCAACACATGCAGCTAAATTGGATCCCACCATCACCAACCTACTGACAGCTTCAACTGACTTCAAGACTTTCCGCAAAGAAATCAAGACCCTACTATTCAAGAAATTCACCCAAATGTCCTAACCCCTTCCTTTTCCCCTCTCACCCCCTCGTAGAATCCTCACATCAAAATTGTTTTAGACCTTACGCCTTTAATTGTATTCCTCCTACTGGAAAAGTCCAGCTATCTTTTTGTTGTACTAGGTCCAATTTCTTTAATTGTATTTCTCTTCCTGGAAATGTCCAGTTATCTTTTTGATGTAATCCGCTTAGAACTGCAAGGTACAGGCGGAATATAAGCCATTAATGTAATGTAATGATTGTTACGTTGATTTTTGGAACTTTTAAACCTTCAATAAAGTCCATTTCAGGAACGTCACCCCACAGTGATTTTTTGTTTTTCTGCTAGATTGGACAAGCAAGTTTCTCTAAGCGTTTCCACCTACGCCTCTCATTCTAAAAACTCTTGTCAAAGTCAAGCAGCAGGCTGCTACCATGATTCTCATAGCTTCTCGGTGGCCCAGACAGCCTTGGTTCTCCCTTCTACTTCAGCTCAGTGCCAGGGAGCCAATGCCTCCGTCTTGTACTTCAGTTTGACTTAAGCAGTGCCTTTGACCTTGTTGACCATGACATTCTGATCAGATGCCTCGATTCTATTGGTATTTCGGAACAGGTACTAACCTGGTTCACAGGCTTCCTAAAAAACCGCACCTACTAGGTCCACAGTGATGGAACCTTTTCCCATTCTTGAAGTAACCCCTGCGGAGTTCCACAGGGCTCCTTTCTCTCTCCTTCTCTGTTCAACATCTACATGGCATCACTGGGACATAAGTTATCTGACTTAAAATTGAAATCATACATATATGCAGATGACATTACAATTATCATCCCCATAACCTCACTGACACAAGAGACTGAACAACTCACCTCATCTGTTCTCACTATGGTAGAACAATGGATTACACAATTCAAACTAAAATACTTTTCCTCGCAAGCCCCAAACCACAAACTAACGAATACCTCTCTGAAATTAAACGAGCTAACTTACCCAATCATTCCACCATTAAAATCCTTCGAGTCATCCTGGACCGATGCCTGACCTTTGAAGACCATACCAATGCTCAGGTTAAAAAATGCTTTTGCACCCTCTGGAAACTCCATACCATCAAACACTACTTTGACTTCCTCTCCTTCTGATTGCTGGTTCAGTCTCGGAAGAAAACCCCAATGTTGCTGACCTTCCTCACATCACTAGGCTTCACCAAGCCCCCTCCTACCATAACACACAATAAAGGACACCAGCTTGACATGGTCACCTTCCTTTCTAACTCCTCCACTACTCCCAACATAAGTCTCACAAAACAAAATTGATCTAACACCCCTTGGTCCGACCACCTCCTATGTCATTTCGAACTATCCTGGTTCAAAAAACAACCAGACAGGAAGCCCATGCCTAACCAAACAAAGACGATGACCTGGACAAGAGAAAAAATCAATCCTGTAGATTTCTGGTCACGGGAGAAGTCGGAGATCTTTCCTCTCAATGACCATATTTCCTTCTCAGATCTAGCTCATTTCTCTTTTCCATGGTCACAAGGAGCTGTGAAATATTTGGGAATCCTAATTCATAAAGATCCAGATCATGCTCAGGATCTTAACATATCCAAAATCAAAAATTTAATTTTAAATACTACAACGCGTTGGTCTCCGCTTTATCTGTCCTGGTGGGGTAGAATAGCCTCCATTAAAATGACTCTGGCTCCACAAATTAATTACATTCTTTCTATGCTTCCCCTATTATGCCGGAAAAAATTCTTTCATTGGCTTAATATGAAAATTTCTGAATTTATTTGGAACAAGAAAAAACCTCGTATTGCTCTCGCCAAGCTGAAGGCCTCTAAGATTAATGGCGGCCTAAATCTACCAGATTTTTACTACTATTATATTGCATCATTAGCCAAATATGGAGCTCAATGGATAGTTGATTCGAACCCTCAAGACCAACCAGCATGGTTTGAAATGGAACGCTTTTTATGTACACCACTGCACGTCTCGTGCTTTCTTACAGTGTCAATACCTAGACACTTGAGAAGGTATTCTTTATTATGTGCAACGCAGCATGCTTTACGCCTATTAGATGCAGCGGCTGAAATTCACGCTGATGAAGGCCCACTCATGTCCCTTTGGAATAACTCTAAAATTCAGATCAGTGGAAGATCCCTCTCATGGAAGAGGTGGCAGCGGGCGGGTGTGTGGTTTGTTCATCAATTGGTCTCCTCTAATTCTTTTGTCCCCTTTGATATTTTCCGTTCCGCATACTCACTCCCATCCTCTGTACGATCACAATGGCTTATGCTTACTGGAATATTAGCTAATATACATACACGCCCTGACTTTATGACCTCTATTCATACTGTTCGTCATTGGTCCACTCTGGCTTTACTGAAGGGTAAGGCAATATCTCTTTTTTATGGTATACTAAGAGATCACTTCTTCACCTTTTCATCTCAATCTATGAACCATTGGGACTCTATTTTGAAAACCACGCTTTCTGAAATAGATTGGGAGCTCTTCTGGTCTTCCACAAATCGTCCTCTTTTATCATCCAGAGTTTCGCAATCAATGTACTTTGTTATGTGGAATGCAGTATGGACTCCATATCGTAAATGGAAAGCGAATCTACAACAAGACTCTACCTGTTGGAACTGTCTGAAAGCACCCGGAACTCTCGATCACATGCTTTTCCACTGCAATATGGTTCATTCCTTTTGGCTTCGTATTTGGGATACCATAAAATCTATCACTAAATGTTCAGAAGTGATCTCCATGGACATTATAATTCTTCGTTCTCAACATCCATGTTTTGCACAATCAAATTGCCCGCCTAAACTCATAGACACCATGTTTGTGATAGCTCTAATGCATATTCTGAAAAACTGGAAATCATCCTCATTACTAGACTACACCTTCTGGTGGAACTCTTTAAGTATGTACCACAAATTTGAAACTTATGCTTATGAGAAGAAATTGTTTTCTCGATCCTCTACAAACTTGACACGAAACAAATCACCTTGGGCATTCTTAGATTCATATGTTCGTTCTGCTTTATAGACACTTCTGCCTCTCTCTCTCTATCTCTCTCTATTTCTCTTTCTCTCTCTCTTCCTTTATCTTTCTCTCTCTTTCTCTTATCCCTCCTGCTTCTCTGTCTTTTTCTGTTCCTTTTCTAAGCAGTTCCAGATACTCGATCCTTTTCATTAATCTAGTTCTATTCAAACGATTGTAGATACGAATATTTGATACATGATTTTTATTATGATTCTATGTGTTTGAACTGCTTTCTGTTTATAATTCTTATAATATTCAATAAAATTATTGAACTAAAAAAAAAAAGAAATAAATAAATGTTATGACATGCACTAGTCTAAAAAAAAAAAAAATAAATAAAAGATTTCTGGTCACACTACACCCTCATCTCTAACTCCGACCCCAACCCCAACTTTCACCTTGACTGGAAAAACTTTAGCGACCAAGTCCTTAATGCCATCGCCCCCCTAAGACTTCGCAAGAAAACCCCTCGTCCCTCAAACAAATGGTTTGATGCGGATCTCTTAACCATAAAACGCGAAGTAAGGAAACTAGAAAGAACATGGCGTAAAACAGGGACCGACAATGATAGACTTAACTGGCGACAAAAAGTTAACGAATACAAAAAATTGATTGTTGAAAAACGCAGTAAATATTACTCCCAACTCATCAACACCCCTTCTCTAAAGAGTAAAGCACTTTTTAGACTAGTCAACTCCCTTCTAGACACCGATTCACACAAACGCTCTAGCTCAGAACTCCCGCCCCCCGCAACAATCCTAGTTGACTACTTTGCCAACAAAATCCAAACCTTAAAATCGTCTCTTACAACTCCCAACACTGAGATAATACTCAACCTTCCAGCAGTAGACACAACAGGTTCAAGGGCCGATATGACCTGGAGCTCCTTCGAAAGCCCAGACTGGAACCTTTTTCTCAAACTCTTCTCAAAATACGCCAACTCCAACTGCCTGTTAGACAACTGCCCACCCACCATCATTAAATCCGCCCCCCCCCCCCCAATTGGGTCTCACTATGCCTGTCCACTGGTCTCTTCCCGACTGAACTCGGCCACATTCTCGTATCCCCCCTCCTCAAAAACAACAAAGAACCCATCTCCTCCGCCGCCAACTATAGACCCACCGCCAACATACCACTCTTCCAAAAACTCATGGAAGGCCTCATTAACCATTACCTCATGAACTACCTAGAAAAGTTCAACATCCTTCACGATTCCCAATCCGGCTTCCGCTCAAACCACAGCACAGAAACGGTCTTAGCTGCTCTAACCAATTACCTCCTCCACCTATTCTCACTGGGCAAATGCTTCCTAGTACTCCAATTCGACCTAAGCAGCGCTTTCGATCTGGTTGACCACGATATCATGCTCCGCTGCCTTGACTCCATCGGCATTTCCGGCCAAGTACTAAACTGGTTCTTAAGCTTCCTAACCAACCGTACTTATCAGGTCCACAGCAACGGAACCTTCTCCCATCAATGGCGTAATTCCTGTGGAGTCCCACAAGGCTCCCCACTATCCCCCTCCCTTTTCAAGTTTCAAGTTTATTAGGATTTTATATACCGCCTATCAAGGTTATCTAAGCAGTTTTTACAATCAGGTACTCAAGCATTTTCCCTCTCTGTCCCGGTGGGCTCACAATCTATCTAACGTACCTGGGGATATGGAGGATTAAGTGACTTGCCCAGGGTCACAAGGAGCAGTGCGGGGTTTGAACCCACAACCCCAGGGTGCTGAGGCTGTAGATCCAACCACTGCGCCACACACTCCTCCTTCAACATTTACTTGGCCCCTCTGGCACGGACACTAGCCGACTTAAGAACATAAGAACATAAGCAGTGCCTCTGTCGGGTCAGACCACAGGTCCATCCTGCCCAGCAGTCCGCTCCCGCGGTGGCCCAAAAACAGGTCAAGACCTGTCTGAATCATCAGAAGGGGCTCCCCTGCCACCTTGGTTTCCCATTTAAGTCCTGCCTTCCTATCGAAGTCCTAGCCCTCCGGTCTACACATGCACGACCAGGTTGGTTTAGTCGTTTCCTGGTTAACTTCCTACACCCGTGTTACATCCCAGCTCCTCCCTCAGTATCCCACGATCCCTCTATCCCTCAGGAATCCATCCAATCCCTGCTTGAATCCCTGTACCGTATTCTGCCTGATCACTTTCTCCGGTAGCGCATTCCAAGTGTCCACGACCCTTTGGGTGAAAAAAAACTTCCTTGCATTTGTTTTGAACCTGTCTCCCTTCAGTTTCTCAGAATGCCCCCTCGTATTTGCTGTCCCCTTCAGTCTGAAGAATCTGTCCCTATCCACCCTCTCTATGCCCCTCATGATCTTGAAGGTCTCTATCATATCTCTCCTGAGTCTCCTTTTCTCCAGAGAGAAGAGCCCCAGCCTATCCAGCCTCTCGGCGTACGAGCAGTGTTCCAGCCCTTTTACCATTTTCGTTGCTCTCCTTTGGACTCTCTCAAGTACCGCCATGTCCTTCTTGAGGTGCAGCGACCAATACTGAACGTAGTATTCCAGATGTGGACGCACCATCGCTCGATACAATGGCATGATGACTTCCCGTGTTCTGGTTGCTATGCCCCTCTTTATGATGCCCAGCATCCTGTTGGCTTTTTTTGAGGCTGCTGCGCACTGTGCAGATGGCTTCAGTGATGCATCCACCAGCACACCCAAGTCTCTCTCGAGTCTGCTGTCTCCCAACAATACCCCCCCTAATTTGTAGCTGAACAACGGGTTCTTTTTCCCTATATGCATGACCTTGCATTTGTCCACGTTGAATCGCATTTGCCATTTGTTTGCCCAGTCTTCCAGCTTGTCCAGGTCCCTTTGTAGGTCCTCACACTCCTCCCTGGTCCTAACTCTGCCGCACAGTTTGGTATCGTCTGCGAATTTTATAACCTCACACTTTGCCTCCTTTTCCAGGTCATTGATGAATATGTTAAAGAGTAAAGGCCCCAGCACCGATCCCTGTGGCACACCGCTCGTGACTCCCCGCCAGTCAGAATATTGACCCTTTACTCCAACCCTCTGCTGTCTACCCGACAGCCAGTGCTTGATCCATCTGTGCACATCCCCTCCCACCCCGTGGTTCCACAGTTTCTTAAGTAGCCTTTCATGTGGCACCTTGTCGAAAGCCTTTTGAAAGTCGAGGTAAATGATGTCTATGGGCTCCCCGTTGTCCATCCGACTGCTTATTCCCTCAAAGAAGTACAGAAGGTTCGTTAGGCACGACCTTCCCTTGCAGAATCCGTGCTGGCTTGTTCTCAGTAGGCCATTCCTCTCGATGTGCTCGCTAATGCCTTCCTTGATCATAGTTTCCACCATCTTCCCTATTATTGAAGTCAGGCTCACCGGCATGTAGTTCCCGGGGTCACCCCTCGATCCCTTCTTGAAGATCGGTGTGACATTTGCCAATTTCCAGTCCTCTGGCACCTCACCAGTTTTCAAGGATAGGTTGCAAACATGTTGGATTGTGCCCGCTATTTCCTGTCTTAGTTCTTTCAGAACCCTTGGGTGGATCCCGTCCGGGCCCGGTGATTTGCCGCATTTTAACCTATCTGTTTGAGGACATCCTCCCTACTTACCTCTATGTGCTCTAATTTTTCAGCCTGTTCCCCACTCGTGAGCTCCTCTGAGTCTGGTATATTAGATGTGTCTTCGCTCGTGAAGACCGACGAGAAGAACGTGTTCAACCTCTCAGCTACTTCTTTATCCTCCTTAATCACTCCCTTCTTGTCCCCATCGTCCAACGGCCCTATCTCCTCTCTCGCTGGTCGCTTCCCCTTAACGTAACTGAAGAATGCCTTGAAGTTTTTCGCCTCCTTGGCCAGCCCCTCTTCGTATTTCTCTTTTGCTTTTCTAACCTCCCGGTGGCATTCCTTTTGGCAATTCCTGTGCGCCTGGTGATTTTCCTCTGTTGGGTCCTTTTTCCATCTCCGGAAAGATACTTTTTTGTCATTTATCGCCCTCTTTACTTCTGTTGACATCCAAACCGGGTCCTTTGATCGCTTGTTCTTGCAGCCTTTCCTGAAATTGGGGACGTACATTCTCTGTGCTTCCTGCAGGGTGTCCCTGAGTAGGGTCCAGGCGCTTCCCACAGTCTCCATCCTAAAGATGTTTCTGAGCTTCCTCCCCACCATTTCCCTCATAGCAACGTAGTTCCCTTTCTTGAAGTTCAGCGCAGTTGTTGCGGTCCTCCTAACTATGGGTGTCCCCCTTTCTAATGTGAATCTGATCGTGTTGTGATCACTGTTGCCTAGTGGTCCTCCCACTTCTACCCCTCTTGCAGGCCCCCCTAATCCGTTTAGGATGAGGTCAAGAGTAGTACCCCCTCGCGTCGGTTCTTTGACTAGTTGCTCCATGAAGCAGTCCTTCACAGCTTCTACAAATCCTGTCTCCCTAGTGCAGTTGGAGTGACCCGTACTCCAGTCTATCCCTGGGTAGTTGAAGTCCCCCATCACTGTTACACTTCCAGTCCTGCACTCCTATCTCAATTCCGTTTCCAAGTCGTGTCCGACTCCCTCTGGCGTACCAGGTGGTCGATAGTACAGCCCCAGACTTAAACCTTAAATCATTCATATACGCTGATGACATCACCATTATCATCCCCCTAACTTCATTCACTCAACAGACGGAACAACTCACCTCTTCTATCCTCACCAAGTTAGAACTATGGACCTCACAATTTAAATTAAAATTGAACACTGAAAAAACCAAAATCTTCCTGGCAAGCCCTACCCATAAAATAAACACTTCCCTGAAACTGAACAGCTTAGATTATCCTATCAATCCCACCATAAAAATACTTGGAGTCATCCTAGATAGATGCTTGACCTTCGAAGATCATACCAGTGCCCAGGTCAAAAAAATGCTTCTGCTCCCTCTGGAAACTTCGCACCATCAAACGCCACTTCGACCACCTCTCCTTCCGTTTACTGGTCCAATCATTAATCTTAAGCATACTGGACTACTGTAATATCATATACCTGGGAGCCTATAAAAACACCATCAAACGTTTAAGAATAGTACAAAATGCTGCTGTCCGCCTCATTTTCGGCCTCAAAAAATATGATCACGTTAGCCCCTATTACACTAAACTCCACTGGCTGCCGGTGGAGGCAAGAATCATCTTTAAATTCGCTTGCCTCTGCTTCAAAACCTTAGCAGGCTCTTTACCAATTTACCTATCTGAGCACCTTGAAATTGCAGGCCCCTCTCGTACTCGAAATACCTACCTGTTTTCCTTTCCCTACCTGAAGGGCTGCCTCTACAAAAAATTCCTCGACTGATCCCTAGCATTCCAAGCGGGCAAATGGAACAAATGCCTCTCTACTCTCATCTCCAATTCCCCCCCCCCCATCAAACATTCAGGAAGTTAATTAAAACCTACCTTTTTGACAAATTCCTCTGATTTATCCTCCCTCTTCCTTCCTCCTCCTCTGACCTCGACTCACCCCCAGACTCTTTACCGCCGTATGTAACACTGCCATTTGTAACACCGCTGTATGTAACTTATAGCAAATGTAACTACTCCGAATATATAACCTAGCTGCAAAAAAATAACTTCACCATAAATTTATCGTCTAAAATGTAAATGTAACATGACTGAAAATGTATCGTCTAATATGTAAATGTAACCTTAACGAAATTGTAACTTCGCTGTAAATGTACAGTCTCTTCATCTGTTAACCGCATAGAACTTCCATGGTAATGCGGTATACAAGAATAAAGTTATTATTACCTATTATTATTATTATCTTAAGCATTATTATCTTAAGCACTGCAATATCATATATTTGGGATCCTTCAAGAAAACCATCAAGCGTCTGAGAATCATTCAGAATACTGCCGTCCGTCTCATTTATGGTCTCAAAAAGTCAGATCATGTAAGCCTGTTCTACAGAAAACTTCACTGGTTGCCAATGGAGGCAAGGGTCATCTTCAAGTTTGCCTGCCTTTGCTTCAAAACCTTAACGGGTTCATCCCCGATTTACCTGTCGCACCATTTCGTGTTTCCAGGCACCTCTTGCACACATAGTGCCTATCTGTTTGCCTTCCCCTCCCTGAAGGGCTGTGTCTACAAGAGATTCCTTGATAGAACACTGTCATTCCAAGCTTGGAAATGGAATAAATGTCTAACCACCCTCATTTCAAGTGCACCCTCCTACCAATCCTTCAGGAAATCAATTAAAACCTACCTCTTTGATAAATTTCTCTGACTCCTTCCTACCTTGTCATATCACTGAAATACCTGCTGTATCTCTGACATATTTCCGGTTATACCCAACCTCTCTTGACAAAATTTTCTGTAACATCACTGTATATGTACAGTCTCTTCCTCGGTAAACCGCTCTGAACTGCTTGTGGTACTGCGGTATACAAAAATAAAGTTATTATTATTATTATTTCCATTTCTTCTTACGCAAAGTCACAGGGTGCACATCTACATCTCAACCTGCATTCTCTACACCTGACAGCTTGATATCTCTGGGGCTGAATGCAGCTGAACTTCACCTGTCTCAGCCAGTGAGACGTATTCTAGAAGCCTCCGGGAAACTAGCCTCTCGACAATGTTATCAGCAGAAGTGGATTCGTTTTTCCTCCTGGTGTCTTCTTCATCACTGTGATCCACAATCCATTTCAGTTTCATTGTTCCTGGATTACTTTCTCCACTTGTCTGATTCAGAACTCAAGTCTACGTCTATTAGAGCACTGTTCTTCAACCGCCGGTCCGTAGGAAATTTCTGCTGGTCCGTGCAGGGCCGGCGAGATCGACGAGATGTCATTTCCAGCTGGTCCGCACAGGGCCGGAGAGATCATGGGGAGCCTCCAACAGTTGCTTTCTCCCCTCTCAGCAACTCTCCATACTTACCAGCGCAGTGATTCAGGAAGGCAGCCTTGGGGCTTTTGCTGAGTCGCGGCCGCCTTTGATAATGCAACTTCCTCTTTCCTCAAAGGCAGCGTGACCCATCAAAGGAACCGAGGCTGCCTTAATGAATCCTTACACTGGCAAGTAAGGAATGCTGCTCGGAGGGGAGAAAGCCACTGTTGGAGGCTGGGAAGCTGCTGTGCAAGAGAAAAAAGGGGCAGCTGCTACTGGACCTGAAGGGAAGGTGAAGGAGAGATGCTGCTGGGAGGGGAGAAAGGAAAGGGAAGAGAGTTACTGCTGGACAGGAGGAGGAATGAAGGGAGAAGGAAAAAAGGAAGGAAACAGCTGGCAGGGGAGAGGGGAAGGGGAGAGACAGGCATGAGAAAGTAGAGCTTGATGATGGTAAGGGGCCAGCAGAGAAATAAGCAGAAAGGGACAACGATGCTAGATCTGGTGTAGGAGAGATAAAAATAAAGAGAGCAGTGAAGCTGGAATGAATCATGTAAAAAGGAGAGAGGGGGCACAGGCTGGATGGAAAGGGGAGAGGGGCATAGAAAGAAGACAGATACCATATGGAAGGGGGAGAGGGTAGACAGTGGATGGAAGGGGCAGATGCTAGATTGAAGAGACAGAGAGGGCAGACACTGGAAAGAAGAGAATGAAAAGAAGATGAAAACAGAGACGACAAAAGGAAGAAACAATTTTATTTCTATTTTGTGATTAGAATATATCAGATTTGAAATATATATCCTGCTAGAGCTGGTGTTAGACATAACTGGGGACTGCAAAGCCCAGGCAGTGCTTCTTTAGCTTCCATCTGGCTTAGGGCTCTCTCTGACCAGGGGGCAGTTGCCCTAGTTGCACTCTCCTAATACTATTCCTGCTATGTGTGACTGCGGTATTCTGTTAGCATGATATTTCTGTGTAGCATTCTGTAGTAATTTGGCTTATTCGGTTTTCTTGATAGTAGAGGGGATATATGTGAAGGGGAGGGGAGAGGTTTTGTTGATCCTTGCTCTGTATTTGTATTTATAAAATGACAATTGTACAGAATATTGTTTCTTTTTATACTTTAATAAAATACATTCAATATAAAAGCATAACTGAGGCTTGTGCGGATGGGATCAGATGATTTGCAGGGACCGAACTCGCAGAGACAGGGCGGAAATGGGGTTTTTAAATTTCAGTCCTAGTAGTTTGCTGATCCACAAAATAATTATTTTATTTCCGCCAGTCCATAGGTGTAAAAAGGTTGAAGAACACTGTATTAGAGTCCATCTCAGTGCTATTACAGCTTTTCACCAACCAGTGGAAGGTAAACCTCTCACTGGTCACCCTTTGGTCTCCAGATTTATGAAAGGACTTTTCAATGTGAAATCACCTCTCAAGCCTCCTTCAATAGTTTGGGATACTAATGTAGTTCTTGCTAGATTGATGAAACCTCCATTTGAACCAGTGTCTACAGCTCATCTCAAGTATCTTACCTGGAAGGTTGTTTTTCTCATTTAACTTCTGTCAGAAGAGTAAGTGAACTTTAAGCATTGGTAGCAGGCCCACCATTCACTGTGTTCCTCCATGACAAAGTGGTTCTTCACACTCATCCAAAGTTTCTGCTGAAAGTTGTCACTGAATTTCATCTCAATGAATCGGTTGTGCTTCCAGTATTTTTTCCTAAGCTTCATTCTCACTCAGGAGAAGCAGCTCTTCATACTCTGGATTGCAAGCATGCTTTGGCCTACTATCTCAACAGAACGATGCCCAACTTTTTGTCTCTTATGATCCTAACAAGTTGGAGCATCCTATCTCCAAGAGAACAATTTCCATCTGGTTGGCTTCCTGTATATCGTTCTGTTATGCTCAGGCTGTACTGCAACTGGAGAGTCGGGTCACAGCCCATAAAGTTAGAGTTATGGCATCTTCAGTAGCTTTCCTTAGATCGACCCCTATTGATGAAATCTGCAAAGCTGCTACTTGGTCCTCGGTTAATACATTCACCTCATATTAGTCTAGAATCTTTTTCTAGACAGGATGGGCACTTTGGCCAGTCAGTATTACAAAATTTATTTTCCTAAAGGCCACACTCCCACCATCCCATTCTAGTTAACTTGGAGGTCACCCACTTGTGAGAATATGCTGCCTGCTTGTCCTGGGATAAAGCACAGTTACTTACCATAACAGAGAAAGAGCGCAAATAGATACAAAAAGGGTTGTGAAAACTAAAAAGTCCAAGAAGGTAGTACAAAGAGAGCTCAAATGTATGTACACGAATGCCAGGAGTTTGAGAAACAAAATGGGGGAACTGGAAGCACTAGCAAGACGAGAGAAACTAGATGTCATTGGAATAACAGAAACATGGTGGAACGAGGAAAATGAATGGGACACAGTACTTCAGGGATACAAACTATGCAGAAAGGATAGAATGGGGCAAAAAGAGGGAGGTATTGCCCTGTATGTCCAAGAAGGAGTAGAATCTATCAGTGAAGGGAAGATGGATGGAAAAGAGAAACTGGAGTCTCTATGGATAAAGATTCCTAGACAGAATGAAACAGATACTAAAATTAGCCTCTACTATCGACCCCCAGCACAGACGGAAGAAGCAGACACAAAAATGATAGAGGAAATCAACCATGAATGTAGAACAGGTAACGTAACGATCATGGGAGACTTCAACTTTCCGGGAATAGACTGGAGCCTGGGATCCTCAAACTGCGGCAGGTAAACAAAGTTCCTGGAGATAATAGGGGACTACTTCCTAGAACAAATGGTGGAAGAACCGAAAAGAGGAACCGCAACCTTGGACTTAGTCCTAAATGGCATAACTGGAAGGACAACAGATGTGGAAGTCACGGTTCCGCTGGGGACGAGCGATCACAGCATGATTAATTTTAAAATTGGCATCGGGAAGGGGAAACGAACCAAGACACAAACTACAACCTTTAACTTCAGAAAAGGGAATTATGACAGCATGAGAGCCATGGTTAAAAAACGGCTTAAGAAAAGGACAGCCGAAATCAAAACGGTCGATCAAGCATGGTCCCTACTAAAAAATACCATCACTGAAGCGCAGAATCTCTTCATGCCACAGATAACCAAAGGAAGGAATAATAGGAACAAAAGAGAACCAACTTGACTAACTAAAGGGGTGAAGGATGCAGTAAGGGAAAAAATGGGAATGTGAACGAACAACAGAGGCATGGAACAGTCACAAGGTCGACCAGAAGAAGTATCACAAGGCGGTAAAAGACACCAAAAAGGTCTTTGAGGAAAAGATAGTGCAAGAAGCCAAAAACTTCAAGCCCTTTTTTAGATACATAAAAGGGAAAAAACCAGCAAAGGAGGCAGTGGGCCCTCTCTACGACCAAGGAAGAAAAGGGTGCATCAAGGAAGACAAACAGATTGCAGATAGGCTAAACTCATTCTTTGCATCTGTCTTTACCAAGGAGG
Organism: Geotrypetes seraphini; assembly: GCF_902459505.1. Taxonomy (NCBI): domain Eukaryota; kingdom Metazoa; phylum Chordata; class Amphibia; order Gymnophiona; family Dermophiidae; genus Geotrypetes; species Geotrypetes seraphini. Next base: position 107,960,493 of record NC_047092.1, on the reverse strand, counting down.
ACACTGCATCAATGCCCATAACAGGGAAAGTATTCAAGGGAGGAATTGAGGAAAGCCTCACCACAGTGAATGTGGACTTGGACATGATATACTATCAGATCGACAAACTAAGAAGTGACAAATTCCCTGGACCAGATGAAATACACCCAAGAGTGCTAAAGGAACTTAAGGTAGAAATCGGAGAGCTATTACAATCCCTAGCTAATTTGTCAATTAGATCCGGGCAAATACCAGACGACTGGAAAATAGCAAATGTAATCCCAATCTTCAAAAAAGGATCGAGAGGAGAACCAGGCAACTACAAAACTGTGAGTCTTATGTCAGTGCCTTGGGAGATGGTTGAAGCACTAATCAAGGATAGCATAGTGCAACACCTGGAAAATCACGATCTGATGAGAGCCAGTCAACTCGACTTCAGGAAGGGGAGGTCATGTTTGATGAATTTACTTCAAGGTGAGCAAACATATGGACAGTGGTGACCCGGTGGACATAATATACTTGGACTTCCAGAAAGCGTTCGACAAGGTTCCACACGCTAGGCTTCTGAGCAAACTACAAAGCCATGGAATAGAAGGGGATATACTAAAATGGATAGGCAAATGGCTGGAGAACAGATTGCAGAGAGTAAGCATAAATGGGAAGTTCTCAGACTTGGAAAAGGTGACAAGTGGTGTGCCCCAGGGCTCGGTTCTCGGGCCCATCTTATTCAATATCTTCATAAATGATCTGGAAGAGGAAACAACAAGTAATATAATCAAGTTTGCAGATGACACTAAACTATGCCGGACAGCTGGGTCATACATGGACAGCGAAGAACTCCAGAGAGATTTGAACCGGCTAGAGAAGTGGGCGGAAAAGTGGCAGATGAAATTTAATACAGAAAAATGCAAAGTGATGCACCTGGGCAGGAACAATAAGAATCATGAATATAAAATGTTAGGTGTGACATTGGGCAAGAGCGAACAAGAAAGGGACCTGGGAGTACTGATAGACAGGACCCTGAAGCCGTCGGCTCAATGCGCAGCGGCGGCAAAGAGAGCAAACTGGATGTTGGGCATGATAAAGAAGGGAATCACAAGTAGATCGGCGGACGTCATAATGCTGCTTTACAGAGCAATGGTCAGACCACACTTGGAGTACTGTATCCAACATGGTCTCCCTACCTAAAGAAGGATATAACCCTGCTGGAGAGGGTGCAGAGGTGAGCCATGAAGCTAGTAAAGGGTATGGAGAATTTGAGCTACGAAGAACGCCTTGGGAAACTGCTTGTTCACCCTGGGGAAGAGAAGACTGCGAGGGGGTATGATAGAGACTTTTAAAATAATAAAAGGATTCGACAAAATAGAGCAAGAAACACCGTTATTCATGTGACTCGGACAAGAGGTCATGGACTGAAATTGAGGGGCAACAGGCCCAGAATAAATGTCAGGAGGTTCTGTTTCACACAATGAGTGGTGGACGCTTGGAATGCTATCCCGGAGGAGGTTGTGATGGAAACCACCATTCTGGGATTCAAGGGAAAATTGGATGCACACCTTCTTGCAAATCACGTTGAGGGATACAGGTAAAACAGGGTCTTCATCAGAGAGCACCTGGCTTGGCCTCCGCGTGTGCGGGTCGCCGGACTAGATGGACCTAAGGTCTGATTCGGTGAAGGCATTTCTTATGTTCTTATGTGTTATCCAGGGACAGCAGGCAGATATTCGCACAACCCACCTATCTCCCCTTGTTGGCTTCTTAGCTGGCTTACTTAACTGAGGACCTACACACCTACATCGGGCGGTGCGGGCTATTGCGAACTTTCTGAAATCTTAAAGTGGCGATGCACTTTTAAAGTGTCCATACTGGGGCTCCATCAGTGATGTTGCCCACAAGTGAGAATATCTGCCTGCTGTCCCTGGATAACATCAGTTACGGTAAGTAACTGTGCTTTATAGTCTCTTGGGAAAATGATATGGGTATTAAACTTTCCAAGCCTGAATGGAAAAGTGTGTTTCTTGAGGTTTCCAAATCTTCGGGGTGTGTGCTGATTAAGGAAAATGCTTATAAAATTCTTACCCATTGGTATTTATACTCCTGATTGTATACAGGCTATGTTTCTACACTCGTTACTGATATACTGTATGTTGGCGATGCCTTTTGGACAAAGATACCTTTTTCCACATCTGGTGGTCATGTGAGAGAATACAATTTTGGTCTTCTGTCACCCATGTTATGGAGAAGGGAAGAATTTGTGGAAGCTAGTCAGGAAGCCACTCAGTGCTGAGCAGCAGCGCCAAAGAGCGCTCCTGCTTGTTGCCGCTCAGCAGCTGAAGAAAGGAAAGCTTGCAGCAACCACTGATGACCGGGTTAGCAGCGGGGCAGGAGCACGGAATGCTCGCTCCTGCCCGCTGCACCTCTGGACCACCAGGGATCGGCAGAGGACAGACAGGACAGACAGCCGAAACCTGGCTCAAACACAATGATGGAGCTACCTTAGGTATGGTTTGCCCACCAGGGTACCAAGTGATAGCTTGCTCACACACCAACACTAGAGGTGGAGGTGTACCTGCCATAATTAAGTCCAACCTCAATCCAAGACTCATAGATGCCATCACACTATAGACGCACAAGAGTGCCTCACCACTTCAGTTGGCTACAGCAGAGACCTATTCTTCACCTTGATATACAGAGCACCACGCTCTCCAATGACTGTCAGATGACCTGCTATCCATTAGCAAACTGGTCATCACCTACAACCAAGTCATCGTACTTGGAGATTTTAACTTCACAAGCTACCCAAATGAAACCGAATCCTCAGCAGACTTCATTACTTCACTATCAGACCTAGGCTTCGAACAAATGGTCCACTTGCCAGTCACATCCTAGATCTAATCTTTATTCAAAAAGACACCACACAAACCCCAAACTCTACTATGAAACCAGTACCCTGGTCTAATCAACATCTGATTCCATTCAACCACACCTAAACAACGAATCAACCATCAACCAAGGAAGCGACCCCAACATAAGATAATATACAAAAATGACATGATTAACTTAGAGGATCTCTCCACAGGCGGGAACATCAAAAACCAATTCTGAATCTGTTGAGGCTACCGTGGATTGGCACACTGAGGTAAAAACCCTCTATGAAGGGCAAGCCCCAGTCAAAGAAATTAAATACTATCCCCGCAAATACTCCTCCCCCTGGTTTACAGATAACTTAAGAAGAAAAGAGAACTAAGAAGAGCAGAAAGGAAATGGTACAAATCCAGACTTAACAGTGACAAGTCCAAATGGAAGGATCTACAAAAAGACTATAAAAAAAAGCTATCCTGTAGGCTAAAAAGAAATACTAATCCAAACAACTATTAAGGGACCCCCAATAGATCAAAAAACCTTTTCAAACTAACAAATAAGATACTGATAACATCAAAAGCAGACATCCAGTGCCTTAACACTGAACTTGACAGCGAAACACTTTCTGACTACTTCACTGATAAAGTGTAAGGTGATGCATGTCAGTAAGAAAAATATTATACACGAATACAGGATGTCCAGTGCAGTACTTGGAGAGTCCTCCCAGGAAAGAGACTTGGGAGTACTGGTCGGCAAGTCAATGAAGCCATCTACATAATGTGCGGTGGCGGCAAAAAGGGCAAACAGAATGCTAGGAATGATTAATTTGATCACGAACAGATCGGAGAATGTTATCATGCCGCTGAAATGGGCCATGGTACGCCCCCACCTGGAATACCAGGACACGGTACTACTCGAGGTGGTCCAGAGAAGAGCAACTAAAATGGTTAAGGGACTGGAGGAGTTGCCGTACAGTGAGAGATTAAAGAAACTGGGCCTCTTCTCCCTTGAAAAGAGGAGACTGAGAGGGGACATGATCGAAACATTCAAGATAATGAAGGGAATAGACTTAGTAGGTAAAGACAGGTTGTTCACCCTCTCCAAGGTAGAGAGAATGAGAGGGCACTCTCTAAAGTTAAAAGGGGATAGATTCCGTACAAATGTAAAGAAGTTCTTCTTCACCCAGAGAGTGGTAGAAAACTGGAACGCTCTTCTGGAGGCTGTTGCAGGGGAAAACACACTCCAGGGATTCAAGACAAAGTTAGACAAGTTCCTGCTGAACCAGAACATACACAGGTAAGGCTAGACTAAGGACACTGGTCATTGAGCTAAGGTCTGCCTCGTGAGCAGACTGCTGGGCATGATGGACCACTGGTCTGACCCAGTAGCGGCAATTCTTATGTTCTTAGTAGATAAAATATGGGCTCACCCTGAATCCACCGTGCAACAGACATCTTTCCCTCAGCAACTCAGAGAAAATAACTAAAATAACAACTGGGAACCCAACTCACTTCAAATTGGTCTCCCGTTACGACATCACCGAGATACTAGACCTATTCGCCTTTCTGGCTCCAACCTCCACCTCAGTCCACCTCACCTCCTGGTGGCAGTGACAGATGCCTTTGTAGACTCCATCCTTCCTCTCATCAATGCCTCTCTACAAACAAGCATAGTGCCCGCAAACTGGAAGTCAGTAGTCAACAGACCGATCTTGAAAAAACACACGCTCGACCCTAATGTGTCCAGCAACTTTAGACCTGTCTAACCTACCCTTCGTTTCCAAGATCCTGGAAAAGCAGTATTAAACCAATTTCACTCCTTCATCCATAGGCAGCGGAACACTTTTTTGTTTGGGGGGCCCACAAGCTCCACCTCAGACCACACCTATTCTCTGCCCTAGACCCCGCCCCCATAATAGTACTAATTGTAATACCATTTTTTCCATTCATAAGGGGAAGAACTACAATGTAAAAATAGGAAAGAACATAAAAGAGAAAAAACAAAAGGAAAGGGAGCAAATAATGTCTAAAATTCTGCTTAAAGAAAATGTAAGTCTCTCTTCCTGTACTCAAACCCCCAACCCCATTATTCTGTTCCTTCCTTATATTAAGCTTTTGTAAACCTTGCCGAGCTCTAGAATTATGGAGAGGATGCGGTATATAAACTTAGTTTAGTTTAGAAAGAATTAGAAATTAACAGTTCTATGACGTCCTGAAAAGGACCCTCAAGCATTAAATGCATCTCTAAATAAAAAGGTTTTTAATTTAGATTTGAACCGATCCAATGGTGGTTCTTCTCTTAGATCCAATGGAGCAGCATTCCAAAGAGATGGGGCAGTTACCGAGAAGATAGGAGTATGTAAAAAGGGGGTGGAAATGTAAGTGCGTCTTATGAAGCGAAGATACAAATTCATCGCATATTTTTAATCCCCCCCTGTTGCCACTTTTTTTTTTTTTTTTTTAAAACAACCCACCACCACTGCATCTTTAATCCCACCCACCCACTCGCTGTCGTCGTACCTGGTGGTCCAGCAAATTTCCCAGCCAGAAGCGCAGAGATCAGGAGCAAGACCTCCTCGCTCCCGTCTGAGCCCACGCTGATCTCTGAATGACTGCAGCCATTCGGAGATCAGCGCGGGCCCAGGCAGGAGCGTGGAGGACTTGTTCCTGATCTCTGCGCTTCTGACCTGAACACTGATATCTGGGAAAGATGAAAGCCATCTAATTATTACTCCTATCCTTAAAGATCACAAAATTAGCATAAATGAACCTACAAACTATCGGCCGATAGCTAACTTACCATTTTTGGCAAAATTAACAGAGAAACTCATATTTAATCAGCTCTCTGACTTTATAGAAAGCACTAATGCATTACACCCCAACCAAACAGGATTTCGAAAATTTCATAATACAGAATATTCACTAATAGGATTAACTTCAAACATTCAATATCATTTAGACCACCACAAATCTGTTATTCTTTTTTCATTAGATATTTCGGCAGCCTTTGACACCATAGACCATGATTTACTGTTAGGTAGGTTAGAATCAATAGGCATAACAGAAAATGTCCTATCTTGGCTAACTTCATATCTCGCTAATCGCACTTCTTCCGTTAAGTTTAATAATGAAATGTCCAAGACTTATTCCTCTACTTTCGGAATCCCTCAAGGATCCATTTTGTCTCCTCTCCTGTTTAATATATTCCTTTCCCCACTGCTAAGCATCTGTCAATCCATTGGTTTCACTCCATTCTCTTATGCTGACGACATACAACTTATACACCCCTTGGATCCAAAAAACAATAACGAAATCATATCCATTAATCATAAACTAGAGACAATACAAACCTGGCTTAATACAAATAAACTGGCTCTTAATATAAAGAAAACTAAATCTATGCTATTTACTTGAAGAAATGATATAACTCTGATGAACTCATTTACCCTCAATAATACTTCTCTAAATCTAGTCCCTACAGTCAAAATTCTAGGAGTAGTAATCGACGATAAACTGCTCTACCATGATCATATTTCTCTCACTGTTAAAAACTGTTTTTTCAAACTGCGTCTTATCAGGTCGATATCCAAATTCTTGAGCCCCAATTCCATTAAGATACTAATCCATTCACTAATAATAGCAAAACTCGACTATTGCAATGCACTTTTCCTTAATATCACTCAGAAAGAAAAAAGGAGACTACAGTTGATTCAAAATACTGCTATTAAATTAATATACAATGCTAGGAAATATGACCATGTTTCACCGCTACTGGCTCCCAATTGGTCATAGAATCACCTTTAAAATAATACTGCTCATCTTTAAAACTCTAGCCTTCGACGAACCTCAATTCATATCTAGACTATTAATACCTCATACTTCCCAACGATCACTTCGCTCCTCTGGTCAAAACCTTCTCACAGTCCCCTCTTTGAAAATTATCGGTACAAGAAGAGCAGACATATTCTCTGTGATGGGACCTTTATGGTGGAATGCCCTGCCACAATATATTCGAAATGAAAAGGACGTTATAACATTTAAAAAACTTTTAAAATCTTACTTATTTAAAGACGCTTTTAATATTTAAATGTTCAGCGAGATTCCAAATTATGCTGTGGCTTATTTCCCCTCTCCTTTTGTTTTTTCCCATTTCTTCTACCCCAACTGAAAATTGTAACTTTTATCCTTTCCCTCCCAATTCATGTTTGTTTATGACTAAAGAACTTTGTTAAATGTTTGTTTCTTTTATTATACTCTATTTTTGACTTTGTACATCGCTTAGTGATTCTAATAGGCGATTTATCAAATTTATTAATAAACTTGAAACTTAAGTAGGAAGGAATTAAAAAAGGTACCTAGGGGGGTATGATTAAAGGTATGGGGGGATGATTTAAAAAGGTACTTGGGGTACGTGGGGGGCCACTAGGTCTGCCTGCCATTAGGCCTGCCTGCTCTGTACCCTGCCCGGCCTACCACTAGACCACCAAAGGGGGGACAGGGTACAGAGCCTGGCAGGGAGTGGGGACAGGGTGCAGAGGCTGGCAGGGAGAATTTCGTTCAGAATGTTTTTTTCTTGTTTTCCTCCTCTAAATCTAGGGTGCATCTTATGGTCAAGTGCGTCTTATGGAGCAAAAAATACGGTGTATATATATTGTTAAGAGAGGGAACGGATAGAAGGTGAGTTGAGAAAGAATGAAGGGCTCTTGAGGGATTATAGGGGATCAAAAGTCTGTGTATGAATTCAGGACAGTTAGTACACATTTTAAATGTCAAAAGAAGAATTATATATGTTATCCTGTGTCCTATTGGTAACCAGTGGTCCCTTTTCAATAATGGGGTAACATGATCTTATTTTTTAGAGTTGGTGATGATTTTTATTGATGTGTTTTGAATGATTTGAAGGCGATTGAGCTCTTTCTGTGTAATGCCCTTGAAGAGAGCATTACAATAGTCTAAACTGGAGATTACAAGTGAGTATTAGTATGTTAATAGCTGTAGAGTCTAGAATTTTTGATAATGAACGGATCATTTTCTTTCTATAGAAACATTTCCTAACAACTGCACTAATTTGTTCATGATATGTGAAACTTGCGTCAAAAATTACACCCAGTAATTTTATTGTTGTAACAATCTGTAATGGTGTGGAGTGGATTTGATTTGGAATATGGCAAGAAAGCTGAAGTCCCTTTTTGTTTGTAAAAAGTATAGCTTTGGATTTCTCGACATTCAGTGATAACATATTCCCGCTCAACCAATTACTAATTAATTGCATTTTTTAATTGATCTCCTGTATCTCTGATGAATTTTGGGGGTCTAATACATAACCAATTGACTATCATCTGCATAGGCATAGATAGAGAAACCGATTGATTGTCCTAATGTTAACAGAGGTGCAAGAAAGATATTAAATAACAGGGGGGATAGATTTGACCCTTGTGGAATCCCTAAAATAATTTTTTAACTGCTTAGATGATGTTTTGTTGAAGTAACTATTGAGTAACGGTCGGCAAGATTAGTGAACCAATCCAGAATCTGTTCTGTTATGCCTATTGATTGCAGGCGATGCAAAAGCAGGTTGTGATCGATTGTATCAAATGCCGCAGAAAGATCTAACGAAATTAGGATAACAGACTTATGATGGTCCAGGTGATACAGAATTGAAGTTGTCAGACCTATGAGGGAACATTCAGTTGAATGGTGTTGTCTAAAACCCGTTTGGTTGGGGTTTAGTACCTTTGTGCGTTCTACAGAACCTGAAATCTGGTTGAAGACTATCTTCTCGTGAGTTTGGCCAGAAACGGAATGTTGGACAAAACAAAATTCATCCTCCTAGAAAACAGCAAAACTCCAACCTTAACAAACCTAGTAATAAACTCAATATCATACCCCATTCAACCCACACTAAAACTTCATGGAGTACTGATCGACAGAGGCTGTACCATGCAACCACAAATCAACAAAGTAATAAAAACATCATTCATGACTATGAGAAACCTAAGACAAATCTGAAAATTCTTTGACAGGAAACAATTCCAACTTTTGGTACAATCTCTTATCCTTGGACTAATAGACTACTGCAACATACTATACCTCCCCTGCCCAGCAACCATGATAAAACAATTACAAACAATATAAAATACAGCCCTAAGACTCATCTACTCATTGAAAAAATATGATCACATCACAAAAACATACCACGACTCACACTGGCTCCCAATACAAGCAAGAATACACTTCAAATTCTACTGCCTGCTATACAAAGCTATTAATGGAGAAAGCCCAACCTACTGGAACAACTGACTAACCCAGTCCACCTCAACGAGGCACAGGAGAACCCACTCACTATTCACACACCCACCAACCAGAAATGTCAAAAGAGGAAAACTATATGACAACCTAATGGCCACCAAAGCAGCTAAACCAGACAGACAAATCACCAATCTGCTTACTACGACCACAGACTACAAAACCTTCAAAAAAGAAACTAAAACCCTACTCTTCAAAAAACACATAAAACCTGTTTAACACGACCAGTTCCTTCCCTAACTCCACCTACTACATATCATATCTAATCTAAAATGTTTCTAATTACCCAACATGTTGCTCCTTAAGTTCTCGACAATTCTTATGTAATTCTTATGTAATGCTTACGACAATTCTTATGTAATGTTACAACTCTTGTAACCTCCTGACAACTCTTGTGTAATCCGCCTTGAACCTCAAGGTAATGGCAGAATAGAAATCACTAATGTAATGTAATATTGGAAGATAATTAGTTATATCTGATGAGCTTACTGCAAAATCCTTTATAGTTGGATAAATTGTTGCTTCCTTCCAAGCTTTGGGTACTGTGGCCGTGGACAAACATGTTTTAACTAAATTATGAATATAAGTACCGAAAATGGAAAAGAATCGCTTTAAAATTAAAGGGGTATAGTATCGGATGAAGAACTTTTAAGATTCATAGTCATTATTGTGCGTTGGATATCAGCAAGTGTTGGAATAGAAAAGCGCGAACATGTGGAGACAGGAAGGTTTGCAATTACTTCATTTTTAAGAGAGGTTATACTAGTACACTAGTATCCACGAAGGTTAGGGGCAGAGCCGGCCCGCGACTATTAAAAAACCGCAAATAATATTCGGGCCGGTTCTGCCCCTAACCCCCGCTTCCCCCTGATATTTTAAGCCCCCCTTTAAGCCTTACCTGGTGGTCTAGTGGGTTTTCGGGGCAGGAGCAATCTTCCCACGCTCCTGCCCCATTCAGATTGCTCATAGGAAATGGCTGCCTTGAGCTCCTGTCGTAGTCTCAAGAGTGCAATCTTCACAAGGGTTTTCTGCTTGTTCTTCCCTATTTGTCTCTATTGAAGTTTGGCATCACTTTTGTGAGTTGACACCACGCCAATTTTTATTGGCGTTGGAAGCTCTTAAGACTCCTGATGCAGGCCCGTTGGCCAAAACATGTACATGTCGAGTCATTGGATGAACTTTTATGTTATTGGATGAATAAAGGCTTTGACATCATCAAATGAGTTGGAGGACACTTTTATTAGTGCACATCATTCTAGTTTGGACAATTCCATTCTGTCTTTGGCATATCAGTAATGCATAAAAAATCCAGATTATGCAGAAGAATTAAATCCACTAAAAGATGTTTTAGATTTAATAGATCTGGAATTAATCAGGCCAAATCTGAGCGGAACAGAATGTGAGAAATTGGAGGCCTTAGGAATAGTTTGTTTAGAAATATTTATGCTGCATGAAGGTGTAGCAATTGTTGGTTTTGACACGGTATCTTGACGATGATTCTCTATTACTGGGATCTGGGAAGTTTGAGGAAGCATATTGATTACTGAGCCAGCAAGCAATAAATTAAGAGTAAAAAGTACAGGTAGTAGAAGCTTCAATGGTGAAGCCCTAGTTGTTAAAGGCTGCGCACAAAGGAGCACATTAAGGAGCAGGAAATGCTCAATATATACAACATATACCAGCACTATGTCTTAGTGGGCGTGGTCCGGAGTGCAGAGGTATTCAAAGAGAGGCTAACTGGAATCTAAAAGTAAAAGGTTAAACAAAATATCAGATAAAACACATTTACAAATCAACAGACTTACGAACAGCAGTCAATAGGAGGTAATTACAGAAGAAACAGCAGAAGTGATTCCAGCATTGGTTACAGCAGGTACAGTTGTGCTAAAATTAATTTGGTGATCATACGCCGTAAAAGTGTTCAATATATACAACACATACTGGCATTGAGTCCTAGTGGCCGTTGTCCGGAGCGCAGCGGTTTTCAAAGAGAGGCTAACTAAAATCAGCAGTGAGTCCTAGAAGGTGTGGTCCGGCGTGCAGCAGTTTTCAAAGAGAGGCTAACTGGAAACAGCAGTGAGTCCTAGTGGGCATGGTCCGGAGTGCAGCGGTTCTCAAAGAGAGGCTAACTGGAATAAGCACTGAGTCCTAGTGGGCGTGGTCCGGAGCACAGCGGTTTTCAAACTGGAATGAGCAGCAGTCAATAGAACGTAATTACAGCAGAAACAGCAGAAGTGATTACAGCAGTGGTTTCTACCCAAACCTGGTAGAGATCCTCAACTTGTTCAAAACTATTGACCCACTTCATTATTAAATCTGAACTATAAAATATATACTAAACTGCTTAGTCTTAGACTAGAAAAAGTCAGTGGCGTACCTAGCATATGTGACATCTGGGGCCCATCATTTTTTGGCACCCCCCCCATCTGTACGAAAAACATGATTTTTAGTAACAAGCCACACGTCACACATGAATACCTAGGAAAAGGCAGCATCTTACATATGCAGTGAGCAGTACAACATCAATACACCCATTGTAAAACTAAAACGCCAGACTAGTACAGATCAATCCTACACCGTCAATCCTAACAGAAAACCATGTCTTTCGAACACACAGAACACAGAAAACACCTTTGCCTAGTATGGAATATGTAATCACAAACTAACCCCTCCACCTTTTACAAAACTGTAGTGTGGATTTTAGCCACAGTGGTAATAGCTCTGACGCTCATAGAATTCTGGGCATCAGAGCTGCTACCACCACAGCTGGTGCTAAAAAACGCTCCACAGTTTTGTAAAAGGGGGGATAAAATAGAAATACATAGACAAAGGTTAAATTGAACCAGCAAGAAGCTAGACTCTGCATACAATGCAACACCACAGAAACAGTGACACATGTCTCCTAAAGCAATAAATAAATAGAAAATTTTTTCTACCTTTGTCTTCTCTGGTTTCTGCTTTCCTCATCTTCTTGTTACTCTCTTCCTTCCATCCACTGTCTGCCATCTCTCTGCCCCTATATGGCATCTTCTCTCCTTCTATGCCCCTTCCAGAAACTGTATGCCTCTCCCTTCCATCTCTCCTTTTCCCCCAATTGGTCTGGCATCTCTCTCCTCTCCTTCCCTCTCCCACACCTCTCTTCTACAATCCCTTTCTTCCCTCATTTTCCTTTTCAATTTATTTTCTGCATCCATCTAGATTACGTTCTTACTACCCTCTCATCAATTTCCTTTTTTACTGTCTACCTACAGCTCACCACCTCTTTCCCTCACCCCCTCCAGTATTTCCCTAACTCAATCCTTTTCCCCCATCATGTGCCCTCCTTTTATTTATCCCCCTCCTTCCATCATCTGCCCTCTTCTCTCTCCCCACTTCCATCATCTGCCCCTTCTCTCTCTTCCCCCACTTCCATCATCTGATCTCTTTTCTCTCCTCTCCACTTCCGTCATCTGCCCCTTCTCTCTCTTCCCCCTCCTTCCATCATCTGCCCTCTTCTCTCTCCCCAGTTCCATCATCTGCCCCTTCTCTCTCTTCCCCCACTTCCATCATCTGACCTCTTTTCTCTCCTCTCCACTTCCGTCATCTGCCCCTTCTCTCTCTTTCCCCCTCCTTCCATCATCTGCCCTCTTCTCTCTCCCCAGTTCCATCATCTGCCCCTTCTCCCCACTTACATCATCTGCTCCTTGTCTCTCTTTCCCCCAACTTCCATCAGCATCTGCCCCCTTTCGCTCCCTACAACCCAATTCCATGCAGTATCATTCCCCCTTATGTCTCTTTCTCTGCAATTCCTTCAACATCTGCCCCTTTCTCTCCTTCCACCATGCATCCATACCACCCTGACCCCCCTTGTCACCCTTTACCATGTTTCCATAGCACCCTGACCCTTCTTTGTCACCCTTCACCATGTTTCCATAGCACCCTGACCCCCTTTTGTCACCCTTTACCATGTTTCCATAGCACCCTGACCCCCCTTTGTCACCCTTTACCATGTTTCCATACCACCCTGACCCCCCTTTGTCACCCTTTACCATGTTTCCATAGCACCCTGACCCCCCTTGTCACCCTTTACCATGTTTCCATAGCACCCTGACCCCTTTTGTCACCCTTCACCATGTTTTCATAGCACCCTGACCCCCCTTTGTCATCCTCCACACCCTTTCATGCCACCCTGACCTCCTTTCTTTCTCCGTCCTAAAGATCCCGCGATGACTGTTTCTGCTCCGATGGAAGAGGTAAGTGACGTCGGAGGCAGCTGGGCCGGCAGACGCAGTTAGTTGCGGCAAGATCCCGCGATGACTGCGGCTGCCGGTCCCCCCCCCCCCCCCCCACGTCACTTACCTCTTCCCAGTCATCGCGGGACCTTCTTCACTTCAGCGCGGTTGCCGACTCTGCTCTAAGTAGGGCAGCCGCGCTGAAGTACGGTTTGAAGCGGCGCGGGAGGTTCCGGATCCGGCCGGCTGTGCACACCCTTGGAGCGTGCACAGGGGGCGGACCGCCTCCCCCTTGGTGCGCCACTGGAAAAAGTTATTCAACCTTGAATTCATAAGGATCAAGTGGGATTCTTAAAGAATAGATATGGTGCTGATAATTCTAGACTGTTCTGCCATATACTCCACCCTCTGCTAGGTCAAAGAACTATCCAGTCCTAGCTTTTGATCGAGTAAAGTGGAATTACTTATTTGCTGTTCTTGATCATTTTTGATTTCCTGTAGAATATGTTCATATACTGTATACTTTATGTCTCCCTCTGCAAAAATCTTGGCCAATGGTGATCTCTCTGAACAATTTATACTCAATCGAGGTACTAGACAAGGTTGTCCCATCTCACCCTTACTTTTTAGCTTAGCTTTGGAACCTTTGTTAATCGCAACTACCTTGATATTGGCTGGGTAAATGTATCATTAGAGCATGCTAGGGAGATTAAATTCCTTGATGAAATCAAGGACTGCTTTATGGAGCAACTGGTTTAGGAACCGACGAGTTGAAGCAATTCCAGATCTAGTTCTTAGTGGAGCACATGAATTGGTGAGGGAGGTAATGGTGCTGGGGCTACTTGATAACAGTGACCATAAAATGATCAGATTTGATATAATCCCTGGAATAAGTTTACACAGGCAATCCAATACAACAGCAGTTAACTTTAAAAAAGGAGACACTGATAACATGAGAATGGTAAAAAAGAAACTTAAAAGGTGCAGCTGAAAAGGTCAAAAATATACATCAGATGTGGATGCTATTTAAAAATTCCATCCTGGAAACTGTGTAGCTAGCACCAGAGCCTTAGGCCGAGACTCCACCGTGCCTCCAGTGGCTACAGTCCAAAATTACATTATCATGTGACTCAGAAAGGAGCTACCCTGCAGGATTTAAAGGAACTAAACAAAAACCACCAACACAGTTCCAGGATGGTAACAAAAGAAAATTTACTATTCAAAATAAAGGTCAGAATGGCTCAATCTCTTAACATACTACAAAAAAATGCATACAACAAAAAGAAATGTCCAGAAGAAACTCTGGCACATTCAGGATTTTCACTCCCAATAGAAACAGTTCTCCCTGTGATTCACTCCTTCACAGAGCTACTCTTCAATAAAGCTTCCTTCTCCCAAGTCTGCTCCTAGCAGAGCTCAGGTAAGCATAGATCAGAGAACCGCAATTCAGTTTCTGGAGAATATGTTTTTCACTCCAACATTCCTAGCATAAGCACAAAAAAGCCTCCAGCCTAAAATGGAACAGGGCTGGGCAAAGAGGAGTGTCTCAAGTTTGCTTAGAAAAAATACTAACCACTTTTTAAAATTCCCACCCAGATGGAAGCAAACTTCTCCCCACAACACTCCTGGCTTTTCAGAAAAGTGCACAGTGCAGGCAGTCCATGAATAGGACTGGGAGCAGAAAATGAACCCAGCCAACAATAGTAGGAAAAAAACCCTCAGTCTTTTTGCTCAGCTAGAGCTGGTTGCCACTCCTATTCCCATCAGCTCTGGAGCACTGCACAAATCCTCAGCAGTCAGTTCCCCTTGCAACTCCATGGGCATCTCCTCATCAGTTGCTTGTAACCCTAAAGTGGCTTCAGTTTCATCCACTTCCATAGGCAGACTGGCAGGCTTGAGCCAGGCAGCTCCTCAGGGAGAGCCCTAAGCTTTCTCCCTAACCTTCCTAACAGCTTGGTCAGGACTTCTAGCTTTTCAAGGGGGAAAACACACCCTATTCTACCTGAGTCAGTACATTTCTTCTCTCTTTGGCTCCCCTGGTGGTGACCTGGATAATAGGTATTCTGCTTGCTCTCAGGCTGGCTTTACACTCCTGGGTTCTAGCTCTGCTGAGTTTATGAGAAGGTTTGTGTAAAGTTTTCCCAACCCCCAGCTCTGGGTTGCTAGCAGGCTCAGGGAGATCCAAATAGTGTTGGGGCCGGGCCCTGGGCACCCCGTTTTTGGGTTTCCTATCCCCTTTCCTTCCGACACCCACCAGGACCTTGTCAAGCACGGAGTATGACTAGTCACAAAGCCCAGACTAGATATATTCCATATATTAAAAAAGGATGAAGGAAGACCAAACAGCAGCCAATGTGGTTAACAAGTGAGGTGAAGGAAGCTATTAGAGCTAAAAGAGAATCCTTCAGAAATTGGAAGAAGGATCCGACTGAAAATAATTGTAAACAACACAAGGAATGTCACGTCAAATGCAAGTTGCTAATGAGGAAGGCAAAGAGAGATCTTGAAAAGAAGATTGCACTAGAAACAAAAACACATAGTAAAAAATTTTTTAGGTATATTTAAGAAGCCAGGAATTGAATCGGTTGGACCACTAGATGACCGAGGAATAAAAGGGTCTCTCAGGGAAGACAAGGCCATAGCAGAGAAATTAAACAAATTTTTTGCCTCTATCTTTACTGAGGAAGATATGGGGGAGTTACCGGTGCCAGAAATTGTATTCAATTATGATGAATCAGAGAAACTCATACAAATCTCTGTAACACTGGATGATATAATGGGTCAATTTGACAAATTGAATAGTAGCAAATCACCTGGGGCTCCTTTTATCAAGGTGCGCTACGGGGGTTAGCGCGTCAGACATTTCATCACGCACTAACCCCTGCGGTAAGCCAAAAACCTAACACCTCGTCAATGGAGGCGTTAGCGACTAGCGCGGCAGGCGGTTGACCGCGCGGTATTCCGCACATTAACCGCCTACCGCACCTTGATAAAAGGAGCCTTTGGATTGGGTGGTATACATCCCAGAGTGCTGATAGAATTGAAAAATGAATTTGCAGAGCTTTTGATAGTATTTTGTAAATTTTCTTTAAAAACCAGCATAGTATACTAGCATGGAGGGTGGTCAATGTGACACCGATCTTTAAAAAGGGTTTCAAAGGTGATCTGGGAAATTATAGACTGGTGAGTCTGTTGTCAGTGCTGAGCAAAATGAAAAAGACTATTATAAAGAACAAAATGACAGGACATATAGGTAAGCATGAATTAATGAGAGAAAGCCAACATGATTTTGCCTCTCCAATCTACTGCATTTCTTTGAAGAGGTAGATGAACCAGTTGATATTGTGTATTTAGATTTTCAAAAGGCATTTGACAAAGTACCACATAAAGACTGGATAAAAACTGAAAATCTAGACTGCCTCTTCCTCACTGAAACCTGGCTAACCTCAGACTCAGACCCCAGGATAATGGAAGTTTGCCCAAAGGGATACAAGATAACAGTGGTCTGCAGGGGAAAAAAAAGAGGAGGTCTAGCCATCTTAGTCAGAAACTCCCTAAACTTAAACATACTAGACAAAATGTCCACCCCATACATGGATCTACTAGCTTGCCAACTTTCATGCACCACACTAAAAGGATCCATAGCCTGCATGCTCTGCTACATAATACCAGGGAATTGGAACACAGCAAAGCCAAAATTCGAAGATTTAATATACCGAAACTCGCTAACGGCAACTTATAACCTAATCCTAGGAGATCTAAACCTCCATCTTGAAGACTATACCTCTAATCTAGAAAGCCTACTATCTTACCTCAAAGCCTTAACCTACAAGATCTTAAACCCACAAACCATACACGAGAAAGGCCACCAACTAGACATCGCAGCCTTCATGACCCAACAGCCCATTCTACCAGAGATTCAAACCTCAAATGGAAAATGGTCCAGATCCATCTGTTCAGACCATTACACATACACCTTCAATATCAACTGTGCCAAAGGCAAAACCAAACCAAAATCCCAAAGCTTAACCTACAAATCACGTACAAATATCGATCCCTCCAAATTCTAGAATAAAACAGACGCTACCATCTAAGAATGTGACCCCAAAGACTTCATCTCACAATGGTGCAATATAAGTACAACTACCCTAGACGAGCTAACCCTAATACAAACAAAAACCAGAATCAGCAGATGATCAGACAAATGGTTCAACAATGAACTACTCCTACTCAAAAGACAATACAGACGACTAGAAAGAAAATGAAGAAAAAGTAACCAAGAACACACAAAAACAGCATGGAGAAAACTAAACCAACAATACAAGCAAAAACTAAAAGAAAAGAGGACACACTACACCAACTAAATAGGCATAGATGTTCAAGACACAAAAAAACTATTCAATTACTAAAAGAACTCACAGACACCAAACCCTACCTGATCAGTAACGACACTCCAACCCCTTCAGCCACCCTTCTAGTTGAATACTTTAGAAACAAAATTACAACAGCCAGGACAACTTTCGCAGGAACCCCAATCCACCTTGATGAGATCACAATGCCTCCCACAGAAAAAGAATCAGCTGCATCAGACAGAACCTGGTCCGACTTCTCCACAATACAATGGTCCGCAACACTAACGGTACCGGCGGAGAACCCTAAGGTACCAGTGTCTGTCTTCAATGAGCCACCAGTTTTTGCAGCCGGTGTCGCAAGACATTCTGGCATCGAGTCCATTCATGTCGACCATGCAACCATTCCTCTAGTGGCTCCTGCCTTCTCCATTAAGAGTTGCATCATCACTCTCTTCAGAATGGGCTGTGGGCATGGAAGACTTCTCCTAGAGAGACATCTTCTACAGAGTTTTTATTTTTTTGCTATATGGACACGGACTTTCCTGTCAACCTTACAGTTTTATTCCTGCTGTTTTTCTGACGAGTCTTTAGCTTCATCTCAGCCTTCTCTACAGCTTTAGTCTTCACCTTCAAGAACTTCTTCATAGGAGATCTTCCTTTTTCTCCTTCTGGACAATTAGACCTTATATTCTTCATATCAAGGTCTATGCTTCAGTGCTGATGGGAGAGAGGGGCATACTATGGACAGATTTGACCACCGCCTCTATTGGTATCTACTTTGGGCGAATAAGGTCATCAGTTGCCCCCCCCTTTTTTTAATTTTCCTACAGTTTGACTCTTCATTACTGCTATCATTTTTCTAAAAGCAGCACTATATAACCAGTGGGACTGATCTTTACCAAAATTTCATATTGGCAATTGGAGTACTGTTTTCCCAGTTATCTATTTTCTGCTGTGAAGTTTTTGTCTGGACATTCCTTCTACTAAGGTGGAGAATCTGACATGGATGTACAGTCTGTAAAGTTAGATTCCTCTACCTATTTTTACTGAACTACCTTATCTAGCAGACATCTGATTACCTCTGCTTCTCAAAGGTCTGCGCTGGGGAATCTAACATGGGTGTAGGCTACAGATTTTCTGTACACAGCTAACACAGTCCATACTTTGGTCTGCTTACAATGATTTTGAGTTAGCATCCAGAGCTGCTTCTATGTCTGTGACCATGAGATGACTAGCAAAAAAAAAAAAAAAAAACACCCCAAACAACCCAATCCATTATGATTGGTGTTTCTGGTGCCTTGGTCCGGATTCTCATGTTGAGTCCTGGGAGTGCATGTTTCCTTTGACAGGACAACTTCTTCTGCACACCTTTATCATTCATCACTCTCTGTGATGACTTCAGGATTCCACCATGGAGTATGCCATAATGAGTCTGTAAGGTGGCTCTTTTTCCTGTTGTTTTGCTACCATTCTGTAACACTATGGCGGGAACTAACAAGAGTGTAGAGCCTGTAAGTTAGATGTTCCCACCACATCAGCTATCGCTTCCTCTGCTTTTTTGCAACGCAGGATCAACCAGGTGTTTTCTTCACATGTGCCTTCCACTGTACCATCAATATTAGTACTTTTCAACAGGCACCCGTTACCCTCAAGTTTTTTCTCTTACACCCTTCTCTTGTTTGGGAGTGGCTGTAGGGGAGGGAGGAGCAGGCCACTACATCCTTTTTAGGATGTTTTTTTTCCGTATTCTTTTATTTGGACATTAGGGGCCCATCCTCCTTTTTTAGTCCACCGAAGGCTCATATGTTACCCTGCGTAACTTTTTCTTCTCTCTTTGATCGCAACATCTGCTTGTGCTCTCTCGATTTCAAGGAGTTTTCTCTTTGACTTCTGGTGCACCCTGCATATATAACATTCCTCAGTTTCTATTTGCACGGTATCACCATTAAACACTTCTATTGCTCGGCCTTGCTTCCTTTTTCAGGGTATCAAGGGCCTAATTGTCATACCTATCTAACTGATTGGCTACTTAACACTTCTTCCTTGCAAGAGGTGAGCACTAGCAATTCAGACAAATTTTTTTCTTTCACAGTTGGACTGGCTCATCAAGAATCCATCCTCTCAAAGTGTGCTCTTAGCAACACATCAGCCCAAACTGTTTCTTCAGAATCTAGGGTACCCAAATCACAAGCTCCAGTTTATAAGAGCTCTGCTCAACACAATATAACTCAGGGCATTTCTGCCTCAAGAAGTCAGGACACACTTATCCAATTCTGTTATCAGGTTGTTCAGCCTCAGTCACTGTCAGCAAGGCACATGATGGTTCTTTTGGGACACATGGCATCTACAGTCCACGTGACTCCTTTTGCCAGGCTTCACCTCTGGATCCCTCAATGGTCTCTGGCTACTCAGTGGTCGCAGGCTCTCGACCCACTTTCACAACACATTACAGTCAACCTCTCGACAATCACTTCAGCGGTGGATGCTCTCTTCCAATCTTTCCAGAGGATTGTTATTCTACACACCTCCTCATCAGAAAGTTCTCACCATGGATTTGTCAACTTATGCTTGGGGAGCTCACCTGGATGGCCTACACACTCAAAACCTCTGGTCCGCCAGAGATCAATGCCATCATATAAATCTGTTGGAACTCAGAGTGATTTCAATGCTCTCAAGACTTTTCAGGATCTTCTACAAGATCAAGTTCTCCTTTTCCGTACAGACAATCAGATGGCCATGTATTATATAAATAAGGAAGGAGGGATGGGATCTCTCCTCTGTCAAGAGGCTCAAAAGATTTGGAATTGGGTGACCCTCACAACATCTTCCTCAAAGCTGTTTACATTCAGGGAGAACAGAATTCTTTAGCGAACAAACTAAGCCGTACATAGTCTGTTCTTCAACCTCACGAATGGACGCTGAACTCAGCAGCTATCCATCCCATCTTCTCTCAGTGGGGGACTCTTCAAGTACACCTGTTTCCATCTCCCCACAACCACAAGCTGCCCCGCTTTTGCTCCAGGCTATATTCTTATTGCCTAGATGTGGATGCTTTTCTCCTGGATTGGACGCATAAGTTCCTCTATGCATTTCCACCCATTTCTCTTGTTCTCAAAATGCTCGTCAAGCTCAACCAGGAGTCTGACACCATGATTCTAATAGCTCCTCGGTGGCTCAGACCACCATGATTCTGATAGAAAGGTATGGGCAAGTTCTTGGAGGAAAGGTCCATAGTCTGTTATTGAGAAAGACACGGGGTTAGCCACTGCTTGCCCTATATTGAGATTTGGCCAGGTACTAGTGACCTGGATTGGCTACCATGAGAACGGGCTACTGGGCTTGATGGACCATTGGTCTGACCCAGTAAGGCTATTCTTATGTTCTTATAGCTCCTTGGTGGCTCAGACAACCATGTTTCTCCCTTTTACTTCAACTCAGTGTCAAGGAACCAATACGTCTTTCAATTTTTCCATCTCTTCTCATTCAGAGTCATGGTTCTCTTCTGCACCCCAACCTACAGTCTTTGTTCCTGACAGCTTGGTATCTCTTGGGCTGCCTTCACCAGAGCTACAATTTTCTTAGCCTGTCAGAGACATCTTGGATGCTTCCAGAAAACCAGCCACAAGACAGTGTTATTCTCAGAAATAGACACGGTTTTCTGCTTGGTGCATGCTTCACTACCAGGATCCAAAATCTACCTCTGTTTCTTCAGTTTTGGATTATTTCCTGCCTTTGTCGCATTCTGGCCTCAAATCCACTTCCATTAAAGTCCATCTCAGTGCAATTGCTGCTTTTCACCAACAAGTGGATGGAAAACCTCTCACTGTTCATCCTCTGGTGTCCGGATTCATGAAAGGACTTTTCAATGTCAAACTACCTTTCAAACCACCTCCAATAGTTTGGGATCATACTGTGGCACTTGCTAGATTGATGACGCTTACTTTTGAACCAATAACTTCGGCTCATTTCAAATATCTCACTTGGAAAGTAGTTTTCCTCATTTCTCTAACTTCTGCTTGCAGAGTGAGTGAACTTTAAGCTTTAGTGGCGGATCCACCATTTACAGTGTTCCACCATGACAAGGTGGAGCTGCACACATCCAAAGTTCTTACCAAAGGTTGTCACTGAATTTCATCTCAGTCAATCGATTGTTCTTCCAGTATTGTTTCCTAAGCCTCATTCTCATCCTGGGAAATGGCACTTCATACTCTGGACTGCAAACGAGCATTGGCTTACTATTTGCAAAGGACTAACTCACATAGATCTCCCCAGCTCTTTTGCCTCTTTTGATCCTAACAAGTTGGGGCATCCTGACTCCAAGAGAATGATTTCCACTTAGTTGGCTGCTCTGCATTTCATTCAGTTATGCTCAGGCTTGGCTATACCTGGAGAGTCAGGTCACAGCCCATAAAGTTCAAGCTATGGCAGTTTCAGTAGCTTTACTTTGCTCTACTTCTAATGATGAAATCTGCAAAGCTGCTACTTGGTCCTCAGTTCATACCTTCACTTCACATTATTGTCTGGAATCTTATTCCAGACGGGATGGTCACTTCGGCCAAGCAGTGTAACAAAATTTATTTTCCTAAAAGGCTAACTCTCCCACCATCCCATTCTGGTTAGCGTGGAGGTCATCTACATGTGAGAATATGCTGTTTGCTTGTCTAAGGATAAAGCATAGTTACTTACCGTAACAGGTGTTATCCAGGGACAGCAGGAAGATATTCTCACAACCCACCCACATCCCCAAGTGGGCTTCTTAACTAGCTTACTGAGCTGAGGAGCTGCGCACCTACATCTGGCAGGAAGGCACTCATGCATGTACGGTGCGGTCAGTCGTGAACTTTCTAAAGTTCTTAAAGTTCCATGCCCTTGAACAGCTGTCCGTACCTGGGCTCTGTGGATGACATCACCTACATGTGAAAATATCTGCCTACTGTCCCTGGATAACACCTGTTCGGTAAGTAACTGTTCTACATGGCATTACCTTTGGTAAGGATGAATATAAGAACATAAGAATTGCCGCTGCTGCATCAGACACATCACCCTTGTAAGGGTATGAAAAATTAACAAGTAGTGCCTTGGGTGTTTGAAGTCTGGTAATAAAATCAACTTGATATGATTTCATTTTACTTATGACATATTTGAGTTTACCTCCTATGCTGCAGCCTTTTCATAACATAAGAATTGCCGCTGCTGGGTCAGACCAGTGGTCCATCTTGCCCAGCAGTCCGCTCCTGTGGCGGCCCTTAGGTCAAAGACCAGTGCCCTAATTGAGTCTGCGTATGTTCTGGTTCAGCAGGAACTTATCTAACTTTGTCTTCAATTCCTAAAGAGTGTTTTCCCCTATAACAGCCTCCGGAAGAGCATTCCAGATTTCTACCACTCTCTGGGTGAAGAAGAACTTCCTTACGTTTGTAAGGAATCTATCCTCTTTTAACTTTAGAGAGTGCCCTCTCATTCTCTCCACCTTGGAGAGGGTAAAAAACCTGTCTTTTCCCAAGTCTATTCCCTTTATTATCTTGAATGTTTCGATCATGTCCCCTCTGTCTCCTCTTTTCAAGGGAGAAGAGGCCAGTTTTTCTAATCTCTCACTGTACGGCAACCCCTCCAGCCCCTTAACCATTTTATTCGCTCTTCTCTGGACGCTTTTGAGTAGTACTGTGTCTTTCTTCATGTACAGTGGCCAGTGCTGGACGCAGTTTTCCAGGTGGGAGCATACCATGGCCCGGTACAGCGGCATGATAACCTTCTCTGATCTGTTCATGATCCCCTTCTTAATCATTCCTAGCATTCTGTTCGCACTTTTCACTGCCGCTACTACGTATTGTGCGGACGGCTTCATTGACTTGTCGACCAGTACTCCCAAGTCCCATTCCTGGGGGGTCTCTCCGATTACTGCACCAGACATCCTATATTCATGTATAAGACTTTTGTTACCGACATGCATCACCTTGCACTTATCCACGTTAAACCTCATTTGCTAAGTCGCGGCCCATTTCTCGAGTGTGTTTATGTCACGTTGCAGGTCCTCGCAATCCTTCTGTGTCTTCAGTACTCTGAATAACTTCGTATCATCTACAAGTTTTATCACCTCACTCATTGTACCAATTTCCAGGTCGTTTATAAATATTTTGAAGAGCATGGGTCCAAGCACCAAACCCTGCGGCACTCCACTCGTGATGCTTTTCCAGTCTGAGTATTGCCCATTTACCCCACTCTTTGTTTCCTATCTGCCAACCAGTTTTTAATCCACGTGAATATATCACCCTCGATTCCATGGCTCGTAGTCATTCATGCGGGACCTCGTCGAACGCCTTCTGAAAATCCAGATATACAATGTCAACCAGGTCACCCTTGTCTATCTGCCTGTTTACTCCTTCGAAGAAGTGCAGTAAGTTCGTTAAGCAAGATCTTCCTTTGCTGAAGCCATGCTGGGTGGTCCTCATCAGATTGTGTCCGTTAAGGTGATCAATGATGCGGTCTTTTATCAGCGCCTCTTATCATCTTTCCCAGTACTGAGGTCAGACTCGCCAGTCTGTAGTTTCCCGGATCTCCCCTCGAACCTTTCTTGAAGATTGGCGTAACATTCGTCACTTTCCAGTCTTCCGGAATCCTTCCTGATTTGATCGACAGATTGGCTGTTAATTGGAGCAGTTCAGCTATAACTCCTTTCAGTTCCTTGATTACACTCATCTGGATGCCATCCTGTCCCGGGGAATTATTGTTTTTAAGCCTATCAATCTGCCTGTATACATCTTCTAAACTGACCGTCAACCCTGTCAGTTTCCTGTCTTTGTTTCCTGCGTATAGCCTGTCAGCTTCTGGTATATTGTATATATCCTGTTCGGTAAATACAGATGCAAAAAATGTGTTCAGTTTGTTGGCAATGGCTTTGTCCTCCTTTAATACTCCCTTTATTCCATGGTTATCCAATGGCCCCACCGCTTCTTTCACGGGTTGTTTCCCCTTAATATATCGAAAAAATGGCTTGAAATTTTTTTGCCTCCTTGGCTATTTTTTCCTCGTAGTCTCTTTTGGCCCCTCTTACCGCCTTATGGCACTTGCTTTGATGTTGTTTGTGCTTTTTCCAGTTTTCGTCCATTTCTGTTCTTTTCCATTCCTTAAACGAAGTCTTCTTGTCTCTGATCACTTCCTTCACCGCTACAGTGAGCCACGCCGGTTCCTTATTATTTTTCCTCTTGGATCTCTTGTCTTAGATGCGGTATATATAGATTTTGCGCCTCGGTGATTGTGTCTTTAAAAAGGGACAAGGCATGCTCTAGAGTTTTTACAGTGCTTATCCTCTTCTTAATCTTCTTTCCCACCATGATTCTCATCCCTTCGTAATTCCCTTTTCGGAAGTTCAGTGCGTGGCCATTGTTCTAGATCGATGTTTTGCCCCTGTGTCTATGTTGAAGTGGATCATATTGTGATCACTGTTTCCCAGCATCCCTTCTACTTCTACACCTTGCGCCGGTCCTCGTAGTCCATTTAGAATTAAGTCCAGAATTGCATTTTCTCTCGTATTTTCCTTGACAAGTTGTTCAGGAAGCAATCGTCTACAGCATCCAGGAACTTGGTCTCCCTACTGCAGCCGGAGGTGCCTAGGTTCCAATCTATCCCCGGATAATTGAAGTTGCCCATGATAACTGCGTTGGCTCCCTTGCAGTTGTGTTTAATCTCGTCTGTCATTTCTCCATCAGTTTCTTCGGACTGCCCTAGGGATCGGTAGTAGATGCCAATCTTTGTTTCCGTTCCATGTGTTCACGGTATTTTGGCCCATAGAGACTCTACCTTATTTTTCATTTCCAGCATGTTCTTTCCAGTAGACTCGATTCCCTGTTTGATGTATAGGGCAATACCCCCACCTTTTTTTCCTACTCTGTCTCTGCGGTATAGCTTTTATCCCGGTAGCACAGTATCCCAGATGTTTTCCTCATTCCACCATGTTTCCGGGATGCCAATGATGTCAAGGTTATCTTTTTGTGCCATAGCTTCCTATTCCCCCATCTTATTCCATAGGCTCCTTGCATTCGTTTATATACACTTGAGTTTGCGGCCTGTTACTTTCTTGCATTTCCTTCCCTCTTGTGTCCCTTTCGATCTGTCAGGATTTCTATCTTGCCTATGATCCGATAAGTCTTCCCCGCTATCTTCCTGCATGGTATCCTCTGAGTATACCGTTTCCGAACCATCAACTCTTGGTTGACTGTCGGCTTTCCCCTTCTTCCTAGTTTAAAAACTTCTCAATTTCTCGCTTGATGTTGCTTGCAAGTAGCCTCGTTCCGTCTCTGCTGTGGTGGAGTCCATCCTTCCTGTATACCTTGCTCTTCCTCCGGAACGTCATCCAGTTGCGCACAAAGTGGAATCCTTCTTCCTCACACCAGCACCTCATCCATTCGTTGACTGCTTGCAGCTCTGTCTGCCTCTTCCCGTCGGCCCTGGGAACCGGCAGGATCTCCGAAAACATTGCCCTCGGCGTTCTGGTCTTCAGCTTCCTTCCTAGCATCCGGAACTGTTCCTTCAGTGTTTCCCTGTTGTTTGTCCCCTTGTGAATCACCACCGCCTTATCTTCCCCTTCCGCACTGTTGATGATCCTCTCGATGCGGCTCACTATATCTTCTACCTTGGCTCCTGGTAGGTAGGTCACCAGCTGATGCTTTCTTCCTCCCGCTATGTGGCTGTCGACTTGTCTGATGATGGAGTCCTCCACGACAATTACTGTCCTCTCTATTTTCTTCTGTCTCTAGCTGCAGGTCCATGTCCTCGGTGTATGTCCATCTCTCCAGCTGTAGGTCCGTGTCCTCTGTGCATTTTCATCTTCCCTCATCCTGGCATTGGCTTGCACCAGACTCGCCTTCCTGTGGGTTTCCTCAACTTTTTCCAGGTTTCGTTGCTGGGTCACCTATTCCTTCCTTGTGGTTGTCCTCCAGGTGGTCCTCACTCTCACTGTAGGTGTATCTTGGCAGTTCCTGTGTTGTTGGTGATTTTCCACGGCCTCCCTGTATGCCTCCTCGATGAACTTCTCTAACTCCCTGATTTCTTCCTCAATGGTTTCCTCTCTCAAGAAGTTTTCTGCCTCTCTGTCCTCCTCCTCCACTGCTCGAAGTGCTTCTAGTTCCAGTATTCTGCTCTCCAGGAGTCTGACTTGCTTCTTCAGGCCATCCAGTTCCTCGCATCAAGTGCATACATTAGACTGCCTCCTAGAGGGAGGTAGTCATACATATGGCAAACAGTGCAGAAAACTGGGTAGCTCAACATCCTACTTCTGTCTGCTGCTTCCATTGCTGTGTCCGCTTGCCAGTCTGCCATCTGAAGTGGCTTCTCCCTGTTTCCCTATATGCCTTCTCACACTTTGTCTGAAGTAGCTTCTCCATGTGTAGGAATCTGTGTAGCATCCTTGGTGTTACTATGAAGTCCCTTTCCTGATTTTAAACCTGCTACCATTGTTGCTTGTGTGTGTGTGTCCTCTGCGTCTGCTGTGATTTCCCTCTGCTACTATTGTGTTTGTTTATCTACTGCTTGTCTGTCCTGTTGCCCTTGTGGTACTTGCCTGTGTAGTTGTCCTTCCCTAGTGTTTCTTCTTTGCAGTGCTCGTCCCGTCCTTCGCAAAGGCAATCTCGCTAAAGCGAGCACCTTTAACGCTTGCCTTCAACATACACCAAACAGCTGAGCGTCATTGGCCCCTCCCCTTTCAAGGGGGAGCTCCAGATCTGCTATGAATGATGTTCGAGGGGTGGGCTGAGCTACCTCTGGCCGCAGCCCCTCACCCTCTGCCTCTCTATCTCTCTCTCTCTCTTCTGCCCAACTCTCCTCCTCAGCCCAACTCTTCTCCTGCCTGCCCTGATCTCAAGACTTAACTTGCTCCGAACTTGATTTTAATCACCAAGATCGACTAGCAAATGCTCCATGTCTTGGGGATGAACTTTTCGGCCCATCCATGAACACTGCTACACAAAAGTTGTCTGCCCATGAGACCAGATGGGACACTCTGGTCAAGCCTAAAAAGAAGCCTCCACCTCCTCGTTCTTTCAGACCAGCTCCTTCCTACCAATGCAGGTTTGCTGCTATTACTGCTGCTCCTGCTCAACCTCAGCCTAGAAGGCAGAAGCAGCAACCTCATCAACAGACTAAGCAACAGGCTGCTCCTCAAATACCTACACAGCCTTTTTGACATGTTTCTTCAGGGCATAGCCACAGTCAGTATTTTAAATCCTCTGCCTCAGCCCATCGGAGGCCATCTCCAACTTTACATAAGAACATAAGCGGTGCCTTTGCTGGGTCAGACCAGGGGTCCATCCTTCCCAGCAGTCCGCTCACACGCGGCCATCAGGTCCAGGGCCTGTATAGTGATCTCTATCTATACCCTTCTATCCCTTTTTTCTTCAGGAATTCATCCAATCCTTTCTTGAACCCTGATACCATACCCTGTCCTATCACATCCTCTGGAAGTGCATTCCAGGCATCCACCACCCTTTGGGTGAAGAAGAACTTACTAGCATTGGTTCTGAATCTGTCCCCTCTTAATTTTTCCATATGCCCTCTCATTCTTGTAGTTTCTGAAAGTTTGAAGAATCTGTCACTCTCCACTTTCTCTATGCCCTTCATGATCTTGTAAGTCTCTATCATGTCCCCTCTAAGTCTCCGCTTTTCCAGGGAAAACATAGAAGCATAGAAGATGACAGCAGAAAAGGGCTACAGCCCATCAAGTCTGCCCACTCTGCTTACCCACCCCCTGTCTATGCCCTAATGACCCAATTTCCTTATC
Source organism: Geotrypetes seraphini (assembly GCF_902459505.1). NCBI lineage: Eukaryota > Metazoa > Chordata > Amphibia > Gymnophiona > Dermophiidae > Geotrypetes > Geotrypetes seraphini. The sequence goes on along the minus strand of NC_047092.1, from coordinate 107,932,016 downwards.
TTGACCCTCTTAGGGATCCCACATGGGTATCCCATTTATTCTTAAAAGTCTGGCACGCTGTCTGCCTCGATCACCTGCACTGGAAGCTTGTTCCAATGATCAACCACTCTCTCTGTGAAGAAATACTTTCTGGTGTCGCCATGAAATTTTCCGCCCCTGAGTTTGAGCGGGTGCCCTCTTGTGGCCGAGGGTCCCTTGAGAAAGAAAATATCATCTTCCACTTCGACACATCCCGTGAGGTACTTAAATGTTTCGATCATGTCTCCCTTCACCCTACATTCCTCGAGAGTGTAGAGCTGCAATTTGTTCAGTATCTCTTCATACGAGAGACCCTTGAGCCCCGAGATCATCCTGGTGGCCGTCCGCTGAACCGATTCAATTCTGCGCACATCTTTACTGTAATGTGGCCTCCAAAATTGCACACAGTACTCCAGATGAGGTCTCACCATGGCCCTGTACAACGGCATTATGACTTCAGGCTTTCGGCTGACGAAACTTCTATTGATACAATCCAATATCTGCCTTGCCTTAGATGAAGCCTTCTCCACTTGATTGGCAGTTTTCATGTCTGCACTGATGATTACTCCTAAATCTCGTTCTGCTGAAGTCCTAGTTAAAGTTTCTCCGTTCAAGAAGTACGTCCTGCATGGATTTCCGCTTCCGAGGTGCATGACCTTACATTTCTTAGCATTGAAGCCTAGCTGCCAGGTTAAGGACCAACTTTCCAATATAAGCAGGTCCTGCGCCATATAATTCTGTAAACTGCATTCACTTACTATATTACATAGTTTGGCGTCATCGGCGAATAGTGTTATTTTACCTTGAAGCCCTTGAGTCAGATCCGTTATGAATATGTTGAAAAGGAGTGGACCCAGGACCGAGCCCTGCGGCACTCCACTGGTCACCTCTGATGTTTTAGAGAGGGTACCATTAACCACCACCCTCTGAAGTCTGCCACTCAGCCAATCATTGACCCATGCAGTTAGTGTCTCTCCTAACCCCATCGATTCCATCTTGCTTAGCAGCCTGCGGTGTGGGACACTGTCAAAAGCTTTACTGAAGTCCAGGTACACGACGTCCAAAGACTCTCCCAAGTCCAACTTTCTTGTTAACCAGTCAAAGAAGCTGATGAGATTGGATTGGCAGGACCTACCCTTGGTGAATCCATGCTGACTGGGATCCCGAAGATTCCCTACATTTAAGATTGTGTCCAATTTGCTTTTAATTAGTGTTTCCATGAGTTTGCACACTATAATTCGCAGCCTCTGCCCTGCAACCCTTTTTATGCAGAGGAACGACATTAGCTAATTTCCAGTCCAGGGGAACTTTCCCTTTACTTAGGGAGAGATTGAATAGCTCAGCTAACGGTTTTGCCAGGACATCGCTCAATTCTCTGAGCACTCTTGGGTGCAAATTGTCTAGTCCCATGGCTTTGTTCACCTTGAGTCTTGCCAGTTCACTATAAACTTCACCTGGTGTGAACTCAAAATTCTGAAATGGGTCTTCTGTGCTTTGTGTTGCCTTCAACTGCGGACCGTGTCCCGGTGCCTCACAGGTGAAGACTGAGCAGAAGTATTCATTCAGTAGTTCAGCTTTATCGTAATCTGCTTCCACGTAGCTTCCGTCCGGTCTTCTAAGGCGTACTATCCCGCCTGTGTTCCTTTTTCTGTCACTAATATACCTGAAGAAAGATTTGTCCCCCTTTTTAATGTTTTTTGCCAGAATTTCTTCCACTCAAAGTTTTGCCTCCCTAACTGCCATTTTTACCGCTGTAGACCTGGTCCTATATTCTACCTTTGCCTTTCTTTTCTCCGTGCGCTTGTAGGAGAGAAACGCTTTTTTCTTCTCCTTAATGAGAGCCCCAGTTTCTCTAATCTTTCAGCATATGAAAGGTTTTCCATATCTCTTATCAATTGCATCACTCTTTTCTGAACCCTCTCGAGTATCCTTCTTAATGTGCGGCAACCAATATTGGTTGCAGTACTCCAGATGCGGGTGCACCATTGTCCGTTACAACGGCAGGATGACCTCTTTCGATCTTGTTGTAAGGCATTCTGTTTGCCTTCTTAGAGGCCGCTGCGCACTGTGCCAACGGCTTCATTGTGTTGTCCACTATTACCCCCAAGTCCTTTTCTTGGGTACTTTCACCCATTACCATCGTATAGCTGTACTTCGGGTTTCTGTTCCCTACATGCAAGACTTTACATTTCTCTACATTAAACTTCATCTGCCATCTCATCGCCAATTCTTCTAGCTTATTCAGGTCTTTTTGTAATTCCTCAGTCCTCTTTAGTCCCAACTCCACTAAATAGTTTGGTGTCGTCTGCGAATTTTATTACTTTGCACTTCGTCCCTGTTTCTAGATCGTTTATAAATATATTGAACAGCAGCGGTCCAAGTACCGACCCCTGTGGAACACCACTCGTGACCCTTCTCCTGTCAGAGTAGTGGCTCTTCACTCCTACCCTTTGCTTCCTACCCGCCAACCAATTTTTGATCCATTTATGAACGTCTCCTTCCACCCCATGGTTCTTCAGTTTCCGTCGTAGGCGTTCATGGGGTACCTTGTCAAAGGCCTTTTGGAAATTCAAGTATACGATGTCTATAGAGTCCCCTTTGTCCATTTGTTTGTTAATTCCTTCAAAGAAGTGCAATAAGTTCGTTAGGCACGATCTTCCCTTGCAGAAGCCGTGTCGGCTTGTTTTCATCAGTTTGTTTCTATCTAGATGTTCATCAATGCTTTCTTTTATCAGCGCTTCCGCCATCTTCCCCGGAACCGAGGTCAGACTTACCGGTCTGTAGTTCCCCGGGTCACCTCTTGATCCTTTTTTAAAGATGGGCGTAATATTAGCTATCTTCCAATCCTCCGGGATCACGCCTGTTTTCAGGGATAGGTTACAAACCCGCTGTAGTAGTTCTGCTATTTCCTCCTTTAGTTCCTTCAAACCCCTAGGGTGGATTCCGTCCGGGCCCGGAGATTTGTCTCTTTTTAATCTATCTATCTGCTTATGTATGTCCTCGAGGCTTACCTCTATTGATGTTAATTTTTCTGCTTGATCTGTGAATATTTTTTTCAGGTTCTGGCACGTTGGATGTATCCTCTTTTGTAAATACTGACAAAAAGAACATGTTTAGTCTATCCGCCGCTTCTTTTTCTTCCTTCACCACTCTTTTCCTATTTCCATCATCCAGCGGTCCCACCTCCTCCCTTGCCGGCTGCTTCCCTTTAACATATCTGAAGAACGGTTTGAAATTTCGCGCTTCCCTGGCTAGCTTCTCTTCACATTCTCTTTTTGCTCTTCTGACATTCGTTTTGATGCTTCCTGTGCTCTTTCCAGTTCTCCCTGGTTTTGTTCTTTTTCCATATCCGGAATGAATATTTCTTGTCTCTTATTGCTTTCTTCACTTCTTTAGTTATCCACGCCGGGTCTTTTGTTAGGTTCTTTTTGCATCCTTTTCTAAATCTGGGGATATACAGATTTTGTGCCTTGCTCACCGTGTCCTTGAATAATGACCAGGCTTGCTTTACAGTCTGTGATTTCCTTGAGCTGTTCCTAAGTTTCTTTCTTACCATTACTCTCATCGCTTCGTAGTTTCCTTTCTTGAAGTTCAAAGTCATCGCTGTGGTTCTCTTCCCCTTCGATATTTCTACTTCAACCTTGAACTTGATTGTATTGTGATCTCTGTTTCCCAACGGTCCCACTACTTCTACTTCCTTTGCAGGTCCTCTTAGCCCATTAAGGATTAGGTCCAGAGTGGCATTCCCTCTCGGTTCTCTGACAAGCTGTTCCATGAAGCTGTCCTGTATAGCTTCCAGGAAACCGATCTCCCTAGCACATTTTGAGTTTCCAAGACTCCAGTCTATCCCGGGATAGTTGAAGTCTCTCATAACAATTGTGTTACTGCTTTTGCATTCTCGCCTCATCTCAGTTTTCATATCTTCATCGTTTGCTTCGGATTGCCCAGGTGGACGATAGTACAGGCCCATCTTTATCTCGGGCCCATTTCTTCCTGGTATTGTAACCCAATTTGTCGGTCGTCGCCGCTGTGTCTACTCTGGTCAAATGTATGTTATCCTTTATATATAGGGCTATTCCTCCTCCTTTTTAACCTGACCTGTCTTTTCGATAGAGTTTGTACCCCGGCAGTACTATGTCCCATTTGTTTTCCTCATTCCACCATGTTTCAGAGACCTCAATGATGTCTAGGTTCTCTTTTTTGGCCATGACTTCTAATTCTCCCATTTTGTTCCTTAGGCTCCTTGCATTAGTATACATGCAGTTTAAGTCCTGGTGTTTTTTTGTCTTCATTTCCTGCGCTACGTTCTTCTTATCATCCTCTTGATCTGTCAACTCTTGTTTTTGCCCGTTGTGTCTTCCCAGCATTTTTCCCTCTCAGTATCTTCTCGGGATACCTTTTTCCGAATCATCAACACTTGGTCGGCTTTCCCCTTTTTCTTAGTTTAAAACCTGCTCTATTCCTCTCCTGATGTTGTTTGCTAGAAGTCTTGTTCCTGCCACACTCAGGTGTAGTCCATCTCTCCTGAAGAGCTTGTTCTTGCCCCAAAACGTTGTCCGGTTCCTCACGAAGTAGAACCCCTCTTCCTCACACCATCTCCTCATCCATGCATTTATTGTTTGCAGTTCCTCTTCACATCTGCCCTCGGTACTGGTAGGATCTCTGAAAACGCTATCTTTTGAGTCCTCATCTTCAACTTTTCCCAGAATCTTGAACTGTTCGATCAGTGCATTCCTGCTGTAGTCTCTCCTGCTGACATCATTTGTCTCGATGTGGATCATCCCTGTGGTCTCTTCCGTCTCTGCTCCTTCTAGGATCTTTACAATTTTGTCGACGATGTCTTTTGTTCTTGCTCCTGGGAGGCAGGTCATTAGTCGATCCTCTCTCCCTCCTGCTATGTGGCTATCTACTTGCCTTAGGATTGAGTCTCCCACTAGGATCGCAGACTTTCCTCAGTTTTCGCTCCTGCCGCAGGTCTGTGTCATAAGAACATAACATAAGAACTGCCATCTCCGGATCAAACCTTAGGTCCATCAAGTCCGGTGATCCACCCACACGGAGGCCTAGCCAGGTGTAACCTGGCAAATCCTTAGTCACTCATATCCTTCTATGCATCTTGCGAGGAGATATACATCTAACTTGCCCTTAAATCCTAGAACGGTGGGTTCCGCAGCAACCTCCATCGGGAGAGCGTTCCAGGTGTCCACCACTCGCTGTGTAAAATAGAACTTCCTGGCATTTGTCCTGGGCTTGTCCCCTCTCAGCTTCAGTCCATGACCTCTTGTCTTTCTCACATTTGACATCGTAAATAACTTTTTTTCCTGCTCTATTTTTTTCGATTCCTTTTAGTATTTTGAAAATCTCAATCAGATCTCGTCGCAGTCTCCTCTTCTCAAGGGAGAACAGTCCCAGTTTTCTAAGTCGTTCTTTGTAGCTCAAGTTCTCCATACCTCGGTGTGCTTCACTGCTTCCTCTTCTAGGCATCGGCAAGACCTTGCCTCCCCTTCCTGCTGGATGCCTCTATGGGCTTCTTCTTTCTTGAAGTTGGATTGCTCCTGTTCTCCATTCCATGTGGGTGTATCATTCGTTGGGAGCTCATAACCTCAGACCTCTGGGTCTTAAACATCATTCGTCAGGATTACATTCTCTATTTTCACACCCTGCCTCCAGATCACCCGCCAAGAGAGCCTGTTTTGGATCCTGCACAATCCTCTCTTCTTCTCCAGGAGGTTCATTCCCTTCTTCTGCTGAATGCCATCAAGGAAATTCCTCTTTCTCAGCAGAACCATGGATTTTACTCCTATTACTTCTTAGTCCCAAAGAAGATAGGAGGACTGCGATCCATTCTGGATCTCAGAGATCTCAACAAATTTCTAGTCAAGGAGAAATTCTGGATGCTGTCCCTCACCCTGCTTTATCCACTTCTGCATCAGAACAACTGGCTATGCTCTCTGGATCTCAAGGAAGCCTATACACATATTCCAATTCATCTGGCTTCCAGGAAATATCTCCGTTTTCAACTAAATCAATGTCACTACCAGTACAAGGTCTTTCCCTTTGGCCTGGCATCTTCTCCCAGAGTCTTCACGAAGTGCCTGATTGTAGTGGCCACATCTCTCAGATCGCATGGTCTCCAAGTCTTTCCTTACCTGGACGTCTGGTTGATCAAGGCTGTTTCATCTCAGGAAGTGGTCCGAGCAACGTCTCAGACCATTTCTTTTCTCCAGGCTCTAGGATTCGAAGTAAACTTCCTCAAATCAAATCTCATTCCGACTCAACGTCTTCAGTTTATTGGAGCTATCCTAGACACCACTCTCATGAGGGTGTTTCTTCCTCCGGATCGACTGAATGCTTTCATCAACCTCTGTCAACAGATGTTCTCTCTTCAATCCATCTCTGCGAGAAGCATGATGGTTCTTCTGGGCCACATGGCTTCCACTGTGCATGTGACACCACTGGCAAGGCTACATCTTCGCACTCCTCAGTGGACCCTTGTGTCTCAGTGGTCTCAAGCGACAGATCATCTCTCACAGCTTATATTACATTACATTGGTATCTTCTATCTCGCCAATACCTTTCAGTTCTAGGCAGTTTACAACAAGAAATTTGCCTGGGCATTCCCAGGGAGATTACAAGGTTGATAGCTATAGTATGCATTGGGATCTACTGTAACATCATCTCTTCTGCAGTCACTTCATTGGTGGATGACCTCCTCCAATCTATCCAGAGGTCTTTTTCACTTACCCCCTCCCTACAAGGTACTCACGACGGATGCATCTTCTTATGCTTGGGGAGCACATATGGACGACCTTCAAACCCAAAGTCTTTCGACCACCAGAGAATGGAAATTTTACATCAATTTCCTAGAGTCTCTGTCCTGTCGATGTAATAAGCCAAAGCATGTTTACAGTCCAGAGTGTGCAACGCAGTTTCTCCTGCATGAGAATGCTTAGGGAAAAACACTGGCAGAACAATGGACTGATTGAGATGAAACTCCATGACAACTTTCGGTAGAAACTTTGGATGTGTGCGAAGAACTACTTTATCATGGTGAAAAACAATGAAGGGTGGATCTGCCACCAAGGCTTGCAACCTGGGTTGGTCACTGACTCTCCTGGCTGAGGTGAGAGCAATAAGGAAGACAATTTTCCAGGTGGCCATTGGTTCAAACGGAGGCTTCATCAACCTGGAAAGAACCACATTAAGGTTCCAGATGACAGGCGGAGGCTTGAGAGGTGGTTTAAGATTGAAAAGCCCTTTCATGAATCAGGAAATCAGAGGATGAAAAGTGAGAGACTTTCCTTCAACTGGTATGTGAAAAGCTGTAATAGCGCTGAGGTGGACTCTGATAGATGTAGATTTGAGTCTAGAGTCAGACAAATGAAGAAGATAATCCAACAGCAAATCCACTGATAAGGAAGTTGGATCGTGATGATGACGAACACACCAGGAAGAAAACCTAGTCCACTTTTGTTGGTAACATTGTTGGGTGGCTGGTTTCATGGAGGCATCAATAATATGTCAAACAGGCTGAGAGAGATGCAAGTCAGATGGATTCAGCCTGAGAGAAACCAAGCTGTCAGGTGCAATGATTGCAGGTTGGGATGTAGAAGTGATCCTTGATGCTGAGTAAGCAGAGCAGGAAAAACTGGAAGAGGTATGGGCTAACTGAAGCTTCCATATGGGCTTCTTCTCTGCCCTCAAGTCATCCTCCTTTGCACAATCAAGTAGCAATGTACTACATAAACAAGCAAGGAGGCACAGGCTCTCTCCTGTTATGTCAAGAGGCCCAGAAAATCTGGATTTGGGCAACTGCTCGCAACCTTTTCTTAAAAGCTGTCTACATGCAAGGGGAGAAGAATTCCCTAGCAGACAACCTCAGCAGAATTCTTCAACCTCACAAATGGACTCTCAACTCTGCACCTTTCCAATCCATCTTTGCTCAATGGGGCACTCCATAAGTGGACTTGTTTGCGGCTCCCCACAATCACAAGCTGCCCCAGTTTTGCTCCAGACTTTACTCTCCTCTCCGTCTGGAAGCAGATGCATTTCTCCTGGATTTGATGGGCCTATTTCTCTATACATTCCTTCCAATTCCTCTCATGTTAAGGACTCTGTTCAAACTCAAGCGAGAGGCAGCCACCATGATTCTCATTATTCCTCAGTGGCCCAGGCAACATTGGTTCTCCCTTCTACTTCAGCTAAGCTTCAGTTAGCCCATACCTCTTCCAGTTTTTCCTGCTCTGCTTACTCAGCATCAAGGATCACTTCTACATCCCAACCTGCAATCATTGCACCTGACAGCTTGGTTTCTCTCAGGCTGAATCCATCTGACTTGCATCTCTCTCAGCCTGTTTGACATATTATTGATGCCTCCATGAAACCAGCCACCCAACAATGTTACCAACAAAAGTGGACTAGGTTTTCTTCCTGGTGTGTTCGTCATCATCACGATCCAACTTCCTTATCAGTGGATTTGCTGTTGGATTATCTTCTTCATTTGTCTGACTCTATACTCAAATCTACATCTATCAGAGTCCACCTCAGCGCTATTACAGCTTTTCACATACCAGTTGAAGGAAAGTCTCTCACTTTTCATCCTCTGATTTCCTGATTCATGAAAGGGCTTTTCAATCTTAAACCACCTCTCAAGCCTCCGCCTGTCATCTGGAACCTTAATGTGGTTCTTTCCAGGTTGATGAAGCCTCCGTTTGAACCAATGGCCACCTGGAAAATTGTCTTCCTTATTGCTCTCACCTCAGCCAGGAGAGTCAGTGACCAACCCAGGTTGCAAGCCTTGGTGGCAGATCCACCCTTCATTGTTTTTCACCATGATAAAGTGGTTCTTCGCACGCATCCAAAGTTTCTACCAAAAGTTGTCATGGAGTTTCATCTCAATCAGTCCATTGTTCTGCCAGTGTTTTTCCCTAAGCATTCTCATGCAGGAGAAACTGCGTTGCACACTCTGGACTGTAAACATGCTTTGGCTTATTACATCGACAGGACAGAGCCTCTCCGTACTTCTCCCCAACTCTTCGTCTCATTTGATCCAAACAAGTTGGAGCATCCTGTTTCCAAGAGAACGATTTCCAACTGGCTGGCTGCTTGTATATCATTCTGCTATGCTCGGACTGACACTGGAGAGTCGTGCCACAGCCCACAAAATCAGAGCTATGGCAGCTTCTGCTGCTTTCCTTAGATCTACTCCCATTGAGGAAATCTGTAAAGCTGCTACCTGGTCCTCAGTTCATACATTCACTTCTTACTATTGTCTTTCTCCAGACGGGATGAGCACTTCGGCCAATCTATATTACAAAATTTATTTTCCTAAAGGCCAACACTCCCACCATCCCATTGATTCCTTACACTCTACAAGATTACTTAGGTCAAACGACACCAACATTTATTAATTGTTCCTTCTCTCAAAAACATTAATACAAGGCATCAATTTATCTTCTCCGTCACAGCTCCCCAAACATGGAATTCCCTCCCCATTTATTTAAGGGAAGAGCGCAACCATGACAGATTCAAGAGCAAGTTAAAATGTTTTCTTTTTAAAGATGCATTTGACTGCTAGAAAACTAGATTAGGAGCCTCTAATGAATTTTATTTTCTGACTTATTTCAAGTCTACCGCTTTTACCCTTCCTGTTGTTTTTTCCTTATTTGTCTTATTTACTATCAACAATTTGCATTTCTTTCCCCATTTTTCCCTTTTGGTTAGTCATAATTTTTTGTTTTGTCCCCCCTGAAATTTGTAATTTTACTTTTTGTACATCGCTTAGAATTTTGAATAAGCAATTAATCAAATTTTTAATAAACTTGAAACGTGATCAGTGAGAATATGCTGTTATCCAGGTGTTATCAAAGGACAGCAGGCAGATATTCTCACAACCCACCCACCTCCCCTGGTTGGATTCTTAGCTGGCTTATCTTAACTGAGGGACCATGCCTACGTTGGGCGGGAAGGCACTCACGCATGCGTGGTGTGGGCTATCGTGAACTTTCTAAAGACTTAGTGGCGATGCACTTTTGAAGTGGTCTGTACCAGGGCTCCATCGGTGACGTCACCCATCAGTGAGAATATCTGCTTGCTGTCCCTGGATAACACCTGTTATGGTAGGTAACTGTGTTTTCTATACAGTCTAGCATCCTTCTTGCTACAGCCACCACCTTATCACACAGTTTAGATGCCTTTAGATCCTCAGACACAATCACCCCAAGGTCGCTCTCTCAGTCAGTGCTTATCAGCCTCTCACCTCCCAGCACATACACTTCCCTTGGATTTCTACCCCTCAAATGCATCACTCTGCAGTTCTTTGCATTGAATTTTAGTTGCCAGACGTTAGACCATTCTTCTAACTTTTGTAGATCCTTTTTCATGTTTTCCACTCCTTCCGGGGTGTCACTCTGTTACAAATCTTGGTATCATCCACAAAAAGGCTAACCTTACCTTCTAACCCTTCAGCAATGTTGCTTACAAACATATTAAATAGAATCGGTCCCAGCACCGATTCCTGAGGCACTCCACTACTCACCTTTCCCTCCTTTGAGCAAATTCCATTAACCACCAACCTCTGGTGTCTGTCCATCAACCAGTTGTGTCTTATTGAAGTGCATCCTGATCTGGGTAGCATGAGTTACATTGCATTGAGATGCTTCTTGCATTAGTTCTGCTTCTTTCATAATTGCACTTACCAGTGTCAGTCTTGCTAGCAATGTCCAGTTCATCTTGAAACTTTCTCCGTGGATGGTAGTTTATTTATTTATTTTAAAAAATTTATATACCTATATACCGCCTGGAGTCTCAGTGGTTTCCAAAATAACTTACATAAAAATAATACATACATAACATTATACAATAGTTCAAAGTAGCTCAAGAAGTGGAACCTAAAAACTCATTGGTATCATCCTTCACTATCATTACAGTTAGATGAGGAACAGAATCCTAGGGAGCAATTCACAGGTATGCAATGACAAAAAGCTTAGTTTTAAGCAATCTTCTTAAAACACAGTAGTACAAAATCCTGGGGAGGAATTCACAGATATGTATCGACAAAAAGCTTTGTTTTAAGCAATCTCTTAAAGTTAAGACGATCCAAACATAGACTTAATTGACCCCGCAATTTATTCCATAGAGAAACACCCATGCATGAAAACATTTTTAATTGTATGACCACATACCTGATATTCGTAGCCAATTGAGATATCAATCGCATACTACCATCCGATCTCAGAGCTCGGGATGTTCTAGAGACCTCCCAAAGATTCTGAAACCAATTAGGCACATAATAGTATACAGACTGATGCACCAAAGATAAACCTTAAAATGGATACATTGTTCCACTGGCAGCCAGTGAAGTCTTTAAGTACAGGAGTTATATGTGCAGGAGTTAGTTGCAGGATTGTAGGCTTTAAGAGAGCACAACTCTTTCACTCCTTTCTGACAAGCACTGTATTGTGGGTTAGTACCTTAGGTCAATATATTACTGGTTATCTTTCTAACAAATATTAAAGTATAATGTCTCTGTCTAGGATTGTGTTTTTAAGGTTAAGTTTTTCAGTTAGCACCATTTCAGTAAATGTTCTTGTATTTCTATTACTGTAATGTAATGTAATTTATTTCTTATATACCGCTACATCCGTTAGGTTCTAAGCGGTTTGAAGAAAATATACATTAAGATTATAAATGAGAAGTAAGAAGGTACTTAAAAAATTCCCTTACTGTCCCGAAGGCTCACAATCTAACTAAAGTACCTGGAAATTAATAAAGAAGAGAAAATAAAGATGGTTGGAAAAAGAAAAATTCTATGTGATGGAAATTAAACTGACAGTGAAGAACTGTATGAAAAATACAAATGGAATTCAGTTAGAGAGGGTAGGTTACAATCTATTTATGGTATTTGTTTAATTGGAAGGTGTTAAGGTGGGTAATTACTATATTGTTACAAACTTTAAAGACAGTTTATTTCTGTCGGTCATTTCTAGCACATCCTGCTGGCAGTTGTTCTATAGTTATTCTACTCTTAAAGCAGAGAATTCTAGGCAAATATTATATCACATTCTTAAGGTAGGATATTCTAAGTATACTGTACATTCTAGCACACGTTCTGTACATTCTAGCACATTTTCTATATATTCTAGCACACATAGGATTCAACAGACATTTATTAACTAAAATTGACTCTTACTCACTGTCCTTATGATCCTCTTGGTCCACACAAAGGGCTCTTTAATGGGGTCCGCTGGTGGTGCAGACCCGCCTGCTACACGGCCCTTCAAAGGGCCATTGGAGGAGGCCCGATGTTGGGTGGGAGAAGCCTCGATGTTAGATGGGAGAAGCCTCAGCGAGCCGCGTGGTGGGAAGCTGCTCCAGTGGGGAGAGGAGGGTTGTTGACTGGCTCCTTCCTCCTCTCCCTGTCAGGGCTGGTGATCAGTGGTGCTTGGTAGCCTCTTTTTTTCCAAAGGGCCGTTGAAGGAGGCCTGATGTTATGGCATCTGACTTCACAGGAACTCCAGATGCCACAGGGAAAGGTGGTTGATCCATCTTCTTGCATTGGGAGATGAATCCATGTAAAAAGTCCTTGTAGTTTTACTGCTGAATGTCCCAGTAGAAGTACCAGGTACGGTTCACAGTAGGTATCCGAAAATGCTGTGTGTGGTCTGGGTGTCTTCACATACCCACAATCCACAGGTTGCAGATGGGCGTAGTCTTTCACCTAGAAAGGAAACTTAATAGTTTGAGGGCAGTGCAATTGGTAGTGAGGTAGGTCTCAATCCACCCAGAAAACCTGCAAACAGCAACAAGCAACTACTTGAACCCTTCTCTGGCAAGAGGTAATTCTGTGTAGTCAACTTGTATGTTGTCACCTGCCGGGGTCTCTGGAAGCTTGTGGAAGACCACCGACAGGCGGCAGCGCGACTCTGGCGTTGCTCCCAAAGTGGAAGACCTCACTGGTGTCCCAATACTCTGGGCTTCGCTACAATAAACCACAACGAGAGCCAAGTCAAATCAAAATTGTCCAAGGTTTAATTTGTCACCAAAAAACAAAAAATAGAAAACCAAAATCATACAAGGAAGCACTAGCACTATCTTCCTTTTGCTCCAAAGGAAAAAGGTTTCTATCCTCCCAAAACAGTTCAATGGAGGAACAGCAGTTCTTATATTAGGTAAGTCCATAGAAGTCCACCATAAAGGTTCTAGCGGCTTCACCCAGCACTGAACCACACTCTCAGCAAGAGAAAACAAAACTAGTCCCAAAAAGAAAAAGTTCTCAAGACTATTCTTGAGTCCTGGACTTTTCAGCATATAATCCTGTTTCTTCACCAGGCTCTTATATTCTGTATTGCAAAGCAAACTTCAAACTTAAAAAGAGAAGTAAGGCATTACTGCAGGCTCTTGTCATTCCAGCAATAGCTACTCTCCAGTCCTTCTCACTGTTGGGCCACAGAATTGCTGGTTCCCCTTTATTAAATAGCTTTAAGAAGCTCCCGCAGAATCCCAACCCTTAGATCTTCGGGGATCATACCCCAATCCTGAAAGTCCCATGGAATTTAGCAGTTAACACGGACAATACTACACAAGCTGAAAGGCAAACTTCCTTCAGCCTTCCCTGGCTTGTGCACAGCTGAGGTGTAGCAACTCAATTAATGCTGCTCTCAGCCCGGTTCCACAGAAGAACTAAAACTTCTTCAGCAACAGAAAACTTCTTTCAGCAAACAATCCAACACACTTATCCTGATAGAGACCAGTACCTCCAATCCTTAGTGAGAGACTGCCAAGCTCACATCCATATCTTCCACGTTTTCAGCTTCAGGCACATTCTCTTCAGCTGTGTCCATACTTTCTGGAGCCCCCAACTGCTCTGCTGATTCTTGGGCAATGGAATCCTCCCATTCCATAGGCTCCTGTGCGAGGTCTGGCCTTTGCCTGGCCCGGAGAACCTTCTCTGCCAGGTCCTCATGTGCAGCCTGCCTTACTGCCTTGGAGAACTGTTTAAGAGTGTTTGTGCCACTCCCTGTTCTAGGTGTCTGTGTTCCTAGCTTTCGTGCTCTTTGGCTCCCCCCCCCCCCCCCCCCCCAGGTTGCTGGGCAGAATACAACTGGGAGTCTGATTAAACCTCTTAAGAGAGCTGGGTTTCTTACTGGGATGTGGAGCTAACCTGTATTCTGGCTCCTGCTCAGGTTCAGATGGCTCAGGATAGGCAGCTCTGCTTTCAGGATCTCCTTCCTGATCATTCTCAGTCAGTCTCTGGTCTCGGTCAAAGGATTTACTATGGGGTTTCACTCTGACATGATCGTCTCAGGGAGCGGAAATGTCACAATGTACAGAAACAATCCCCATGGAATGCAAATAAACAGCAAGTGGATAAAGCATTTTATCAGGACAAATAACCAACTCATCCCTTTTCCATAATTCCTCCACTGTAGGGAGCTGTTCCTTATCCAGCCCAGATGGTGCACTGGCCAGGGGTCAGTCGAGGTGAAATGTTTAGTTGTTCCAGCCCAGCCATCTCCTGGGGTAGCTTGGGATGTAAAGGTAACAAATAAATTGGAGTTAGTATACCAAGGGCTGTTGCTTTAACAATTTGATCTGCAAACTGGTTCCCCTTACTGGTTAAATCTAGCCCTACTACTACTACTGTTTATTATGTCTATATCTAGTATGAGCTGCATTCTGTAACACTGCAACCTGGGCTGGGCACTTAAATAGCCTCCAATAGGCTGTGAACAAATGCAGCATGCTTGATGGGCTTATTAGAGGAAGTAAAAAATCTCCTTTGTGCCCAAATTTGTCCAAAGTCCCACACAATTCCCAAAGCATAAGCACTGTCATTGTAAATATTTACTGCTTTAAATTGTCCCAATTCACAAACTCTGATTATAGCAAACAGTTCATACAAATGAAACCTCAGAGTATAAACAGGTAATGGCAAGCATGGAATTCTAGTCAGAGCATCTTTAAGTTCAATAAAGGCTGTCAGTTGTTCTTTAGTATCTTTTAACTTTACATAGAATAAAATATCTTTACAGTACATAAGAATTGCCACTGCTGGGTCAGACCAGTGGTCCATCATGCCCAGCAATCCGCTCACGCGGCGTCCCGCTGGTCAGAGGCCAGCGCCTTAACTGAGACTGAGTCTAGCCCTACCAACGTATGTCCTTATTTAGCAGGAACTTGTCTAACTTTGTCTTGAATCCCTGGAGGGTGTTTTCACCTATGATAGACTCCGGAAGAGCGTTCCAGATTTCCACCACTCTCTGGGTGAAGACGAACTTCCTTACATTTGTACGGAATCTATCCCCTTTCAACTTTAGAGAGTGCTTACTCTTGACCTTAAGCTCTATTTGATGCAAGTACAATAACAGTTCTTTTGTGGCATATTCATAAGCATCCAATAAATAACAATAATCATCTACATCAGGGGTGCCAAAAGGTCGATCGCGATCAACCAGTAGATCGCGAAGGCAAAATGAGTCGATCACACAGCCCATACCAGGCTCCGTGATAGACTCGCATTGCCTTTGCACTCTACCTGCTTCCTGATGCGGTAAACACAAGTGCCGGGCCAACCAGCTTCCCCTCCCCCCCCACGTCAGTTCTGACGTCGGAGAGGAAGCTGGTTGGCCCGGCACTTCTGTTTACCGCATCGGGAAGCAGGGAGAGCTCACAACTCAGCTTGGGGTCTGTTCCCCTATGGCGGCAGCAGTGGCATTGGGGAGGGCAGAGATAAAGAATGACAAAGAAAGAAAGGGGGCAGGCATGGAGACAGAAAGGGGAGACAGAAAGAAAGAAGTGGGCAGGGAGAAAGAAAGAAAGGTGAGGGGGCAAGGAGAGAGGAAGAAAAAGTTGGGGTAGGAAATGAGATCTGGAGGAGAGGAAGCAATATTGGATGCACAGTCAGAAGAAGAAAGTGCAACCAAAGACTCATGAAATCACCAGACAACAAAGATAGGAAAATGATTTTATTTTTAATTTAGTGATCAAAATGTGTCCGTTTTGAGAATTTATATCTGCTGTCTATATTTTGCACTATGGCCCCCTTTTACTAAACCACAATAGCGGTTTTTAGCACAGGAAGCCTATGAGCGTCGAGAGCAGTGTGAGGCATTTAGCGCAGCTCCCTGCACTAAAAACCACTATCGCGGTTTAGTAAAAAGGGAGGGGGTATATTTGTCTATTTTTGTATAGTTGTTACTGAGGTGATATTGCATAAAGTTATCTGCCTTGACCTCTTTGAAAAAACCCCGGAATATAAATGATAATTAACATTTTCTCTGCATTCAGTGTGCTTTGTGTTTTTAAAAATTTTATTGTTGGTAGATCATTTTGACTTGGTCATTTTAAAAGTAGCTCGCAAGCCCAAAATGTTTGGGCATCCCTGATGTACATATTGTACTAGGGTGGAAGGTGCCGGGTCAAATCCCTGCAAGGCAGTTTTCAAGGCCTGACAAAAATATCCAGGAAACTCTTAAGGCCTGTGAGTTGGGGTGTAAAGCCACTGAGAGGAAGGCGGAGCTTAATTCTATAACAGATAAGTAGGCTGAGGTGAACAGAACCGCATAATGCCTCTCCTAGTAGTATCCCAGGGCTGTCCAGAAAAATGTTTCTTAGTCTCTATTGGGGCCATCAATTGTACATATTGGTTAAGAGCTATGTATTGATGTAGCATCTATATCTTCATATACAGAAGAAAGTAAATAAGCAAACCTCTGTATTTCAGACCAGGGGTAGGGAACTCCGGTCCTTGAGAGCCATATTCCAGTTGGGTTTTCAGGATTTCCCCAATGAATATGCATTGAAAGCAGTGCATGCAAATAGATCTCATGCATATTCATTGGGGAAATCCTGAAAACCCGACTGGAATATGGGTCTCGAGGACCGGAGTTCCCTACCCCTTTAATACACCAAAAGAAAATTCTCTATTACTGATGCCTAGTGCTGCCCGATTCAGGGAAAAAATTTTGATTCGATTCAATTTTCCTTCCCAATTAGGTGGTTTTTTCCAAACATCCTGGTGGGTTTATTTTATATCCTCTTCACCCCCTTGCCCTCTCCTACCCACACTGGTCCTGTGGTGTAAACAAAATAAACAAATAAAAAATACTTTTCCTCTCTCTGTTAAATCCTAGCTCAAGTTTGCGGTCCAACACCTGCTCTGGAAGGATACACATTTCAAATCTGACATATTGTAATCACAAAATAGAAAATAAATTTATTTTTCCTACCTTTTGTTGTCTGGTCATTTTTCAAATCATGTTGATCCCATGTTGGTCTGGTTGTCTTCTGATCAGGCTCTCCTTCTTTCTCCATGCTAACCATCCATCTTCCATCTCTGTCCTCCCCTTCTATTTCCCTTTCCTCCCCCGGAGATCTGGCAAATTTCCTTTTTTTCATTTCCATTCCCCTGCAACTGTAGCGATGGACCCCACCATCCACAGATCCACCATCTCTCCTTTTCTCATCTACCCTTTCATCCAGCATCTCTCTTCTGTGTCCCTGTCCCTATTCTCCTCTCCAGTACTGTCCCCCTTGTGTCCCTGTTCCTATGCTCCCTCCATGCCCAGCATCTTATCTTTCCCCATATCCAGCTTCTTTCTCTCTTCCTTACCTCCTGTATCCCCTTCCCCAGGTACAGGCTTTCTCCTACTATCTCTCCTGCCATCCTACACCCTGCCCACCTACTTTGGAGCAGTATCTGTCCCTCTTGTACCCTTCCCCTTGTGGTCTTGCATTTCTTCTCCCTCTCTTCTTTAGTCCAGCACCTTTCTTTTGCTTTCCTCCCCCTCTTTTTGGTTTGGTCTCTCTCTTCCCTTCACTTCACCCCAGGTCTGGCATCTCCTCTCCCCTCTCTTATTCCTTCCTCTTCCTCCCTCTGCACAGGCCTGCCTCCCTGCCATGAAGGCCTGCTCCCTGCCGCGAAGACCTGTTCCCTCCACGAAGGCCTGTTCTCCCCCTCCCACCGCGAAAGCACTCTTTCTCCTCCTCCCCACCGCAAAGGCCTGCTCCCCCCGCCGCGAAGGCACTCTTTCTCCTCGCCGCCGTGAACGAACACCTGCTCCCTCCGCAAGCTTGCACCTTTCCCGCTCTTACCTTCTTAAGGCTAATACGGCAGCCTGCAGGCTCACTGGTATTATAGCAATCCCTGCAGCTGCCCGTCATCCTCAGCAGCACATTCTCTCTGCCACGATCCTGCCCCTGACGTCAGAGCAGGAGCAGGACGTAGCAGAGAGAACGTGCCGCTGAGGACGACGGGCAGCTGCAGGAATCGCTATAACACCAGCGAACCTGCAGGCTGCCGCATTAGCCTTAAGGAGGTAAGAGTGGGGAAGCTGGGGGAGACCTTTCTGACTGACCCTCCCCTGTCAAGTAGGAGCAGCAGCGGACGGCCAGCAAGCGGCAGTGCTGTAGCTCCTGCTTTAGGAAGGCACAGGGGAAGGATCGGTCATTGAATCAGGAGGCCTATTTTTAAAAAAATTGAATCGATTCAAATTGGTGAATCGGGCAGCACTACTGATACCTGCCTTTGCCAGTTTTCTATCCCATGAGATCAAAATAAAATGCAGTTTAACAGTGATAACATATTCTGTTTTATCTGTACAGGCCTTGGTGAAGCATGTGCAGTCTAAAGGATACCCCAGTGAAAGATATGAACTTCTCACCAACTTTCCACGAAGGAAGCTTTCTCATCTGGACTATGATGTCACATTGCAGGAGGCAGGCCTTTGTCCCCAAGAGACTGTTTTTGTGCAGGAAAGGAACTAGCTCTGTAGCTGGGCTCTTCATTCCATCTCATCCCTTCCTCCTGTTGCTGGTCTCATCAACTGACCCAGCAGGCAGCTGGTCTCATAGAATCACTGAGCTCAAGTCATGCCCAAAACAAGAGGCATGGCTCCTGAATTTTGATCAAAACATACACAAGGATATGCTTCTTTCAAGATACAGCTATAAGAGTGTGCTCCATTTTGAAGAGGAAGTGGAGTAGTGGCCCTGTCTTCCTTTCCTCTCATCCTAGTGCATCTGTATTTCAGAAATAAAAAAGGCAACAAAATGATGGCATCTTCCAACTGTTATTAAAAGGGAAAAATTATGTAAAAGAATTGCACCATTTAGGTTATTTCACTCCTTGTGAAGCAATGTCAGAGATCCACCAGGACCAGCTCTCTGTACAGAGGGCAGAAATGGACATGGTATTGTTCTACTCTCTACTTAGAGGTTGGATCCCATCTGTATGATAAAGCAGTTTAGCTACTTCACACTGAGGTAGTGTTGTGCGTATGTGAGTTAAGAAAGTAGCAGAGAGTTTCCAACTTTTACTGAGCAACAAGCTGTTACTACTTTTTGGATGTACTCTTTCCCAGCAGTTGTACCAAGAGCACAGCAGATTGGAAAACTGCTTGCTCTGCTGTGTAGCATGGAAACAGATGGTCTCAACTTACCTTGCTTTCACATAATTTGACTTGAGAAGAAGGATAGGAGCAAAACTGGTTTCCTGTCAGGGTTTGGTTGTGAGGTAGAATAGCTTACTTTTTCTAGTCATCAAAACATACCTCCAGTCTTTCTGAGCCACTCTGCAGTGAATGTTTTTCTGAGTCCGTGTTTTTATAATTAAAAAATTCTGTTTAGGACTGTGATTCCATTGGGGCCTGGGAAGATGAATAAATGTCATACAGAGTATGCCTGTGAGGGGAAGTGAAAACATATGATTGTTTCAAAATAGTCTGGTTTCTGATGCTGTTTGTCTCAGCTAACCCTCTCTCACTACTACCCTTAACTCTTTTTTTGCCCCATCGTTGAAGTCTGGTGAACTGGGAAGAGCAGATCTGATTCATAATTATTTTACTTTACTTTTCAGTTCTTATAGCCTGCAGATACCTTTAAAACTCAGAGCAAGCAACACAGAAGAGACTGGGAACAATCCAGGAATTGTAAAATTATAAATTATAAGATAAAAATTGAATATTAAATCATAGTTTAACCAAATTAATAATTTATTCAATATTTCCTCAACAAAAAAAGTTTTAGCTTCATATCTGACTTAACAGATAATCAGTTAGTGCTCTAACCTCTTTGGGAAGAGAATTCCAAATTGAAGCCATATATACTTTTTACTGAAGGAAAAATTAATTTTTATCTTGTTTCAAAAATAGTGTTGCGAGTTACAGTGTGATTATGAGATTATGCCAATTAAATATGCAGGGACCATTCCATATGGTATTTTAAAATTGATCATACAAACTTAAATTTTACCCTGGCCTCAATTGGAAGCTACTACAGTTGAAGATAGAGAGGGATCATTCTATCAAATTTTTTGGCATCAAGGATAAGTTTGAGTGCCATATTTTGAATCATAAGAACATAACATAAGAATTGCCACTACTGGGTCAGACCAGTGGTCCATCCTGCCCAGCAGCCTGTTCACGCAGCGGTCCCCAGGTCAAAGACTAGTGCTCTAAATAAGTCCAGCCTCACCTGCGTACGTCCTAGTTTAGCAGGAACTTGTCCAGCTTAGTCTTGAAACCCTGGAGGGTGTTTTCCCCTACAACAGACTCCGGAAGAGCGTTCCAGCTCTCCAACACTCTCTGTGTGAAGAAGAACTTCCTTATGTTTGTACAGAATCTATCCCCTTTCAACTTTAGAGTGCCCTCTCATTCTCCATATCTTGGAGAGTGTGAACAGTCTGTCTGTCTACTAAGTCTATTCCCTTCAGTATTTTCAATGTTTCGATCATGTCTCCTCAGTCTCCTCTTTTCAAGAGAGAAGAGGCTCAGTTTCTCCAATCTCTCACTGTATGGCAACTCCTCCAGTCCCTTAACCATTTTAGTTGCTCTTCTCTGGACCCTTTCGAGTAGTACTGTGTCCTTCTTCATGTACAGCGACCAGTGCTGGACGTAGTACTCCAGTTGAGGGAGCACCATGGCCTGGTACAGCGGCATGATAACCTTCTCCGATCTGTTCATGATCCCCTTCTTTATCATTCCTAGCATTCTGTTCGCCCTTTTTGCCGCCGCAGCACATTGTGCAGACGGCTTCATCGACTTGTCAGTCAGAACTCCCCAGTCTCTTTCCTGAGAGGTCTCTCCAAGTACCGCCCCAGACATCCTTTATTCATGCATGAGATTTTTGTTATCAACAAGCATCACTTTGCACTTAGCCACGTTGAACCTCATTTGCCATGTTGATGTCCATTTCTCGAGCTTATGTCACTTTGTAGATCACCCCCTTTTAAGCCTATCGATCTGCCTGCATACCTCTTCTAGACTGACCATCAACCCTGTCAGTTTCCTTGTTCTTTTTCCTCTTGGATCCTTTGGTGATACGCGGTATATATAGATTTTGCGCCTCAGTGACTATGTCCTTAAAAAGGGACCATGCTTGCTCTAGCGTTTTTACAGTGCTTATCCTCTTCTTAATCTTCTTCCCCACCATTAGTCTCATCCCTTCGTAATTCCCTTTTCGGAAGTTCAGTGCCATAGCCGTCATTCTGGACCGATGTTTCTCCCCTGTGTCCAGGTCAAAGCGGATCATATTGTGATTGCTGCTTCCCAGCGTCCCTTCTACTTCTACACCTTATGCCGGTCCTCACAGTCCATTTAGAATTAAGTCCAGAATTGCATTTCCTCTTGTATTTTCCTTGACAAGTTGTTCAGGAAGCAATCGTCTACAGCATCCAGGAACTTGGTCTCCCTAGCTCAGCCGGAGGTGCCTAGGTTCCAGTCTATCCCCAGATAGTTGAAGTCACCCATGATAACGCATTGCCTCCCTTGCAGTTGCGTTTAATCTCGTCTGTCATTTCCCCATCAATTTCTTTGGACTTCCTGGGGGTCGGTAGTCGATGCCAATCTTTGTTTCCAGTCCATTTGTTCCTAGAATTTTGACCCATAGAGACTCTAACTCAGGGCTGCCCAAGTCTGGTCCTCGAGATCTACTGGCAGGCCATGTTTTCAGGATATCCACAATGAATATGCATGAGAGAAAGATTTGCATGCCAAGAAGGCAGTGCAGGCCAATCTTTCTCATGCATATTCCTTGTGGATATCCTGAAAACCTGGCCTGCCAGTAGATCCCGAGGACCAGACTTGGGCAGCCCTGCTCAAACTTATCCGTCAGTTGTGATGTAGTCTCTCTAGTAGATTCAATTCCCTCTTTGAATTATATGACAATGCCCCCACCCTTTTGAGCCACTTTGTCTCTGCGGTATAGTTTGTATCCTGGTAGCACAGTGTCCTAGATGTTTTCCTCAGACAACCATGTTTCTGTGATGCCGATGATGTCAACGTTATCTTTTTGTGCCATAGCTTCTAATTCATCCATCTTATTCCTTAGGCTCCTTGCGTTCGTGTACATAAACTTGAGTTTGCGGCCTGTTCTTTTCTTGCATTTCCTTCCCTCTTGTGTCCCTTTCGATCTCTCTTGTCTGTGATCCAGTGAGTCGTCCCCTATATCTTCCTGCACGGTATCCTCTGGTGAATCTTCCCCTCTATCTTTCTGCATGGTATCCTCTGGTGAGTCTTCCCCTCTATCTTCCTGCACGGTATCCTCTGGTGAGTCTTTCCCTCTATCATCCTACACAATATCCTCCGGGTATATCAGTTCCCGAACCATCGACTCTCTCAGTCGGCTTTCCCCTTCTTCCTAGTTTAAAAACTTATCAACTTCTCTTTCGATGTTGCTTGCAAGTAGCCTCATTCTGTCTCTGCTAAGGTGGAGTCCGTCCTTCCTGAATAGCTTGCTCTTCCCCCAGAACGTCGTCCAGTTGCGCATGAAGTGGAATCCTTCTTCCTCACACTAGCGCTGCATCCACCCGTTGACTGCTTGCATCTCCATCTGCCTCTTTTCGTTGGCCCTGGGTACTGGCAGAATCTCTGAGAAGGCTATTATCTGCGTTCTGGTCTTCAGCTTCCTTCCTTCCTAACATCCGGAATTGGTCCTTCAGTACTTCCCTGTTGTAGTTCCTGCTGCTCACATTGTTCGTCCCCACATGGATCACCACCGCCGTATCTTCTTTCACACTGTCGATGATCCTGTTGATGCGGCTCACTATGTCTTCTACCTTGGCTCCCGGTAGGCAGGTCACCAGTCGATCCAGTCTTCCTCCTGCTATGTGGCTGTCGACTTGTCTGATGATGGAGTCTCCCACGACGATTGCTATCCTCTCTCCCTTCTCTTGATTCTCCAGCCGTTGGTCCGTGTCCTTTGTTCCCATCCATTTACTCTCATTCTGGTGTTGGCTTGCACCAGACTCGTCTTCTTGTGGGTTCCCTCCGCTGTTTCCAGATCTCACTGCTATGTCACCCATTTCTTCCTGATGGTTGTCCATTGGGTCCACACTCTATGTAGGTGTATCTCAGCAGTTCCACTGTTGTTGGTGATTTTCCACGGCCTCCCTGTTTGCCTGCTCTATGAACTTCTCCAGTTCTCGGACTTCTTCCTCAATGGTGTCCTCTGTCTTGGTGTTCTCTGCATCTCTGTCTTCCTCCATTGCTTGAAGTGCCTCCAGTTCCAGTATTCTGCCTTCCAGGAGTACCTTTATATACACAGTCTTTGAGCAACCCATATATACACTTTTACTGTAATCTAACTCAGATAATACAAAGCTGAATTATTAAAGCAAACCTTGATAAGTCATAGTATTTCCTAATAGAATGTAGTTTCTTTATCAATAATAAAAAATCTTGTTGCTTGTATATCTAGCTGATATAGTCGACAACTTGAACCCCTCAGATAAGGTTGTTGATTCCAATCTGTAATGATCAACATCTAACTGGAAGGCTTGATTTGTCCAAGGGTGACTTGTAGGAGCCTCCCCAAAAAATTTTGTTTTTTCCCTATTAAATTTTATGATCAAAAATCCACTCCTCAATAGTATCAATAAAACACTGATTGTTTCAGGATCTCATCCTAACCACAGATAACAAGAATCGCCACATTGATGTCTTCCACATATGTTAAGGGGCTCATAATTGAAAGAGAAATACGTCCAAAAACCGGCCTGTCAGCACTTGGACGAACATTTCTCAAATGCGTCCAAGTGCCGATACTAAAAACGGGTTTTGGACATATTTCTAAACAACCTAGGCCTTCATAGTGCCGTTGAACAACCAAAGCTAAATGGGGCATTTCGGGAGGAGTGTCAAGGGCGGGAGTTGGGCGGGACGTGGGCCGGCTTAGACTTAGTCGTACAGCATGTATAACCGAAAGTTATACAGCTCACGATCGACGGAACTTGGACGTTGTGACTTAGACCATGTAAAACATGGTCTAAGTAACAGAAACCTACCTAAACTCACCAAATAAGTGCTGAAAACACATAATACAGACCCCCACACACTACCCCAGTGATCACTGACCCCTCCCCCCACCACCATAAAAATATTAATCACATCTTTAAAATTCAGCCTCCAGACCATCATCACCTGGCATAGGAAAGCCTAGTCGTCCAGCACAGAGGCAGCTTTAGTCGTCTTGGGGGTGGGTTAGGGACCCATAGAGAGGAGGACCCATGCCCATAAGCCCATGTAATCACTGCATTAATACTTAAACATGTACACTGCCCTATACACCCCCAAAACCCTTTTTTACTGGCATATAAGTGGCTCCTGCAGCCATAAGGGCTATTGGGGTGGTAGATAAGTGGGTCTAGGGGATTCTGGAGGTGGTTTGGGGGGCTCACCATAACCTATAAGGGAGCTGTAGGGAGGAGAAGAAATGGCACCCTTTTTTGTGAAGTTCACAGCAGTACCCTGTAAGGTACCCCACTATTTAGGTGGCATGTCTGGGTGTTCAGTCCATCACTTTGCAGACCCCTCCCAAGTCCAACAAGGCTTGTTTTAGGCATTTTTGACTTAGAAGAAAAGTTAGACAGAAATGTGGTATAAAGATGGACGATTTAGAGACTTGGACGATCAGATCGGCAGGACATATAATTAGATGATTTTCGAAACAAAAAAAATTTTGGACGTATTTTTCGAAAATGTGTCCTAGGCTGTTTTTTTTACTTTGGACGACTTGCGACTTAGACGCAAACGGACTTAGACGTCCCTTTTGATTATGCCCCTCTAAGGATTTAAAACCTAACATCTAATTGAAAACCTCATTAAATAAAATTGAGGGGTGGGGGAACTCCTGTGGGACTCCACAATCAGGAATTCATCGCTTAGAGTACATTCTTCATTTTAACTTTGTTAGAAAACCATGAAACCAGGATAAGATGGTAGCTGTCACACCAATTTTGCTAAGTATGTTTAACGACACACTGTGATCTACCAAATCAAAGGTACTAATATAAAACAGCTTGAATTTTTTTGGGCCATGATGGCCTCCCCTTCCCTTAGCACTTTATCAAGGGCCTCTCCCATCAAGAAGGATACTCAACTATTACCTCAACTGCAAAGCTAACCAGCTGTTATTGTCATGCTTTCTTTCATTAGTATATTGTGGCAATTGCACATTCCCATACCTTTCTCTTTTAACCACTTCTTTAGAGGGTCATCTATAAGCAAAGTAGTGGAATCTGTCTTTGATGATAAAATGTGGCTAGGGCACAGGGTGGTGAGGGTAGGAGAGAGAAAAAAAGAGCATGGAAGATGATGATAAGGAGAAAATCTCTGCTCCAGCTCTTGCTTTGAACTCTGTTCTAGTTGCCAAAGTGCGGGTCTTTTCTGACCCGTGGGTCTTTTCTTTGTATCATTATCCCAAGGCTTCTAGTCTTCTCTCTTTTCCTCAACTATGTATGTGATGTTGGCTCACATGCCCAACAATCACTGGCAACCTATAGCCACCTTTGCAGCTGAGCAAGGAGCAGCCCTAATATCTTCCTTGCTGGTGGAAAGGTTAATTTAGGGAGAAGCTTAGACTAACATATTCTACCCAGTTCCTGCCACCAGCCCACACTGCAAAAAGCTTTTGAAGATTTTTGAAAAGGGAAAGAGAGAGCACAAATATGTGGTATTGGTATGATATATGTTTATCAGTCTGAAATGTTTGATACTGAGGATAGTAGCAGTGCTTTAATTTATTATTGATCTGTATCTTAAGAATAAAGTGAAATTACAATAACTGATGCAAAGGTAGAAAAAAACAACTGCGCTTTCTTGAAATGGTGAATTCTTAGATTAGAGTTTTATAATGTTTGCTATCATTGAAGAAATAGCAGTACCATTTTGTTTAGGATGTATCCCAGAAAGCTTGCAAAACTAGTGCTAAACTGGCTCTTAGTATAGACCTGTATTTTGTTTTCTGCTATTAATCAAGCCACAAGTTTTACAAGTTCAAAGTCCATTGCCAACAATTGGTAGACTATGTATTACAAAAACAACACTCAATTATTAAAAAAAAATAAAAAATCAAGAAGCCATAACTGATTCACAAGACATTTTCTGCATTATTAATGAGCCCCGTGGTATACAAAGTAATTTACAGTTATAAAGTTTCTGACTCAAGCTGCTGATGGTCCAGATTTGGCTACAGAGGAAAAGGTATTTACTCAAAGCCACACAGTGAGTGACTAATGAAGAGTGGAGTAACACTTTGCTCTGATCATACTGCTAAACCAGTACCTACTGCTTTTCTTTTGTGCTCCCTTTTAAAATTAGTGCTAAGAACGTCTCTTCCAAGATGGGATAGTAGTATTGCACAAATTGAAATACTATGCTACAACGCTTATAAGCCGACATATCTGATATGAGACAACTCACAGATTGTATTGAATCTTTGGATTTTATGTTCATGTCTGTCCCATAATTTTTTATATGAAAAGGAAGCTTGCATCAAGGGAAATAAATTATTTTCTTTCCTACAGTGACTCAAACTCTGCTAGGATTTTACATAGATGTTCATTAGATAGAAGTGCTTTTAAGCATCAAGCCAGGTCAGGTTAGTCCTGTCCTCTGGTTAGCTTAATGCCCTGTGATAATTTAACATAGTTATATCTCTTTTGAAATGTCTTCCCCTTCCCTTTTATCTTAAATAATAAAATGCTAGCATGCGCAGTAGCAAAACGTGTTCCCTGATCCCTGTTCTGTCGGGATGTGGCCGCACGAGTGCGCATGCGCGCGTATTACCTCACAAAGGCGGCGAGCTCTGACACCAACGGCAGCGCCACTGCGATCGGGAAAGCACAGCCGGCGACTCCCCCCTCCTGCCCTCACTCACTGCCAAAACCACCACCTCCTCCTTCTCGCCGGCTCACCCGCTTTTAAATGAAGAGAACGCTGGCTTTGCTATCTTCTGTCCACTGCGGGCCGCCCTCTCTGACTACTTCCTCTTTCCGCTAGGGTTGGCCGCAGTGGAATGAAGACGCCGAAGCCAGCGGCTGTAAATGCCGATATCCGTTCCTCCAGCGGAGGGGGGGGGTGTCTGGGAGGAGAGGGATCGCGGCCACTCAGCGCCCCCACCGAGGAGCCCAGCAACTTTCCGCTGCCCGGGACCCGACTCATTTGCCGCCCCTCCCCTCTTCCCTTACCGCGGGCCCGACTGGCGATTTAAGCAGCGTGTCAGCAGTCTTCACACGTTGCTTCGGGCCCTTCTACTGCCCTGATTTGCTCCAGACGTGCCAGAGTAAATCAGGGCAGTAGAAGGACCCGAAGCAGCATGTGAAGACTGCTGACACGCTGCTTAAATCGCCATGTGTAGTCGGGCCTGCGGTAAGGGAAAGGGGGTAGAGGAAACGCTAATGCAGGCACAGGGAACTGGTGTGGGGGGAGGGAATGCTGCTTCGGACAGACAGACAGAGGGAGGAAGGGAGAAAGAAAAGAAGACAGGGGCAGGTGCACAGGGAACTGGTGTGGGGGAAGGGAAATGGAGGGGGAGGGAGTGCTGCTTCGGACAGCTGCTGCATAAGGAGAGCAGTGAAGGGGTGGTGGTGGACACAGGGGAGGTAAAAGGAAGGGAGAATGGACAGGGGGAGCAGGCAAGGGGTGGTGATGGACAGCCAAGGAAAAAGAAAGACTGAAAGAAAGAAAGCGACTAAGGAGAGAGAGAGAGAAAGAAATAAAGAGAGACACACACACATATATTCTAGAACCCGTTAATGTAACGGGCTATAAGACTAGTTTATATATAAATAAATACATACACACACATACCATAAGTAGACTCTTGTAGGGCTCCTATTGACCTGGTCAGAAGAAGTGTTGGAGACTCCTTGTTGTATAATTTTTTTACCATCACTGTTCTTGCTTTCTTATCTCTGTTTTACATTCCCTTTTCCCAGTGTTAAATTTAAAATTGCTTCCTACCAAAATTGGACTTGTATTCTGCTTGAAAAAATGAGAGAAGTGATGCCTGGCTAAATAATGTAATGGGGCTTATTCTGCCTGAGAAAGTTGGTCTCTTGGAGTTGAATATGAACAAATTTACAGATAGAAGTGTTAGAAAAATTGCATGATACTTCAAGCAAGATCCCTTGGAAATAAAAATTACCTTCAGTTTGAATTTGCAATATTTTGATAGTTTTATGATGCTACTCATTTGACAAAATTTATAAATTTACAGAGCAGTAGTATGGTCCTTTTAACATCCAGGAGCTCTCTGATGCATATTAATAAGGTCAAAGCTAGAAGGCAAGCACAAGAAAGCACTCAGAAACCCTTTGTCTTGATGCAATAACTGGCAGACTGAAATCTTGGAAAAAGCAATAACTATTTACATAAAAAAGAGATAGTATATAAAGCTACAAATAGTGTGATATCGGCAATTGATCTATGCTGCTGCTGCACTTAGAAGGAATGTCTGCTTCTATATACTCAAAAATAGGTGTGCGTTGTGGTGTCCATCAAATATCCATGCCTAGGTGATGCCAAGAATTCTATCTGAATCTGAATTGAACATGGAAATGGGTCAGGAGAGATGGATCTCAAGAGTCTGCAAACATTTTTGCATGTTTGTGGCTTGATTTATCCCATGTTTGTACCTTTTCTTAGACCTTGTCCCTTCAATTTTTCTTTACTTTAATTTTTTCTATTCCAATTTCTTTGTTTTTTTACTTATTAATTTGCTCTTGCTTTCCTTTTTCCCTGCTTATTTGCTTCTCCTTCCAGACTTTTATTCTTTCTAGCAAACCCAATTTGACTTCCTTTTTTCAATCACACGTGTGTCTTTTTCAGGTATCTAGTGTTATACAGCATTGACTGAACTGAACTCTAAAGCAGTGCTTCTCAATCTTTTTGTGCCTGTGAGCCCAAGATTGCAGAAAAAATTGTATGACCCCAGAGAGATATAGAATAATAATGTACGTATGAAAAACCCATGTGGATCATAACCCTGAAAGCAGTTTTTGGGATCCCATTTGGGGTCCCAACCCAGTTTGGGTAGCTCTGCTCTAAAGAGTATGGTTGTCAAGGGTAGATTAATTTTGGCTGGTCTCGGCTGTTTAATGTGTAACAAGACAAATAGTGTTCCTTTCTATCTAATTTTTAGTCTATAAACCCCTTTTTTATGTGTCTCCTGAAAGGTAGAATAGCAAATTCAGTAAACCATGGCAGGCTCAAGCTTTCCAAGGCCTGCTAAGCTTTACTAAAACAGCATCAAAATGTGGCCAATATAAAAAAAAATATTGAGTAGCATCTTGTAAAGAGCTATATAATTTAGAAAAACAATTCTTAAAACTCTTTTAATGAAATTCAGCAGGAATCTTTTTTTTTTCTGCTTTACATACCTATGGGACCCATTTTGACAAAAGAAACATATAAATTAATACTGGGTAATCCTATTACAGTCTTTTCTTGTTATTTGCGGCAGTACAGTTCCCTAAAATGTTCGTGAACTGCAAAATAACAAAATATTGAGTCTGTGGGAAAATAGAGGTTAGGTTCCAGCAGTACACTTTCCGCTTCAAAACAGCAGAAAGTGAATAGTGGATCCTATTGGGAAAATAAGGTTAGGTTCCTGAATGGGACAACACTTGAAGTACCTGTAATTCACTCTCCAGATGCTTGGGGGCCATTATCTGGAAGCAAACCCTGACCATGAGGTGAAAATGAAAGCAAAAAAACTGTTCTTTTATACACTGGTCCATGAATACATGAACATGGTGACACAAATGGGGAACAATGCGTGAATAACTAGAACGGTCTATATCTGTGTATCCCTATATATTCCTATCCTTCCAGAGATAGCTCAACAATCTGTTGTTATGAATCATTTTTATCTCTTTAATTCTCTGCTACCTTCTTATAAGCTATGTGTTTCATTCTATCATAAGATACCCCAGTTGGAAGTATAATTTGCTTGCAAGAATTTCAGAGATGTTAGTAGAACTTGGGTTTTATGGACATAGCTTATATAAAAAGTCACATTTTCTAGGGAAAAATATCTGAAAAAATAATCAAATTCTAGAATTTTGAAGCGCCTAGCTTTCAGGATATTGTGGGCACATTTTTGTTCTGTTTAAGAGGGTAACGGGAAAAAGAGTTACCCAAAAATCCTTGATCTAAAATAAAGCCATATATTTTCTTTGCTGCTCAATATTTGAAAAGTGCATACAGGATGTAGTGACAAGCAGCTCTTATCAGGTCAAAAACTAACTGCTAAGCCATTGTTATTTATATGTAAGGAATTCCTACTGTTATTCCCCTCCCCCTCCCCCCCCCCCCCACACACACAGGATCTGTTAAGTTCAGTGTTGGTTTATTTTGTTACAAGCAGTGTTTGTGATGACATAACCAGTATGTCATAGGTAAATCTAAGGGATGTGTTTCCTAGGTAGAGAAAAAAAATAACATCTTGGAAAGTTTAAAAAAATGACTTTGCAGTGAGCATTTTCTAATCTTGAATATTTGAACTATTACACAGTATACTTTTAACAATGCCTAACATTTAAATGAAAGTACAGTTTTCTTGGCTTTATCGATAAACACATGGGCTGTTTGGACTATGGCTTAAACCTAATTTATACTAGTGTCAGGTAAGGTGGAAGCATAGGGGAATGAGGTATTAAAAGTAAAAATGAATTTAAATTATAGTAACAAAAACATGGCTAAAATACTTGATTCAATAATAATAGCCATCTTCCGTGGAATTAAAATGTGATGTAATGGATTATGAAGTAATTCAGCCAATAGTGCTCACAATTTTATGGTCTTTAAAAGTTTTCAAATAAATGGTTTAAAATTATGGCTTTCCCTATTATGTTATGATCAATTTTTATTCTAGCAACCAATTGGGGGAGGGGAAGAGCCCTTTTTTTAGTAATCTGTGATGAGAGAGGGACCAAACTCAATGAATCCTTTCTGTATACACAACTGCTGCATTTTTTTATAAGTGTAATGTAAAGGTCTTATTGTAATATTTGAAAATAAAAGCATTTTCAGTAATTTACCTTGTGTGTTACAGTGACTTATAAAATGGATGTTTTATTTCTAAAATAGATTGAATGAAATAAAATCATGTGACCTACCAATGCATTATCACAATGGACTAAAAGTGAAATTCATGTGAATTTCAGGACACTGAACTACAGTGTAAGGACCAACATCTAATACACTCTCGAGAATCTAATTGCTAACTGTAATAAACAATCCCAAGCTTCTCCCAATATGCTCCCTAGAACCTAATGTAATAACTAATCCCAATCTTATTATAAGCCGCAATGATTACTTGCTGAAAATTGCAAGATATAAGAACTACTATATTGTATTTGCACTAATGGTTTCTGATGGCATACCTAGGAAGATGAGAATGGGTGAGGAGAAGATGTTGACCCAAGAAGGGCAAGGTAGTTTCTGCATGTTGCTTATTCTCTTTAGATGATGGGCTTTGGCATGGAATTCTATACAGAATACCTGAAAGGTATAAAGCAGCCTATACCTGAGTAGGCTGATTGACCAAAACTGATTTTCCTGCATGCCAAATTCATAATTTACCTATGAACAGTACAAAACACAATTACAGAATATATGTTTTCAATATGCAAGTAGTAACACTGACTGAAATAAGTGAAATATTTTAAAATGCTAGAGAAATCAGATATTTTCAAAATTGTAATCCAAGTTATATTTAGAAGTATAGAATGTTAAACTGTCTTATTAGCTTCATTCCACTTTGAGGAGCTTTGTAGTTTAATAATTTTTTCTTTTTTATTTATAAATTGCATTTAATATTACAAGTTGTATCACTTGCTTAGGCAAAACAGAGAAAGTTGTTTTAACTATCAGATTATAGGAATTATTTAAAAATATATATATTTAAAGAGAACTCAATCTCTTCCTTAGACCACTATACTTGTTTGGTGTGTGCAGTGCATACAAGTGCTTGTATGGTCGTGTTGGTGATCAATCATTATCTTATTCATACAAACTAGTGTCTTTGGGACAGTGCTGTGAACAAGGCTGCCTTGTGAACTTCAATAAGATAAGTTGCTCTTCATTTCATATTCTGCTCTTTTCACTGGTTTTCAGCATTATATCTGCTTAATTTCTCTTCTCCTCCCTGTTTCTTACTTTAAAAAAAAACAAAAAAGCACAAAAAATAAACCCTTCTCTTTCCTCTGTTAAATCTTATTTCCTCTTCCTCTTCATAGGAATAAGGGTAAGACTTTATTAACTCTAATTAAATCCTGGTGCCTGTGGCTCAGGGTGACTAAAGTAGGGAAAATCCTGTTATAAATCCTGTGTTTTAGGGTAGCCACTGATTTGTTATAGAACCTGCATTTTTGTTTAAAATACTGTGTTTTAGGTGGTATAGAGCCTATATTTCTGACTTACTAGTTTTTAGCCATTGTGTCTGCTGATTAGGTGGAGAAGGAAGGGGCTCTGTTTTACTTCTAAGGTTAACTGCATTATCTTTGGGACAGTGCTGTGAACAAGGCTGCCCTGTGAACTTCAATGAGATAAGTTGCTCTTCATTTCATATTCTGCTCTTTTCACTGGTTTTCAGCATTATATCTGCTTAATTTCTCTTCTCCCTGTTTCTTACTTTAAAAAAAAACAAAAAAAATAAACTCTTGTCTTTTCTTTGTTAAATCGTATTTCCTCTTTCCCTTTCCCTTCATAGGAATAAGGGTAATACTTATAGTCCCACCAACCCCAGGGACCACTTTTCATATATAGAGACCCAAATAATCAGGACTACTCAAATCAAGTCACTTCACAACCAATCAAGATGACCTTTATTCTATGCAATCACTGTGGTGCTTTAATTCCAAGACATACTATTTGGAGGCTTAAGGCTTGCCCCATCTGTCTTCAACTTGCTGGTATTAAGGAGGAGCTCTGCAAACTTAAACAGGATTTGAATACAATTAAAGCAGCTTTCATCACTCCACAAAATCATACCAACTTACCACCTCTACCTCAAAGAATAAAACAGCCCAGGAATAAATAGGTCACAGTAGGCTCAGGAAGACTGCGACATGTAACACAGAAACATCCATCTTCACAAATATTACCTCTATAGAATTCCTTCGCTCCACTAGTGCAATGCGATACTCAAGAAAACAGAAGGGAGGTGGGACTGGAACCAATGAAGGTAACTCAAGAGAGCAAGCGCACCCTAAGCACAAATAAAAAGGTCAAAAACAGAAAACTATTACTGTTGGGGGATTCCATCGTCAGAGGCATTAACCTTGGAACACAAGGTGAGGAGACCAAAATAGTGAAATGTCTTCCAGGATCCTCAGCTACCAGGAGTTCCAGGCAAATACAGACTATAATTAAGGAAGAAACTAAGGATTTTAACACTGATGTTGTTATCCATCTGGAAACAAATGACCTGGCCAACAACTCCACACTTGCAGCACAGAAAGCTTTTCGGGAGCTTCGTGAGAGCGTGAAACCTTTTGTAAAGACTTTAGCTTTTTCTGAAATACTGCCTGCATATGGAAATGGAGAGCAAAGAGTGAAAAACACAGAGAACTTTAATAGATGGCTCAAAGCCTGGTGTCATCAAGAAGGCTTCAGGTACATAGGAGGATGGGGAAATACATGGAAGGACAAGAAGCTATATTGCACTGATGGGCCACATATTACTACAGTAGGAAAAAGAAACCTTGCAGAGAAATTTAGACAATATTTTTCTAGGCATTTAAACTAGAAGGTGGGGGTGGTTATGTACGGACAATTATAGAGACCACCCCCGGCAAAAGAAAAGATGTGATAGTAATAAAGACTGCATCATAAGCAATATCAGCAACTCATTTCTTAGTATTGCAACAGAAAGTGAAATGAAACAAAAATCCATACGAACAAGGAGATTATCGCTGAAAAATAGCTGGAAAGCGATGACCACAAATGCTCGCAGTCTAAGCAATAAAGTTCATGATCTGCAAGCCCTGATGTTAGAGGCAGATCTAGATATTGTCGCTATCACAGAGACATGGTTCAGTGAATCACATGGATGGGATGCAAACATACCGGGATATAATCTTTTTAGGAAGGACAGAGCTGGTCAAAAAGGTGGAGGAGTAGCTCTCTAAGTAAAGATCAATATCCAAGCGACTGAAATGCAAGGGACCTGGGGAGAGGAAGAAGTGATATGGATTGCTCTGAAAAGAGAAGATGGAACTTCTATCTTTGTGGGTGTAGTCTACAGACCTCCGACTCAATCGCAGCAAATTGATAAGGATCTGATTGTGGATATCCAAAAGTTTGGAAGGAAAGAGGAGGTTCTGTTGTTGGGAGATTTCAACCTGCCGGATGCGGACTGGAATGTTCTGTCTGCAGAATCGGAAAGAAGTAGGGAGATTGTGGATGCCTTTCAAGAGGCTCTGCTAAGACAAATGGTGACAGAACCCACAAGGGAAAAAGCGATATTGGATCTGGTCCTCACAAATGGAGAGAGTATCTCTAATGCTCGAGTGGGAGCTCACCTGGAAAGTAGCAATCATCAAACGTTTTGGTTTGATATAACGGCTAAAGTGGAGAGCGACCGCACGATACTTAAAGTCTTAGATTTCAAACGTACGGACTTTAATGCTATGGGAGAGTACCTGAAGAAAGAGCTGTTAGGATGGGAGTACATAAGAGAAGTGGAAAGACTGGTCTAAGCTGAAAGCGATAAAAATAGTGGACCTTTATGTGAAGAAAATCAATAAAAACAAGAGAAAAAGGAAGCCGATATGGTTCTCCAACCTAGTGGCTGAGAAAATAGAGGCGAAAGAGTTGGCGTTCGTGAAATATAAAAAACCCCAAGAAGAGGAGAACAGAAAGGACTACAGGGTGAAACTGAAAGAAGCCAAGAGAGAGATATCTCTGGCGAAAGCACAGGCAGAAGAACAAATGGCTAAAAATGTAAAAAAAGGGAAACAAATTTTTTCAGATATATTAGTGAAGAGGAAGATGAAAAATGGAATTGCTAGGCTAAAAGATGCTGGGAACCAATATGTGGAAAGTGATGAGGAGAAAGTGAATGTGCTAAACAAATACTTCTGTATTCACAGAAGAAAATCCTGGAGAAGGACCGAGATTGTCTAGCAAAGTTACACAAGAAAATGGAGTAGATTCTGCACCGTTCACGGAGGAGGGTGTTTATGAGCAACTTGAAAAACTGAAGGTGGACAAAGCGATGGGACCAGACGGGATCCATCCCAGGAT
Source organism: Geotrypetes seraphini (assembly GCF_902459505.1). Classification (NCBI taxonomy): domain Eukaryota; kingdom Metazoa; phylum Chordata; class Amphibia; order Gymnophiona; family Dermophiidae; genus Geotrypetes; species Geotrypetes seraphini. The sequence continues at coordinate 107,896,470 of NC_047092.1, read as the reverse complement.
ACTAAGGGAGCTCAGAGAGGTTCTGGCGATTCCTATTAAAGACTTGTTCAACAAATCTCTGGAGACGGGAATGATTCCTGGGGATTGGAGGAGAGCGGATGTGGTCCCTATTCATAAAAGTGGTCACAGGGTTGAAGCAAGAAATTACAGGCCAGTGAGCCTCACTTCAGTTGTTGGAAAAATAATGGAAGTTTTGCTGAAAGAAAGGATAGTGTACTTCCTTGAATCTAATGGGTTACAGGATCCGAGGCAACATGGCTTTACAAAAGGTAAATCGTGCCAAACGAACCTGATTGAATTTTTTGATTGGGTGACCAGAGAGCTGGATCAAGGACATATGCTAGATGTAATTTACTTGGATTTCAGCAAAGCCTTTGATACAGTTCCTCATAGGAGGCTGTTGAACAAACTTGAAGGGCTGAAGTTAGGACCCAAAGTGGTGAACTGGGTCAGAAACTGTTAATGGAAGTCGCTCAAAGGAAGAAAAGGTGAGTAGTGGAGTCCCTCAGGGATCGGTGCTGGGGCCAATCATGTTCAATATGTTTGTGAGTGACATTGCTGAAGGGTTAGAAGGAAAAGTGTGCCTTTTTGCAGATGATACCAAGATTTGTAACAGAGTAGACACCGAAGAGGGAGTGGAAAATATGAAAAAGCATCTGCAAAAGTTAGAGGAATGGTCTAATGCCTGGCAACTAAAATTCAATGCAAAGAAATGCAGAGTAATGCATTTGGGGATTAATAATAGGAAGGAACCGTATATGCTGGGAGGAGAGAAGCTGGTATGCACGGACGGGGAGAGGGACCTTGGGGTGATAGTGTCCGAAGATTTAAAGGTGAAAAAACAGTGTGATAAGGCAGTGGCTGCTGCCAGAACGATGCTGGGCTGTATAAAGAGAGGCGTAGTCAGTAGAAGGAAGAAGGTGTTGATGCCCCTGTACAGGTCATTGGTAAGGCCCCACTTTGAGTATTGTGTTCAATTTTGGAGACCGTATCTGGCGAAGGATGTAAGAAGACTTGAGGCGGTCCAGAGGACGGTGACGAAAATGATAGGAGGCTTGCGCCAGAAGACGTATGAAGAGAGACTGGAAGCCCTGAATATGTATACCCTAGAGCAGGGGTGTCCAATGTCGGTCCTCGAGGGCCGCAATCCAGTCGGGTTTTCAGGATTTCCCCAATGAATATGCATGAGATCTATGTGCATGCACTGCTTTCAATGCATATTCATTGGGGAAATCCTGAAAACCCGACTGGATTGCGGCCCTCGAGGACCGACATTGGACACCCCTGCCCTAGAGGAAAGGAGAGACAGGGGAGATATGATTCAGATGTTCAAATACTTGAAGGGTATTAACGTAGAACAAAATCTTTTTCAGAGAAATGAAAATGGTAAAACCAGAGGACATAATTTGAGGTTGAGGGGTGGTAGATTCAAAGGCAATGTTAGGAAATTCTACTTTACGGAGAGGGTAGTGGATGCCTGGAATGCGCTCCCGAGAGAGGTGGTGGAGAGTAAAACTGTGTCTGAGTTCAAAGAAGCGTGGGATGAACACAGAGGATTTAGAATCAGAAAATAATATTAAATATTGAACTAAGGCCAGTACTGGGCAGACTTGCACGGTCTGTGTCTGTATATGGCCGTTTGGTGGAGGATGGGCTGGGGAGGGCTTCAATGGCTGGGAGGGTTTAGATGGACTGGAGTAAGTCTTAACAGAGATTTCAGTAGTTGGAACTCAAGCACAGTACAGGGTAAAGCTTTGGATTCTTGCCCAGAAATAGCTAAGAAGAAAAAATTAAAAATTTAAATTGAATCAGGTTGGGCAGACTGGATGGACTGTTTGGATCTTTATCTGCCGTCATCTACTATGTTACTATGTTAAGCCCATTACATTAACAGGTGCTAGAATATATGTCTGTCTTTCTTTCTGTCTGTCTCTCTCTCTCTCTCGCTGTCCCTGTCTCTTTCTTCCTTTCTTTCTGTCTCTCCCTGTGGCCCCCTTTGTCTGTCTTTCTGTCTCTCTCCCTGCCCCTGTCTCTTTCCTGCCATAAAAACTGCCCTATTCGACAGAAATATCACCTAAAAGGTATCTACACTAAACACTAAATATGTCCACTCCTGCATACAAGTTTGAAATTTCTAACATTTGCTAACAATCTGTATATTATATTTCGCTGCCTTATAAGATTCTGTATGCTGTATATATTGTATTTCACTGCCTTTTTAAGATTCTGTATGCTGTAATTCTCTGACTTCTGCATATTGTAACTCGCTGACTGTCCAGCTTTCAATGTGAACTGCCTAGAAGTCTCACGACTATGGCGGTATAGAAGAATATTGTTTATTGTTTATTGTTTAATTAGTTTCTTGATTGAACGCTTTATCGATTCTGCAAAGCGTTGTACAAAGCACTTAATAAAATAACATTGTAACAAACAGAATTACCATTAAAACAAACTTATTTAAAAAAAACGAAAATACAAAATTATTAGACGAACTACAACACGTACTAGGTTAAATAAGGACGCACTAACAAACGATACATGAAGGAAGAAGGGAGGAAATACAATAATTATAGTAAATGAGAGAGACATTAAGGGAAAAAAACAAAAGGGCAGGACTTAATGGAGAAAAAAGAAGGAGAGAAAAGAGAAAAGAAAAGAAGAGAAAGAAAAAAAAAAAAAATAATAATGAAATAATAACTTCAATTAAAAGCATCTTTAAAAAGGAAACATTTTAAGCTACTTTTAAACGTTTTTAAATTTTTTTTTGTTTTTAGATAAAGCGGAAGAGCATTCCAAATAGTAGGAGCTGTTACAGAGAAAATAGAGGTTCGACGTGTACCGATTATTTTTAAGGAGGGGATATTTAAATTGGATTGGGTTATGGATCTTAAAGATCTTGGTGGATCATAGGGAATTAATATTCGATCAATAAAAGCTGGGGAATTAGTCTGCATAGTTTTAAATGTCAAAAGTTATTATTATTATTTCCTTTCTTTCTGTCTCTCCTTTCCTTTCTTTCTGTCTCTCTCCCTCCTGCTGTCTCTTTCTCTCTCTCTCTCCCTCCCGCTGTCTGTCTTTCTTTCTTTCTGTCTGTCTCTCTCCCTGCCTTCTGTCTGTTTCTCTCCCTGGCCCCCTTTGTCTGTCTTTCTGTCTGTCTCCCTGGCCCCCTTTGTCTTTCTGTCTGTCTCTCCCTGGCCTCCTGTCTGTCTGTCTTTCTTGCTTTCTGTCTGTCTCTCCCTGGCCTCCTGTCTGTCTGTCTTTCTTGCTTTCTGTCTGTCTCTCCCTGGCCTCCTGTCTGTCTGTCTTTCTTGTTTTCTGCCTGTCTCCCTGGCCTCCTGTCTGTCTTTCTTGCTTTCTGTCTGTCTCTTTCTGTCTCTCCCTGACCGCTGTCTTTCGTTCTCGTGCGCTGCCTGCCTGTCTTTCTCCGTAGCCCCCTTCTATCCCCCCCCAAAGCAAACCAAGATTGCTCCCTGCCCCCAGCACACACCTCCCCCCCCAAAGCAAAGCAAGTTCGCTCCCTGGTCCCCTTTTCCTCTCCTCCCCCCCCTATTTCCCTGTACAGCAGCAGCATTTTCCTCCCACCCTTCCCTGTGCAGCAGCAGCATTTCCTTTCCTTCCACTTCCCTTCCCTGTGCAGCAGCATTTCTGTTTGTTTCTGGCTGGATCCCTTACAGTCCCTTGCCGAAGTTATTTTTGAGTTTAAAGCTGCCGCGATGGCTCCTCTCACAATCTGTGCCTGCGTCGGAAGCCTCTCTGATGTGACATCATAGTGGCTTCCGATGCAGGTACGGCTCGTGAGAGGAGCCACCATGGTGGCTTTGAACTTAAAAATAACTTCAGCAAGGGACTGTAAGGGAGCTGGCCAGACTGCGGGCCGCAAAACAGTACCTGGAGGACCGCGAGATTGAGACCGCTGTGTTAGACGGAGTGAGGGCAGGAGGGGGGAGACGCTTCCATGCGTCCCTGCTTAAGGTGCCTCCGCATGCGCAGAAGAAACCACTGCTGACTCCTGCACATGCGAAGCCACGGAGTTACGGATCACAGACGCAGAGATCACAGAGTGTGAAGTGCGCATGCGCGCTTAGGGTTTTATTATGATAGATAATTGTGGTTTTGGTTTACAAAGGCTCCTGAGGCAGGCTGTTGTGACCGAAACACGCACTTGACTGTGATTTGAATAATAAAATTGCACTCCAACTATTTTGGACCTCCACTGTTGTTTGTTGGTTCTTGACTGGTGTGTGGCAGCTTTTCTCCTGGTTTTTGGTCCAGGCCTAAATTCTTAGCCAAGCAATTAAAAACTCTGAGCAATTATTTTAAACAAGTTATGTCTTTTAATACAGAAGTTCTCATTTACCATCATTTGCCCATATGCTGGTAAATGATTTTGGAAAACCTATAATACCATTAGAGCAGAGTTTCTCAAATCAGTCCTAGAGTACCCTTTTGCCAGTCAAGTTTTTAAGATATCTACAATGAATATGCATTAATCACTACTGCAGCTTTATAAAAGGGCTCCTTAGAGAAGGGATGAAATTTCATTTTATTACATAGTATAATATTTCAGAATGTGTTGGGTGTTCTAAGAAGTGACCTTGCATAGTTTTGACTCGATAGAACTGATTTGATTATCTTGATGGTGCAGAACACTATACTGCTCAGTAGTGTTGCTCAATTGAAGTGGGGATTGGCAAAATATGATCACTATGGGAGTTGCACTTGGTATTTTAGTATTTACTGTATTTTTCAGACCATGAGAGGCACGTTTTCCACCCCCAAAATGGAAGTGCGTCTTATGGACCGAATACACTGTGCTCTCTCTCTCCCCCCCCCCCCCCCCCCGGTACCTTTTTTAGTGGCAGTGGTCCAGCGCAGTCTCCTGGACAGCTGCCTTTATCTTAGAAGAGCAATGCAGAAGCGCAACTTTTGCGTTTCCTGCCTGGTTCCATGCCGCTCTGTGATTGGCTGCAGTCAGTAACTGACTGTAGCCAATCAGAGAACGACACGACCAGGCAGGAAGCACAAAGGTACCGGGGGGACTTCAGGCGACTGCGGGCTTCCCAGCACCAGATCACCAGACACACCTATGTGTAGAGGAGGAAATACCAAGAAGAAAAAAAAATTCTGAACCAAATTTTTTTTTTCCTTGTTTTTCCCTCCTCTACAGGTGGGTGCGTCTTATGGTCCAAAAAATACGGTATACAGAATTGTTTCTTTGTGCTTTTATCATATAACTGTGCTTACATTAGAGAGGAAGTTATTGCTACACCCTTCCAATAGAACAATTATGACATTATTGGCTACTGTGTATTGAAGGATCCTCTTTCATAATTACAGTCATGTCTCTTTAAAAAAGTAAGAATAAGGAACAAAACAATCTTGATTGAATACATTTCCACAACTTTTGCCATAATAAATCCAATTTAGCTATGTTTCAAACAATTGCTTTAATGTGTGTAGTACTACACCCTGATCAACATTTTGTGAACCTATGTGATACCAGAACAAAATCATGAATTTTCTACACTAAAGCATTCTGAACTTGTAACTACAGAATTGTTAATCAAGCTACCTTGGTTTGAAGAATGAAAGAGAAAAGTAGTCAATTCTATAAAGGGATACATACTTTCCTTTCTATAATACAGCAATATCAGTGAGAAAAAAAAGCATATAATTTAGGTATGACCACTTACTCAAGCCATAGAGCTAGATTGCTAAAAAAGAAAAAGAAGTGTATAAATAAGTGTTTCAGTGCAATAGGTAAAACATTCTAGAAGACCATAGGGTTATTTCCCTTTACCCACATGGGCTGCAGAAGATAATTTTATAAGTTTTTCACTCCACCTCTAGGGTACATCACAGGTTAGCTTAGCTCCTCCCCATCAGCCTTTCTCTTCTGCATGTGGCTGTAGTATGCTTGTTCTGCTTTCTTCAATTTATTATTTTTAATTCAACGTAGTGTCCTTCCCTTTTGCAGTTCTTTCGCGTTCTATGGACATTTGAAGTGCTGTCTGCTTGAGAATTCAGTCTTTGGTCTGTAGCTGACAGGCTTATCCCTTCAGAGTACCTGTCAGCCAGTCTGCTAGTCTTCCTTGGATGTCATGGCTTTCTCTGACCTTATCTCACTCCATGTTAAATAGGGGGGTCGAGTGCAGACTGTTCAGCACGCTTAGGGGGCTCAGCAGTGTTCCGCAGCATGCAAGCTGTCTTTTCATGCCTCTGCCCATCTCCATGCTCAGTCAGTAGCTCAAACTACAATTTCTAAAACTTAATTTTGAGGGGTTTTGAGTGTTTCCTAGTGATCCTCTGTGTTCCCCCACCTGAAAAATTATATTTTGATAATTTTTTTTAATTTCGGGAAGTGTCGGTTATACTCCAGCAGCCAACTTCTTCCTGCTTCTTTAAAATTCAGATTTTTGCTAGGAAAACTGCTTGAATGGTGTCCTGAGGGTCTCCTAGTTTGGATTGATGCCAAATTTGTGCAAATTTGCCGCTTTTTGAGCATTTTTGTGCCATGTGCCGCGTGGCACAGTTGGGGTAGGCAGTAACTGCTGGTTCAGCCTCCCCTTCACAGAAGCAGGTGATTACATGCTCAGCTAGCCTGTCGGGGTGGCTGTTTTTGCTTTTGGGGCTTGATTCTGTGGCAGCCAGCCACGAGATGGACCCTCCACAGTCTTAAATGTGCAAGTTTTAGTCATCTGAAGTAGTGCTGCCCGATTCAGGAAAAAAAAGATTCGATTTGTTTCACTCTGTTGAATCAATTTTTCGATTCGATTCGCTTTCAATGACACCGCTTTTTAAGTTTAAACATTTTATTTAACCAAGGCAATATATAAAAAATAGGAACATCCAAACTTTAACATAGCTATAAAATTAGTTAGAAACATGGATTCTCAGCTTCCCCAAAGCAAATCATCCCCAAGTTTCCCCAGCCCCCCTGCCCGATTCTCAGCTTCCCAATCCCCCAAGCAAATCATTCCCAAAGCTTCCCCAGCAACAGCCACTGGAAAAATTTACTTTCATCATTCCCCCTTTTCTTATGGAGATATGCATGCTCACAGACACACACTGATCCAAAACAGCAATCTTGTGTCTCCAGAATATATTCAAAACTGAATGATTAGAAGTCACTCTTTTTGCCTAGCTACTACAAAGGCCCTGCTGTTTACCTCGTTCCTGTAAGAGTTCATTGAGGTGCTAATTAGAAGCCTCACTCTCTCAACTGTACGCCCTCTACTCCATAAATCCCAACCTTATTCTATAGCTAAAGCACAGTGATGTCTGCAGGTAACTGAAATATTCACAAAGCAGTGCACCGATAAAGCAACTTTATCAGCAGCAAAGCACAGTATCTGAGAACATTAAAGGCTACAGTTAAGATTTATGCATGTCTGGCACAAATCAGCGCCAAGGCCAGGAGAGTAATTAAAAGCTGGAATTCGTGGTGCTTAAGTGCCAGAATCGTGCATTTCACTCCCTGAGAGCAGCCACTGTCTCTGCAGCTACTGACATGCCTCTCTCTCCCCCAACCGAGTCGGGGCTGCTGCCACTTTTTTTCACCCAGGCCTCTTTCCTCATGGACTCAGCGCCCGCTGTGTGCACCCAAGTGTGAATGCTTACAAGACAGAGACTGGTAGGACTTACAGCCCTTAGTCCCTCAACTTTACATTCAGGACTGCCCCTTCTCCTCCCCACCGGTGATTTTATGTATTTATAATTTGCAAGGCATTCAGTGGCATTGCTACCTCAGCCTGTTACGGCCCCTCCACTTTCTTAGAAAGCAGCTGCTGTTCCTTCCCGGCAAGTGCACCTACCTGGCAGGCTAGCACTCAGTCAATCAAGCAGGCAGTGTTTGATGTCCACTCGGCGCTCCCTTTGCCAAAGTCCTTTCTTCTGATGTAACTTCCGGTTTCGCAAAACAGGAAGTTACATTATATGGAATGACTCTGGTGGCAGAGGGAAAGCCCAAATGGGTCAGGACCGACTTGAATCGGTGAGTTCGGGGTTTTTTATTAACAATGAATAGATTCAAATCCAATCGGAAATTGGGCAGCACTAATCTGAAGGTAACTCTATGCCCCAAGGTCCAGATACCTTCTCAGAGTGCATGAGATTTTTGTGCTCAGAGTTTCATGCTGGGGATCCAGCTACTGGCTGTTCTGTCCCCCTGCACAGTCTCTGTCCGACATTACTTTCTCAGGAATTTCAGCGTCTGCTCCAGCTCCATCTGTTCCTTCTTCGCAGTCAGTTCAGGGGATGCCAACGGCGAATCCAGTCCTCGATGAACATTTGGTTGCAAGGGCTGTGCTGCTTGGATTGGAACATAAGAATTGTCACTGCTGGGTCAGACTAGTGGTCCATCGTGCCTGAGACTAGCCTTAACCTGCATACGTTCTGGTTCAGCAGGAACTTGTCTAACTTTGTCTTGAATCCTTGGAAGGTGTTTTCCCCTATAAAAGCCTCTGGAAGAGCGTTCCAGTTTTCTACCACTCTCTGGGTGAAGAAGAACTTCCTTACATTTGTACGGAATCTATCCCCTTTTAACTTTAGAGAGTGCCCTCTTGTTCTCTCTACCTTGGAGAGGGTGAACAACTTGTCTTTATCTAACTAAGTCTATTCCCTTCATTATCTTGAATATTTCAATCATGTCCCCTCTCAGTCTCCTCTTTTCAAGGGAGAAGAGGCCCAGTTTCTCCAATCTCTCACTGTATGGCAACTCCTCCAGCCCCTGTAACCATTTTAGTCACTCTTCTCTGGACCCTTTCGAGTAGTACGGTGTCCTTCTTCATGTACGGCGACCAGTGCTAGATGCAGTATTCCAGGTGGAGGCGTACCGTGGCACAGTACAGCGGCATGATAACCTTCTTTGATCTGGATTTGAATGCTTCATCTGCAGATCACTTAGGGGCTAAGGATCCTGATGCTGATCAGACTGTGGTGCTTTTGTTTAACTTTGCGGCACTGCTTGATCTTTGCAGGGCTTGAGCTTGGATGCCAGGCCTCCTCCTTCTATTTCTGTTACTTCTTCTCTCTAGCTTTCCAGTGTGCACTCACAGTCTGAGTCCTTTCCAGGGCATCCAGATATCAGTCTCATAGTCACAGAACAGTTTGACTCTCTGGATGGGCTTTTCCGAAATGCTAGCACTATCTCCCGCCGGTATCCTCTGGCGCAGGAGTGACAGCAGCTGTTGGGGCGGCCCTAGGTGATTTCTGGGGCGCTCAGATGACCCGACGCATGTCACTGCCTAATGACAGTTTATGACTCAGCTAATTTAGGAGTTAAAGCTGCTGTGGTGATGTCCTTTGTGCCGTGCCTGCCTAGCTTGCTACGTATGCTAGAGACTGAGGTGGTAGAGCCGCCTCCTCAGCTTCTGATGGCTGGGATAGACTTCATGACAAATGGTTCTATGACCTTTTGAAAGGGCTGGCTTCAGGGTCAGCGTATTCTATATCAGCCCACCGAATGCTTTGTGTTCGGCAGTAGGCTGGTGATATGTCCTCCATGGTAACTGTAGCCCGGCTACCTTTCAAAGGGCAGTTGCTGTTGGGCAATTGGCTGGATGCCCTCATGACTTCAGTGATTGTCATCCACAGGCACTGCCGGATGGTATAGCGCCCCCTTTATGGGGACCCTGAAGGATTTTTTTGTGCCTATAGACCACATTCTCCTTCCTCATCGCAGAGATCCTTTCAGGGTTCCAGGGATCATTTTGCGAACTACAGGTGCTCTCAGCCTGCCTCTGCCCGACCTACCCGATGAAAAAGAAATAAAAAAATTATGATGTCAGGGAGCTGATGACCCCTTTACAGATAGGGGGTAGATCTTGGAGCATCTGCAGGCTTACAAACGGGAAAAGTGTTTCTGATGTTACAGTGGGTGATCAACTGGCATCCAGTGATCACTGCATGGTACGGTTTAATAATAAGATAGGTATAGAGAGGGCTCATTCAAAAGCAAACGTTCTAGACTTTTTAAAAAACTAATTTTGTTCAGATGGGGGTTTACGTCAAGTAATTGTCTGGATGGGAACGTCAGAAAGAAGTGGAAATACGGTGGGCAAAATTGAAAGGAGCGATTGTAAGGGCGACAGACCTTTTTGTGAGGCAAGTAAGTAAAAGTAAGAGGAAAAGGAGGCTGCTTTGGTTCTCAAAAGAGGAAGACATGCAAAAATATCTGGAAAAGTTAAGAGTCATGTGGTCAGGAAAGCAAAGATGCAAATGGAAGAAAAAAATAGCTGAAACGATAAAACGGGCAGACAAGACATTTGCTAGATATATGGGTGATAGGAAGAAGTGCAAAAGTGGCATTGTGAGACTCAAAGTTGAAGGGAAAGAGTATGTAGAAGCTGATTAAGAAAAGGCCAAATTGCTTAACAAATATTTCTGTGTTCACGGCTGAAGCGCCGGGAGCAGGACCACAGAAGACAAATGTGAATAGGGATGGAGGAGTAATAGACCTGATTGATTTTCAGAGGGTTGTGTTCGGGCGGAGCTAGCTAAAATAAAGGTAGACAAAGCGATGGGGCCAGATGGAGTACATCCAAGGGTGCTGAAGGAACTTAGGAAACTTCTGGTAGCTCTGCTGACTGACCTTTTCAATGAGTCTCTAGAGTCGGGAGTGGTACCAGACTGAAGAAGGGTGGATGTGGTCCCTCTCCACAAAAATGGAAGTACAGGCTAGTAAGTCTGACTTCTGCGATAAGCAAATTAATGGAAACGCTTTTAAAACAAAGAATGGTCATATTTCTGGAATCCTGTGGATTATAGGACCGGAGGTAACATGGATTCACTAGAGGTCAGACAAATCTGATCAATTTTTTTGACTGGGTGACCAGAGAATTGGATAGAGGATGTGCTAAAGATATGGTGTATTTAGATTTTAGCAAAGTCTTTGATAGTATTCCAGACAGATGTCTAATAAAAAAACTGAGTGCCCTCGGGATGGGTCCCAAAGTGACAGGCTGGATCAGGAACTGGTTGAATGGAAGGTGGCACAGGGCAGTGATCAATGGAGATCTCTCTGAGGAAAGGGATGTTACCAGTGGTATGCTTCAAGGTTCTGTTCTTGGGCCTGTTCTTTTTAACATTTTTATAAACAATATTGTTGAAGGGTTGTCGGGTAAGATTTGCCTTTTTGTGGATGATCCCAAAATCTGCAGTAGAGTAGATATGCCAGATGGTATGAATAACATGAAGAAAGACCTGGCGAAGCTTGAAGAATGGTCTGAAATTTGGCAGCTAAAATTTAATGCTAAGAAATGCAAGGTCGTGCATTTGGGCTGCAAAAACCCGAGGGAACAGTACAGTTTAGGGGGTGAAGAACTTATGTGCATGACAGAAGAGCAGGACTTGGGTGTGATTGTATATGATCTTAAGGTGGCCAAACAGGTTGAAAAGGTGACGGCGAAAGCTAGAAGGATGCTAGGTTGCATAGGGAGAGATATGACCAGTAGGAAAAAGAGGTTTTGATTCCCCTGTATAAGACTTTGGTGAGACCTCATTTAGAATATTGTGTACAATTCTGGAGGCCGCACCTTCAAAAGATATAATAATAATAATAACTTTATTCTTCTATACCGCCATAGTCGTGAGACTTCTAGGCGGTTCACATTGAAGAGAGCTGGACAGTCAGCGAGTTACAATATGCAGAAGTCAGAGAATTACAGTATACAGAATCTTAAAAAAAGGCAGTAGAAATACAATATATACAGCATACAGAAGCTTAAAAGGCAGCGAAATACAATATATACAGCATACAGAAGCTTAAAAGGCAGCGAAATACAATATATACAGCATACAGAAGCTTAAAAGGCAGCGAAATACAATATATAGATTGTTAGCAAATGTTAGAAGTTTGAGATTTATATGCAGGAGAGGACATATTTAGTGTTTGGTGTAGGTACTTTATAGGTGATATTTCTGTCGAATAAGGCAGTTTTTATGGCTTTTCTAAAGGGCGTCATAGGTCAGTCTTGCTCCATTGATGTAGTTGTCTAACCAGTGTTGTTGTTTGTATTTGCAGCCAGTAATGCTTGGGTATGCAAATAGATTACAGTTTCTGGTTTGTCTTGTAGGGTTGTATAGTATGAAGTGAGGTAACAGGTAGATAGGAGCTAGTCCCCAAACTAGCTTGAAACATATGCAAGAGAACTTGAATATTATTTGCGGCTCCATTGGCAGCCAGTGAAGCAGTCTGTAGTAGGGGCTAACATGGTCGCTCTTTTTCAATCCAAATATCAAGCGGACCGCTGTGTTTTGGACAATTCTAAGTTTCCTCACTGTTTTTGGGGGTATATAAACGATATTGCAGTAGTCCAGTGTAGAAAGCACTAGCGATTGCACTAGTAGTCTAAATGATAATGGTCCTTAACTTCCATAATGTCAGGAAACACTTTTTTACCACTATGTTCGTGTGTTCAACCATTGTCAAATATGTGTCTAATGTGACTCCCAATATTTTTATTGTTTTAGTAATCGGGTAGGCAAGATCTTTTACATGTAACATTGTTTTGGTAATTTTGTCTGTTGGGCTTGCAAGGAAGATTTTTGTTTTTTTCTGTGTTTAGTTTCAGCTTGAAATTTATCATCCAATGTTCTATTTCGGTCATAATATGAGAAATGTATTCTGAAGTCTCGTTTGTTATGCTGTTCACTGGGATTAAAAGGGAGATGTCATCTGCATATATGTAGTAGTTTAGGTTTAGCCTTTTTAGGAAGTGTCCTAGAGATGATATGTAGATGTTGAATAGAGTGGGTGATAGTGGTGAACCTTGTGGTACTCCCGAGGGGTTTGTCCAGGTGTTTGAGTACGTCTCACCACTAATCACCTTGTATGATCTCTTTGTTAGGAAACCCTGTATCCAGTTCCTTACTCTTCCCGTAATTCCTATTCCCTCTAGGCAGTGTAGCATTATTTCATGATCAACAAGATCAAATGCGCTGCTGAAGTCTAGTTGTAGAATCAGAGCACTTGTTCCTTTGCTGAATAAGCCGTATAGGTGGTTAAGGATCGAAGCTAGGACTGTCTCAGTGCTAAAACCTTTTCTGAATCCCAATTGGTGTTCACTGAGTATGTTAAATTTGTCTAGATAGTCCACTAACTCCAAGTTGACCAGTCCTTCGAGCAGCTTAGTGAATAAGGGGATGCTTGCTATCGGTCTGTAGTTGGTTTTTAGGGCTAGTGAGTATTTTTGGTCTTTAGGAATGGGTGTGATTAGTATGTGACCCATTTCCTCGTGGAATGTTCCTTCAGTGATAGTGGTTGCTATCCAGTTAAAAAGATCCTTTTTAAAATCTAATGTAGCTGCTTTCAAGGTCTTGGAAGGACATACGTCCAGTAGGCAGTTTGATTTAGTATATTTATTGAATAGTTTCCAAGTTTATTAATATATTTGATAAATCGCTTATTTGAATTACTAAGCGATGTACATAGTCAAAATATAATATAGTAAAAAGAAACAAAGAATTTAACAATACAATTTCATATAAAACAGACATGAATCAGGAGGGAAGGAATAAAAATTACAATTTTCAGTTTATGGTAGAAAGTGGAAAAAAACAATAGGGTAGGGGTAATTAAACCACAGCATGATTAAAATCTCACTGAGAATTAAATGTTAAAAGCATCTTGGAATAGATAAGATTTTTAAAGTTTTTAAAAAATTTTGACGTCTTTTTCATTTCTAATATATTGCGGTAGGGCATTCCACCATTGTGGTCCCATCACGGAGAATAAGTCAGATCTTCTTCTTCCAATAATTTTTAAAGAGGGGACTGTAAGAAGATTATGGCCGGTTGAGCGGAGTGAGCGTTGAGAATTGTAAGGTATTAATAGTTTGGATATAAATTGCGGTTCGTTAAAGGCTAAAGTTTTAAAGATAAGTAGCATTATTTTGAAGGTGATTCTATGACCAATTGGAAGCCAGTGGGCGTCTATTAGTAATGGTGAAACATGGTCGTATTTCCTGGCGTTATATATTAGTTTAATAGCAGTGTTTTGTATCAGCTGAAGTCGCCTTTTTTCTTTCTGTGTGATGTTAAGGAAAAGTGCGTTACAATAGTCGAGTCTTGCTATGATTAAAGAGTGAATTAGTATCTTAATAGAGTTTGGAGTCAGAAATTTGGCAATTGACCGGATCAAGCGTAGTTTAAAAAAATAATTTTTGACAGTGAGCGAAATATGTTCGTGGTAAAGCAGTTTATTGTCGATTATTGCGCCAAGAATTTTGATAGAGGGAACTAGATTGAGTGGAAATTGTTGAGAATGAATGAATTCTTCAAAGTTATATCTTTTTTCCAGGTGAATAACATTGATTGAGTTTTATTTATATTGAGTGCCAATTTGTTTGTGTTAAGCCAGTTTTGTATTATATCCAGTTTGTGATTGATGGATGCGATATCGTTGTTATTTTCTGGGTCCAAGGGGTGAATGAGCTGAATGTCATCAGCGTAAGAGAAAGGAGTGAAACCTATGGACTGGCAGATGCTTAAAAGTGGAGAGAGAAATATGTTAAACAGTAGAGGGGACAAAATAGATCCTTGAGGGATCCCGAAGGTAGAAGATTGAGTTGTGGACATTTCGTTATTAAACTTAACAGAAGAAGTTCGATTAGTGAGATATGAAGTAAACCAAGAAAGAACTTTCTCAGTTATTCCAATTGATTCTAACCTTTGTAGAAGAAGGTCGTGATCTATAGTGTCGAAAGCGGCAGAGATATCTAATGAAAAAAGAATAACAGATTTGTGATGGTCTAAGAAATATTGTATGTTTGATGTTAGTCCGATTAAAGAGTATTCCGTATTGTGAAATTTACGGAATCCTGTTTGGTTTGGGTGTAGTGCGTTGGTATTTTCTACAAAGTCCGAAAGTTGGTTAAATATCAGCTTTTCTGTTAATTTTGATAAAAATGGTAGGTTTGATATAGGGTGGTAATTTGTGGGTTCGTCTATACTAGTTTTGTGGTTTTTAAGGATAGGAGTAACAATTGCAGTCTTCCATAAGGATGGAACGGTGGCTGTAAGTAGACTATTTTGAATAAGTAAAAGAATAAAAGGTCCAAAGTGAGAGAAATGTTTTTTTAAATAAAAAGGTGGAATGATTTCAGAACCGGTACTTTTTAAGTTAACTTGTTGAAAGAGGGATTCTATATCTTTAATTGTTGGTATTTTGAAGTTTGAGCATCTTGCCGTTGGTATGAATTTTTGTTTGGCTAGTTTTAACTGAATTGTTTATTGTGTTTGAGGTAAGAGAATTACGTATATTGTTAATCTTTTGGCTAAAGGCATCGGCTAAGTCTTGTGCTTTTAATGTGGATTTATGAGCAGTGTTATTCATTTTATTGTTTGGATCTATTGTTTTTAATATATTGTATAAAGTAGAAGAATTTTTAGCTTTGTCGATTTTATTGGAGTAATAAGTTTTTTTAGTCTGATTGATTTTTATTTTGTATAAAGTGACATTATCCCTATATATTTGAAGATTAGATTGGGTTTTGTTATGTCTCCATTTGCGTTCTAAAGAGCGTAATTGTTTTTTGAACAGACGAAGTTCTGCCGTAAATCAAGGGTTTGATAATTTACGGGCAGATATAGTTTTAGTTGCTATTGGGGTTTTATTGTCTAAAAGAGATGTCAGGGATGAGTTCCAAGCGGATAGATGATCTTCAATGAAATTGGAAGAAGGTGTTAGAATCGATGGATCGAGAAAAGAAGTTATATCAATGTTATCTAATTTGGTATAGTCGCGAAGAGAAATAATTTTAACTTCAGATTCTAATTGCGGTAATCTAAGTTTGGTTAGACCAAGAGAAAATGATATGAAATAATGGTCTGACCAGGGAACAGGTTTAGCAGTCAGGTCAGAAAGAGAAAGGTGATGAAATAGTGGAGCAAAAATCATATCTAAAGTGTGATTTGCAATATGAGTTGGTTCGTCTATTTTTGGTTGTAAGTTAAGAGGCTTTAGGGTATTTAGTAAATCTTTGGTATATGAATTGGAGAGATCAGGGGAATGGTTGATGAAGAGCAAAAGTCAAATAGGATATCCTGAAGGAGAGAGAATTTATTTTGTCCTAGGGGGGGAACGTAGAGTAGTAAAAAATTAAGTTTATTGTTTAAGTTGCATTTAAGATGAAGGTATTCGATTATAGCATCTTTTGAAGATTGGTCAGAAAGGTTTAAAAGATTATTTTGAAAGATGACTGCTAAACCTCCGCCTTTGCGGTTGTGACGATGGTTAAAAAGGTAATCATAATTGGGGAGGGCAACAGTAGGATAGATATGCTTCGTCACCTTCGGTAAGCCAGGTTTCTGTGATAAAGAGAATGTGTAAGTTATAATGGATAATATCATCCTTTAATAGGTGATATTTGTTTTTGATTGATCTGGTATTGATGAGTCCAAGTCTTAAGCTATTAATAGTGTTTTCCTTGGTGATATGAATGGTAGTTGACGTTGGGATTTCTAATACGGAGGAATAATGAGGAACAGTTGTTTTATGATTTGAGGGGCGATGACCCCAGAAAGTTGGAATAGGGTTGATAGGCATGTTGAATGATATGTTGATTTGTGATGAGTGATGCTGTTCAAAAATTTGGAATCCTATGAAGAATAAAGATAGCAAAATTAAACCTATGTGCCAAAATTTACTTCTTATAACGACCTGGTTTATAGAGGAAAGAGATCGAGAATTGGGGGTGCCCTCAGTTTGCGCACGAAGGAGCGCACTAAGGAGCAGAACCTGCTCCCTTTGTGTGCTCCTTCGGCGCACGCAGAAGGCCCGGTTATGAAGGGCATCAGCTGACCTGGAGTGGGAGGCGTCGGGCGTGCCGCCGCTATGCGGCGGCTGAAGAGGTTAAAGGCTAAACAGAAGAGTAAAACAATATTAGCTGACCTAGCCGTCGAGTCTGCGCACTTTGGGGTTAGAAATTGGTGCCAGCTAGGAGGCTCAAAACGGTTCCAGAGCATGTCTACTCTGATTTCTTTTTCGTGGGTTTCGAATTGGAAATCGAAGTTGGGTGAGGGTGAAGGTATTGTCGCTCTTATGTCTAAGATTTTGTTTTTGAAAAAAGTGGCAAGAGTTTTTGCCGAGGGCATACATTCATTATTTTGCAGCATGATTTGGGTGGTGTCTGTTAATCTGTTTACCAACTTGAATAGTTCTTTGCTATTTGTTTTGGGTGTCCCTATTTTTTGTGCGTAGTATATTGTTCGCTTTTTTCTGATTAGATTTTTGTAGTTTTTCAGTTTTTGTTTCCAGTGTATTTTGTCGTCTTCTTTGTTTGTTTTTCGCCAGGTTCTTTCTAGTTTCTCAGTTCTTGTTTTAGAGTTAGTAATTCAGAGTCGAACCATTCATTTAGTTCCCTTTCTTTCTTTTTGTATGTTTGGAACGGTGCTGTTTGATCTAATACTTCTTTGCTAAACTTTGCCCATCTCTTTGGGAAGTTTTGTATTTCCTCCGTTTTGGGTTGTAATTCGTAGTGGGTCCAGAATTCTATTGGGTTTATAGGTCCTCTCCTGGTAATTGTGGTTGGGTTTGGGTTTTTTCTTTTATACTTTGATTGGGGTGATTTTTTTTGCCAATAAAGATCAAAATTACAGAAGTAGTGATCTGACCAGATGCATTCTTTCCAGGCCCCTGTGCTATGTTGGGTCATTGGGTCAGGGACTTCTTTTTGCAAAAAGGTAATTATGTCCAGTTGGTGGCCTTTTTCATGTGTTTTCTCTGGTTTTGGTAATGTGAAACCGAGAGTTGTTAAGAAGGTGACAATTTCTATCACGTTTGGTTTTTCCACTTGCTCTAGGTGAACGTTCATGTCACCCAGTAGTAGGGTATATGTTCCTTTTAGGGTGTTAGTGGTGAGGTATTCGAAGAACTCTTCTCTAGTACTAGACCACTTTTTGGGGGGGATGTAAAATAGTGTCACGGTTAGAGCCTCTTCCAGCTGGGTGTTGGTAACCTTACAAGTTAATATTGCCAGGTCTTTTGTGGTTTTCGAGTCTATTTTGCTATAGTCAAAGGATTCTTTTAAGATTATTGCTATACCACCCCCTTTTTTCCAGTTTCTAGATAGTGGTATTATTTTGTAACCCTGGGGTAGCATTTCTTTCATAATCGTATCTGTGTCTGAAATCATCCATGTTTCAGTCAGGAATAGGAGATCGGGGTTCGTTTGTGTCAGCCAATCATGCAGTATTTGAGCTTTGTTCCTTACTGAACGGGTGTTTAGGTAATATCCCTTGAAATTCCTATATTTAGTTGGGTAGGTGTACTAGAGCATTCTATTTTTTTCAATTTTCTTTCCTTGGTTTTACTACTATGGTATTTGAAAGAGTTTTGAGCTCTGTTTACCACTGGTATTTGTAGTTGGCCTAGCTTTGAAAATTCATGTAGAAATTGATGTGGGCCAGTTGGTTTACTCGTCTTGGTTGGCCTGTGCCAGGAAAAATGAATAGGGATCGGTTTGGGTTTTTTTTCGTCGTTACACCAGCTTCATTTTAAGTATAGAATCCCCAGTATGAGTAGGTATTTGTTTAGAGTCGCCATAATTTGTTGTCGTTTAGACAATTTGGGAAGAGAGAAGTAGGATATTGGGTGATCGATTTTTGCTGTGAGGGTGCAATATAATAATGTCAGTTGTAAACAGTTATAATGGTGGGTGTAATATATGTAGTGGTTGTCATGTAATAATATCAGTTATAACAGTTGTAATAGGTTGACATACTTATCAGAAGGTTTTGGAGTCAATCAGGATCGTCTCTTCTCCGGTCGTCGCTTCACAAAGGTGCGCACTAAGGCGCATGCGCCTTTGCCGGTACGCCGAACGGCGGTGCGCCGTTGGTGTCCCTCAATTTCAAAGAGCCCCCACTGATTTCAGGGGAGGGGTAGACTGGCTCGTGCTCCCCCGCAGGATTGGGCTCTCTCCTCCTCCTGGTTCGCCTGCCTGCCGGCTCACAGTGCGGGGAAAGGCGGTACGCCATTGGTGTCCCTCAATTTCAAAGAGCCCCCGCTGGTTTTGGGGGAGGGGCGGACTGGCTTGTGCTCCCCCGCAGGATTGGGCTCTCTCCTCCTCCTGGTTCGCCTGCCCGCCGGCTCACAGTGCGGGGAAAGGCGGTACGCCATTGGTGTCCCTCAATTTCAAAGAGCCCCCACTGGTTTCGGGGGAGGGGCGGACTGGCTCGTGCTCCCCCGCAGGATCAGGCTCTCTCCTCCTCCTGGTTTGCTTGCCCGCCAGCTCACAGTGCGGGGAAAGGCGGTACGCCATTGGTGTCCCTCAATTTCAAAGAGCCCCCGCTGGTTTCAGGGGAGGGGCGGACTGGCTCGTGCTCCCCCACAGGATCAGGCTCTCTCCTCTTCCTGGTTTGTTTGCCCGCCGGCTCACAGTGCGGGGAAAGGTGGTGCGCCGTTGGTGTCCCTCAGTTTCAAAGAGCTCCCGCTGGTTTCGGGGGAGGGGCGGACTGGCTTGTGCTCCCCCGCAGGATCGGGCTCTCTCCTCCTCCTGGTTCACCTGCCCGCCGGCTCACAGTGCAGGGAAAGGATGGAATCGGTCCAGAGGAAGCCTACTAAAATGATGTGTGTTCTTCATTAGGTGTATGGGGACAGGCTTAAAGATCTCAATCTGTATACTTTGGAGGAAATGCAGGAGAGGAGAGATATGATAGAGATGTTTAAATACCTACGTAATGTAAATGCTCATGAGTCGAGTCTCTTTCATTTGAAAGGAAATTGAAATGAGAGGGCATAGGATGAAGTTAAGAGGTGATAGGCTCCGAGGTAATCTAAGGAAATACTTTTTTTTACCGAAAGAGTGATGATACATGGAACAGTCTCCCGGAAGAGGTGGTGAAGACAGAGACTGTGTCTGAATTCAAGAGGGCTTGGGATAGGCACGTGGGATCTCTCAGAATGAGAAAGAAATAATGGTTACTGCGGATGGGCAGACTAGATGGACGATTTGGCCTTTATCTGTCATCATGTTTCTATATTTCATATCTGAACGACTAGTTGCTCAGAGTGCCATCATTGGAAGTGGGGCGCGCCACAGTGGAACAGGTATTCCAGGTTCTGCAGGATCTGGGCTAGATTGTCAGCTTCATCTTTGGCAAAAGCCATCTGTCGCCCACAGTGTCGCTGGATTTCCGGGGATGCTGTTCATTGAGGCAGTGGACCAGTGGCGTACCAAGGGGGGGGGGGGCGGTCCTCCCCGGCTGGATCCGGAGCTAGAGAATGTGTCCATCGTGGCTATTCACCACTCCACAGGCCTTGCCCCCGCAGTTAAGGGAGGGAACGCGTGCGGTCACCTATCGCGCACCCTCCCTCCTTACTGCCGCCACCAAGTTTAAACAGCTCCCTACTTCCTCCCTGCCTCTTACCTTTGTGGGTGTGATTTCTAAATTGCCTTCTTACAGCAGCTAGAGCGTTGAAGCTGCCGTAAAGGTCATCTCTGACGCAACCGGAAGTTACATCAGAGACGATCTTTACGGCAGCCATATGCAACTACAACTCTCCGGCTGCTGTAAGAAGGCAGTTTAGACATCGCCGGCCACAGGTCAAGGACAGGGAGGTTTGTTGCACCGGGCCTGTTGTCTGGGGGGGAGAGGGTGAAAGCGCCACGAAGGTAAGGGGCAGGGAGGAGGAAATGTGGGGTGGAGAGGAAAAGATGCTGAAGGGAAATGGGTAAAGCAGAGTTGGGAGAAGGACGCTGAAAGCACATGGGGAAGACAAAGGGGGGAGAAGGATGTTGAAAGCACATGAGGATGACAGGGGGGAGAAGGACGCTGAAAGGACATGGAGAAGACAGAGGGGAAGAAGGATTCTAAAAGGACGTGGGGAAGACAAAGGTGGGAGAAGGACATTGAAAGAACATGAGGATGACGGGGAGAAGGACGCTGAAAGGACATGGGGAAGACAGAGGGGGGAGAAGGATGCAGAAAACATGGGGAAGACGGAGTGGGGAGAAGATGCTGAATGGAAATGGGGAACAGTGAGTGGGGAGAAGATGCTGCAGGGAAATGGGGAAGAGAGAGTGGGGAGAAGACGCTGAAGGGAAATGGGGAAGAGAGAGTGGGGAGAAGGATGCTGAAAGGACATGGGGAAGACGGGGAAGAAGGACGCTGAAAGGACATGGGGAAGACAGAGTGGGGAGAAGATGCTGGAGGGAAATGAGGAACAGAGAGTGGGGAGAAGATGCTGCAGGGAAATGGGGAAGAGAGAGTGGGGAGAAGGCGCTGCAGGGAAATGGGGAAAAGAGAGTGGGAGAAGGATGCTGAAAGGAGATGGGGAAGATGTGGGGAGAAGGATGCTGAAAGGACGGGGAAGACAGAGTGGGAAGGAGGACACTGAAAGGACATGGGGAAGACAGAGTGGGAGAAGACTGAGCAAAAGACATTTGACGCCGGCGCACTCATAAGCTCAAGGTGTGAAAAATAATTTAAAAACATGCAAATTGACACTAAATGCAAAGGTTTTGTTTCCAAAATATAATTATTGTTTTTATTTGTTCAATCATAACACCAAAAGAATAAAGCATAATTGCATTAGCCGTTGCATTAGCAGGAGAACATTATAGTTGCCAAAATGCTGGCGTTCTGATAACGTGCTCAGTTTAAGATCTCAAGACCCTCTATTATATACTTTTGGCTCAGTGTGACATCATCAGTTTCTCAACCAATAAAATAACATGGGTGGTCTTAAAAGTTAGACAAAGAAAATTCCTCTACGTTTAAAAGTTTCAGAAATCATATTTGTTCTGTCCACATTCATTTCTGAATATACAGTATCCTTTTCATAAAGGTATATTAAGAGAAATCATTTGTTAAAAAGATGCTGAAATGCTCTCAGCCCTACGAACAGTGCTGAAAATTTGTCAGCCTTAGAGGAAAGGAGAAAGTGCAGGAGAAGGCAATCAAAGAGAAGGAGGGGCTGTCTCCCCCTGAGCTGACAGTTTCAAATTTCATCGATCTTTACACAGAAGCCTTAGCCTGGAGAATAAGGGGCTGGTTTCCCCCTCTCTGTGCTAGAGACTGTTAATTATTTCCAGATGTTATATCCTTTGAATTTCTTTAGGTTGCAAATATGTATAATATGTTTTTTCAAAACCCATTCTTTTGTTCAATACAGTCACACAATCACATACTTTCGGGCCCTTCATTCATAACTTGATTCATTCATATTTAATACCTGTTATATCTTAGTTTGGGATATTTTTTCCTAGCTAGCCTACATCTAGTATCAATTAACACCACGATGCTGAGAGCCTAAACAAAGACTTGGAAAAACTGCATACAAAATGGAGTCCAAAGACAGAGAAGAAACAACAAAGACAGCAAACAATAATGAAGTCCATGTATACCCTGTTTTCCTTCATGATCTAGCCTAATAGCAAAGTACATAAAAATAATATTATTATACCTTCCCTTATATTAATCTGTAGTGTGTTTTTCTGGCCTTGGCTTCATTCATATTCAGATTTGTATTCACCAGTTTGTCGTACGCTTCTATTGGGCGTGGCCTTAACTGACGCATATGCTTGTATCTAACTAGAGTTACCCAGAATCATACAAAAAACAGGCACTTAATACTGCACTATCATGTTCTGATATCCATTCCACTACCGTCCCATAAACATCTCCCCCTACTGGCCATGAGCCACTACTGCTCAAGACACTGAAGGGAAATGGGGAAGAGAGAGTGGGGAGAAGATGCTGGCAGGAAAGAAGACAGAGATGCCAGACTATGGGGGGGGGGGGAGAGGAGGGAAGAAGGGTGCCAGACCAATTTGGAAGGGGTGAGAAAGGGAGAGGCACAGTAACAGAAATGGAAGATGCAGAGAGAAGAGAGACAGTGGATGGAAGGAATTGAATGAGATGATGAGGAAAGCAGAAACCAGACAACAAAGGTAGAAAAAAAAATTATATTGCTTTTTCTTTTTTTTGCTTCAGGATAAAGTAGTATATTAGTTGTGTTGATAAAAATTTATAAACAAAGCCCTGCCAACTGAACATCTCTTTCTCCAGTTCAGCAGTCAAAACTTTGATTTATAAGGAAGGAATAAGCTAAATATTGCAGTACTGAGGCTTGTATGGATGCTGCGGGGACGGTGACGGGGCGGTGAATGGGATGGCAGTGACGGTGATGGGGTTGTGAATGGAATGGCGGGGACGGGGCGATGAAGGGGACGGTGGGCCGGAGATGGTGCAGTGACGGGGACAGATATTTTCCCCGTGTCATTCTCTAACCAGAACCTCCTGTGCTGCTCCAAATGGCACCTCAGCGCGGCTGCCATGCTGAAGTGAATGAAGGTCCCGTGATGACTTCGCCGTCTACCGCCTCTGTTCTGGAAGAGGTAAGTGATGGGGGGTGGCCGGCAGCCACAGTCATCATGGGATCTTGCTGCAACTCCCTGCGTCTGCCGGCCCAGCCCCCTCCGACGTCACTTACCTCTTCCATCCGGAGCAGAAGCAGTCATCGCGGGACCTTGCTGATTTGGGATAGAAAAAGAAAGCATAGTAGGGTGGTGAAGGGAGAGAAAGGTCAGGGTGTTATGGAAGGGTATGGAGGATGAGAAAGGGGGTCAGGGTGGTATGGAAACATGGTGAAGGGTGAGAAAGGGATCAGGGTGTTATGGATGGGTGTGGAGGGTGAAAAAGGAGGTCAGGGTGGTAAGGAAGGGTGTGGAGGGTGAGAAAGAGGGGTCAGGGTGGTATGGAAGCATGGTGGAGGGAGAGAAAGGGGCAGGTGCTGATGGAATTGCGGGGTAAGAGACATAAGGGGGAAGGATACTGCATGGAATTGGGTTGGAGGGAGAGAAAGGGGGCAGATGCTGATGGAAGTGGGGAAATGGGAGAGGAGAGAGTGAAATGCCAGACCATGGGGGTGTGGGAGAGGGAAGAAGAGGAGAGGAGAGAGATGCCAGACCACTAGAGGAGGGAAGGGAAGAAGATGGATGCCAGACCAATGGGGGATGATGGGAGAGATGGAAGGGGGAGGCATAAAGTTTCTGGAAGGGGAATAGAGAGAAGATGCCATATAGAAGGGGCAGAGAGAGGGTAGACAGTTTATGAAAGGAAGAGAGTGACAAAAAGATGAGGAAAGCAGAAACCAGAGAAGACAAGGTAGAAAAAAATTCTATTTATTTTTTGCTTTGGGTGAAATGCATCGCTGTTTCTGTGATGTTGCATTGTATGCAGAGTCCAGCTTCTTGGTGCTTCAGTTTAACCTTTGTCTACGTATTTTTATTCTATCTCCCCATTTACAAAACTGTAGAGCATTTTTTGGCGTTGGCATCTGAGCTGTTACCACCGTGGCTAAAAACCACACTACAGTTTTGTAAAAGGGGGAGGGGTTAGTTTGTGATTACATACTAGACGAAGGTGTTTTCTGTGTGTTCAAAAAGACATGGTTTTCTGTGTTTAGTTTTACAATGGGTTTATGTAAGATGCTGCCTTTTCCTAGGTATTCATGTGTGACGTGTGGATTGTTACTAAAAATCATGTTTTTCATACAGATGGGGGGATCACAAATGATGGGCCCCGGGTGTCACATATGCTAGGTACGCCATTGCAGTGGACCATGTACTTGCCCAAGGCTTGGAGACAGAATCTATGTTCACAGATTTTGGAGTTCTTAGGAATAAACCATGTCGGCAGCTTCAGCTCATGACTACTTACAGGTTCTGTGCTCCATGGTGGCCCGCCAGACGTGGTTCCTTGGGCGAGAGAGCTCATGTGTAATCTTCAGCAAGCCTGGCTCTCTCGCTATGCACCCCACCGAGATGTTTTAGCCATGAAGCTGCCATGGACTTTGGAGGCTTTGCCCTCAGTCGCTCTACGGTGTGTTCCTTTGGACATTGCCTCCTAGATAGTGCTAACCAAGGATGTCAGCCTTCGGAGCTGGTGGGGCTCGTTGAACCCGTCTCCTTTAGGTCAACTGGACTCCATTACAGAGGAAGTGGTCCATCATTCAGCTGGTGCTCCGGGCCATTCATCTAGCCCTAAAAGACTTGCTGAGGTCTCTGGAGGGACTGGCGGAGTCCCAACTTCTTTTCTTTTGGATGGAATGTCATCTCCCAATGCTTACAGCATTGCATGTGGCTGGAGTGGACTATATTTAAGTGGACTTTATCAGCCATCAGACTCTAGACACTGGAGAGTAGACCCTGTTGCCTCAGGTGCTTCGGGTGATTGTGAGGCACTGAAGTCAGCCCCACATCGGCTTCATGACCACGGCCGGGTAAAAAAATAAGAGTGCCACGGTTCTTCAGCCACAGATTAAAGCCCAGAAGCAACGAGCTCGAGTACAGCTGTGGCCTCCAGACGTTCTTTGTTACGCCTTTCTGCCCAGGTCGAGATCCTTCGGTGGTTTGAGATTCATCTTGGCTGCGTCCTAGTGGCTCCAGTCTGGCCTTAAAGACTGTGGTGCATGGCTCTGATGGGTTTGCGGGTTTGACATGGTTTGCACCTGAGCATCTACCCAGTCCTTCTCACTTGGGCCCAGTTGTCATGGAAGTTCCAGGTCGCTTTGCTCTTCCAGCTTGGCTCTTGAGCATGTGGCCTTAGATCATACAGGCTATTCGAAGCTTGTGTTTGATCCACTGCTCAAATCTAAGAAGTTGTCCAAGGTGTTTGCCTACATTAAGACGTGGGAAACTTTTCTCCTTTGAGGTGACCAGGCTCCAGGGGGGGCCTTTGTTCGGCTCCAGGGTCACAGGTCCTCACGGTGGCATCTCTGTGTGCCCTGGGGATCAGTCTGTCTTGTTTTCCATCTCGGGATAGTCAGTTCTAGTTAACATTGCATCCAGTTATTGCTTATTTTTGAAAGGGGCTCTTCGGTCTGGCCGCCTGTTAAGCATCTGTTCCCAGTCTGTGATCTTGATGTGGTGCTGTTGGACCTTCCCAGAACTCCTTTAAAGCTTCTTCTGGATGCATTTCTCCTGAACCTAGCTGTCACGACTGTTTTCTGATCGCCATCATTTCTTCCTATATTTCATAGAAATTAGTTTCTCTACGGACAGTTCCTTCCTTATTGCAGACGGTGGTTTCAGCTTTGCCTGTCATTCAGGAAGTGTGTTTGCCAGTCTTTCAGCCAATGAGTTCCAAACATCAGGATTGGCATGCGTTCTTTGGAGGGCACTAATGAGTTTCGTCTTTCTGGCTCTCTTTTTGTGCTGACTCATCTGTTGAAGCGTGGTGTTCCCGCTTCTAAGGCCATGATCTCCAGGCGGATCATTAGAGCCTTTTCATACACCTACATTCATGCAGGGAAAGAGTCCCCTGTTTCTGTTCAGGCACATTTTACCAGGAGTATGGCTTCTTCATGGTCCGTAGCTAGATCTTTTTCTTCTGAGGAGTTTTGCAGGGTGGTGATGTGGTTGTCTCTTCTCACATTTGCCAGGTTCTACAGAATGGATGGTGCTGGCTGTCAGAACTCAGCTTTCGGGTTCTCGATCTTGAAGGCCGGTGCAGTAAGCCCACCCTGACTAGTTGAGGGACTGCTTTTGTACATCCCTATTATCTAGAATGTCTCACCTATTGCACTGGAAGAGGAGATTAGGTACTCACCCTGGTAAGCTCTTTTCCAGTAGATAGATGAGACATTCTAGATACCCGCCCTGTCCTTGCTGTGCCTGCTGGCAGATTTCAGAGTTCAGATCAGATGTCTGTCTCCCTATGCTTCTATCTGTTTAGTGGAGAACAGTCAGCCCATTGGGGTTAGGGAGAGTTTTTGAATATGTTCTCCATGTTATGGGAGTAGTTACTGCTCTTCTTTGAAGCCTATGTTGACAGTTAATAGTACTGTTTCTTTGTTTTGAGCAGAACACTTGATTAGCTTGTCATTGCAGGTGCCTCTACTTCACAGATGGTAATGCCTCTCTATGCTTGTGTACGGACTGAGGCAGAGTGAAAAACTTGTAATTCTCTTCTGCAGCCCATGAGGGTAAAGTGAAATAACCCTATGGACTAGAATGTCTCACCTATCTACTGGAAAAGAGTTTACCAGGGTAAGTACATAGGGCTAGATTCACGAACCTACCCAATGGGCCCGATCTGGGCAGGTCCGATGAATTCAGAAAACCCTAATATGCAGATGGGGGTGATCGGAGGAATGCCCCCATCTGCCTGTCTGATGGTCTGCGCATGCGCATCCGGGCCCAGCATAGATTTTTTTTTTTTTTTTTTTTAAGGAGCCTGTGCACTGCGGGAAAGGGTGGGAGAGTCAGGGCAGGCAGGCAGGTGTGTTCAGGGACACGACTTTTTTTTTACTTTTGTAGACCAGCAAGCCCGTAGTTTTAACCCGTGAGTTAAAACCACGGGCTCGCAATGCAGGGAAGAGCAGGAGCAGACAGGAGAGATGGGGAAGAGCAGGGCGGCGATCGGGGCAGAGCAGGGTGGCATTCGGGGCGAGCAGACAGGAGACATCAGGGCAGAGCAGGGCGACATTCGGGGAGAGCAGGCAGAAGACAGATCGGGGCAGAGCAGGGCTTCTATGGAGCTGGAGAGTCAGAAAGACGTTTTCTACTGGTCCTCAGCAGTCGCTTCTTGGGATGATCGGCCAGCCCAGTCGGTTTGGAAGATTTGTGTTGTGAATCGTGTCCCTGCCTACTTTGCATGCGTTTCTCCTCATTTGCATGCATGGATTCGAATCGGATCGCAGGAGAGGTTAGTGAATGGGGCCCGAGGGAAATCTGGTCGCAAAGGGGTCGCAAACTGATCGGTACACGATTGGTTTGCTTTGAGAATCTAGCCCATAATCTCCTTTTCTACAGTTTATAATTGTACACCTCATCCATTTGTATGTTTACCTTAACTCTACACCATTTTACAAAATAGTGCATAGATTAAGTATTGGTATTTTCATAGAGAATTGGATAGTGGGAGAGTGCTAGATGTGTTATTTAGATTTTAGCAAAGCCTTTGACAATATTCCACACAGGAATCTAATAAATAAACTGAGTACCCTCAGTGTGGACCAAAGTGATGGACTAGGTCAGGAACTAGTTGAGTGGAAAGCGACAGAGGGTAGTGGTCAATGGCGATCACTCTAAGGAAAGGAATGTTTACCAGTAGTGTGCCTTAAGGTTCGGTTCTTGGGCCTGTTCTTTTTAACATTTTTGTAAGCAATTTTGCTGAGGGGATGTCAGGTAAGATTTACTTCTTTGCAGATGTTGCCTAAATCTGTAATAGAGTAGACACCCCTGATAAGTGTAAATAATATGAGGAACGACCTAGCGAAGAATGGTCTAAAATTTGGCAGCTAAGATTTAAAGCTATGAAATGCAAGGTCATGCATTTGGGCTGCAAAAACACAAGGGAACAGTACAGTTTAGAGGGTGAAGAGCTTTTGTGCACAAAATAGAAAATAGGAATGAGATAGAGCAGCTTTTAAACTAGAAACTGAGGGAATGGTTTGAGATAAGGTATCTTTAAAAGATATTATCATAAAAGGGAAGACAGAGCATCCCAATAGTGAGATTGCAATATAGGCCACAGTAGACTAGGTTTCCATAAATACAGAGCAGGCTGATTTCAGTGCCAGGCAAAATGGTGGAAACAATTATAAAAATTAAAATTGTGGAACATGTAGACAAACATGATTTAATGAGACAGAGTCAACATGGGTTCAGCCGAGGGAGATCTTGCCTCACCAATTTGCTTGACTTCTTTGAAGGTGTGAAAAAACATGTGGATAATGGTGAGCAGTGTTCCCGCTAAGCTGCGCTGGCGCACAAAATATTACATCGCAGCGCACAAGTTTCTCGTCACAGCGCACGGCGTACGGCAGATGGCAGGGCGGCGAGAGGAGAATCGGGCGAGTTGGCTCATAACTTGCTGGCGCTTAGCTCACAGCGAAAAAAGTTTGCTCACAACACCCGCCCGCTTAGAGGGAGCACTGATGGTGAGCCCGTTGATGTAGTATATCTAGATTTTTCATAAAGCTTTTAATAAAGTTCCTCATGAGAGGCTCCTGAGAAAATTAGAGTCATGGGATAGGTGGCAAAGTTCAGTTGTGGATTAGAAATTGTTTATCGAATAGAAAACAGAGGATATATATTTCTTATTTATTTCTAAAATTTTCTAGACCACCTATGACTAAGCGGTTAACAATTGAAATATTTACAATAGTTCAAGGATGGTACAATTACAAAATACTTTTAATTGCAGTGCATTCACGTAATAGCTTAAACCACTAAAAATAATATCAAAAGCTGGAGGAAATTATATGTTGTCAGTCTTCACTAAGTATAGTGCAATGATCACAGTTAGTTTCTTATTAAATATACCTACTAACAAAATTTCAGAGAAAAGCCGCCACATACAATTGTGTCTTCAACATTTTTCTAAACTGTAAACGTTCAGAAGAGGTCCTCAGAATGCCAGGGAGGAAATTCCATAATTTTACTCCGCCACGGTCACAATTGCTGTTCTAGATTTAGCATACCGAATAGTTTTCTCCTTCATAGAGAACAATCTCATAGTATCCTCAGACATCAGATTCCTTTTTGGCTGGGTAACCTCACACAGAATTTGAAAATTCAATGGAACAGATCCATGCAGACTCTGATGTACTACTGATAATATCTTAAAGCAAACCCTTTGTGCCACTGGAAGCCAGTGCAGCTGCTTTAGCACCGGGGTAATATGTTCCCTGCGTAGGATTAAATGGTCATTTTTCTCAATGGAGGAAAGTAAACAGTGGAGTGCTGAAGGGGGTCTGAACTGGGACCGGTGCTATGTAACCTATTTATAAATGAACTAGAAATTGAAACGATGAGTGAGGTGATTAAATTTGCAGAGAACACTAAACTGTTCAAAGTTGTTAAAACGCATGCAGATTGTGAAAAATTGCAGGCAGACCTTAGGAAATTGCAATACTGGGTGTCAAAGCGGCAGATCAAATTTAATGTTGACAAATGCAAAGTGATGCACATTGGGAAGAATAACCCAAATTACAGTTACCGGATGCTAGGGTCCACCTGGGGGTTAGCGCCCAAGAAAAGGATCTAGGTGTCATCATAGACAATGCGATGAAACCTTCTGCCTAATGTGTGGTGGTGGCCAAAAAAGTAAACAGGATGCTAGGAATTCTTAAAAAAAGGGATGGTTAATAAAACTAAGAATGTTATAATGCCCCTATACTGCTATAACGGACTACTGGGCTTAGAATGGTCCATTGGTCTGACCCAATAAGGCTATTCTTATGTTCTTAAATTATCCATGCCAATTGTTTGTTTGTTTATTTCTCCCCTGCCCTTATCCAGGGCAAGTTGCATATTAACATACAAAATAAGACATTAACATTTGTCGTACAAATCAATACAAAAACACACTATAACAAATTACATACTTATATATAAAATCAAATTGCATAGACATACACGTCACATCAACAATGAATATAATTTAAGGCAAAAACTGGCGAAACCCTAACATACATCAAAATATAAAATTACATAAGGCATACAAGATGTCCCAATAACACTACTACTATTTATTATTTCTATAGCGCTGAAAGGTGTACACAGCGCTGTACATTATAACATACAGTAGACAGTCCCTGCTCAGAAGAGCTTACAATCTAATTTAGACAGGACATTTCAGGGTTGGGAAGATTATAGTGGGTATAGGTATCTGACAGCAGTGAGGGGGACTTAAGAGTTGAAAGCAATTTCAAAAAAGTGGGCCTTTAGCTTGGATTTGAACACTGCCAGGGATGGAGCATGATGTATTGATTCAGGCAGCCTGTTCCAGGCATACAGCGCCGCAAGAAAGAAGGGACGGAGTCGAGTTGGCAGTGGAAGAGAAGGGTACAGATAAGAGGGACTTGCCCGATGAGCGGAGATCACGGGGGAGCATAAGGGGAGATAAGTGAGGAGAGATATCAGGGGGCTTCAGAGCGAATGCACTTGTAAGTCAGCAAGAGGAGTTTAAACTGTATTCGGAAATGAATGGGGAGCCAATGAAGTGACTTGAGAGGGGTAATGTGAGAATAGCAGCTCTCACAGAATATGAGTCGCGCATCAGCATTTTGAATGGATTGAAGAGGCGAGAGACGGGTGTGCAAGAGGCCTGAGACAAGTTCGTTGCAGTAGTCTATGCAAGAGGTGATGAGAGCATGGACAAGGGTTTTGATAGTGGGTTCAGAGAGAAGAGGATGGATTTTGGTAATATTATAGAGGAGGAAGCAACAGGATTTGGCAGTTTGTTGGATCTGAGCAGAGAAGGAGAGACAGGAATCAAAGATCACCCCAAGGTTGCAAGCCAATGAGACAGGGAGGAGGATAGCGTTATCCACAGAAATAGAGAACGGTGGGAGGTGAGTTTAGGCAGAAAGATAAGGAGTTCAGTTTTAGGCATATTCAGTAAGAGAAGACAGCAAGAAATCCAAGCGGCAATATTAAACAAGCAAGCTGAAATTCGGGCCTGAACTCCCGCAGAGATATCCAGCGTGGAGAAGTAGATCTGGGCGTCATCAGCATAAAGGTGATATTGAAAACCATGAGAGGATATCGGTGTACCAAGAGGGTGGGTATATAAGGAAAAGAGGAGAGGGCCCAGAACAGAGCCTTGGGGTACACCAAAAGACAGCAGGATGGCGGCGGATGAGGATCCACCGTAACATACACTGAAGGTACGATGAGAGAGATAGGAAGAACATAAGAATTGCTGCTACTGGGTCAGACCAGTGCTCCATCATGCCCAGCAGTCCACTCACGTGGAAGCCCCCCAGGTCAAAGACCAGTGTTCTAACTGAGTCCAGCCTCACCTGTGTACGTTCGAGTTTAGCAAGAACTTGTCCAACTTTCTCATGAATCCCTGGAGGGTATTTTCCCCTATAACAGACTCCGGAAGAGCGTTCAGTTTTCTACCACTCTCTGGGTGAAGAAGAACTTCCTTACGTTTGTACTGAATTTATCCCCTTTCAACTTTAGAGAGTGCCCTCTCGTTCTCCCTACCTTGGAGAGGGTGAACAACCTGTCTTTATCTACTAAGTCTATTCCCTTCATTATCTTGAATGTTTCAATCATGTCCCCTCTCAGTCTCCTCTTTTCAAGGGAGAAGAGGCCCAGTTTCTCTGATCTCTCGCTGTACAACTCCTCCTGCCCTTTAACCATTTTAGTCGCTCTTCTCTGGTGATGGCTCTGCACAGGGCAGGAGCATAGGAAGATCGCTCCTGCCCCGCTTCACTGTTAGACCACCAGGTAAGGTTCCAGGGATGTAGGAGGGAGGCAGAGGTGGGTCAGAGCCTGCTAAAAAGTTATTTGCGGTTTTTCAGACTTCGCGGTCCGGCTCTGCACCTAACCCCCGCGGATACGGAGGGAGAAGTGTACAACCAAAGATGTGAAAAACTAATGATGAGGGAGAAGTAAAGAGCCTGTGATGGGATAGCATGAGAGGAATGGGAGAGTTTGGAAGGGTCTGGGAGAGAAATAGATTGGTTTGGAAAACTAATAAGGCATGGTTGGAAAAAGAGTAGGGATGATATGAAGGGCATGAAGGCAGTTGTTGCAGACACAGGACAAGTGATATAGCTAGAGAGTGGTGAGGGAACAATGGTGGAAAGAATTGGGGAACTGGTAGGTAGGTATATAGAGAGGCTGAGATAAAGGGATAAGGAGGGATGAAATTTATCTATGAACAGGTATAAAGACTGAGAAGTGTAAAGTGAGATGAAAGGGGGGAAATGTCAAAAGCAGATATATGGGAGGAAGCAAAGATGATATGAAATGAGAAAGATTAGAAAATTGAAAGAAGATCCTGCAAAAGGAGTAAGCAAGTAATGGTGTCTAAGGATCTCAAGGCAACAAAACAAAGTGACAAGGTGGTGGCTGCAGCCAGAAGGATGCTGGGCTGCATAGAGAGAGGATAATCAACAAAAGAAAGGAGGTATTGATGCCCCTTTACAAGTTGTTGGTGAGGCCCCACTTGTAGTATTGTGTTCAGTTTTGGAGGCCCTATCTTGGTAAGGATGTAAAAATGCTTGAGGTGGTTCAGAGAAAAGTGATGAAAATGGTATGTGGTTTGTGCCACAAGATGTATGAAGAGAGACTTTATGACGTGAAGATGTACACCCTGGAAGAATAGAAAAACATGAGTAATATGATACAGACAAATACTTAAGAGGTATTAATTCACAAACAGACTTGTTCCAGAGGAGGGAAGGTGATAGATTTGGAGTACATGAATTGAAATTGTGTGTGTTTGTGGGGGGGAGGGAGGGTCAACTCAGAAATAACTTCAGGATGTACTTTTTTCACAGAGAGGGTGGTAGATGCCTGGAATGCCCTCCGCGGAAGATGGTGGTGATGAAAATGATAACTGAATTTGAAAATGCGTGGAATAAACATAAAGGAATCCTATATGGAAGGTATGGAACCAAACAAGCTTAGTGATGATTAGATGGTTACACTAATAATTGAGAAGCAAAGCCAGTGCTGGGAAGACTTCTACAGTCTGTGCCTTGATTGTGGCTGAACAGAAAGGCCAATGTTGGGCAAACTTCTATAATCTGTGTCCCATATATGGCAAGACAGATCAGGATGGGCTAGAGTTAGCTTTAACTGCTAACTCCAGCAGTGGGCCCTGAATATAGCATGGACAAATCAAGTATGCTTATGTAGTATCACAT
The DNA here is from genome assembly GCF_902459505.1 of Geotrypetes seraphini. NCBI lineage: Eukaryota > Metazoa > Chordata > Amphibia > Gymnophiona > Dermophiidae > Geotrypetes > Geotrypetes seraphini. The sequence goes on along the minus strand of NC_047092.1, from coordinate 107,862,848 downwards.
TCAACTTTATGACTTTATTGTGTTCATCACACTATGTTACTATATTATGTGAACAAAAGGAAAACAGAGACCAGGACTGATGCGATCATAAAAAGATAATGTCCAGACCACAAAAGTTGTAAAATAGCTTTTTACTTTAAATATAGTTAATTGTGTATGTGAGGATGGGAGAGTGTCACAACTAAAAGTTCACCTAGCACACATAATACTCTGCTTTGGATCACAGTGATTTTTTTCTTATGCATATGGAGGGCAATTTTATAACAGGTAACTTAGGTGAGGAGGGCAAGTAGGTACCTATTTTGAGGTTATTTTATAAAGACAAATAAGAACCTATGCAGCTTATTTTTGAAGCATATGGATGTCTCAAAATGGCCAAGTGGATATCCATGTGCGTGAAACATCCAAATCCAAAAGAAATGTCCAACATTGCAGTACATCCAAATAGCAAGGAGTCATGGGGGCAGAACTAAGGAGTGTACAAAAAGGTGCATCTGACCACTGGAGAGATTAGTAGCATAGCCAGACCTGATATTATGGGTGAACCCAGAACTAATATGGGTGGTCACTATCTATATCTATATCTGTAGGTGAGAGTAGTGTTTCTTGGGATACTACAAAATAATGCCTTAGAGTGCAATTGATGATAGATTTCTAAGTAAACAGTCTGCCAACTGCACCAACATAACCCATAACAAGCAGTTCATATGAAGTAAAACTTATATTTAATAAAAATGCTCTCAGGAATAGTGCCTGATGTGCCGTGTTTCGTCTGCAAGGCTGCGTCAGGGGCATACAACCAGCTGGTATCAAAAACAGCTTCTACCAATGCTGAAGAAATAGTCCTGGGACTATAACAATTGTAAAAGTAATGTAATGTAAAAGATTTATTCCTGCCAATGTGATTGCAGTTATTAGTAAATAATACCACTAGTGCCAACAAAAGAGCATCATTCCAAAAAGAATCATAGCCTGATTATCCTTAGACATTTTCAAGCAAATCAGAACTTTTTCAAAGCTGCTTTTAAAGTGAAGTGTTTTTTTTTTCCTCCAATTATTGTATGCTTTGAACAGATATGGAAAGAATGAATCAGGGCTAAGAATACTTATGAAACCACAACTTCCTTCTGCACATAGAAATCAGGATTGTAGTCTGTTTTTGTGCACTGATGACTCAGCCTAACTGCTTTATGTTGTCACCAGTTACAAGTAAGAGTCAATAATTAAGGAGCTCTTTTACTAAAGGGCTTCCTGAAGAGGTGCTGAGTGTGAATCTGCTAAGGGGAAGAAAATTTCCATTTTGGACTATCTTACCTGCTGGCATTCAAACTTGGGAAAAGATAAACTTGGGCTTCAGTAGGTTGTTTCATGTCCTTCTTTTTTACTTTTATAGTTCAGTACTCTGCTTTTTCAGCAAAATCAGTTTATGCAATGGTGTGGAGGAGCATAATAAAAAAAAGTCTAAGTCCCCTTTTGGCCTAAGACTCTAAATGTTGAAAATAGAGGCAGGGAAAATGTCCATTCTCAAAAAAACGTCTAAAATGAGGGTTTTTTTGAGAATGGCTTACCTCTATGTTCAGCAGTTTAAACAGCCATACCACCACTACGTCTACACTTGCAACACATTATCAAACAAAAAAAGCCTAAGTCCCAAACGCCTAGAACCAGACCTTGTAGGTGAAGGAGGGGTCAGTCCTTCACCTAAAAGCTGGATTCTGTAACCGGTGTCTGTCAAAAAGAACACCGGTTAAAGAATCCACACCCCCCCAGCAACGATCACGGCAGGAGAAATGGCTCATCTCCCTGATGCGATAACGATCCTGGAAAGTGCAGCACTTCTGATCACTATCGCGGCAGGAGAGATAGCCAATCTCTCCTGCTGTGATCTACCCCTACCCCCGATCGGATCGGGCAGGAGAGATCCCAGGCCTTCCTTCCCCAACGCAGCCCCCCACCCCCAGATTGGATTGGGCAGGAGGCAGCCCAATCCCTCCTTCCTGAAGACCCCCCACCCCCACTAAGATATGGGCAGCAGGGATCCCATGCCCTCCTGCCCATGACGACCCCTCCATGACTGAACTCCTGAACCCCAGATTGTCCCCCCCGAACCCCCCCACCTGCCGACCATATGACCCCCCACCGACTCCGCAACTCCACCCCCGACACCCCCTGTACCTGGAAAAAGTAGGATGGACAGACGGGTCCCAAGCCCATCTGTCCAGCATGCCCAGCATCACCTGAATCTATGGCAGGCCTTAGGGCCTGATTGGGCCAGGGACCTTAGGTGCCTGGGCCAACCAGAATTGGCCCAGTTGCCTTAGGCCCCCTCTTGTGGGCGGGGCCATAGGCACATGGGCTGGGTTGGGCCCATGTGCCTAAGGCCCCGCCCATAGGAGGGGCCTAAGGCAACGGCCAATTCCGGTTGGCCCAAGTGCCTAGGGCCCCTCCTGTGAGCGGGGCCTTAGGCGCTTGGCCCAATGAGGCCCTAAGGCCTGCTATTTGGGTGATGCCGGGCCTGCTGGACGGACAGGCTTGGGACCCATCCATCCGTCCTACTTTTTCCAGGGGATGTCAGGGGGTGGGGGTTTGGGGTCAACGGTGGGGCGGTTGTGGGGGGGTCATCATGGGCATGAGGGCCTGGGATCTCTCCTGCTTGTATCTTAGTGGGGGTGGAAGGTAGGGGTCTTCAGGCAGATGGGGTTGGGCTCCCTCTTTCCCGATCCAATTGGGGTGAGGGAACTGCATTAAAGCAGGAGGGCCTGCTATCCCTCCTGCCCAATCCAATCAGGGGTGGATCACGGCAGAAGAGATTGGCTATCTCTGCTGCCACGATAGCCAATCACCCCTTTACCCAAGCTGCCACAAACCGCGGCAGGAGAGATTGGGCATCTCTCCTGCCGTGGGTCGTAGCATTTCGGGTAGAAGGGTGATCGGCTACCGCAGCAGGAAAGATAGCCAATCTCTCCTGCCACGATCATTGTGATGGTGGGTAGGCAGGTTGCCTGGGGCTGCTGAGCTGATCGCAGCAGCCGCGATTAGCTCAGTGTCCCCTTTTTCGGCACTTATACCTGTTTTGACATGGTCTAAGTCAAAAAGTATAAGTGCCGACTAGGCTACCTGTCTAAACTTTTGGTCATACCTGCTGTATGACTATGTCTAGGTTGGCCCACCTCCAGCCCTTTCCCCTCCTCTAAAAATGCCTCTTTTTGCTCTATGCGTTTAGAGGCAAGGGAAAGGCCTAAGCTGGTTTAGATAAGTCTAAAACCAGCTTTGGTTATGGGTACTTGAACGATCAGGCTTTTTGATCGTCTAAGTATCCATTTAGGCCACTTTTTAGACTTTTTTAAAATTATTATGTGCCCCATAGCCTTTAGAGTCTCTGTTAGGGTTTTACAGTATATAAAAAGTGTTTTAGTCTAGATTAGTATTTTAGGTTGCATTTAAGCTCTTCAGCTAATTAGGAACAGGGTATTATTTTGGTAGGATTTTTTCATCAGGTGCGAGTACTTCTGCAACCACACTATGGCTGGGAAACATCATGTCACCAAAGCTGCTGTTCAGGTTACAGCTAGAGAATGACATGGGGACAAATTTTTCCCCGTTCACGCAGGAGCTAATTTTCTCATCCTGTCCCCATGAGTTATTTTCCTGTCCCTGCCCCATTCCTGCAAGCTCTATTCTCATCTTCCCAAACCTCAAACACTTTAAAATCATAAGTGTTCGAGGCTTGTGCAGTTAAGGAAGAGCTTACAGGAATGCAGCTGGAACAGGGACAGTGACAAAATGCACAGGGATGGGACATGGAAATTGAGTTCCTGCGGGGATGGGGACAAATTTGTTCCCGTGTCTTCTCTAATTACAGCATCTGTCTCTGTGCAGATAGAAAATGTTACCCAAACAGAGGGAGTGGTTTCATGTGAAAGCTGTCTTCATCTTGAATCCCTCATGAAGGAAGTAAAAGAACTGAAAGAGGAAATGGCAAGACTGAAAAGCATCCATGAGCACGAGAGGTACATCGATGACATGCTTGATGAGGCATCAAAGATTTCTAGCAGTGGGGAAGAAGAGGCCGTGCTGAGGGAATACAGCTGGACTCAGATTATAGAACCCTGCAGGACTGATACTGTAACTCCACCTGCCCTTGAACTGAAGAACTGATATGCAGCCCTGGAATTGGAAGAGATGAGAACATCCCAAGGGGAGGAAGGACCAAAGCTTGAAATCCCCAAAGTTGCTGTATCTGTGACCACTAGGAGGCGTAAGGTAGTGGTGGTTGGTGATTCCTTTCCAAGGGGTATACAGTAGAGGCGTCCATCTGCAGACCAGACATGATGTCCCGAGAGGTATGTTGTCTGACTGGTGCCAAATTCCAAGATGTTACAGAGAGCTTGCTGAGACTTGGCATGCTTAACGACTATTATCCAATGCTGCTCATCCATGTTGGCAGTAATGATACTGCTAGGTACCCCTTCGGATGTATCAAAAGTAACTTTGTGGCTCTGGGAGAGAAGGTGAAGCAGTCAGGTGCGCAAGTGATATTCTCGTCGATCCTTCCTATCGAGAGTAAAAGCCCAGGCAGAGAAGCTCACATCCTGAAGATGAATGTGTGGCTGCTTGGATGTTGTCGAGAACGTTTCTGCTTTCTGGACAATGGGATGATTTTTCAAGTATGAATGATGTGCCTCTATCAAAGAAGTATCTTCAGCAGCAATCTGGCTAGCCTACTGAAGAAGGCTTTAAACTAGAATCATTGGGGCATTGGGGGAATGCTTTATACCAAGGAATCACACAAAAGGAAATAAAACACCATCATTGGTCTTGTGTCTTCAGTGTGGTTTTCTCTTTTTTTAATTTTATATGTGATTTATACCCACAGTCTTGTGCTTTTAATAACTGTATTGTATGATCAATAATTGGCAATATTGAAAATATTCTTTTCTTATTTATTTCATATTTTTTCCATATGTTACAACCTATTGCATTTAAAATTCTATTGCATAGCATAAATGACACTTAGCTTTGTTCCCAATGGAACGGGGCAGTAAGCAGTTGGCTCAAGAATGCAACAGCCAGTGTACATATGAATTGATCAAGTAAAACTCCTTGGACCCAGCATTGACATATAGCATTACCCCTAAGGAAGCTGTTTTTAAAAGTGAAACGGACAGGCTGAGGTTCCATTGGGAACAATGCTAAGTGCAATTTATGATGATGTTCAAAGCCCCATTTAAGTGTTTCTGCTTTTAGCATTATTACACACCTGGGCGTTTGAGGTCTGTCTTCAGTTAGCTTAGCAGTAGATACAGAACCGTAAGCATTATCAATACACCATTGTCAAATCCGCCTCGATTTACCTTATTGGGGTTTTGGATATTTGGCATTTTCCATTAATTATTTTGAAATTATAACCAGTTAACTGTATATTATGTAAGTTAACCTATAACCGTTTCTGAGCTCGTTGGGGAGAATGGGATAGAAAACGAATTAAATAAATAAATACTTTTCAAGAGAGGATGGTCAATTCCTAAAATACCCTCCTGAGGAAGGTGGTGGAGACAAAAACAATGATGAAATTCAAAAAGGCATGAGATTTATTCATTCATTTATTTAATTCGATTTCTATCCCGTTCTCCTGGGAACTCAGAACAGGTTACAATTGACATTCACAAAAAAACTACAGGACAAAGGCATTCCTAGAAGAGGCAGGTGAATGAGAAAAGGCGAGAGAGGAGGGAAGGGGGAGCATAGGCAGGCAGGGAATCGGAGGTGGGAAAGGAGCAGGAGGAGGAAAGCAGGGAGGAGGCTGTTCATTGGCATTGTTCAGTTGAAGAGATAGGTCTTCAGCGTTTTTGGGAAGGGAAGCAGCTATTGTGTATAATTATGAATGTTAATGCATGATCTGAAACAATGGTGTAGTAAGGGGGGAAAGACTGCCCCAGGCGCCGTTTTTGTGGGGGTGGCAGCACCTCTCCTCATCTCCAACCCTTGCTACTTCTTACTTTCCCCCAGCCATGTGCTTGCCTTCACTTCCCCCTCACCATACCTCTAGCTCTTTGCTGGTGCAAGCAGCAGCTCCAACCTGCTGCTCAACATCGGCCTTGGCACTCTCCTCTGAGATTTCTTTCAGGTCTCATGTCATAGGAAGTGATGTCATAGGGAGAGCCAACACTGGCGCAGGCAGCAAGTTGGAGATGCTGCTCTCACTGGGGAAGCTAAATAAGTATGAGGGAAGGGACATGCATGAAAATCTCCCCTTCCCCCCAAAAGAGGGAAATCGAGAGGGCCTGGACTCTTATGCCCCCCCCCAATACAACCATTCCACCCCGCACTACCAATGGAGAAGTACCGGTATATACAAGCATTGAGACAAGCACTCAGCTTCCATCATCAAATATCAGCCTAACACATTCAAAATTAAACTGCATCCCCGTGGAGGCAGGGACTGCAAGTAAATGTTCCAAATAAGCAAGAATTTTCTGTGGTGCCATGGATGCCCCTCCACCATCCGTGCCTTCCAGGCAACCAAAGTATGCACCTGACTGTGGTCCAAGATTGTAAGATACAAAGGAGCAACAAATCAATCATCCAACTACAGACCCATAGCCTCAATTCCACTATATGTTAAGCTAATGGAAGACCTCGTAGCTAATCTTGTCCGTCATTTTTCCATCAATTTCTTCGGACTGTCCTGGGGGTCAGTAGTAGATGCCGATCTTCATTTCCATTCCATTCGTTCCTGGAATTTTGACCCATAGAGACTCTCCAGGAAGGGCTAGTCAACCTTCAGGCAAAAGCCAGGGCACCAGAACAACCAGCGAGCCCCAAGAAAACAAGGTTCCACCAAAGTCCTTTTGCGATAAGCAACAAACGAGTGTAGCATAAGCAGCCCATAGCCAGGGCCCAACTCGAACCAGCAACTGAAGAAGTAGAGGACCCAGCTCCAGAATTGGCAGAGTTGTGAAAAATGCTTGTACTGCCGTCGCCAATTCAAAAGTGGTAATAATCCCTGAGTGATACATAGTTTAGCTGGGTAGTTCATTTCAAAGCAGATCTTTCTAGCAAACAGTTTAGTTCAGATCGGGGAGAATGTTAACTGCAACTGGGCCACCTTGCTCAAAAAAATCCTGAAAACAAAAGATTTGATGGTTCTCATATTGCAAGGACTGGCCCAATCGCAAGACCCTGAGAATGGCAGTTTTATAGACAAAATTGAGAAGACATGCTATCACCATGCAGGCCTCAGAGCTGTTGCTAGTTGGCTGCCAATGCAGTGAGCATGCTTCATGCACAACGGGCCCAAAGTCTGCAGGAGTTGCAAGCTCAATGTCAGCCATTCCTCAAGGAAAGACTCCAGCTACTCCTCAGGTAAGGATTCAGGGAGGCCAACAAAATGAAGGTTATTCCGTTGGTTACTGTTCTACAAGCTCTCCTCTAAGAACTGCAACCACTCCGCATGGCTATCAGTCACAGTCCTCATGCTCTGAACCCAGTCCTCCACATTGCTCATCCGCTGCTGGAAAGCTCCCAACTCCCTGCTCAACTACTTGATTTTCCCCTGCACCGATTCTAGCTTGGGTCGATGGGTAGCGGGCATTGGTCTAAAATGGTTGCTATCGCCGCAGTGACCTCAGAGGTGATCTCTGTGATCCATGTGGATGCAACGGATGGGTCCGCAGGGCTGTAAGGCACTGCCATTTTGTCCTCTGAACCTTTTGGACGATCATGGTCCTTCCTCATGGGTTTAGAAGTCATATCCCCAATGCTCTGCACCCAAAAAACACCCCGGAGAGGTCACTCACCTTACAGAGCTTCATAAGCAATCCAGGGGGAGCTTCAGAACACAATTAGAAGTAGATTGCTTGAGCGGGCTGCAAGAGAGTCACCCTTTAGCAACTGCTCCTGAGCATGGCGACACATGACCCCCCCCCCCAAAAGTGAGATAGTCCCTTCTTAATGCAGTGTTAGTTCTGGGCTCGCCATATGTTAAAATCTTGCATTATAGTAAAAGTCCCCTAAGTGATTTTCTTTATAGTTGATGGCACTTATGCATACACTTCCCACACAAATTTCCTAATATTCTTTAATGATACAGAGATAATTCCAGAACAAGCATATTCTTACATGTGGATGACATCATCCACAGAGCCCTGGTATAGACAGCTTTAAAAGTGCATCACTTTAAGAACCTGAGAAAGTTTGTGAACTGCCCACACTGCACATGCATGAGTGCCTCCTGCCCATGCCACTTGCGGCTCCTCAGTTCTTAGTTTTCTGCGGAGCTATGAAGTCATGTATTTTGAACGTCATTCAAATTTTTGCCTTTGCCTTCTTGCTCTTGAGTATTTTTTATTCATTTTATCTACATATTTAGCTTGAGTTAAAAAACAAAAATAAACAGCTGAGGACAATTTTTTCCTCACTGTTCTCACCTCATTGGCTTTGCCTGCTAAGGCCTCCTCGTTTTTCTTCAGCCATTGAATTCAATTTGGCTGAGGTGGTTTTTCCATCGATGTCCCAGTTTTAAGAAGTGTGGCAGGTGCTAATGACAAATTTCCATCACTGACCCACATAGCTGATGCTTAACAGTACCTTGGCCCTGAACACCGTGTTGAGTCCTGCGCGTGATGTTCTACCCTGCAAAAACGTATTATTAAGAGTCGCAAACTCCAACAAGAGAAGTTGTTTGGTACCGAGAAGACATCACACCCTTCTACGTTGAAAGCATCATCTTCTATGTTGGTGTCAGGGGACATAACTCCATTGGGTAAGCCAGTTAAAAAGCTTCCAGCTTCCCAACAGGTCTCACAGGTCAACATTGTATCAAGTTCCTTGATGCTGAACAAGCAATGACAGCTCTTACGTCTGGCCTCTCCTCCACCGAGGTATTCATCCTCTTTACGGTCACCCTCTCCGAGGCTAGACAAGGCACTGATGATACCAGCAGAACATCAAACAGTACCGGTGCTCTCATATCAGGAAAAGCTGGAAGCTCTGTTCCAAGTCAGTATGACATGTTCAAACTTCTTACTCTAACACTGATTCCATCGGTACCGACCCAGCCTGAGCATAAGGCCACCAGGTCCTTCAGTACCGACACTGGATCTCTGGTACAGCGTCAATATTGCATGTCCAAGCACCACTCACATAGAGCCCGTTCTCCATCCATTTCCTTGAGGCATCAGCATTCTTCCTCATCATCTCGATGGTCAAAGTCCACTCAGCATTGTTCATCCTCAGCTACTTTGAAGCGCAAGCATTGCTCCTCTTCCCGCTCTACAAAGCATACAAGGAAGTCACATCTTACATTGTCATCTTCATTGGATTGGCACCGGGCCCGATGTCGATATCGGTCTCAATGCACCCCTTCGTCAAAAGATTTTTATGATTCGGACTACCATTTGACTGAGCGGATGATGTCCCTGAGTCCACTACAGAGGCTTATGACACACCTTCTGAAAAGTCTCCTCAAAAGTCTCCACAAAGAGCTAAGTCTCCTACTGAAAGACTTTCCTTCACAAAATTTATTCTGTAATTAGGTAAAGAGCTCCCAGTCAAATTAGAAGCTGATTCTACCTAAAGTGCAGAATATTTGTAGGCTTTGGACTATGATGAGCCTCCTAAAGAACTTCTTCGATTACCATTACATGGTATTCTCAAGGAGACTCTTCATAAGAACATAAGCAGTGCCTCTGCTGGGTCAGACCAGAGGTCCATCACGCCCAGCAGTCCGCTCACGGAGCGGCCCATCAGGTCCAGGACCTGTATAGTAATTCTCTATCTATATCTTCTATCCCCTTTGCCTTCAGGAAATTATCTAATCCCTTCTTCAACCCCAAAACCGTACTCTGTCCTATCATACCCTCTGGAAGCGCATTCCAGGTGTCCACCACCCTTTGGGTGAAGAAGAACTTCCTAGCATTGGTTTTGAATCTGTCCCCTCTTAATTTTTTTGAATGCTCTCTCATTCTTGTAGTTTTCAAACGTTTGAAGAATCTGTCCCTCTCCACTTTCTCTATGCCTTTCATGTTCTTGTAAGTCTCTATCATGTCCCCTCTAAGTCTCCGCTTCTCCAGGGAAAAGAGCCCCAGTTTCTCTAATCTTTCAGCATATGAAAGGTTTTCCATACCTTTTATCAATCGTGTTGCTTTTTTCTGAACCCTCTCGAGTATCACCATTCCTTCTTAAGGTACAGTGACCAATATTGTACACAGTACTCCAGATGCGGGCGCACCATCGCCTGATACAACGGCAGGATAACTTCTTTCGTTCTGGTTGCAATACCTTTTTTGATAGTACTCAGCATTGTATTCGCCTTCTTAGAAGCCACTGTGCACTGTGCTGACAGCTTCATTGTGTTGTCCACTATTACCCCCAAGTCCTTTTCTTGGGCACTTTCACCCATTACCAGCCCTCCCATCGTATAGCTGTATTTCAGGTTTCTGTTTCTTACATGCAAGACTTTACATTTCTCTACATTAAACTTCATCTGCCATCTCGTCGCCCACTTTTCTAGTTTGTTCAGGCCCCTTTGTAAATCTTCACAGTCCTCTTTAGTCCCAACTCCACTAAATAGTTTGGTGTCGTCTGCAAATTTTATTACTTCGCACTTCGTCTTGAACAGCAGCGGTCAAGAACTGGGAAACTCCCCCTTAATATTACTGTGGCCCCAGAAAATTGGACATTCTATACAAAATCATTTCTTCTCCTGGTTTTGACAAACTGCAACTCCAGCATTAGTCCCTGGTGGTAGAGTTGACTTTGAAGAAATCTACTCCATCTAGAGTCTATGCATCTGTGCCATCAGGATGTGAAGGATGCACTATGGACAAATTTGGCTGTCACCTGTACCAAAACTTCATGTTGACCAACAGAGTACTAAACTACAATTTCTATATTTCTTTCTATGTCACGACTCTGCTTAAGAAATTGTCTTCTTTTGATAGGTACATTCCTTCACAGCAATTACAGAATTTTAGTCACATCTCTCGCACACTTGCCCTGGCTAGAAGGTACATGGTGAGATTGGCTTATGATGCCTTTGAATTGTCTTCCAGAGCCTCAGCTATGCCAGTGGCAATGAGACATCTGTCATGACTCAGAGTCTCCGACATGGATATCAATCTCCAGGATAGATTGGCTAACATTCCGTGCTTGGTGACTCCATTGAAAATGCTACCCAAAAGCTCACTGAGTATATGAAACATTGGGATACTTTAGTCAAATCCAAGCCTAAGCCTTCCACTTCCAAGCCTTTTAAGCCTTTTTCTTCCTATCAGATGCGTTTTTTCTTCCAAACCTGATTCTCCCCCTAGATCGCAGAAGAATAAACAGAAGCAACAGCGTCCTCAAACAACTCAGACAGCAGCTCCCCAAAAGCCTGTTCAGTCTTATTGATGTGCTTCTCAATAGCTTAGCTGCTGTTCCTCTATCCAAGCCTCTCCCGCAACCTATCAGAGGACAGCTTCAACTGTATTATCCTCGCTGGGAACTGATTACCACAGACCTCTGGGTTCTCTCTTCACTTTATCAAAATTCCTACAGATCATCCTCCAAGAGAGTCTTCTTTTCACCATAAGTAGACGTCTCTTCTTCTCAATGCTATCAAAAGGGTTCCTCCTGCACAGAGAAACTAGAGATTTTACTCCCGGTATTTTCTCGTTTCAAAGAAGACGGGAGGTCTTCATCCAATCTTGAACCTCGGGGGTCTGAACAAGTTTCTAATGAAGGAAAAGTTTTGGATGTTGTCCCTGACAACTTTATATCCCCTCTTAGATTGCAATGACTGGCTATGCTCTCTGGATCTGTAAATCTTTATTCATTTTTATACGTACAATAAGTGTGATATTACATAAACACATTTGCACATTGAGAATATCACTTAATATTCAGCAATAATACCAATCATAAAATCTTATTTCCCTCCTTTCCCACCCCTTCATAATAAGTAATTAAATTACTTTATATAAGATGTTATATTTAAAATCCCCCTCCCTGAAAAATGAACTTTAAGAATTAAGGGAAAAGTAACAACTAATCATTACAAAATTCTGTTAATGGCTCCCACACATCTTGAAATTTCCTAATATATCCTCGCTGTGTTGCTATTACTCTTTCCATTTTATACATATGACATAATGAATTCCACCAAAAAATATAATTTAGTCTACTCTAGTTCTTCCAGCTATAAGTAATTTGTTGAATGGCAACCCCAGCCATTATGAGTTATAGCTTGTTATTATTTGATGATATCTGACTCTTTGCTCTCATTGACATACCAAATAATACAGTATCATATGACAATGCCACTGGATTTTCTATTAAACATTTAATTTGGTCCCAAATTGATTTCCAATAATAAATGGACAATAGAATAATAAATTATCTAAAGTCCCTGCTTCGAGATGGTTGGTGGATAGGAAACAGAGAGTGGGGATGAATGGACAATACTAGGACTGGAAACGCGTCATGAGTGGAGTGCCACAGGGTTTGGTGCTCGGGCCTGTACTCTTCAGCATATTTATATATGACCTAGAAATTGGCACGATGAGTGAGGTGATTATTCAGAGTAGTGAGGACACAAAAGGATTGCGAAGACCTACAACGAGACATAAATACACTTGAGGAATGGGCTGCGAAATGGGAAATGAGGTTCAACGTGGATAAGTGCAAGATGATGCATGTCAGTACCAAAAATCATATGCACGAATACAGAATGTCCGGTGCTATACTCAGAGAGAGCCCCCAGGAAAGAGACTTGGGAGTAATAATAATAATAATAATAACTTTATTCTTGTATACCACATTACCATGGAAGTTCTATGCGGTTAACAGATGAAGAGACTGTACAATTACAGCGAAGTTACAATTACAGCGAAGTTACAATTTCGTTAATGTTACATTAACATTTTAGACAATGCATTTTTCAATCAAGTTACATTTACATTTTAGACGGTACATTGACAGAGAAGTTAATTTTTGCAGGTAGGTAATATATTCGGAGTAGTTATGTTTGCTATGAGTTACATACAGCAGTGTTACAAATAGAAGTGTAACCTACGGCAGTAAAGAGTCTGGGGGAGAGTCGAGGTCAGAGGTGGAGGAGGGAGGGGGTCGGAACATTCAGAGGAATTTGTCAAAAAGGTAGGTTTTGGTTAACTTCCTGAAAGTTTGATGGGGGGGGAATTGGAGATGAGAGTAGAGAGTAGAGAGGCATTTGTTCCATTTGCCCGCTTGGAATGCCAGGGATCGGTTGAGGAATTTTTTGTAGAGGCAGCCCTTCGGGGAGGTAAAAGAAAACAGGTAGGTATTTCGAGTGCGGGAGGGGCCTGCAATTTCAAGGTAATCAGATAGGTAAATTGGTGAGGAGCCTGCTAAGGTTTTGAAGCAGAGGCAGGTGAATTTAAAGATGATTCTTGCCTCCACCGGCAGCCAGTGGAGTTTGGTGTAATAGAGACTGACGTGGTCATATTTTTTGAGGCCGAAGATGAGGCGGACAGCGGCATTTTGTACTATTCTAAGACGTTTGATGGTGTTTTTATAGGCTCCCAGGTATATGATATTACAGTAGTCCAATATGCTTAGGATTAGTGATTGGACCAGTAAGCGGAAGGAGAGGTGGTCGAAGTGGTGTTTGATGGTGCGAAGTTTCCAGAGGGAACAGAAGCATTTTTTGACCTGGGCACTGGTGTGGGCTTCGAAGGTCAAGCTTCTATCTAGGATGACTCCGAGTATTTTTATGGTGGGGTTGATGGAGTATTCTAGGCCGTTCAGTTTCAGGGAAATGTTTGTTATTTTGTGGGTAGGGCTTGCCAGGAAGATTTTGGTTTTTTCTGTGTTTAATTTTAATTTGAATTGTGAGGTCCATTGTTCTAGCTTGGTGAGGATAGAAGAGGTGAGTTATTCCGTCTGTTGAGTGAATGAAGTTAGAGGAATGATAATGGTGATGTCATCGGCATATATGAATGATTTAAGGTTTAGGTCGGCTAGTATCCGTGCTAGAGGGGCCAAGTAAATGTTGAAAAGGGAGGGGGATAATGGGGAGCCTTGTGGGACTCCGCAGGGCTTATGCCATTGATGGGAGAAGGTTCTGCTACTGTGGACCTGATAAGTGCGGTTGGTTAAGAAGCTTGAGAACCAGTCAAGTACTTGGCCGGAGATGCCGATGGAGTCGAGGCAGCGGAGCATGATGTCATGGTCGACCAGATCGAAAGCGCTGCTTAGGTCGAATTGGAGTACTAGGGCGCTTTTGCCCAATGAGAATAGGTGGAGGAGGTAATTGGTTAGAGCGGCTATGACCGTTTCTGTGCTGTGGTTTGAGCGGAAGCCGGATTGAGAATCATGAAGGATGTTGAACTTTTCTAGGTAGTTCGTGAGGTCATGGTTAATGAGGCCTTCCATGAGTTTCTGGAAGAGTGGTATATTGGCTATGGGTCTATAGTTAGCGGCGGAGGAGATGGGTTCTTTGTTGTTTTTGAGGCGGGGGGATACGAGAATGTGTCCGAGTTCAGTCGGGAAGAGACCTGTGGACAGGCATAGTGTTATCCAATTGAAGAGTTCGGCTTTGAATTGGGGTGGGGCGGATTTAATGATGGCGGGTAGGCAGTTGGAGTTGGCGTATTTTGAGAAGAGTTTGAGGAATAGGCTCCAGTCTGGGCTTTCGAAGGAGCTCCAGGTCATGTCAGCCCTTGAACCTGTTGTGTCTATTGCTGGAAGGTCGAATATTGTCTCAGCGTTGGGAGTTGTAAAAGATGATTTTAAGGTTTGGATTTTGTTGGCAAAGTGGTTAGCTAGGATTGTTGCGGGGGCGGGAGTTCTGAGCTGGACCATTTGTATGAATCGGTGTCTAGAAGGGAGTTAACTAATCTGAAAAGTGCTTTACTGTTTAGTGAAGGGGTGTTGATGAGTTGAGAGTAGTATTTGCTGCGTTTTTCGGCAATTAATTTTGTGTATTCATTGACTTTTCGTCGCCAGATAAGTCTATCATTGTCGGTCCCTGATTTACGCCAT
Organism: Geotrypetes seraphini; assembly: GCF_902459505.1. NCBI lineage: Eukaryota > Metazoa > Chordata > Amphibia > Gymnophiona > Dermophiidae > Geotrypetes > Geotrypetes seraphini. The sequence goes on along the minus strand of NC_047092.1, from coordinate 107,847,842 downwards.
ATTCTTTCTAGTTTCCTTACTTCGCGTTTTAAGGTTGAGAGATCCGAATCAAACCATTTATTTGGGGGCCGAGGGGTTTTCTTGCGAAGTTTTAGGGCCCGGGGCGATGGTATTGAGGACTTGGTTGCTGAAGTTTTTCCAGTCAAGGTGGAAGTTGGGGTTGGGGTCGGAGTCAGGAGAGAGGGTGTAATGAGACCAGAAATCAACTGGATTGATTTTTTCTCTTGTCTAGGTCATCGTCTTTGTTAGGTTATTTGTTTGTTTCCTGTCTGGTTGTTTTTTGAACCAGGATAGTTCAAAATGACATAGGAGGTGGTCGGACCAGGGGGTATTAGACCAATTTTGTTTTGTGAGTTTTATGTTGGGGGTAGTGGAGGAGTTAGAAAGGAAAGTGACCATGTCAAGCTGGTGTCCTTTGTTGTGTGTTGTGGTGAGGGGGGGCTTGGTGAAGCCTATTGATCTGAGGAAGGAGTATAGGTCTGCAACATTGGGGTTTTCTTTTTGCTCAAGGTGAAGGTTGATATCTCCCGCTAGGAGGTTGTGGGTGCCAGCTGCCGAATTCGAGAGAAGGAATTCGTAGTAGTCTTCTTTAGCTAGGTTCCATTTATTAGGGGGAATATAGAATAGTGTGACGATGAGATTATCAGTGAGGTCGGTTTTGGAGATTTTGCAGGTGAGGGTTTCTAGGTCATTGATTAATTTGGAATCTAGGATTTGGAAGTGAAAGTGGTCGCGTAGTATGATGGCCAGGCCACCTCCCCTTTTAGAGTTTCTTGAGGGGGGATAATTTTGTAGTGTGGTGGGAGAATGTCCGCTATGATGGCATCCTGGTTGGAAATGAGCCAAGTAGACAGTCAAAGAAACCGTCTGTGCAATGCGCGGCGGCAGTGAAAAGGGCAAACAGAATGCTAGGAATGATTAAGAAGGGGTCATGAACAGATCTGAAAAGGTTATCAGGCTGTTATCCTGGGCCATGGTACGCCCTCACCTGGAATACTGCGTCCAACATGAAAAAGGACATAATACTACTCTTACGGGTCCAGAGAAGAGCGACAAAAATGGTTAAAGGACTAGGGGAGTAGCCATACAATGAGAGGCTAGAGAAACTGGGCCTCTTCTCCCTTGAAAAGAGGAGACTGAAAGGGGACATGATCGAAACATTCAAGATATTGAAGGGAATTGACTTAGTAGAGAAAGAGAGATTGTTCACCCTCTCCAAAGTGAAGAGAACGAGAGGACACTCGCTAAAGTTAGAAGGGAATAGATTCCGTACAAACGTAAAGAAGTTCTTCTTCACCCAGAGAGTGGTGGAAATCTGGAACGCTCTTCCAGAGGCTGTTATAGGGGAAAGCACCCTTCAGGGATTCAAGAAAAGGTTGGACAAGTTCCTACTGAAACAGAACATATGAAGCTAAGGCTAGACTCAAATAGGGCACTGGTCTTTGATCTAAGGGCTGCTGCGTGAGTGGACAGCTGGGCATGTTGGACCACTGGTCTGACCCAGCAGCAGCAAATCTTATGTTCTTATAGTTTTTCTCAGTTGTGCATGCCATGCATGCCGCGGGCGAACGTGCTTGTACTGGGTTTGCGAGACAAAAATTAAAGAAATGTTTTGCTTGTCTTGCAAAACACTCACAAACCGCGGTACTCGTATACCAAGGTTTGACTGTACTCGCTGAGTTTAACTTTTTGTGGTTTCCAGTTCAGTTGTGATATTGATATTTCTATTTCTAATTTGTGAATCAGTTTTGGTATTCATATTTCTATTTCTATATTTAGTGAAGGTCTGCCTGTTTTGTGTGTAAAGAAATAATTTAAAGGTGGGTGGGGAAACTGGGAGATGGGCAGGTAGAACAGGGGCCTCCTCCTTAATTTCTGACCTGGGCCCCAGCATGTCTAAAATCAGCCCTGGGAAGGAGGGATGGAAAGCTGCTACACAGGGGGATAGGAGAGAGGAAAAATTGTTGGACATGGGCTGCGAAGAGGAAGGTAGAGATGCAACAAAGAAGTAGAAAGGGGTGAGTGGGAGAAATCCTGCATATGGTGGAGGGGAGGGAGACATGTATGGAGAAGAGAGAGGAGAAATATTGGACATAGGGTGGAGGGCAGGGAGAGATGGTGAATAGAGAGAGAGAAAGAAATGTACATGATAATGAAGGGGATGAAGGGAAAGATGCTGCATTGAGGGGAACAGAAAGGTTTGTCTCAGAGCACAAGATGGAGAGAGGGATGGTAGACAATGGGAAATAAACTTGAAATTTGGATAATGCAGTGGAAGGTAAGGTATAGAGATGGAAGATGGATGGTGTGCACGGAGAAAGAAGAAAAAGTCAAATGGGCAGAAGACCCTGGCAAGCGAGTTAACAAACAGAAACCAGAGCCTGGGACCAACATGATTTGAATAATAAAATGACCAGACAACAAAAGCTAGAAAAAATAATTTTATTTTCTATTTTATGATTACAATAGGTCAGATTTGAAATGGGTATCCTGCCAGAGCTGGTATTAGACGGCAAGCGTGAACTATGACCTAAAAGAGAAAGGAAAAGTTTTATTTTTTATTTTTTAATTCATATTTAAACATTATCATTATACAAATAATAATAAAGGATTTTTACAAAACAAGAAAATAAGGAAATATGTTTTCCTTAAATCAACATTAATCACTATTTCCTCTAGCCCACATTACAGGTGAAGTTATCCTGATACAGTTTAGGAAATAAACATCAAAATAATCATGATTCAATGATCAATTATTATTGTTGCAAAAAAACTTTTCTAAACTCCAATTCTATTTAATTCAGATGAGGACTATTTACTAGATTCATGTATTTTTATTTATTTTGTTTATACCATAGTGCTAACGTGGAGTTGGAGAGGATGTAACCCTATGTAACACTGTGAATGTTAAACTGTAACCTGTTCTGAGCTCTCTGGGAAAGACAAGCTATAAAAATGTATAAATTAATAAAATTACTAAAAATATTTTTTATATGGGGCGGGGGGTGTGTGTGTGTGAAAAAATGATTGGCCCTGGGTGTCATATACCCTAGGTATGCCACTGCCTACAAGCAGTTTTTTCAAATTTTTCTCATAACTCACTCAACATCTTAAAATGAATTCTCAAACACTTCACATAGACCCAGCCCAGAAAAACTAGCAAATTATTTTGTAACCAAGGTTACAAGCATTCTTTTCTCCTCTTCCCTCCATCTACTCAGGCCTTAGGATCTATGTTGTCAACATTTAATATCCTATTGTTACAGTCCCATATTCATATTTCCACATGTTCATTGGAAATATGTTCCAATGTTCCATTGGTTTAAAATGTCTAACACAGGTCTTCTCAATATTCTACATCTTATTGTATCACAACGTTTGCATATAGGTGTTGTACCATCAGATTTAAAAGCCATTGTCAGACTCTATTTAAAGAAGTTAAATGCTGACCCTTCTGTCCTTAGCAATTATTACCCTGTCTCGAATCTTCCTTTCTTGGCAAAATTATTAGAAAAGGTGGTCTTTGTTTAATTCTAAATCTGTATTGTCGTGGGTGAAGGGCATTAACAGATTCAGTGTATGTTTGAAGTTGGTTAGAGTGTAGAAATGACAGTGGCTGCTTTGATAGGTGAACTACAGAGCCATTTAGACTCCAGTGAAATAGCACTGGTTGATTCACTAGATTTAGCATCAATATTCAGCTTAGTTCATCATTCTCTATTGCTCAAAGAATTAGCTTCATCAAGTGTTGACTTCCAGCGGAAACATGGCACTGTAGGCAGCACTCTCCTGCTGCTCTGTGAACCCCGACCACAGATCTGCCATTAACTGGCGAATTTCTCTCCCGCCGACATGCTGCATGAAGCAGAGTTTGTCGGGGGTGCCTAGCGGTGCACATTTCATTGTACAGTGTGGCTGGATGGCAGCAAAACTTACCCGGAAAGTCCAGGACAGGAGCAAGCTGGCTGACTCCAAAATGGCCATCAATCAAGAAAAAAGGATGTAAAGGATAATTAATACAAAAACTAGTTTAATAAATTTTTCTATATCTCGCACCCCTGAGGGATTTTTTTACACCATTTTCAGGAAACCTACAGATAGAAGTACCCTTTTACATTATACTAGCCATCAACCTTTGCATCTACACCAAAACTACCCAGTAGGACAGTTTTTACATTTGAAAAGGATTTGTTCCACGCCCTCGGAATTCAAAATGCAAGCTGACATCTTAAAACATAGGTTCTTAGCATGGGGTTACCCTCCGTCAATTATTAAAAGAGCATATGAGTGGGTCAAATGGGCAGAGAGATCTTACTTGTTACAGCCCCAACAGAAATCATCTAACGATCGGGTTACCTGTGTGCTACCCTATACGGCTGGAGTACAGATGATCAGAAAGAGCATTTTGAAATTTTGGTATGTAGCACAACTCCATCACATTTTTCAAGAGCCACCACAATTTGGTTCCGGAACTATAAAAGGATGGGAGGGAAGGGGATAAATTTAATTTGATAAGATTAATTGTAGAATTTCAAGTGATATATCTATGTTAAAATGTTAATACTAATGTTGATGTACTGGATGTAAGTTATAAAATGAATAAAGAATTGTAAAAAAAAAAGAGCCACCACAATTCGCATATACCAGAGGTAGAAATTTAAAATAAATTTTGTCACCTTCATTTTTTCAAGCCCCTATAGCGACAGTAACACCATTAGGTCACTCTCCATGTGGACGGTGTAGTCTTTGTAGCATCTCCTTTGTAGGGCACCTTCTACAACTAAATGGACAAACTATCACCTTAAACCACATATCAACATGTGTAACTCCACAGGTAATATATGCAATATGGAGTCCTTGTGGTCTTGTCTACATTGGAGAAACAGCACGCATTCTGAAGCTGCGCTTAATAGAGCATAGATCACACCTGAGACAAGGCGATATCGCAGCTCCTTTAGTTGCACACTGTTTAGAGTTAAATCACAGCTTTGAAGATTTACGCTTCACAGTTCTTGAGAAAATCATTGGATCTGAAAGAGGGTGCGATATTAATGCCATCCTTTTGAGGAAAGAAAAACGGTGGATATTTAATTTAAAAACTTTGACACATAAGAACATAAGCAGTGCCTCCGCCGGGTCAGACCACAGGTCCATCCTGCCCAGCAGTCCGCTCCCGCGGCGGCCCAAACAGGTCACGACCTGTCTAAATCACCAGAAGGGGCCCCCATGCCGCCTTGGTTTCCCTTCCTAGCCCTCCGGTCTTGCACATGCACGACCTGGGTTTCTATACTTATTTTCTGGTTAGCTTTCTCAATATCCCATGATCCCTTTATCCTTCAGGAATCCGTCCAGTCTCTGTTTGAATCCTTGTACCGTACTCTGCCTGATCACTTCCTCCGGTAGCGCATTCCAAGTGTCCACGACCCTTTGGGTGAAGAAAAACTTTCTTGCATTCGTTTTGAACCTATCTCCCTTCAGTTTCTCCGAATGCCCCCTCGTACCTGTTGTCCCCTTCAGCCTGAAGAATCTGTCCCTATCCACCCTCTCTATGCCCCTCATGATTTTGAAGGTCTCTATCATATCACCCCTGAGCCTCCTCTTTTCCAGAGAGAAGAGCCCCTAGAGAAGACACCTCTAGGATTAAACAGGGAATGGGACTTATAATACAATTTAAGGCCCCTCTATGTTCTTTCTGCTCCCGTTTGGTCCATTGGTCTTCAGGAACAGAAAAGTTCTCTTAATGGAGCTATTCCAGCTGCTGGGCTATTACTTATTCTAGCATTGACAAAAAAAGCATGTTATACCTCTAAGAATGCCCTTACACCCTTTAATACGGCTCGTTGAAATTTTTTCAACTAAAATCGAAATGACAGTTTCAGTTGTACCATATTTTTCCCTGATATCTTTACTGATATTTCCTTTGATTATGACATCATTATAGTATTTATGAACCACAGATCACATCTTACTAAAACCAGTGATTTCGAAATTCCCTTTTGTTTTCTGCAGCGTCCTTTATGTCATTAAGTTACTATATCAGCATTAGCTACAGACGTGTGAGACTCCAATGATGTCCCCTACGTCATCACGTTACTACGTTGTTGGTAGCTGTAGATAACTATGGTAAACGCTTAGTAGGGATTCTCACATAGAATACTCATGTTCAACGCAACGTAACTTCTCTCGCATCATCACGTTGTTATGTTTTCATCAGCTGCAGACAATTGCAGTAAATGTTCAGAAGGGACCTTTATATAGAAGATTCCCGTTTGGGCACGCATATTACAACTAAGTTGAGAAACTGAATAGGTAGGATAGCTCGCCATTGGGATTTCTCTTATTCTATTCTATTTTATTTTAGTTCATTTTATTCCACATAAATAAAGTATGGGGCTTTTTGAAAGTTCTATCTAGGCGTTTTTGAGAATGCTGAGATGTAGTGATTCCTCTCATCAAGAGTGCTTTGAATATACGGTAGTTTTTTTAAATAACTAGTAGAATCTTTACTTACCAAGTTTTTGGTTTAAAAAGCAAATAGGTAGTCTGGACTGTAGGAATGTTTTTTACACATACATATACATAATTCATCTTTTATATTTACATTTATTTCCATTCTATTTCATTTGGTTTTGTCTTTACAGTGGCACAGCAACCACATTGTCCCCCGATGAAGGCTAGTTAATAGCTGAAATGCTCTAAAACAGTTTGAGCGTTGGGTAGTTCACAACCCACCAACGTTGGTTCTGGCTGGGATAAGTGTTGCTGTTCTTCTTTCTTTGATACATTGCAATACATTTTTGTTGAATTGAACTGAATTTTAGATAAAAAATTAAATTAACCATGGGACCAGACAAAGTGCACCCAAGAGTGCTCAGAGAGCTGTGTGGAGTCCTGGCAGAACCATTAGCCATGCTCTTCAATCTTTCCCTAAGGATGGGGAGAGTCCCACTAGACTGGAAAACAGCTAACGTCGTTCCTCTGCACAAAAAGGGTTGCAGAGCAGAGGCTGCGAATTACAGACCGGTGAGTCTCACATCGATAGTGTGTAAACTCATGGAAACACTACTTAAACGCAAGTTAGACATGATCTTGGAGGATGGGAATCTGAGGGATCCCAATCAACATGGATTCACTAGGGGTAGGTCATGTCAATCTAATCTCATCGGCTTCTTTGATTGGGTAACAACGAAGCTGGACTCCGGGGAGTCTCTGGACATAGTATACTTGGATTTTAGTAAAGCTTTTGACAGTGTCCCACACCGCAGGCTTTTAAGCAAGATGAAATCAATGGGGATAGGTGAGACGCTAACTACTTGGGTCAGGGATTGGCTGAGTGGTAGACTTCAAAGAGTGGTGGTCAATGGCACCTTCTCCGAAACATCGGAAGTGATCAGCGGAGTCCCGCAGGGCTCAGTCCTGGGTCCACTCCTTTTTAACATATTCATAGGGGACTTGACACGAGGGCTTCAGGGTAAAGTAACATTATTCGCCGATGACGCCAAAATATGCAATATAGTAAGGGAAAATGATTTGCAGGATTGTATGACGCAGGACCTGCTTACATTGGAGAACTGGTCCTCAACATGGCAGCTGGGCTTCAACGCCAAGAAATGTAAGGTCATGCACCTCGGTAGCAGGAATCCATGCAAAACCTACACCTTAAATGGAGAAACGTTGACCAGGACGATAGTTGAGCGAGACTTGGGAGTGATCATCAGTGCAGACATGAAGGTTGCAAATCAGGTGGAAAAAGCATCATCCAAGGCAAGACAAATTATGGGATGTATCAATAGAAGTTTCGTAAGCAGGAAACCTGAGGTCATATTGCCACTGTACAGAACCATGGTAAGACCTCACCTGGAGTACTGTGTGCAGTTCTGGAGGCCACATTACCGCAAAGATGTGCTTAGAGTCGAGTCGGTTCAGCGGATGGCCACTAGGAATATTTCGGGGCTCAAGGGTCTCTCGTATGAGGAGAGACTGAATAAACTGCAGCTCTACACTCTGGAGGAACGCAGGGAGAGGGGAGACATGATTGAAACGTTTAAATACATCACTGGTCGTGTCGAGGTAGAAGATGACATCTTTCTACTCAGGGGACCCTCGGCCACAAGAGGGCATCCGCTCAAACTCAGAGGAGGGAAATTTAGGGGTGACATTAGGAAGTATTTCTTCACGGAAAGAGTGATAGGGCACTGGAATAAGCTTCCGGAGCAGGTGGCCAAGGCCAACAGCGTGCTTGACTTTAAGAATAAATGGGACATCTACGTGGGATCCCTACAGAGGCCTAGCAAGACACTCAGACTTGATAGGGCGGGTCAGTAGATTGGGCAGACTTGGTGGGCTGTAGCCCTTTTCTGCCGTCACCTTTCTATGTTTCTATGTTTCTATAATATTGATAAGTTAAATAAAGTTATTTTAAGTTAAGATATTAAATTATATTAAATTATACTAACAATACAAATTTACTGATGAATTAAATAAAGGATAGATTTGCACTCTTAGTCAGTTAGTTGATGTTTTTTTAATTAATTAATTAATTAAATAATTAATAAAAAAAAATTTGAGGTAGGAAGGAGTCTTGAAGTAAATGATTATATCACATGCATTCAGGATGAAGACTTGAAATAACACCCAAGTTATAAGAAGTCTCTTTACTGAGAATAATGCATCCTTTATGATACTTCAGCCTCTTAATTAATTTACACATTAGGGTAAGTGTGTGCCCAAAATAAGTTTTTTTACACTATTAAATTTGGGTTATTAGTAATAATAGATTCTTTCATAAAAAAGAAGTTAGACACTAAATAAAAATTTATTAAACTAGTTTTTGTATTAATTACCCTTTACACCCCCCTTTTTTCTTGATTGATAATTTTTGTGGGTTGGATAACTTGGGAAATGACTCCAAAATGGCAGCACACGTGACTCCATCGTCCCCGACATCTCCGAGCTCGCTATGGGTGGCAGAAGTCACTGCAGAGGTGCAGGCAGTGATCGAGGGTACCTTGGGCAACAAACCTCAGCACATCTTGGACATGTTGGACACCCTGGACCAGCGATTTAACATCGGAGGTGCGGGAGACCTAGCAAAGGCTCAGCACTACGTAGGATTCGATGCAGTGCCTCACTCAGGACCAAATGGCCCAGGCTACTACACTGGCGGCCCTGCAGGCCAAGGTGGAGAACCTGGAAAACCGATCCCGATGCAACAACTTGAGGTTCGTGGGCCTGCCTGAGAGTATCAGAGAAGGGGAGCTGGGGAAGTTTCTGGAGAAGTGGCTCCCTGAGACTTTGCAGCTTTCCCCAGCTTTAGTTCCCCTGCTGATTTAGTGGGCGCACCGTCTGGCCCAGCGCCGGGAGGGCATGGAAAGGCCAAGAGTGGTAATCTGCCAGCTCATCAATTACAGGCACAAGGTTGAGGTGCTCCGTGCCTTATGCCAAGGGAGAAAATTACAGTATGATAATAAGACCATCTTATGTTTTCAAGACTATTCTGCAGAGGTGTCGCAGGCTCGGCGACACTTCTCTTCCTTGTGCTCTAGTCTGATTCGACAGAAGATTGTTTTTCACCTGCAGTATCTGGCCCGCTTATGCATTATGCATTTGGGCCGGGTTCATCACTGTGATTCCCCCAAATTGGCCCAACGCTTCCTCATTGTTCAGATTCTGGAGGGACCGGCATGAACATTTCCTGTTTCAGCTGCTTATTTTCTCAGTGTGACTGGTGCCTAGTCCCATGGACCTCTGTTAATGGGATGGGGGGGGGTCTCTGCCCTTGCTATTACCTTTTGCTGTGTTTGGTTTGTTGGTTTTGGAGTTTTTGGAGTGCTGCATGAGTGGGGGGTTGTTTGCCTTGGGGAGGGGTGTGCTTGGTTTAAGGGGCTGTTTAACCGGACCTATCTTTAAGAATTCTACCGTGATGTTGGCTACTCCCTGGTTGGTAGGACCTCTTTCCCCTGCATGGGACCCTGGTTGCTTTTTTTGTGGCCTGTTGGGATGGACAGAGGTTGGAGCACTAGCAATGGCGACTTGGTTGGGTGGGATATGCATGTTTGGGAGGGGAGAGAATTTTTGGGATCCTGTGGGAGGGGTTCTATGTTTTCTGGAAGTGACACTTGGGAAGGGGTGTGACTGAGGTCTCTGGGGGGATTGCATGGTCTGGGGGAAGGGAGGAGGGGGGTGGAAGGATGGATTTTGGATGGGGGGTTGTGGTATGGGGGATCTGGTTGGGGAGGGGTTTCCTTGGTTTAGACAGGTGGGGGGGTTGGTGTTTGTTGCGGCTAAGGGGGTGGTGGCTGGGACACTCCTTTGACTCTGTGAATTGGAATTTTCTGTACCTGCAGTGGGGGTTCCTCTTTGCAGTGCTATGGGCGTACGGGATAGATCCTTTCTTTTTCAATGCTATCCAGGCATTGTATTGTGATCTGGAAGCGTGGATATCGGTAAATTGAGGACTTTTGTCTCCCTTTCCGATTCGTCGGGGCACTTGTCAGGGCTGTCCTCTCTCGCCGTTGTTGTTTGTGCTTTATTTAGGTCTTTTGATCAGAGAGCTGCAATCTAATATAGACATCAGCGGCCTTCAGCTGGGTGCCACTCATTTTAAGGTTGCGGCATTTGCTGATGACCTCCTAGTCTATTTGACTGACCCGCATTGCTCCCTGTCAACTCTACTGGAGAGTGTTTGGGAGTATGGGGATTTTTCAGGCTTCAGTTTGAATTTTAAGAAATCGGAGGCGCTGGCTTCTACTGTGCATCTTCAGCGGTCTTTGTGAGGGGCCTTCCTGTTAAAAATGGGCTGAGTCCTCCTTTCGCTATTTGGGCGACCAATTATCCATGGATGTTTGGGGGCTCTACCGGTTGAATGTAGATCACTTGCTTTCCACTACTAGATCTGTCCTGGCTTCTTGGCGAGATTTGCCGCTCTCCCTGATGGGCAGATTACATCTCTTCAGGATGGTATTATTCCCTAAGTGGATTTACGCTCTGCAGACACTTCCTTTGTGTCTCTTGCGCAAAGACGTCTGGGCCTTCTACTCTTTGTTATTGAAATTTTGTTGGGGGGGGCAGGAAGCCTAAGTTGCGGTGGCAGTTGCTGGTGGGTTCCTGGGACTGGGGAGGCTTTGGAGTGCCGAATATTGCTCTTTATAATCAGGCTTGCCTTTTACGTCATGTCTGGGATTGGGCTTTGGGTACTGCTCTCTATACTGACACTTCCCTGGAATGGGATTATTTTTATCCTACTCATCTCCTCTCTCTTCTTCATGCTCGGCTGGCAGAGATGCCTTCTCCTAGTTGACATAATGTCTTGTTTCGAGTGCTTTGGGAGGTGTGGCAGCAGCTTCTTTTTCTTTGGTGTCAGGACCTCCATGTTAGTGTTTTGTTGCCTCTGACTGGTAATCTTTCCTTTCCACCGGGGCTGGTTCATTCGATTTTTAGTAGATGGTGGGCTAAGGGCTTTGCGGAATGTCGGGGGGCTCTTGTCATGCAATGAGTTGTTACAGCATGGCCTTGCCTCACCTGGCCTTGTTTATGCTCATTGTCAATTGCTACATTATGTGCACTCTCTTCCTGGGGATTCCTTCTCTTTAGATTTTGGACTTCGGTTATGTGCCTTTTTGGAGGGGGAGGAGGATCCTGAGCCTCGGGTCTCCGTCTCCTCCTTTCATAAGTAGCTTGGAGCCCTTGGACCTCCTTGGGATTTCTCCTCTGTGTTGGAAGCTTGGCGGTGGGATTTGGGGAGGGAGCTCGGGGCAGATATTTTTCTCTGGACTCTTAAACGAATCCCAGCTCTAGTACATAATGCTGAGTTCCATGAGTGCCACTATAGAACCCTGTTGAGAGCCTATACCTCCCAGAGTTGGGCCTACCACATGGGCTGTGTGAACACCCAACACTGTCTTACTTGTCTCGCTAAAATGAATTCTTACTTTCATGGCCTTTGGAGTTGTGAGAGTATTTAGGGCTTTTGGGGGGATCTGGCTTCCTTCCTTTGGGGCCTGTTGCATGTTCCCGTCCCTCTCTCTACGCTTCATATGCTGTTTGCTCATTTCTCTGTGCTCTCTCTTTATACCTCTGCTGAAAAATTGTTTTTGAGTAAATGTTATATCCTAGGGAAAAATTTTATTTTGAATTACTGGCAGGCTGACATTCCTCCCTCCTTCTGGTACTGGAGAAATAAATTATACAAACTTATGGGATGGGAGGCCAGAAGGGCTTACTCTTCTCACCACAGAAGCAGAGACTTTGTCACTTGGTCCCCTTATTTGGACATCTTGCCTCCAAGGAGTTGTAGTCGCATTTTGAATAGATTGCAGCTATATCCTTCTCCACCTGTCTGACCTTGGTTACTTCTTGGCTCTTGGATTTAGGGACGGGGGTTGGGGGGAGAGTTTATTGGGTAGGGGTCTGTCGGGAGGGGTGCCTTTGTGACCCAGGAGGACATCAGAGTCCAATCCTCTTGGGGGAGTCCCCCTTTCTTGTATATCTTCAATTATCTTGTCTGCTGTTTTGCATTTGTTGGTTTGTGGTTCTTTCTTGCTAATAAAAAAGGTTTATAGTAAAATGGTTTACTTCATTCTTATCAGACTGCTCCTTTAAAGTAGAACAATTACTACCAATATGTGCAGTCCCACAAGGATCCATCCTTTCTCCTCTTCTAGGGGCCGCCGCGTGTGCGGACTGCTGGGCAAGATGGACTACTGGTCTGACCCAGCAGCGGCAATTCTTATGTTCTATTTAATCTTTTTCTGAGTCCATTAGTGCTTTTAATTCAATCATGTAGTATTAGCTCTTTTTCATATGCTGATGATGTTATTCTGGTTCATTACACTTCACCTATCTCATTAGATCTGTTGCTATTACAAATCTGTTTGGGAAAGGTGGCACATTGGCTTAGGGATCACCAAATGGTCTTTAATCCAGAGATAACTACATCATACTTGATTTCCCGTTATCACTAGTTCCAGTTCTTTTTGAGAAACAAATATCTCCTGTTGTAAGATTTAACCCCCCAAATGTAAGGTTGGAGGGGTAATGGTGAGGAGGCCTTACAATCTGCCAGGTCCCGAGTTCAATACCCTCGTAGAAAATTCAGGAGGAAGTAAAATCAAATGACAAGCACAGCCAGATGTGATTACATAAAGAATATAATGTAGAAATAAGCTTAATATTACAGAAAAGCAAGATTCATAAAGATACATCAAACATTACAATTAATGAGAGAGAAAAGACAGTTTACTTGCCTTACAGAGTTCAGAGGAAAGAAAAAAGAGAGGGGAGGGATGTTCCAGGGAGAGCAAGGGGGGGGGGGGGGAATGCAGCGAGGGGGCTTTTATAGATTGGAGAAACTATTGTATGTCCCAGTATCTTTCTGTTTATAATTTGTAAACTGTTTGAAACAATGGTGACTAAGGTGAGTGGGGTGTGAGAGACTGGAGGAGTCAAATGTAATTTCCAGTTTCACTCTGACAATGGTTTCTGATTACTTTACAACAATAAGTAGGCTAATGTAATCTTTACTAAGGTCAGTAAGCAAACATATTTTTTTCAGAAGAAACCTAGCAGTTCAAAGACCTCAGTGGTGTGAAAATCAAAGTGTGAAAATCAAGTTTCAATACACACAGTATATTATACACCAAAAATTGTCATCGGTCCAGAATTTTTTAGAAAATGCTTAAAGTGCAATCTTTATAAATATATTTAATAGAATAAGTACTTATCTTAGTGTGCAGGAAACATGACTTGGGGGTACATATTCCAACATAGAGCTATGTTTCGCCAGACGGCTGTATCAAGGAATCCCCCTATAAATAAATAATTAGAATTAGAAAAATTATCTTTTATATATAATTTAATTAAATAGTCAAAAAAGTTCTAACTACCAGATTTTAAAGCTAATCTTTAAGTCGGCCAGAGCAATGTCTCTCACGTTTCCAAATTCGTGCAGGGAATATCTCTATGTGGCCAACCAGGAGGGAAAAACCCTCTAGTAACGTGGCTAGATCATAAGCTTGATTTACACCAATGTCATCCACTCTAATTCAGCTTTCAGGCCTCTAGGTTTCACCGTATCAAAAGTAAAAATCCATTTTTGTTCCCTAAAATTAAAATTTCTCAGTTAAATTTCTTGATACAGTGAAACCTAGGGGCCTGAACGTTGAATTAGAGTGGATGACGTTGGTGTAAATCGAGCTTATGATCTATCCACGTCACTAGAGGGTTTTTCCCTCCTGATGGGCCACATAGAGATATTTACCTCATTACGTTGTTTTGAACACGTATAAAGAATAGGACGCAGTGGCCATGTTTCCCTGCACGAGTTTGGAAACGCGGGAGACATCGCTCCGGCCAACTTAAAGATTAGCTTTAAAATCTGGTAGTTAGAACTTTTTTGACTATTTAACTAAGTTATATATGAGATAATTTTTCTAATTCTAATTATTTATTTATAGGGGGATTCCTTGATACAGCCGTCTGGCGAAATATAGCTCTATGTCGGAATAGGTACCCCCAAGTCGCGTTTCTTACATACTAAGATGAGTACTTATTCTATTTATAAAGATTGCACTTTAAGCATTTGCTAAAAAAATTCTGGACCAATGACGATTTTTGGTGTATTGAAACTTGATTTTCACTGACACTTGATTTTCACTGACCACTGAGGTCTATTAACTGCTATAATAGGATATTCTAAGGTTTCTTCTGAAAAAATATGTTCTGATTACCTTAACTATCTGTGCTAGAACATGCAGCTGAGCTTATTGTATATCTTAGGCTGCCCCTCTTAAGCACCAGACATTAACACATCGTAGCACATCTTAGCTGTCTTTAGCACCTCTTCACACCTCTTAGCTGTACCAAGGTCCTTTGTTACCTTTAAGCACTAATGTAATATAGGCTGTCTAAGGCTGTTTGCAATGACATGCCCTAAGATCAGACATGAATGATATGATCTCCCATAGGCCTTTGCTGACATTGGTTAGGCCAACCGAAAATGCTGAGGCTGACACCTGTCACCTCATTTTACCATTTTGGAATGATTCTAAATTCCTCACTCTCCATTTCCCCACAGGTATCAAATCTACTTACATTGGGCTTTTTCTCCCTCTGTAAACTTAGGACAGTTTGGAATCTCTTAACTACAGAATCCATGTGTGTGGAGGGGCATATAATCGAAAGTGTCTGGGATTGGACGTTTTGTGCAAGATGTCCACAAACCCAGTAGGAAAGATGTTCATTTTCAAAGCTGCCAAACATCTATTTTTTATTTTTGAAAATTAGTCATTAGAACGTCTACCATTTAAAAAATTAAAACGTCCACATGAAAAACGTACAAAAGCAAGTTTTCTAGATGTACCCACCAACTATCTTGTCTGATTGCGGCAGAAGGAATCCTCATCAGCTGAGCTGGTTTCAGGGATTCCTGGTGGCTCAGCTGATGGGGATTCCCCCCTGCAAGGATCAGCTGAGCTGCAGAGCCCTACACCCCTCTCTCTGAAATTCCCAACATCCCTTCCCCTGAAATTCCCGACATCCCACTGTCATCCCAGACCTCCCTGACATCCCCAATATCCCCCTGTCATCCTCTAATGTCTCTGCCCCCTGCCCCACATTCCCCAACATTCCTAGACTCCCTCCCATATCTCCTGATCCCCCTCCCTCCTCCTCTGATCCCCCCTCCCACATCCCCTGATCCCCCAGTACCTTCGGTTGAGAAAACGGCAGGAGGGAAGCTCACTCCCTCTTGCCTACAGATACCTGTGCTGAGCTGCTGTAGGTGTAGTCAGTGCATGTGCATTCCTTCACAAGTACTGCTGAATCTTTTAGCAGCCACACCATTTCCCATGCAGGAGCTGCACTAGCATGGTAACCATGTGTCAAGAATAGCTTTAGTCAGCAGTGTGGTAGACATATTGTCCCCTGATCTGTGGCCTTTGGAGTGCTCTGGGCATGGATCCACTGGGCAGATTTGGTAAGAAAAATTGCTTTTTTTAAGGTGGGGGTTCTTTGGAGTTGAGAAGTTATATGTTGGAGCAGCCAAGCCCCTATTGCTGTTTTCTCTGGGGGCTCCATTGGCTGCCACTTCGAACTAGGATTGTGTCTTGTTTTCAAAATGCTTCATGGTATGGCCCCTAATATAAGGGTCATTTCATAAATAATGCACATTATTTTTTTTTCAAGTATTTCTTTACAATCCTTCAATATACCCCCTCTTTTATAAAGCCACATGAGTGGCTGCCGTGTGGCAACAGCCCTGTAGCCCTTTAAATCTCTATGGGCTTTGGGACCATTACCGCAGCGGCCCGTGCTAAATGGCTTCGTAAAAGAGGCCCATAGTCTCCCTGCTTTGCAATGAATGAGGTAACGTTAACCTCCCAGCAATATTTGCGTAGATTTTCAATGATGAGTGGAGAGCTCCATCTTCTTCACGACAAAAAAAATTTTGATGAGCTCAATCAAAAATCAAACAAATGATGACTTTTGCTTATGATCACGAAGGCATCATCATCACAGACAAAGTTCTATGTGGAAGAAGTGTCACAGCAGTATATTATCATGATTTTTTTGCAAAAAATGCACAAAACCCAACCTCAGTTGCTCTTGGCTGGGCCACTCATTCTTCATGACAACACTCGCCTGCACATAGGGAATGTTGTCATTGAAAAACTACGTGAATATGGCTGGGAGGTGTTACCTCATGCTCCCTACAGTCCAGACATGAGTCCACCAGACTTCGACCTTTTTCCAAAGTTGAAACAACCTATGGGTGGACATCGTTTTGCATCTCTGGAAGAGCTTTCTTCTGCCAGTACCCGAGCCATTCGGCAACTGAACAAAAATGGTGTCTTGGATGGAATAATGAAGCTTCCCGGACGTTGGGACTCAGCCATTGCAAAGCAGGGAGACTATGGGCCTCTTTTACGAAGCCATTTAGTGTGGGCCGCTGTGGTAACAGTCCTGAAGCCCTTAGAGAATTAAAGGACTTCGGGGCTGTTGCCATAAGGCTGCCACTAGCGTGGCTTTGTAAAAGAGGGGATATATTGAAGGATTGTAAAGAAATACTTGAAAAAAAAAACACATATAAATTAAAAAAAATAATGTGCATTATTTATGAAATGACCATCGTATAATTGTTTCACGAGAGTTTCATCAGGGGTCTACCCAACACCGCAGCCGTCCACCTCTTATCCTTTAATGTACAAACATTGAAGGATAAGAGGTGGATGGCTGCGGTGTTGGGTAGACCCCTGACGAAACTCTCGTGAAACATGTCGGGTCTCACCATTAGCCCACAGTGAAACATGTACAGCGCACCATTACTGAGATAAGTAATCAAGTAATTTAAAGTCTAAAAATGATAAGAATTGCACAATATTTAAAACCTCATATAATTGTGTCATTGGTTTCTATTTTCTCTGGAAATGTAACTTGCTTTTCATTTTGTAATTTTACATTGATGTTTCTATCTTTTAAGGGTGTTTGTTTTAAGACATTCCTGGAAAACACTTTCTCATATGTTGTTGTTTCTCTATGGAACAATTTACCTATTTTTGATATATTAATTCTTATTACTTGTTTTGTAGACATTTGAATGTGTTACTTTTTTAGAGATTTTATGGTGCTTGATTTTAAAATTTTATTTTTTATTTCAGTTTTTTCTTATTATATGTTTCAATTTTAGAATTTATTAGTTTGTTAAGTACATTGAGCTTTATTGTTTGGGGATGATGTGGTATAACAATGAGAATTAGATTAGATTATAAGTGATATGTTGGGGCTACTGAATCCCTCTTGCTGTTTTCTCTGGGGGCTAAGAAGCATATGAGCCAGATTTTGAAAATGATTGGGGGTGCTGGACTTATAACTCACAACAAATTTTCCCTTATCTAGCAAAGAAAAACAATAAAAATAAAATACAAGCTCATTATTCACTACCAGATGTATCTAAATGGTAAGCTCAGAATCCTTTACATCTAGAAAGGCTGGCAGACCTGCAGTATGAAATGCATAGGCCTTTGAATTCCATGAATATATGTTGGAACTGTAAATAACTTCCTGGTTCTCTCATGCATATGATATATGAATGTTCTCTTGTTAATTCCTTTTGGAAGGAAGTGTGGAATCAAATTTCCTTCTCAATTGTTATATTCAAATCATAGTCTATAGATGTTAATATCTCTGTTGAGAATAGGAAATTATTTGATATTTTAACTACAAAGTGTCTCACTTCGGTTTACCACACAATTGTTTCCCACGTATTCACCTTTATAGGACCCCCAGAGACCCCTGAAGAAGACTTTTTGTCGAAACGCGGACCGTGTTGGGCCCTGTATCCCTAGTAGACTAGGTCCTTTAAGGCTTTTATGTGGATAACCTATTTTTATGTGGATGGAATTATTTTATGTGGATGATTTTGGTGTAACTTTGGAACTTTGACTCTTTCAAATAAAGTCCATTTAGGATCATCGTCACTCCACAGAGTGTTTTTTGGTTTTCTCTGGATATATTGGGGTCAATTCCTTTTGTTTTTTGCACGAGGATTTACACCAGCTTTTGGCAGGTGTAAGTCCTCATGTCCTAATTTGAGCACAGAAAACTATACTAAACACTATTCTCTGAAGGTTGCTTAGCACTAAGCAACCTTAATAGAATTGGCACTTAGGATGGATTTTTAATAGCATTTAACTTTGGGTGCCATTTACTAAATCTGGCCCTATATGCCTTTCAATAGATAGTTTGCTAATCAGATTCTGATAGAAATGGAAAAGAATTGTGTGTACTGTATATAGTAAGGAAGTATCAACTGCTCCCCCAAATCTTTTTTTTAATGAATTAAACATTTTCAGCTTTTAGCCCTCAGTTTCCTGTTTCAGTGTTCCTGTCTACATGTGAGACCAAGTCTAATCTGTATGGAAGAGAGCAAAGTTCTTCAGTGTGGAGGTGTGAAGATAGGTTATGCAAGCAGAGATTGCAATAATCAGCTTGTGATTCCAGATTTCATAATTTTCAGCACTTTTTCCTCATTTTTTTCTATTTTAAACTAGGAATTGAAACCACTTTTTATTTCCTCATTAAGTACACATAGTTTGGACTGGGCAAGGGATTTTTCATTGTCATTCTTGTGGCACGGATAATGATGTAGCGGAAAAATTCTTGCTTAGGAACAGACCATCTATAATATGAGAACAAAAGCATGCCCTGCTTGCTCAGTGAACTTAATCATCTGGGTGGGTTTTGAACTCTTGGGAGGACTGACAAAGCTCCTCAGAGACTCTGACTGTTTATACAGAGGAGAAATGAACATTTAAAAGAACATTGGTTTGCAGCACAAGGATCCTGCTCTGTTATTGCATCTTGCATTAGCTTTTGAGGTAAGCACAACTGTCAAGTTTCTAAGCCCAAGACCCTGGAGACTACAATGGCACAATTCTCTTAAAGTGCTACTTAGTAGCCTGGAGATCTTTTGAGTGCTTAGGTTTTAGGTTTAAGTTTAGAAGTATTGTGAAAACTTTTATTTTATGGGTGCCTAGTTCATAGCTTAGTTTAGTTAAATATGCATTCTAGATAGGATGCAAAATTATAGCTTCTGTAATGTCGCTGACTGCTGAATATTTTTATTAAATAATGACTATTACAGATTTTTAAAAAAGAATATCACAAATGAACACTACAATCATTTACAGTAGGAGGCTATGATTTTGGAAACCATCTTTCAGTTATTCACAGTTAACTTGCCTTCTTTCTTAATTCTTTAATAGTCTTTTCCCATTGTGTTTATGTTCTCATTGCTGTGTAGATTTTAAGAGAGAGTGTTGCGCAGTGGTTAAAGCTACAGACTCAGCACTCTGGGGTTGTGGGTTCAAACACACGTTGCTCCTTGTGACCCTGGGCAAGTCACTTAATCCCCTCATTGCCCCAGGTACATTAGCTAGATTGTGAGCCTGCCAGGACATTCTGAGCTCTCCTGGGAGAACGGTATAGAAAATGGAAAAAAACAAAACAAAACCAGACTGATGCAAATATTCAAAAGAAGACAGCTATCATTCAATCAGTTCAAGATTAAGGGCCTGTTTTACAAAGCCGCGCTAGCGGCTGCTGCGCAGTAACGGCCCCGAAGCCCATAGAGATTTAAAGGACTTCGGGGCTGTTGCTGCGCAGCAGCCACTAGCGTGGCTTTGTAAAACAGGCAGTAAATTTAAACTCACCAAAATCCTTTTATTTTGTTAGATATGATCGAGCTATTTTCCAAATAGAAAGAAAATAAAATCTTTTCAGGAACTGCTGATCAGTTTACCATGGATTTTTCTCCAAAAGCTATATGATTTTGATTTTTAGGTACTCAGCAAATAAATGTGCTATATGAATAATAAGAAAGAAAAACTGGTGAATTAACAGATGTTTGGAGACGATCAAGATTTCAAGGTCTGTCTTGACTGTAAAATTCTCTATAGATATTGCTCAACACTTAGTTGATTAACAAGGATTTAACCCGGTTGTTGGATACATGTTGGCACAATTTGTGGTGATAGAAGGCAACAATGGCACATTTAGGCCAGGATTCTCTAACTAGCGCCGATATCGACAGCTACCTTAAAAGCAGCTGCTGATTGCTTGTAAATCACATAAGAGCATCGGTTAGATAACTGTGCCTCTGGCAAAGGGGTCTACGACAATTGGTAGATCTTCATACCAATTGTCCTACTAGTTGTTGTACCCAATTGTCCTACATCTACCAATTGTCCTACCCTGTCAGAAATGTCAACATTAAAAAGCTAAATAGTCCATGGCTTGCCATCAGCTGATCGCAGCAGGGAAATCCCTGATCAGATGAGCTGGCAGATGAGCAAAGCCCAAAATTGCAGCTTTGGGGAGTCCTGCCGGCTAAGCTGATTAGAGAATCCCCCTGCCGTAATCAGCTGAATCAGCAGGGAGATCCCCGATTCCTCTCTCCCTCTCCCCCCCATCCATCCCCCCAGCTCCAGTCCAAAAATAGCTCCCTCCCATCGAGCCTGTCACCCCTCCACATATATCCCTGAAATCCCAACATACCCATCCACATCTCTCTGATTAGCTCAGGGCCTTAGGCCCCTCCTAGTTCCCCCTCCACACCCCCTTGTACCTATGGATAAAAAATTGGCGGGAGGATGCCTACTCCCTCCTGTCAATAGGGCTGCCTCTTCAAAATGGTGGCCGTTCCCTCTCCCAGAGCATCTGCCATTTTGAAGAGTGTAATGGTAGGAATTACAGTAAGGCCATGGCTTGAGCAGTAGTGGCTCGTGGCCAGTAGGGGGTGATGTCCTTGGGACGGTAATGGAATGGATGTCAGGACATGATGGTGCAGTATTTTTGTGGAATTTTTCTACAAAAGAGCCTGCTTTTCGTATGATTCTGGGTAACTCTAGTTAGATACAAGCATATGTGTTAGTTAAGGCCATGCCCAATAGAAGCGTGCAAAAAATTGGTGAATGAAAATCTGAATATGGATGTGGTCAAGGCCAGAAAAACGCACTACAGATTGATATTAAAGGAAAGTATGATAATATTCTTTTTATGTACTTTGCTATTAGGCTAGATCATAGAGGAAATCAGGATATACATGGACTCCATTTTGTTCTCTGTCTTTCTGTATCTGTTTGGCTGAACTCCATTTTGTGTTCAACTTTTTCCCTGTCTTTGTTCAGAGTTTTCCCGCTGCTAGAAGCATCATGGTTCTAATTGATACCAGATGTGCCTTAGGCTGGTTAGAAAAAGTATATGAGATTACGTATCCCAAACTGAGATATGATATAACATGTATTAAATATGAATGACCAAGCTATGAATGAAATTATGAATGTTGGGCCCAAGTATGAATGGATATGAAAGAATTTATATTAAAAATGAAATGGTTTATAAAAATAGAAATTTAAAGGAAGCCTGAGCACAACATCTAGAAATAATTAGTCAGAGACTGCTGTTCTAACATAAGAAGGTTTCTGTGTGAGGATCAATGAAATTTGAAGCTGTCAGCTCAGGAAGAGGGGGAGACAGCCCCTCCTTTCCTCTAAGGCTGACCAATTTTCAGCACTGTTTGTAGGTGTATCATGAAACTTAGTTGTTCAAAGCAGGCTTGGAACATTTCAGTATCTTGCCTGACACAGACAAATTGTCTGAAATAAATTTTAAGAATGATAAAAGGAATATTGGATATGTTATAAAATGTTAATGTATATTCAGAAATGAATGTAAACAAAACAAATGTAATTTCTGAAATTTTTAAACGTAGAGGAATTTTCTATGTCTAACTTTAAACACCACCTCTGTTAATTTTGATTGGCTGACAGCCAATGATGTCACACTGAGCCAAAGGTATATAATGGGGTGCTTCGAAGTATCGAGCTGAGCTCGTTATCAGAAGGCCAGCATTTTGGCAACTATAATGACCTCCCACTAACGCAACTGTTAACGCAACTATGCTTTATTCTTTTGAGTTTCATGATTGAAAAATAAAAACAATAAATACATAATTATTATATTTTGGTAAAACCTTGCGTTAGCGTCATTTTCCATGTTTTTTTGTTATTTTTCACACCTTGAGTGAAAGCTAGCAGCTTAATTGGCAACTGCAGCATTATGAGTGCGCAGGCGTCCAATGCCCATGCTCAGGCTGTCTTTTGATTCTCAGATAAATTGGGCAGACACTAGATAGGCCTTGAAATCCTCAATTGCCATGATAGTTCTATGCTTGCCTGTTTAGACCCTGCTACTAGGATTGAGAATAGAGAGGTGCTTATTCTTTGGAATCAAAATTACTGATGATTTCTTTGTAGCAGTTACAAGGGGCCACTGAAAAGTTCTCAACCCAAGCAAGAAGAGATTGTTGTAGAGCCATGAAACTTACAAGTTATTCCACACTTTTCTTGACACACTTTGTTACATTTCATATTATTGAAATGAGAAATTTCAAGAAAAGTAGAAACAGAAAGATGATGGCAGAAAAGGGCCATAGCCCATCAGGTCTGCCCACACTACTGACCCTCCCCCCTAAGTCTACTCTCCTAGAGATCCCACACCTAATGACCCAATTCCTTAGCTCGACCCTCATAGGGATCCCACATAGGCATCCCATTTATTCTTAAAATCTAACACGCTGTTGGCCTCGATCACCTGTACTGGAAGCACATTCCAATGATCAACCACTCTTTCGGTGAAGAAGAACTTCCTGGTGTCGCCATGAAATGTCCCGCCCCTGATTTTGAGCGGATGCCCTCTTGTGGCTGAGGGACCTTGGAGAAAGAAAATATCATCTTCCACCTCGATACATCCGGTGATGTATTTGAATGTCTCAATCATGTCTCCCCTCTCCCTACATTCTTCAAGAGTGTAGAACTGCAATTTGTTCAATCTCGCTTTATACGAGAGATCCTTGAGCCCCGAGACCATCCTGGTGGCCATACGTTAAACCGACTCGACTCTTAGCACATCTTTGCAGTAATGTGGCCTCCAGAATTGCACACAATATTCCAGGTGAGGTCTCACCATGGTTCTGTACAATGGCATTAAGACTTCAGGCTTCCGGCTGACGAAACTTCTACGGATACAACCCATCATCTGCCTTGCCTTGGATGAAGCCTTCTTCACTTGATTGGCAGTTTTCATGTCTGCACTGATGATTACTCCTAAACTTGTAAGTTACATGGCTCCACATCATTCTTTTTTTTTGCCTGGGCTGCAAACTTTTAAGCAGCCCCTCATAAAAGTTTTATCACAATGACTTGGAAGAAGGAAGTGATTTGAATTATTGCTGTGGGTTTCCAGACTTGGGAAATATTTGTAATCCTATATAATAATACCCTAAGCACGCATGCACACTTAAGGTTTTGTGTTCCCTGCCGCTGTGTTTTGTGATCCGTGGCTGGATTCTATTTTAGAACACGGCAGCAGGGAACACTCTGGAGCTTCCCCCCTCCCGCCCTCACTCACTGCGAAACAAACCGCTGTCGCCACTACCGTTCCTTGTGCTCCCCTCTTTGGAGTGTGCAGTGTGGGCTGTGCACAAGGACCCGGAGGTGTACCGAGAGTGTAACGGGGTTCCTGGGCAGCTGAGCGCAGTCTCCGGGCGGCTGCAGCATCAGCAACCGCTGGTCTTCCTCCCAGCTCGCATCCAGAGCCTTTCCGGCACCACAAATTTTGTGTCCAGTCCGCCCCCAGCGACAGGTTGAGTGCCACTTCGGCCTCGAGGCCCAAAAAGTGCAGGTCCAGGGCGCTGCCGCCGCCCAGCAACAAGGGGATGCAAAGGCAGGCAAGAAGGAACAGCGGCGGCCTCTCTTCCATGCTTCCCAGAAGCAGCCTGTATTTTGCTGGCTCTGCCGGTGACTCACTGACCTGCATACCGGCGGGGAGAGGACAATGTAAGGATGATGCCTGACCCGCGAAAGGGGAGGGGGAGAAGAGGGTATGAAATACTGGACCAAAGTGGAGAGAAATCGAGGGAAGAGCAAGAGAGAGGGCCGATCTTTTACCTGAGGGAAGAGGATTAACAAAAGAAAGACACGGGGAAATAAACTGTACAGGGGAAGAGAGCTGTGGCAGTAATGAGACAGCTATGCTAAATTATGGGGGCCAGAACTGGGAGGTGAGAGATAATGCTCTTAAGGGGTAGGGAGAAACCTTGATCAAAGGGAAGAAGATGAACTGGAGGGGGAGAGGGAAAGGGGGCTGCTTTGGGGGGAGGGGTATGCTGGGAGGCAGACAGCTTTGCTTGAGGGGGAAGACAGAAGGGGGGCCATGGAGAGACAGTCAGGGAGGAATTAGAGGGGGAGAGGGAAAGGAGGCTGCTTTGGGGGGAGGGGTGTGCTGGGAGGCAGACAGCTTTGCTTGGGGGGGAGACAGAAGGGGGCCACGGAGAGACAGTCAGGGATGAACTGGAGGGAGAGAGGGAAAGGAGGCTGTTTTTGGGGGAGGGCTGTGCTGGGAGGTAGACAGCTTTGCTTGGGGTGGAAGAGAGAAGAGGGCCACGGAAAGACAGTCAGGAAGGAACTGGAGGGGGAGAGGGAAAGGGGGCTGCTTTCTAGCACCCGTTAATGTAACGGGCTTAAACACTAGTTAAAAAATAATAATAAAAACAAAACAAAACACCATCAGGATAAATCTCACAAGTATGCAGGAGGTCTTTTCTAAATTGGAAAAATGTTGGATCACCTAGAACTTGTTTGCTCTTTGCACAATTTCTTTTAAAATTAAGGATACCTCTTTCACAAAAGGCACTCATAATAGTGTTTGGATTTGTTAGGAAGTTGCATGAATCAACAAGCAGTTAACTTTTTTCATTTCATTTATGGATTGTGTATATTTTCTGTTATACTAAAATCTAAGCAGTTTAGGACGGGCTAAAAAAATCAAATCAATAAATAATTACTCCCCCCCCCCCTTTTACAAAACAGCGGCACTGTTTTTAGCACTGGCCATGCTGGTAACAACTTTGACGCTCATAGAATTTCTATGAGCATTGGAGCTGTTACCATCGTGGCCAGTGCTATAATTTTGTAAAAGAGTGTGTGTGTGTGTGTGTGTGTGTGTATAAATAAATAAAATTCAGTTAAAAGCATGAGACAATAAGGTTACAACACAAAATATTTTCCCTTTTATTCTGTAACTTGGTGTCTACAGTGAAGTTTTTTGTTTTACATTTTTTATTTAGAACTTTCAGAAAAATGTTCACACCAAAATGAAGTGAAAGGAAATAAGAAATAAAAGTCAGGAAAATATAACATAACTATAACAAAAAAAATTACATTTTGTCCACATAATAAATTATTTATAAATGACAGTTTCAGACAGCCACTTAGAGATAGCTGAGATGCAGAGATGTCAGGGGGGATTTCTCATTTTACAGTAGGAAAACATTCATATTTGCACAAAAATTTCCAGTGACTTTTGTGCTTGCTCTGAAGCACTCACATCTTTTTAAAAGTGGTCATTATAGCTAGGGCTTAATATGAGGAATTAAAGTGGTTAATGCCCTTAATTTCCCATGTATTATTTTTGTATTTACATTGAAAAACAAACATCCTTTGTGGCTTCCCTTTAAACGACTCTATCATATCTCTCCACTCCCGTCTTTCCTCCAAAGTATACAGATTGAGATCTTTAAGTCTGTCCCCATGCACCTTATCACGAAGACCACACACCAATTTAGTAGCCTTCCTCCATCCTTTTTATATCTTTTTGAACAGCTATGAACAAACAGGGCTATTAATTAAAGATGTTAAGGGTACTGCAGCTAGCTAGGTTCACTTCAATTCTTTTGAAATTTCCACAAGAATTGAAGTGAGCCCTGCTAACTACATTGCCTCAGGAAACCTTGCTGCGCATTATGTATTTCTGCAGAGACTTGACCTAATTATCAGATTTCAAAAAGTTTATCTAGTAAATATCTGCTTTTGTAGAAAAAAAAAGGTGCCGATCCCTGATGTAGGGCTGTGTTGGTGGGGGAATGAATTGAGGTGACTACGGTAATCAGGGCACCACTCCCATGGTAGCACCATGTCTCTTCACTAGCCAAGGAACATATTAAAAGGCAGAATTAAAAATTTTACATGGGTTATTAGAACAAAGCACCTTCTGTTGAGAAAAGAAAACAAGTTAGATTGCTATGGATCTCTACACAGACAAGACAAGAGCAGAACTCCTTAGTTCAGCCATACTTATGTAAGGGTGGAATAAAACCATTTTTATGGCAGTAAACCATTTTTATGGCAGTTTGGTTAAAGGACCCAGAGTGACAAAGTATTTAAATCGAACTACAGCAACAGTGGCTGAACTATTTGTTGAAAAATAAACCAAACCATATTGTCTAAAGCAGAGTTTCTCAAATTCTTCAAACCAAGTACCCCCTACGTCTAACAAATACTGTATCCCCCCCCAAATAAGACAGTGTCTTATATTAATTTTGGGTCCTAAAAACCCACTAGGGCTTATTTCCAGGGATGTCTTATTTTTTTCATGTACAAAAATCATTTCTCCCTTCCTCTCCTCCACTCCAATTTTTCATTTTTCCTTCCCCCCTCCAGTGTGCAGCATCTTTTCTCCCCTCTCACCCATCCCCTTGTGCAACATCTTTCTATCCCTTCCTCCCATCCCCCTGTGCAGAAAAACCCCACCGATCTTCTCACCCATCCCCTTATGCAGCATCTTTCTATCCCTCCCGCCCATCACTCTGTACAGCAGAACCACACCAACCCTCCCACCATGACACTAACATACTCCCGCTCCAAGACCAAACAGCAGCGGCGGCAGCACTCTGATCGGGCTGCTTTGCGGCCTTCCCCACCGGGGCCTTCCATCTGCTGTATCACTGACGCAGCAGAGGGAAGGCCCCAGGCATGGAAGGCTGTGAAGCAGCCCATTCAGAGCGCTGACACTGCTGCTGTTTTTGGAGGCCTTGGAGGTACGGTATGTCTGTCTCACGGTGGGAGGGTCAGCAGGGTTCTGCTGCACAGGAGGATGGAGGGCAGGAAGACCCATGCAGTGCCACTCAATAAGCGGCTTGTGTACCCCTAAGGGTACGCGTATCGCATATTGAGACACTCTGGTCTAAAGAAACAAAAGGCCCCTTCTATCAAGCAGCAGTAGAGCATTTTACTGTGGGCCAGTGAGGTAAATGCTGTGATGCTCATTCAATTCCAATGAGTATTGGTCATTTACTTCACTGATTCATGGTAAAATGCTGTACTGCTGCTTGCTAAAATGAGCCCAAAATGAATTATCACTGATGCTTTTAAGAATATTGTTCATTTATATGACTGCATATTATTATGAAAGATATGTTACCCATCAAAATAACAGGTGAAATACTATCTTCAAAAATTAAACACGAGACTAAAAAACATTCAGCATGCTCTGTTTACTGAACTATCTGCACTATGGCATGAGAAGAGCAGTCAATCAAACCCAAAAAATGTCACATGCAGATTACTATTATATGGGTGCTGATACTGAAATCATCATCTAATATAAGTTAGCTTTAAATTTAGTGGTATACATACAGACTATACCAAATTAAGGGGCCCTTTTACTAATCAAAAAGTGGCCTTAGTACACCCTTAAACAAGTTTTTCCCATGCATTAAGGGACTCATAATAATAATAAAAAGTTCAAAAAATGGCCTAAGTCGGTACTTGGACGATCAAAAAGACAGATCGTCCAAGTACCAATAATTAAAGCTGGTTTTAGATATATCTAAAAGCAGCTTAGGCCTTTACCCTGCCTCTGAACGCCTAGAGCAAAAAGAGGCATTTTTGAAGGAGGGGAAAGGGAGGAAGGTGGGCTGACCTAGACTTAGTCGTCTGGCAACCATAACCAAAAACAGACAGAACTTATATGTTTTGACTTAGACCAAGTTAAAACAGGTATAAGTTCTAGCCCAGACAACCTGTCCACCCTCCACCGCAATGATTGTGGCAGGAGAGATGCATAATCTCTCCTGCCCCGATCGCAATCCCCCCGAACTGCCATGAACCAGCAGGAGAGATGCCCAATCTCTTCTGCTGGTGCACCCCCCCTGACAAAACTGCAAACCAGCAGGAGGGATCCCAAGCCCTCCTACCGACACCCCTGTGAATACTGGCAGGAGGGAGCCCAGGCCCTCCTGCCGAAGGCATACCCCCATATACCTACTGTGAATACCGGCAGGAGGGATCCCAAGCCCTCCTGCCAAAGGCACATCCCCATACCCCCGTGAATCCCCAAACGCCCTCCACTACCCTGACCCTCCCCCTAACCGTAAAGTTGGCTGGATGGATGGGTCCTCTCACCGTCTGGCCCACCATCCTCAGAAAGGCAGGCCTACCCCTTCCCAGTGCATTGTGGGATGCACCAAGGAGGGGCCTAGAGCCTGATTGGCTTACGTGCCTAAGGCCCGCCCATAGGAGGGGCCTTAGGCAACTGAGCCAACCAGAATTGGTCCAGTTGCCTAAGGCCACTCCTTTGGGTGGGGGCTTAGGCACATGGGCCAACCGAATATTTGGTTGGCCCATGTGCCTAAAGCCTCACCCGTAGGAGGGGCCTTAGGCAACTGGTCCAATTCCGGTTGGCCCAATTGACTAAGGTCCCTCCTATGGGCGGGCCTTAGATGCCTGGGCCAATCAGGCCCTAGGCCCCTCCCTGGTGCATCCCACAATGCACCAGGATGGGTCAGGCTCAGCATTCTGAGGATGGCGGGCCTGCTGGACAGACAGCAAGAGGACCCATCCATCTGGCCAACTTTAAGGTTAGTGGGGGGGTTGGGGTAGTGGGGGGCATTTGGGGGTTTGGGGGGGGGGGTTTGCAGGGGTTGGGTTGCACCTCTGGCAGGACGGCTTGGGATCTTTCCTGCTGGTTTTCATAGGGGTGGGGTGTGGGGGTGAGCCTTCGGCAAGAGGGCCTGGACTCCCTCCTGCCAGTATTCGCAGCGGGGTGGGGTGTCAGCAGGAGAGATTGGGCATCTCTCCTGCTAGTTTGTGGCAATTTGGGGGTGCCGGCAGGAGAAATTGAGCATCTCTCCTGCTGGTTTGCGGCAGTTGGAGGGGGATCACGGTAGAAGAGATTAGGCATCTCTCCTGTCGGGATTGTTGCGGGAGGGGGGGGGGGTCCAGGATTCTGTAACCGACGTTGTTTTTGAGACGCCGGTTATAGAATCCTGCTTTTAGGCAAAGGACTGGCCCCTCCTTCAGTTAAAAGGTCTTGTTTTAGGTGTTTGGGAATTGGGTGATTTTTTTGGTTGGGAATGTGGTTTAAGGTTTGAAGTAGTGGTGGTCTGGGCGATTAAACTGCTGAACGTAGAGGTAGGCCAGTGGTGTACCAAGGGGGGGAGGGGGGCAGTCCGCCCCGGGTGAAGCCTTAGGGGGGGTGCACAGCTGGCCCGGGCCCTATTGCGCTCCCACCCTCCCAACGAGAGCAGCAAATCTCCCTCCAGTAGCGTCGGCTGCTTTGCGGCCTTCTCCTCCCTTTGCCGCGTCACTGATGACATCATCAGTGACGCTTCATCGGCAGGAGAAAGCCGCGAAGTAGCCAACGCTACTGGAGGGAGGTTTGCTGCTCTCGCTGGGAGGGTTGGAAAGGTTCACTTGGGGGGGAGATAGGAGGGTCAGCAGGGGTTCGGCTGGGAGGGGGGAGAAGCGGTCTGCCTCGGTGCTCCAAGGCCTGGCGCCATTACCTTCTTCGGGCATCAGCAGCTTTTACAATTCTCTGCTGTTGCCAGCTTCAGGCCTTCCTCTCTGCCGGGTCCTGCCTACTTCCTGTTTTCATGAAGACAGGACCCGATAGAGAGGAAGGCCTGAAGCCGGCAACAGCAGTGAATTGTGAATGCTGCTGCTGCCCGATGAAGTTCAGGACACCAGGCCTTGGGTGACAGAAGGAGGAAAGGGAGCAGAGGGGGAGAGAATTGGGGAGAGTGTTGCTGTACCCAACTGGAGGGAATGAAAGGAGATGCCAGGGCTTGGAGGGAAGAAGAGAAGCCAGGGCATGGAGGGAAGGAGGAAGGTATGCCAGATCAAGGGAAAAGGAAGGGGGAAAGGAAGGAGATGTCAGAGCATGGAGGGGGAGGGAGAGATGGAAGAAAAGGAAAGGAAAGAGATGCCGGGAATCAGGGAAGGGATGATGCCAGATCATGTGGTGGGAATGAAAGAAAGGAGAAGAGAGAGATGCCAGAGCATAGGGGAGGGGGTGGTGACAGAGAGAGAAAAACGGAGAGGTGACAGAGTTGAAATCAATCATGTACAAAGGAGAGAAGGGGCACGGGATAGATAGTTTATGGAAGGAGCATAGAAAGAGGGAAGATGCCATATGGAAGAGAGAGAGAGAGGGTGCACACTGGATAGAAAGAGCACAGAGGGCAGTGAATGGAAGGGACGGGATAGAGGGTGAACAGTAGATAGAAGGGGTAGAGAGGTAAACAGACACTGAATGGAAGTGTGGGGGAGAGGAAGGACAGCTGCTGAATGGAAGTGTGAGGAAAAGGGGGAGCAGATGCTGGAAGGAAGTGGGGAGGAGAAAGAAAAAAAGGGCACATGCAGGATTGAAGGAAGAGGATAGAGTTAGTTATTGGAAGGGGTGAGGGAAAGAGGTGGCAAGCTATAGGTAGACACAGTGAAAGAGGGAAATTGAGGACTGAAAAGTAAAAAAGAATTTAGACAGAGGCAGAAAATAAATTGAGAAGGAAGAACAGGAGGAAGGGAGCAGAGAGAGAGAGAGATGCCAGAGAAGGGGGGAAGGAGAGGAGACAGATACCAGAACAATGGGGGTGAAAGGAGAGATGGAAGGGGGAGGCATCCAGTTTCTGGAAGGGGCATAGGAGAGAAGATGCCATATAGGGGCAGAGAGATGGCAGATAGTGGATGGAAGGAAGAGAGTAACAAGAAGATGAGGAAAGCAGAAACCAGAGAAGACAAAGGTAGAACAAAAATTTTCTATTTATTTATTGCTTTAGGAGACATGTGTCACTGTTTCTGTGGTATTGCATTGTATGCAGAGTCCAGCTTCTTGCTGGTTCAATTTAACCTTTGTCTATGTATTTCTATTTTATCCCCCCCTTTTACAAAACTGTGGAGCGTTTTTTAGCGCCAGCCATGGTGGTAGCAGCTCTGATGCCCAGAATTCTATAAGCATCAGAGCTGTTACTACCGTGGCTAAAACAACAGTTTTGTAAAAGGGGGAGGGGTTAGTTTGTGATGACATATTTCATACTAGGCAAAGGTGTTTTCTGTATTCTGTGTGTTTGAAAGACATGGTTTTCTGTTAGGATTGACAGTGTAGGATTGATCTGTATTAGTCTGGCTTGTTTAGTTTTACAATGGGTGTATTGATGTATTGCTCACTGCATATGTAAGATGCTGTCTTTTCCCAGATACTCATGTGCGACGTGTGGATTGTTACTAAAAATCATGTTTTTCATACAGATGGGGGGGTGCCAAAAAATGACGGGCCCTGGGTGTCACATATGCTAGGTACGCCACTGAGGTAGGCCATTCTAAAAAAAAAAAAAAAAACAACCCTCATTTTGGACATTTTTTGGAAGAATGGACATTCCCTGCTGTCTACTTTCAGCGTTTAGGGACTTAGGCCACAAGGAGACTTAGAACTTTTTTTTTATTATGTCCCTCCACAGCTATTTTTAATTTTTGCTCTTTTATTTTCTGTATTAATGGCCATGCAGTAATGTTTCCATTAGCACATGGTCCTTAAAAAAATTATTGCACGTGCACTTATCACCATCCATTTTGTAGGTAGTAAGAGATCACACACTATTCCTGTTTAGATTAGTACATGAATGCCAGCTCTCTGTCCCTGACATGCCCCTCAAAACTTCTAAAAATTTTTTAGCGTGCTTACATTTGATACTTACAGCAGGATGCCTGAGCGCATTCCATGGTACATCATTTTAAGCTGTGTTAGGCACGCATGAGCACTTAATGCAGTTTAGTAAATGGATCCTTAACTTAGTAGATACGTACAGAGCCTAATTTAAAAAAACCCTACTGCTATAATTTTGGTTAAAAACATAGGCCCTGATTCTATAAGTGGTGCCTAGATTAGGCGCCATTAGGTGTCTAGATTTGGTGGTACCTAACAGTGCCTAGCTGATTTCCATGCAGAAGTTAATTTTTTTTAGTTGGCTTAAATGGCATGATAATTGAAAAAGCCATTTAAACCAATTAAAAATTACTAGAAAAAAAAAACAAAGTTTCATGTGGAAATTGGCATGGCACCTACCCAAAAAGTAGGCATGGTTAGGGGCAAAGAAAAGACATGGTATGACTTAGGCATCAGTAGGTGTCTGTGTTAAGTGCCTATAAATTAGGCCAGGAAATTCTGGTGCCTAACATTCTGACACCTGCCTGTGACTAAGCTGAGTTAGACAACGCTAGGCCCGATTCTATAAACAATGCCTAGCAGTTAAGAACATAAGAAGTTGCCTCCGCTGAGGCAGACCAGAGGTCCATCTCACCCAGCGGTCCGCTCCCGCGGCGGCCCATCAGGCCCATTGCCTGAGCAATGGTCCCAGACTATCCCTATAACCTACCGCTACTCCTATCTGTACCCCTCAATTCCTTTATCCTCTAGGAACCTATCCAAACCTTCTTTGAAGCCTTGTAACGTGCTCCGGCCTATCACAGCCTCCGGAAGCGCGTTCCATGTATCCACC
Organism: Geotrypetes seraphini; assembly: GCF_902459505.1. Lineage (NCBI taxonomy): Eukaryota > Metazoa > Chordata > Amphibia > Gymnophiona > Dermophiidae > Geotrypetes > Geotrypetes seraphini. Next base: position 107,814,679 of record NC_047092.1, on the reverse strand, counting down.
ACCCTCTGGGTGAAAAAGAACTTTCTGGCATTTGTTCTAAACCTGTCCCCTTTTAATTTCTCCGAGTGCCCCCTTGTACTTGTGGTTCCCCATAATCTGAAAAATCTGTCCCTGTCTACCTTTTCTATACCCTTCAGGATCTTGAAGGTTTCTATCATATCTCCTCTAAGTCTCCGCTTTTCCAGGGAGAACAGCCCCAGCTTTTTTCAGTCTGTCAGTATATGAGAGGTTTTCCATACCCCTTATCAGTTTAGTTGCTCTTCTCTGGACTCCCTCAAGTACCGCCATGTCCTTCTTGAGGTACGGCGACCAGTACTGGACACAATACTCCAGATGCGGTCGCACCATTGCACGATACAGTGGCAGGATGACTTTCTTTGTCCTGGTCGTGATACCCTTCTTAATGATACCCAACATTTTGTTTGCTTTTCTTGAGGCTGTGGTGCACTGTGCCGACGCCTTCAAAGATGTGTCTTGTGACACACTTATCCCTTGCTCTAACCAGCAGAGGGACTAAGTGTGTTGAGTTCTGGTCTGTCAGCGTGGCCTCCTCAGGTTGGAGGAAGGCTTTTCAGGGTAGAACAGACCTAGGCGCCTGCCTAGTCTGCCAGGCCACACTGAGAGTAACTTATAAAGAGAAGACCACACAGGTAAGTCTTGATACAAAAGAATGTTCTTGAGCTTTATTGAACCCGGGGGTCTGAATACCATCAGCCACCCGTATGTCATGGCAAGAATTATAAAATACGAAAATAACTTGCAGTTGTCAGAATGGCTTGCTATAAATGCCACATACAGTTCAATACCCTGGACTTTCCAGTTTAACTACAGTCTTCTTCACCAGGGAAAAAGGCAAATGAAAAATATCAGGAAAATAAAGCTTTCAAACTTTGCACACCTTGTGACTACAGCAAGAGTAATTACAGCTTCAAAACCTAGCATTGAATTTCTTAAACGTTTCAGCTTACCTAGCTGAGACACGGACAGGTTTGCAGAGCAGGCTTCACAGCTCGTTATTATCAGCTGGGCTTCCTGGCCGAAGGAACACAGCAAGGCATTATATAAGCTGTGAACTTTGCTTGGGTTTTTCCCACGGAGCTTTCACACCCCTACAGATAAAAGTTCCTTGAGCAAACAAAGCTCTCCGGGCAGTCATACAGAGTAGTGGAGAGATTTTCCTGCTCTTCTCCTAATCTCTGTCAGCTGGGCTTGGGTTACAGGAGACAGCACAATCACAGCCTTGCTTCCTTCCCCTTAACAACTAACCTCCATGTCAGTGGGGAAATGGCTAGCTTCCAGCAATGGCTCAGCTACGTCCATAGTCTCTGTCTGCTCAGCAGCCTCTGGGGTGGAGTTGAGATAGTCCTCTGTCATCTCCATGTCCTCACTGCTGCGGGCTGGAGGAGAGAGACTTCTCCCCTCATCTGCCTCCAAGCTCTGCTGCCTCTCCTGCCGCTGCCTGAGCTCTTTAGCCCCAGCTCCGTCCCGGCTTTCCCTGCTCCCCTTACTGAGAAGTAATTTGTGAGGCATGACCTACCCTTGTAGAAGCCGTGCTGGCTCGACTTTAGCTGTCCATTGTTTTCTATGTGTTCACAGATACTGTCCTTAATCAGTGCTTCCATCATCTTTCCCGGGACCGAGGTCAAGCTCACCGGCCTGTAGTTTCCCAGGTCCCCCCTTGAACCCTTCTTGAAGATGGGCGTGACATTTGCAATTTTCCAATCCTCTGGGATCTCTCCAGTTTTTAAGGATAGATTACATATTTGGCGAAGTGGCTCTGCTATTTCGTTCCTTAGTTCCTTGAGTACCCTTGGGTGAATGCCATACGGACCTGGCGATTTGTCGCTCTTTAGTCTGTCTATCTGCCTGAGGACATCCTCTTGGCTTACCTCTAGTTGGACCAGCTTTTCATCCCGATCCCCATTTACGATGTCCTCCAGTTCCGGAATATTGGATGTGTCCTCCCTCGTGAAGACTGACGTGAAGAACTTATTTAACCTGTCAGCTATCTCTTTTTCCTCCTTTACCACTCCTTTTTTGTCTCCATCATCCAATGGCCCCACTTCTTCCCTTGCCGATTGCTTCCCCTTCACATATCTGAAGAATGATTTGAAGTTTGTTGCTTCCCCCGCCAGTCTCTCCTCATATTCTCTTTTGGCTTTCCTAATCACACGGTGACACTCCCTTTGGTGTTCTTTGTGCTCCTTTTGGTTGTCCTTTGTTTGGTCCTTTTTCCATTTTTTGAACGATGCTTTCTTGTCACTTATCGCCTTTTTTACTGCAGTTGTTATCCACGCTGGGTTTTTTGTTCGGTTTTTTTTGCACCCTTTCCTGAATCTGGGGATGTACAGGTTCTGTGCCTCTTGCACCGTGCCCTTGAGTAGGGACCAGTCTTTTTCTACAGACTCCATCTTCCTTGCGCTGCCGTTGAGTTTCTTTCCCACCATTTTCCTCATGCCATCATAATTCCCTTTTTTGAAGTTGAGTGCTGTCGCTGTGGTTCTTTTCACCTTTGATGATCCAATTTCCAGCTTGCACTGGATCATGTTGTGATCGCTGTTTCCTAGGGGTCCTAGCACCGCCACCTCCTTTGCAGGTCCCCCTAGCCCGTTGAGGATTAGGTCAAGAGTGGCATCCCCCCGTGTTGGTTCCGTGACCAGCTGTTCCATGAAACAGTCCCTCGTGGTTTCCAGAAATTTGGTCTCCCTTATGCAGTTTGAGTGTCCAATACTCCAGTCTATCCCAGGGTAGTTGAAATCTCCCATCACCATCACACTTCCGCTTTTGCATACCTGCCTCAGCTCAGCCTCCAGGTCCTGGTCGAGTGCTTCCGGTTGTCCAGGTGGGCGATAGTACAGACCCAATTTTATGTCTGCTCCAGTTCCTCCAGTTAGCTTAATCCATAGTGATTCCAAGTCGTCCGCCCTTACTGTTGTTTCCATCCTGGTTGAAGGTATGGAGTCCTTTATATAAAGCGCTATTCCTCCACCCTTCTTGTGTGTCCTGTCCCTCCTGTAGAGTTTGTACCCTGGTATGGCCACATCCCATTTGTTGTCATCAGTCCACCACGTTTCTGTGACTCCAATTATGTCCAGGTCCTTTGTTGATTGACAACCATGACATATGTTACCACTAGGCGCTGTTTATAGAATCAGGCCCATAAAGTTTGCAGAATTTAGTATTGCAGCAGTTTGTATCAAAAGATATAAAAATTAGAAATATAACTAATATTGAATAAATTATACAAAAACAAACATACTTTAAAAATGTTGTAAAAGTAAAAAAAAAAAAAAAAAAAAAAAATCACAGAGTGAAAAGAAAGTTTAGAGATTCCAGAACTTGGCTGTGAGGCAGATGGTGGTGTAATTACTCTGCTCCTCTTTGAAGGGCTCCATTCGTTTATTTTTTCAGATGTTAAGAAATCATTTCTTCTCCAAAAACTCAGATTTGGATTAATATGGCATCAGGACGACAAACCAGATTACAGACTGCTTTTGTAGCAACTTGATCAGGCAAACAACTAAAGGCTGATCCACCTACTCCTTCAAAAGTGTCACTGTGGCTCATGGCAGCCTAGGGGAATAGCTCCGTGGACCCCGGTGCTGTTTTTTTGCTACCTCCGCGCGATTGGCGGTTCCTGCGCTTTCTGCTTCCCCTGCCTTGTTGGTGTGGCTCTCCTGCGCGGTTTTGATGGCGACACGGAAGAAACAAACAGACATTAAGACTTTCTCGTCGCCGATCCCAAACGGGCCGGCTAAAGCTAGCTCTAAAATGGCGCCTGAACCGATCGCGGCTGCTGAGGGCTCACCCCCTGAGGTCGCGTTGCCGACCTTTCAACAGGAGATGCGTGGCTGGTTCCAAGAACTGAAGACTGAACTCTCGGCGGTTCGGGCTGACATCCACAGTGTTGTAGCTGACTTAAAGCGTGAGGTGGGTGAGATTGGGAGCCGCGTGGGTGAAACGGAAGTAGCTGTGGAGGCTCATAGCACTGAGTTGACCCAGCTTCGAAGCAGGATTGCGACGCTGGAGGAGAAAGCAGATGTGAGTACCCTGAAAATGGAAGATTTGGAGAATCGATCCAGGCGTTGCAACCTTCGCTTTAAGGGGGTGCCTGATACTGTTTCTGATTCTCGTTGCATGGAGGTGATTGATCATATCTGCATCCAGGCTTTGGAGGCTGTTGGCTCGCCTGTGGAAGTGGGGAAGCCCTTGCTTGATAGGGCTCATCGTATCCCTGGCCCTCGTGATGTCAATCGTCCCCGTGATGTAGTGGCTTGCTTTCATCGCTATATGGACAAGGAACACGTGCTGAGAGCAGTACGGCGTTCTGGAGGTACTGTAAAATGGGAAGATGTGGACATTGATGTTTATCCTGATGTGGCCCCTGCAACTTTGGCCCGTCGTCGCACATATCGGGACTGTACCCGAATATTGCAGGAGCGCAATGTTCGGTATCGCTGGATATATCCAATTGGGCTGGCTTTTACTCATGCAGGCAAGAACTATTCCGCGATAACTGTGGCTGATGTTCAATCTCGCTTGGTGGAGGCGGGGATGATGACAGCCTCGGAGATGGCTCCGCTTCCGCAGCGGTCTCCTGCTCCTAAATCTGTGCGGGGGCTCGGCTGGCAGAGAGTAGCCCGGTCGGCTACTGCTCGTCGTCCTTTGGAGCCGGCTTCAACTTCATCTCTTTGAACTTTTGCATCTGTGGGTTTTGTTCATGAGTTCTTGTGTGATGTATATTTCTTTTTGCTGTGTGTTTACTGCTGCGGGGGTTGTTTTGTAGATTTCTATTGGGGGTCCTAATGGGAGCTGTTTCTCTACACTTCCTGTACCGTGGTATCCAGGTACTTTGGTGGCTGGACCATGAGGGGTGTTATGGGGAGTTTGGGAGGGGGGTGTTGGGGTGGTGGGGTGTATTTTGACCGAGTGTTTTTGAATGCGATGATGAGGGAATATAGCTGTGTATTGTTCCTTTTGGAGGTGCGATTGAGTGGGATGAATGCATTGGGTGCTGTGGAATGTGACAAGGGATATGCAATATTGTGTGTTCTTTCTTTTCATCATATGCATGGATAAGCTTACTTTGTTGTCCTATAATGTTCATGGTTTGAATACTCCACAAAAACGACGCTTATTGTTCAAGGAAATGAATCGCCTGAATGTTGCTGTTGGATATATTCAGGAGACCCATTTTCAGTCCCATTATGAGAAATTGCTTGTTCATAATAATTATCCACATGTTTTTCTTTCCTCTAATAAGATCCGGAAAAAAACTCAGGGGGTAGGCATTTTAATTCATAAACGTGTCCAGGTGGTCTTGAGAGAGGTTGTGCGGGATGCTGAGGGCCGCTACATTCTGGTCAAAGCTGAATTGGACGGCGTCTTATATAGCTTATTGAATATCTATGCACCTAATGTTGGTCAGGGGGCCTTTTTTACGTTGTTAGAAAAAGTGTTGTTGGATCATGTTGAAGGTACTCTCCTCGTAGGAGGGGACTTTAACCTTACTTGCTATCCTCAGGAGGATAACTCTAATTCCTCCATCCGTTATGCTAGAGGTGACAGGCGGGCTCTTTTGCGCTTTTTACGTCGGCATGATTTGGTAGACGTGTGGCGCTATTTCCATCCTAGTGTTCGGGATTATACCTTCTATTCGTCTAAGCATGATTCATATACCAGGATTGATATGTGGATGTTGCCTCGTGTTGTTCTCCCGCGCGTCTTAGACTCCCGTATCGAACCCCGTGTGTGGTCTGATCATTCTCCCCTGACATTGGACTTACGAGTTGGATTGGATAGGGGTGGCCGTCGAATGTGGCGTTTGAATGATTTTTTGTTGAAGGATCCCATTACTTTCTCCCTGTTGGAAGCTGATGTCAAGGAGTTTTTTGTCTTTAATGATAACGCTGACGTTAATGTAGCTGTGCTATGGGAGAGTTTTAAAGCCACGCTTCGTGGTTGTTGTATCTCGAGAGGGTCATATCGCAATCACTGTCGGGTTGCCCGTAGGTTGGAGTTACTAACCCGTCTTCGGCGATTGGAAAATGCTCATAAAAGAGCACCTTCGGTGGCTGGCAGGGTGGCACTGGCGGCGTGCCGCCGAGATTTGCAGGAGCTTGATTTAGAGAGCATGGCCTGGGCCCTACAACGGCGGAAACAACGGTTTTTTGAGTGGGGGGGTAGGGCAGGTCGTTTGTTAGCTACGCAGCTTAGGCAAAAGCAGGCATGCCATTCCATTACGCGGATTCGTACCGCATCGGGGCAGCTTTGCTCGGATGATGCGGCTATTCACCAGGAATTCTTGTCTTTCTATCAGTTATTGTACTCACCGGAATCTGAAACTATGGAGGAGGAGATCGATGCTTTTCTATCTGGTGTGACCTTGCCTCGTTTGGTGGGGGTTGATGCGGACTGGCTCTCTACCCCTATTCAATCTACGGAGGTGGTGGCGGCTATACGCCATTTAGCGGCATCTAAGGCTCCTGGCGTGGATGGTTTCTCGCCTTTGTTTTATAAGAAAATGGAATCTTATATAGTTGAGCCTCTTACGCGGTTGTTTAATTCTTTTTTAGGGGAGGAGTGTTTACCGTACTCGTTCCGACAGGCGGCGGTCTCTCTCCTTCTCAAACCCGGTAGAGATCCCCTTCTTTGCGGGTCTTATCGTCCTATTTCATTGTTGGGAGTGGACTATAAGCTGTTTACCCGTATTCTAGCAGTCCGTCTGCAACGTTTTTTGCCTTCCCTAGTGCATGGGGATCAATGTGGTTTTATTTCGGGGAGGCAACCTGGTGATAACATTAGAAAAGTGTTAGATATTATTGGGGTGGCCCATCAAAATTCAGTACCCGCTGTATTATTATCCATTGATGCTGAAAAAGCCTTTGATAGGGTTTATTGGCCATTTATGTCGGCGGTTCTGAAACGGATGGGCATCTCGGGGGCTTTTTTACACTGGGTGACTTTGTTGTATACTGACCCGGAGGCTTGCTTACGGATTAATGGGAGATATACCACTTCCTTTTCGATTCGTAGAGGTACCAGACAGGGGTGCCCCTTGTCGCCACTGATTTTTGCGTTGGTTTTAGAACCGTTAGCAGCCGTCATTAGAGCACATGGGGATATTCATGGGATTGTGGTGGGCGGTGAGGAGCATAAGATCTCTCTATATGCTGATGATATTTTGTTTACTTTGACTCGCCCGCTTCGGTCTTTGCACATGGTGCTCTGTGTTCTGAACCAATATGGTACGGTGGCTGGTTTTAAGGTTAACATCGATAAATCTGAATTACTTAATGTTTCCCTTCCAGAACCGTTGGTGGCGAATGTTCGTGCTGCTTTTTCGTTCCGTTGGGCGGCGAAATCTATTAGATACCTTGGAGTTCGTATATCTCGACAGCTTTCTGATCTTTTTGCCCTGAATTACCCTCCGTTGTTGCGGACTGTTTTCGCAGATCTGGATCGTTGGGAGGGTTTGCGTCTGTCTTGGATGGGTAGGATTAGTGCTTTGCGTATGAATGTGTTGCCTCGTTTTTTATATTTGTTTTCTTGCCTGCCTCTCTCAATACCTAAACAGTTTTTGCTTAAACTCCAAAGGCGGGCCTTTGCTTATATTTGGGCACATAAACCACCTAGGGTGCGGAGGGAACGTATGTATTGGGACAGGTTACATGGTGGGATGGGAGTTCCTGATTTTTTTACATATTATTGTGCGGCCCAATTACAAGTTTTATTTCATTGGGCTTATCCATCCCAGCGCTGGGTGTCTTTGGAACAGGCCCTGCAGCCAACTTATCCGTTATCGGCACTTCCATGGCTACCTTTTGAGATCCTTCGGGACTTACAGAATGGAGCTTCTTATGGGATGGAATGTACCCTGCAGACTTGGTGTCGGGTCCGACGGACTTGGTTTCCACGTCAGCGTTATTTTTATGCCACTCCCATTAGATTTGCCCCTGGTTTTTTGCCTGCCAGGGATACTGGGATTTTTCGACGCTGGGAACTGGAGGGTCTCCGGGTGCTGGGACAATTAATATCGGGTGGAGATTTAATTCCCTTTACAGCTCTGCAAGCATTATATGACCTTCCGTCAACGGATTTTTTTGCCTATGCTCAGCTTCGGGACTTTTTGAAAAAAAGGGTGATCCCTGAATGGGAGGGGGCGGACTCTGCCTTCCTCCAAGTATTTAGAATGGGATCGGGAGGGGGCCTTATTTCCCGTTTGTATAGAGCTCTCTTATACACCAGGCCTCAGACCCGCACGTATGAACATAGGTGGGAAACCTTATTGGGTAAGACCTTTGATTTCCAACAATGGGACCGCCTTTATGGTACTTTACTCAGGGTTTCTTTAGCGTCCCCCTTGGTTGAGCAGGGTTATAAAATGCTATTTCAGTGGTACCTTACACCGGAAAAGGTGCACCGTATCTATCATTGTGGAGATGGGCACTGCTGGCGTAACTGTGGTGGTTTGGGCACTTTTGGGCATATTTGGTGGGATTGTGTTAAGCTTGTACCTTTTTGGAAGATGGTTCAACAACTACTGATTGATGTGTTACATGTACCAATATTATTACACATGGAAGTGTTTTTACTTAATTTTCCGTTGGGAAGTCTGGATATTGATCAGAACCAATTTGTGGCTTTGGCTGCTACGGCAGCTAGACTTTGTGTGGCTTCTCATTGGAAATGTACTTATCTACCTACTCGTTCTGATCTGTTGCATAAGATTGATCAAATTTATTTGATGTCTCAGTTGACTGCCTTGAACAATGATTCCTGTGGTGCATTTCGTCGCATCTGGTCTAGGTATGGCTCCTGGAGGGGTCTATTTTGATTACTTTTATCCTTCTCTTCTTTTGTTTTTTCAATTCTGCTTCAATACTCGGTTGGGGGGCGGGAGGGGATGTGTTCTTTATGGGGGATTGTGAAATTGCTGTCGGCATTCTGCCTGTGTATTGTTTTTTATATTTTCTTGAATTTAATAAAGTTCAAACGTTAAAAAAAAAAAAAAAAAAAAAAAAAATTGAAAAGCAGGATAGCAGGACATGTGCGAATTTTATAAAATTAGCATCCAACCCACCCTCCACCTCCCTAAACTATTTGCCAGGTTGATGATGGGAAGTTGTCCACGGTCTATAGCAAAATACTGTAGAGTTTTGAAATAAAAGGACTCTGTCATTAAAAAAAAAAAAAAAAAAAAAAGTGTCACTGCCAAAAGATTCCATGGAAATCCTGGAGCAGTTAATGATGAAAATGAAAAGCATTAAGGAATTGTTGCAGGATAATACAAAGCAGCTGCAGGACAATTCATCAAAGCTGTCAGCAGTTCAAGAAGAGATGACAAATCTAGCTGCTCAAATACAAGTTTCAAATACCCAATTGGATACCTTAGAACAGAGAGTAGCAGCTATTGAAACTGGTTTAATTCAGAGTCAGTCAGACCACAAGACAATCTTACATCTGACCAAGGAGTTGGAAGACATGAACAATAGGGTCAGGAGGAAATACATCCGTTTACTGGTCTACCAGAGGGAGCTGAAGGCACTGATCCTATAAAGTTTCTAGAGTCATTTATACCTAAAATACTCTCTCTGACTTTCCAACAGCCACTGGAATTTGAAAGAGCCTACCGGATTCCAATGCAAAGAAGCAACACCCAGACTGGCCCTAGACCTTTTATTTTTAAGATGCTTAGATTTACACAGGCCATGGACATTTTAAAAGCAGCTAAGGAAAAAAGAAACCTGAACTGGCATGATTCAAAAGTTCTTTTCTTACCGGATTTTGCAAAGACCACAGCAGCGGTGAGAAAACAATTTCTGGCACTTCGCCCACAGCTAAAGGAATTAGGAGCGATGTATGGGTTGTTATACCCAGCTGTTATGAGGGTCATTCATTTTAACAGGACTGTTTAATATGAGGACCCGCTAAAGTTACAGGAATATATTACTCAAAATAGAAATGGGATGTCATAAAGTATGTGTGGTTTGACTCTGAATTTTTAAAACAGAAAAAGGAAAAAAAAAAACCCCTTTGATCTTTAAAGATGGTTTTAAGGATGTTATGTTACTTTGGATACTTTGGTGAATACATTCTGTTTTGTTTACAAGGGTGATTGGGTTTGGTTTTTTTTATTTGTTTACCCTTAAAATTGCTTGGACAGTTCATTAGAATACAAGTTGAATTAATATTCCGTTTAAGCTAACAAGGTAGACTCAAGCATTCTTAGAATTGAAGCAATGGAATATCAGTATGAGGCTTGGAATACTCAGAGTTGGAATAAAAAAATGACATCACTAGCCCAGAAGGGAAATCTAAGTGCTGGGCTGCAAACAGCTGATGGTCTACAACGGCTAAGAACATAAGAATTGCCGCTGCTGGGTCAGACCAGTGGTCCATCGTGCCCAGCAGTCCGCTCACGCGGTGGCCCCCAGGTCAAAGACCAGTGCTCTAAATGAGTTCAGCCTTACCTTCGCATGTTCCAGTTTAGCATAAACTTGTCCAACTTTGTCTTGAATCCCTGGAGGGTGTTTTCCCCTATAACATACTCTGGAAGAGTGTTCCAGTTTTCTACCACTCTGGATGAAAAAGAACTTCCTTACATTTGTAAGGAATCTATCCCCTTTCAACTTTAGAGAGTGCCCTCTCGTTCTCCCTTCCTGGAGAGGGTGAACAATCTGCCTTTTTTTATTTTTTAAATTATTTTAAATTTGTCAAATTTTTCATACAATTCTTAAAGAACAGTAAAGGATAAAGATATACATCAAAAGAAAAGGAAAAAATATCATAAATATCTAATACAGAAGGTGAGACAAGATGGCGTTTTGAGCAGGACGCTGAGAGGAGCACTCCCCTCTTGCAGGAGAAATTTTCCCTTCAACTTTATTTTTAAAATTGCTTTTTTTCATGCCTAAGAGAAGAGGAAAACCGAGGGGTATCCCTCCATCTACCTCAGGCTCCTCGATGCCGAGGCAGACTGTAATTACAGCGTTTATGTCCCTCCTACCATATCGGGCGTTTCTGCTGCTGTGGAGCGGGAACTCCACAGCTTGGACAGCGAGATGACTCTCTCGCTGAGCCCACGAGGACCGCATACCCCTCCCAAACCCGGAGAAACGTCGGTGCAGCAGATTGGGCAAGAGGGCTCCCCCGGTGTGTGGGGGGAGGCTTGTTCTCTACCTGAGGTGAACCCGGAAGTGAAAGCAGCCACGCTGACTCCGATGTTGGAGATGCAGCGTTTAGGGGGAGAGGAGCCGTTGGTAGCCAGCGGTGGGGAGGTTGCAGGAGCCCAGAGTTCTTTTTCTGGTGCAGAAGCCATACCAAAGTCGGCTGATATCTCCCTCCTTGGACCGTTGGTGAGACCACAGGCTGTTACCCTGAATTCCATTTGGTCTGCGATTGAGAATCTTCACCTGGTATGTACTAACTTTGTTTCTATAACTCAGAATTCTATTTCCAGGATAAGTTCTTTAGAGACTATTACCCAGCAACACCAAGTGGACTTAAAAAATTTAGATAAAGTGACAACAGAGACTAAGAATTTAATTACCAAACAAACAACAGATAAAATGATGATTTTGAGGAAGATTGAAAACCTGGAAAACCAGCAAAAAAGTTTGAATTTGAGGATTCTTAATTTTCCGGTTGCCAAGTTTATGCCACCTCAAGAACTGTTTAAGAACTTTATGTTGAATGTTTTAAATATACCAGAAGCAAGTCTTCCCCCGATACAAAGAATTTATTATTTAAAACAAGTGCAGAAAGAAAAAGCTTTAGTAGATGAAAATGTTCAATTAGATGTTTCAGCTATTTTGCAGTCCTCTTGTATTGAAATTCAGGGAAGAGCACCACTGTTGGTCTCGTTGGTATTTCTTCAAGATAAAGAGATGTTGCTGAAATTATATTTTAATTTAAAGCAGATTACCTATTTGGGGGAAAGGGTATACTCTCTTAGTCATAACACAAACTAAGAACTGAAATTTAAACATCCATAATAAATCATCTAGTACAGTCCACAACCTGAAGAGAGGAGACAAGATGAAAATAAAAGCCCCTCAGGAAGGGGGACATATACAAAAGAAAATAAAAATGTTAAGAAATAGAGTAGCTAGATCTTTTCCTATCCAAAAAATTAAATACCGCATGAAATAACCTGTATCATTCGGACTGTGTAGAGATTCCTTTACCTTCAACGAAAAAGCCTAATTGGGCAGGTTCAAAGAAAATATATTTACTCCCCTGATAGGAGACAAAACATTTACAAGGAAATCTCAGCTGATAACTTGCCCCCAAAGCAATCACCTTTGATCTATAAGACAAAAATTATTTCCTCCTGGATTGCGTCCACCTCGAGACATCAGGAAATATGTAAAGGTTTCAAGGTTTATTAAATATTTGATGAATCGCTATATCTTTATACAAAGCGATGTACATAATAATAAAATAATATTAAGTTAAAAAACATACAGTATATATAAACAATAGAAATCCAACATGACCAACAACAATTGGGAGGGAAGGGGGGTTAAAGTTACATCTATTATGTTGAGAAATACATTTAAGGAATAAAAACATTGGGGAATAAGGGGATTTTAAAAATGAAATTAATAAAATAAAATAAATTTTAGATATTAAAAACCTGTTTAAAAAGAAATGTTTTCAGGGATTTCTTGAAGGATGAAATGTCTTTTTCAATTTTTATGTATTGGGGCAATGAATTCCACCATTGGGGGCCAACTACAGAGAACATATCTAATCTTCGAGTGCCTATTATTTTTAAAGAGGGAACAACTAATAGGTTTTGGGAAGATGATCTAAGTGTGCGTGTGGAACTATAGGGAATTAACATTTTAGAAATGCAATGAGGTTGATTGAATATCAAATTTTTAAATATAAGTAACAAGACCTTAAATTCTATGCGCTGGCAAATAGGAAGCCAATGTGATGCGATGAAAAGAGGAGTTACATGATCGAATTTTTTGGCATCGTGGATTAATTTAATAGCAGTGTTTTGAACAATTTGCAGTTGTCATTTTTCTTTTTGAGTAATATTAAGTAACAAAGAGTTACAATAGTCTATTTTTGCTATTACTAGAGAATGAATTAAGATATTGAGGGATTTGGGTTCAAGGAATTTGGATATAGATCTAATCAAACGTAATTTATAGAAGCAGACTTTAATTATGTTGTTGATATGATCTTTAAATTCTAATTTTTCATCAATTATAACTCCTAGGATTTTTAATTTAGGGACAATTTCAATTGGCGTATTATTAAGTATTATATTTCTGTATTTGCCTTTAAACATCTTTTTATAGAGGATGTATTAAAATGATAAATAAATAAATTTAAAAAAAAAATATCTAATACAAATCTTTCTAACCCACATTAATTTGGGGGAGCCACCTCAAGTTCAAGTACAATTAAAGAAAATAAGATATTAATCTTGAGAAAAGATACAGGTATACTTGAGAAATAAATAAATCCAACATGAGAAAATAGAAGTCTTCCCCAAGTTACATCATTCTAGTGCTTCACTTCTTATTCTCGGACTCCTTTTAACGATCAGTTGATATCTATTTTACTTTATCTTTCTCTTGTTCACGAAAACTTAAAAATTGCTGAAGCTGTGTGGGATCCCCAAAAATAAATTCCTTCTCTTGTAGTTTATACATTTACAAGGGAATTTCTAGAAAAAAAAACCTAGCGGCTAGGGCTAAAACCCTAGGTTTTAACTGAAGAAATTCCTTCCTTCGCATTTGGGTAGCTCTAGCCACATCAGGGAATATCAATACAGTATCACCACAGAATGTTGTTGTTTTATTTTTAAAATATAATTTCATAAGTAGATTTTTATCTAATTCACTTAAACAAGTCATCAAAAGAGTAGCCCTAGTTTTAATAAAATCTTGGGAATCTTCAAGAAAATGAGTTAAATCAAATTCAGCAGAAACTAAAAGATCTGTTCCCTGATCTGATGTTACTTTTTTTCTGTGGTATATAGTAACAATTTTGTATAGAAAAGGTTTCTGAGCTTGATAAACCTAGTATCTCTTTCAAATATTTTCGTAATAAAATCTCTGGTGATATCAAGTGAGTCATAGATGAATCAGAAACTGGTTGGCGGTAGGAAACAGAGGGTAGAGGTGAAGGGCCACTACTCGGACTGGAGGAGGGTCACGAGTGGTGTTCCGCAGGGCTAGGTGCTCGGGCCGCTGCTATTCATAAATGATCTAGAAACAAGGATGAAGTGTGAGATAATAAAATTTTCGGACGACACCAAACTATTTAGTGGAGCTCGGACTAAAGAGGACTGCAAAGGGACTTGAACAAACTAGGGGAATGGGCGACGAGATGGCAGATGAATTTCAACGTTGAGAAATGTAAAGTATTACATGTGGAAACCCGAGGTACAGCTATACGATGGGAGGGATGTCATTGAATGAGAGTACCCAAGAAAGGGACTTGGGGGTAATGGTGGTCATGACAATGAAGCCGACGGCACAGTGCGCAGCAGCCGCTAAGAGAGCGAATAGAATGCTAGGTATAATCAAGAAGGATATTACAATCAGAACAAAAGAAGTTATCCTGCCGTTGTATCGGGCGATGGTACATCTGCATCTGGAGTACTGCGTCCAATATTGGTCACCGTACCTTAAGAAAGATATGGCGTTACTCCAGAGGGTTCAGAGGAGAGCGACACATCTGATAAAAGGGATGGAAAACCTTTCATACGCAGAGCGATTGGAGAAAATGAGTCTCTTTTCCCTGGAGAAGAGGAGACTTAGAGGGGATATGATAGAGACTTACAAGATCATGAAGGGCATAGAAAGAATAGAGAAGGACAGATTCTTCAAACTTTCAAAAAATAAAAGAACAAGAGGGCATTCGGAAAAGTTGAAAGGGGACAGGTTCAAAACGAATGCTAGGAAGTTCTTTTTTACCCAACATGTGGTGGACACCTGGAATGAGCTTCCAGAGGACGTAATAGGGCAGAGTATGGTACTGGGGTTTAAGAAAGGATTGGACAATTTCCTGCTGGAAAAGGGGATAGAAGGGTATAGATAGAGGATTACTACACAGGTCCTGGACCTGTTGGGCCGCCGCGTGAGCGGTCTGCTGGGCATGATGGACCTCAGGTCTGATCCAGCAGAGGCATTGCTTATGTTCTTATGTTCATGGGATAATTAACAAATCATGACATGACATATTCGCCATAATTTCCAGTGTAGAATGAATTACACAGGCATTCTTAACCGCAGAAGTCAAAACTTGCTGCAGCGTGGATGTCTGTGTTTCAACCAACATTAATCTTCTATCTACCAAAATATAAGTTGGAATCCACACTTTCAAACTTATTTACAACTTCGACTGAAAAATCTGAAGATTGTTTAACAACTGATCTTAATAACCCTTCCACACTCTTATTTAACGACCACAAATCTTTCAATGTAATATCCTTTGGATCCTCTGAGGTACACCGATTTATCATCACTTAAATCCAATAAAGTTAATGCTTTAGGTAATGACATATGTTGTAATTTGGATAAAGTTATTGACTTTCGGGATTCCTCAGAAGTTTCACTGGGGGCTACTTTAGGTCCCACAACATTGGATAATGGTGGAAGGGGTGGGGTCCTTTCAAAGGGACTTAAAGATTCACCCAAAATGGAAGCATACTCTTGGTTAACTTGTGAGGGAGTCACTGGTATTAGATGGTGGTCCATAGGGCCGGCTGTGGCAGGGGTGGAGCTTTTGGGTTTAGCTTTTCTGTTACCCATTAATATATTCACACACAAAAAAATTTTTTTATTTAGATCTTACCCAAAGATGGTATACCCTTTCAACACTTCCTCGTGGCTCCCAATTTGGCCACGCCCTGCAGCTACACCCTGCGGCTGTGCCTTGCAGCTGCTGCAGTTTTTCACATGGAGGGGGTGGGCCCCAATGATGTCACTGGCCACCTCCCCCAATGCCTGCCCAAATCAGGAACAGTCCCACAGGCAGAAAAAAAGTTCAGGCAAACAGACAGAAAGTTGCTATAGCTGTTGCAGTGCAGGTAAAAGTCTCCTCTCTCTCCAAGCACCCTCCGGTAGCTCTCAGTTCTTCTCAGCTGCAGCAGTTTTTTCACATGGAGGGGGCAGACCCCGATGATGTCACAGGCCACCTCCCCCAATGCCTGCCCAAATTGGGAACAGTCCCACAGGCAGGAAAAAAGTTCCAGTTTTCTACCACTCTTTGGGTGAAGAACTTCATTACGTTTGTACGGAATCTATCCCCTTTCAACTTTAGAGAGTGCCCTCTCATTCTCCCTACCTTGGAGAGGGTGAACAATCTGTCTTTATCTGTATTTTGAATGTTTCAATCGTGTCCCCTCTCAGTCTCAAGCCTCCAAATATTCCAAAAGATGGCAGCCCTTTGGTGTGGCGGGAGAGTACAGCAGCAGGCTTACAGAACATTTCAAGGCTTTTTGAGGTATGCACGTTTGCTACGGATACTAGGTAGGAGCAAGATTTGAAAAACTGGCTTTGTAATGGGATTATGTGGTGTTTAATGTACTGTGCTTGAAGGGATAGTTAGGGGGGAGGTTTCTTTCTCACATTATTGTTTATGTGGGTATTATGTGTTTATGTGGATAAAAATATTGTCTGATACTGGGAATTTTCCCAGGACAAGCAGGCAGCCTATTCTCAACATATGAGTGACGTCATCCACGGAGCTCGGATGTGGACAGATTTGCTTGTAGAAACGTAGAAGTTTCAAGTCAGCTGCACCGCACATGCACGAGTGCCTTCCCGCCCAGCACAAGGCGAGTCTCCTCAGTTCTCAGTTTTCCATGGAGCCGAGAAGTCTGTACTTTGACATTCTGCATTGAACTTCATTCGCTTCGTGCCTTCTCTTACCGCGGTTTGTGTTCTTTTTAGACGCGAATCGCTGTGTTACGTTCTTTATTTTCCTGTTTTAAAAAAACCCAAAGATTTATTTTGATTTTTTCTTCATTGACTGACTGGCGGGCCAGGCCACGTGGCCGCAACCAGCGGGCTTCGACTTCACAGTGGCTATCTTCCCTCCTATGTCCCAGCCAGTCACAGGCTTCAAGAAGTGTAGCCAGTGCCAGCGTGTGATTTCTCTCACGGACCCACACCGCTGGTGCCTCAAATGCCTTGGGCCTGACCATAATCCTTTTTTTAAATTCTATATTCATTTTCAGACTTACAATAAGTGTGACAATATGTCCAAACAAATTAACAATAAATATATCACTTAATCATCAATGGTACAAATAATATGCTCTTATCACCCACCCTTCCCACCCTTTCCTATCATATAATCAAATATCTTGTACAATATGTAATAATAAAATTACCTCCCCTCCCCCCCTCACCATTGAACTTGTAAATTTAAGGGAAACAATGCCGTCTAATCAGTACAATACTTTGTTAATGGCTCCCACACATCTTGAAATTTCCTGAAACATCCCCGCTATATTGCAATAAATCTCTCCATTTTATAAACATGACATAATCCTAAGTCGTGCGAGTGCTGTGCTACTCTTCAACCTCAAGCCCTTAAACGTCGTCGAGTTTTAGTGGAAAAACTCTTCAGCATGGACTCTTCGCTGACACCCTCGACCTCGAGTGCTGCCTCGGTCCCACCTTCCAGCGAAGGTCCTCCTGCTTCCGACCTTGAGCCTCATCAGACCCTCCTCGTTTGGATCTTTAACCTCGAGTATACCTGCTTTATCTTCCCCTGAGATCCCCTCAGGTCAAATACCTAAGCAGAAGGTTCCTTTGGTAGTTCTCAAGCTTTCCAAGACCTCCAAGTCCAAGCACATCTCTACTGCCACCTTGGTGCCTTTAGCCTCAGCAAGTGGTCCAGTTTCAGATGTAGATCCACTTTTGCAGGCTTCTCTCCAAACCATGTTGGAGCAGCAATTTGTTCAGTTTTGAGGAAATATGCTTCTGCCTTGATGCTGCCTCCTGTAATCCAGCCTGGGCAATCAGCAGTCTCCCGCGAGGTCGAGTCCCTACCTGTGCCTCGAGCTGAAGCTTCACACTCTATGCAAGGAGCAATGTCTTTGCGAGTGTCTGGTCTGGCATCTACATACTCTATGCAAGGAGTAGATTCTTTGTGAGTGTCTCAACAGGAATCCTCACACTCCATACAAGAAGCAGAGTCTTTGGGAGTGCTTTCAGATTCCCCGATCCCATCCACTGTGTTTTGATCTACAGCTTCTAGCCCTATCCATTCACCAGCAGCATTGCCTGTTTCCATACATAGGGCAATGTCTCCTCGGTCCTTGAGACCTGCTTCCAGGCACCACTCTCGTTGCCGATCAGGACCTTCATCGAGACATCCATCAAGGCACAGATCTTCTTCTAAAGAGCAGCCTTCTTTGTCTAGGCCTCATTCCAGACCTTCCAGCTCTTTGAGGCCTCCAATTCCTCGCTCGAGGTCACTGCTTCCGGATCCTGAGGAATCAGTTGCTTCCATTGCTTCCTCCAAGTCTCCATATTCTTTGGATTGTCACTTCTCCAGAGAGGCTTCACCTTCGTTCTTGAGGTCATCGAGTCCTACACGAGGCAGGACCTTGGCGGATCAGCTGTCTTTCTCTTCCTTCCTTCGTCAGATGGCTGATGACCTGGAAATTCAGTTAGATGCTGGTCCTAAATACTCTAAGGAGTATCTCGAGGTCATGCATCTACCTCATCCTCCTGCAGAGTCACTTAAGCTTCCTCTTAACAAGCTTTTGTCTCAAACTTTCAAACGTCTTATGCTATACCTGCTGTTCCAGGCAAATTGGACTTGAGGTTTAGAACTCTCCATTGCAAAGGATTTGAGAATTCACATTTATCTCATCAATCCCTCCTTGTGGAGTCCTCTTTGAAAAGAACCCATCCTTCCAGGGTCTATGCTATAGTTCCTTCTGGAAGGGAGGATAAGACCATGGACAAATTTGGACGCCATCTATATCAAAATGTTATGATGTCCTCCAAAGTCCTCAATTACAATTTTGTCTTCGTTACTTATCTCAAGTTCCTTATTGATCTTCTTCCAGGTTTTCTGAAGAACCTGGATCAACATAGATATTTCGAGTTCCAAGAAGTCACTGCTACTCTGTCACAACTCAGATTGCATCTTCTCCAGTCATCTTATGATGCCTTTGAGCTGTCGGCTAGGGCCACTGCTTTTTCTATAGCAATGCACTGCTTGGCCTAGCTTCTCACCATTGACATGGATCCTAATCTTCAGGATCGTCTGGCTAACATTCCTTGTTAGAGCAATGACATCTTTGATGAATCCATAGAGGTTGCCACTAAAAAGTTGTCTGAACATGAAAAATCTTTTGCTTCCATTGTCAGACCAAAGCCAAACCCTTCACGCTCTACTCCAGTTATACTCCAAAGGCGGCTCCTTATACTCGAGCTCCTTCCAAGAAACCGCAGCAACAGAAGCAACAGAAACCAGCCTTCTGCTGCACCTAAGGCTTTGCAGCCTTTTTGACTGTCTAAAACAGAGCATAACCTCCATCGTTCTGCTTCTGTCCTTCCTTCCCTCCATAGGAGGTCGTCTCCATCATTTTTACCACCAATGAGAGACCATTACATCCGCCCTCTGGGTGCTGTCAATAATCAGGGAAGGATACTCTCTTCTTTTCACTCAGGTTCCACCAGAGCTTCCTCCAAGATAGTATCCTTCCAATCCATCCCAGACCACCCTTCTTCTTCAGGAAGCTCAAGCTCTGCTTCATCTCCGTGCCATTGAGGAAGTTCCTTTGGAACAGCAGAGCAGGGGTTTTTACTCCAGTTACTTCCTAGTTCCGAAGAAGACAGGCGATCTGAGACCCATTTTGGATCTCAGGACTCTCAACAAAGTTTTAGTCAAAGAAAAATTTTGCATGTTGTCCCTGGCGTCCCTATACCCCATTATAGATCAGAATGATTGGTTATGTTCTCTGGATCTCAAGGAGGCTTATACTCACAACCCATTCATCTGACCTCCCGTCAGTATCTCAGATTTCGGGTGAGGAATCTGCATTACCAATACAGAGTGCTACCCTTTGGCCTGGCTTCATCTCCCAGAGTGTTCACCAAGTGCCTGGTGGTGGTAGCAGCAGCTCTAAGGAACCATGGTCTTCAGGTGTTCCCTTACCTAGATGACTGGCTCATCAAAGATTTAACATCTCAGGGGGTTATTGTAGCGACCCAACGGACTATGTGGTTCCTATAAAGCTTGGGATTCAAAATCAATTTTCCCAAATTCCAACTTCAGCCCTTTCAGAATCTACAGTTCATCGGAGCTGATCTGGACACTATCCAACTAAAAGCATTTGTTCCGCAACAACGTCTGGATGCTCTTCTTCAACTCTGTCATGCAGTGTCTTCCCGCTCTTCAATCTCAGCGAGACACATGATGGTATTCCTAGGTCACATGGCCTCCACAGTACACGTGACTCCTTTTGCCAGACTTCACCTCAGAATTCCTCAGTGGACCCTGGCATCTCAATGGATGCAGGCTTGCGACCCACTCTCTCGACACATTACAGTCACTCCTTCGTTGGAGACAGTCTCTCTGCTGGTGGATGCTCTCTTCCAATCTCTCCAGAGGCTTGCTGTTTCAAACGCCCCCTCATCAGAAGGTTCTCACATCAGATTCCTCGACTTATGCTTGGGGGGCTCATCTTGATGGTCTCCTTACTCAAGGCCACTGGACCCAGTACAGATCGTCAGTGTCACATCAATCTGTTGGAACTCAGAGCGATCTTCAAAGCTCTCAAAGCTTTTCAATATCTTCTTCATGACCAGGTAGTCCTCATTTGGACGGACAACCAAGTCCCTCCCTTTGTCAAGAAGCTCTAAAGGTTTGGACTGGGCAATCCTCCACAACACCTTCCTCACAGCTGTCTACATCCAAGGGGCGAAAACCTGTTTGGTGGACAAATTCAGTCGTCTTCTGCAACCTCACGAATGGACACTCAATTCCTTGCCTCTTCATCACATTTTTTCACAGTGGAGACACCTCAGATAGATCTCTTTGCAGCTCCCCACAGCCACAATCTGCCTCAGTTCTGCTCCAGGATATATTCTCCTAATTGCCTCGAGGCAGATGCTTTTCTACTAGAATGGACAAATCTTTTACTGTATGCATTCCCTCCATTCCCTCTCATTCTCAAGATTCTTGTCAAGTTGAAGAACGATCATGCCACCATGATTCTGATAGCTCCTCAGTGGCCGAGACACCTTGGTACTCCCTTCTACTTCAACTCAGCAGCAGGGAGCCATACCTTCTCCCAGTTTTTCCATCTCTACTTACTCAGAGTCAAGGATCTCTACTTCATCCCAACCTGCAGTCTCTACACCTGACAGCTTGGTACCACTCAACATAACTCCTCTTCAGTTTTCTCAACCTGTAAGAGACATTTTAGAGGTTTCTAGAAAGCCTGCCATTAGACAATGCTACCACCAAACATGGACTAGATTTTCTATGTGGTGCATCTCTCATGATAATGAGCTTCAAGATTCCTCCTTATCTTCTGTTCTAGATTATCTTTTGCACTTATCCACCTCTGGCCTCATGTCTACATCAATCCGAGTCCATCTCAGTGCAATTGCTGCTTTCTATCAGCCTGTTGAAGGGAAACCCCTCTATGTTCATCCGATGGTTTCCAGATTTATGAAAGTATAGCTTGCTTGGCCTATGTTTCCAGACAGATTTGCTAGGGCATCAGGCCTCAAAGTGGTATAAATATTTGAACAAGAAGCCTAAAACTAGTCTAAAAGACATTTGGAGCATTGAGATAAAGCAGCAGATTTCTGCTACTCAATGACCACGGATTTGGACTTGGAGGATGAGATGTACAGCGTCAGCATCTATGAGACAAACTTGTTTTTTTCTGTTGCATAGAGTTTTTTGGATCCCAGTTTGTTTGCAGAAGTTAGACAGTTCAAAATCTAATACATGCTGGCACTGTCATCTTGAAATAGGAACACTGGTTCACTAATCTTTTGTAAACCGCATAGAACTTAACGGTACTGCGGTATATAAACTGTTATTATTATTATTATTTTATCCTTTGATACTCAACTTCTGGAAATCAATATGGAGACAAATCAATTTGATTCTGGAGTCTTCGATTCCGTTGTCTTATGAGATGGTGATCTGTGATACATTGTTGTCACCTAAACCTCCATTGGATAGATATAAAAGTAGACTATTTGCCTAATGACTGGGATAGCCATGTAAATGGTTACTATAAACTGGAAAAATTGGGATAGACTTAATTTCTCCTTTTGGTGGGGGATTTTATGTTTATGTTACAAATATGAGAAAATGAATTCGAAATTACATGTAATAAAAAGCTGTTTAAATTAGCGTGGGGTCCATTGACAAATTTTGTTAACACTGATTAGCTAGATTATCCCCTTATTTCCTATTTGATTTACACATCCAGGGAGGGGGTATTATATTTTCTTGTATTCTTTGACCAAATGAAAGTGCTGTTTATGAGTTTTACTGTATGTATCCACTTTGTTTTTGTTCTTGAATTGGGGGGGGGGGGAGGAAATGTTTTGTAGTATTTCTTTGATCGATTGTAAATGCTGTCTTGAAGTCAATTGTATGTATATTTTAATGCACTGTTTTTGAATGGAAAATGAATAAAGAGTTAAGAAAAAAGAAAAGAAGTAATTTAAATCAAACTGTAAAAGAAGCCCTTTGCAAATGAAGTCATTATATGATATCTGCAGTTATAATTTCAATTACTTTAACTATTCTGTTTTATCGCCCTTCTCTGAACAAAGGTCATATTGGGTCCTTTAATATACTCTGCTTCCTCTATTCAATCTCTTTTGTTCCATCAATGCCCCATTGTACTCTACTTTCTATGATGCTTGGTTTGTATCACTGATACCCTCTGTCTATCTGTTATCCCTAGCCTAGCCATTCAAGTTCAAACTCTCCAGGAAAAAATTTCCATCCTTGTCAGTCTTCTGCTCTCAGCCTGGACACACACATATTACTTGGAGGCCTATATGGAGGGGCAATTTCCTTCTTCTCCTAGGTTCCTTTTCAGACACTACAGTATAGTTCTTCCTAGGAATCCACTGGAGAACCCTGCCTCTTTGTTCTGGGCTAGGGTTACCATATGGCTCCAGAAAAAGGATTGATTGAGACATCTGGGTTTTACTTCCATTGGAAGCAAGGGATGTAAGTAGTACCTGGGCCCATCAGAGCCTTAGGCCCCGCCCCAGTGTATCCAAGGATGCACTGGGAAGGGGCCTAAGTCTCTGATTGGCCCAGACTCCTAAGGTCCCTCCCATAGGAGGGGCCTTAAGTGCCTGAGCCAATAAACGCCTTAGGTCCTTTACCGGTGCATCACAGGATGCACTGGGAAGGGGAAGGCCCACCATTTTGAAGAGGTGGGTCTGCCAGCCAAAGGGAATAGGCATCCCTCTGACCTACTGTCATCGGAAAAGGTATGGGGTGTTGGGGGTGTCTAGGGGGAAGCAGGGGGGTATGGGGACCCCAGTGGTTGGGGGTGTGGGCATCCTTCCTGCAGGGAGTGTCGGGGGGCTGTCAGGGCCCAATGGCAGTGGCAAGGAGTGGGCATCCCTCCTGCCAGGGTGGCGGGGGAATGGGGACCCTGGTGGCAGGAGGGAGTGGGCATTCCTCCTGCAGTCCTTCAATTTGAGGGCCTTTTTTTATTTGCAGGGGGGGTGGGGGGTGGGTGGAGTCTGAGCTTACTTGCCTTACTTTCCTGTCAGTGCCTGAGCCAATCGGCGCTCAGGCACTGATCAGAAAGTAAGGCTACAACAGCTCAGACCCTGTTGGAAAATTTTGGCCACAAATATGGCACAATGAGGTTAGGGAATTACCTGGCAATGATAGAGAATCGCCCGGAGTGCTCCTTTTACTACCATTTTAATATTAATGACCTCATTGTACTACATTTGCATGGCAGAGTCAAAGATTGCTAGGAAGCTCGGAAAAGGCCATTCTGATAATCAGCCAGTAAAATTACTGGCACGCTAAACCAGCTGGAACTTGTTTAGCAACCATGTTAAGGGCATGGTAATTTTTGAGAATCCTCCTGTCAGTTATCCAGCACCCATGGGGATTGGTGGATGCCAGATAAATGTAGTTTCTGGTTGCTGGAGTTACTGTAAAAATAGTTTTGTCTCCCTTCCCACCTCACTCTATCATCATCCTCCCACCACCACTTGTAGGTCCAGCATCTGTTCTTCTTTTCTTTTTGGGTCACTTTCTCTCACCCCCTTCTCCCCCCACTTATGGGTCAAGCATTCATCCATCTTCCCTGCACCCTGCTGGACCCTCCCCCTACATACTTCTAATCCACTCCACCCCATATCTGCCCTCCCTCCACGCGGGTCTGGCTTCCTGGACCTCCCCTCACTTACTGAAGCAGCAGAGACAGTGCTGTAAGCAGGCTGCTCGTGGCCAGCCCCGGTAGGGCTTTTCCTCTGCCGGGGTTGGCCACAAGCAGCCTGTTTTCAGTGGTGTCTCTGCTGACCAGCTGCCATTGCTGCTTTGGGTAAGGGAGGGAGGGGGGTTTGTGGCTCAGGACCCCTGCTGCTGCTTCAGGGCTTGAGTGGGGTGGGGGTGGGGGTTCGCAGCTCAGGACCGCTACTGCTTCAAGGATAATTTTCTTTTTACAGTGATTTTTTTTGCCAGTTGGATGAGAGTTTCAGTTGCTTGAGTACCAGTTAATAGGGATTCTACTGTACTACCTCACAGGGTAATTTTACAACAGGTCTAGTGTGTTAAGAGAAAGAAAGTATCTATTTTATAAAGACACTTAGGCCCCCTTTTATTAAGGCAATTAGTTTGGGTTGGCATGATAACTGCACTGAAGCCCTTTAAATCCCTATGGGCTTCAGTGCGGTTGCTGTGCTGCACTCGTTAACAACGTTTACTATAAGGGAGAGTTCATCAATGTGTGCTATATTTAAGGTTGGTTATTTTACCACAAGTTATGCACAACGTCTCATTGGATAAAATGGGGCCCTGTGCTAAAATAGCACAACTTGTAGTAAAATAACTCATCTTAACATTAGCACAATTTGATGAATTTCCCCCTTAGGGGGTCCTTTTACTAAAGTGTGCTAACTGATATAGCATGCTCTAACAATTAGAACATAAGAATTGCTGCTGCTGGGTCAGACCAGTGGTCCAACGTGCCCAGCAGTCCGCTCCCGCTGCGGCCCTTTAGGTCAAAGACAAGTGCCCTAACTGAGTCTAGCCTTACCTGCGTACGTTCTGGTTCAGCAGGAAGTTGTCTAACTTTGTCTTGAATCCCTGGAGGGTGTTTTCCCCTATAACAGCCTCCGGAAGAGTGTTCCAGTTTTCCACCACTCTCTGAGTGAAGAACTTCCTTATGTTTGTACAGAATCTATCCCCTTTTAACTTTAGAGAGTGCCCTCTCGTTTTCCCTACCTTGGAGAAGGTGAACAACCTCTCTTTATCTACTAAGTCTATTCTCTTCATTATCTTGATCATATCCCCTCTCAGTCTCCTCTTTTCAAGGGAGAAGAGGCCCAATTTCTCTAATCTCTCACTATACGACATAAAAAAACAACTCAGATCTTTAGAACGGAAATGGAGACATTCTAAAACAAGAGAAAACTTAGTTAAATATAAAGAACAAATGCAATACTATAAAAATAAATTAAATTTAGCTAAGAAAACATACTATTCTAACAAAATAGCTAGTGCCAAAAATTCATCAGCCTTTTTTGCAATATTAAAAAATCTCACCGCCCCAAAAAGCATTGAAGATCCATCATTAGAAATTAGACTTACTGCACAAAATCTTGCCGATTATTTTGTTAATAAGATAAATCAAATTAGAGATAGTATCAACTCTAATACTAACTCATGCCAAGATGAATTACGAGAACAAATAATATCTGTTTCAAAATGTGCTATATTCAATATACCAACATTAGAAGGTCTTAAAATATTTTTACAGAACACTAATACAAAGGGTGCAGCCATTAACTCAATCTCTCCATCTTTTCTAAAATGATATTTCTCTTTTTTTGGACCTTTCATTCAAAAAATGATAGAAACCAGCCTAACAACAGGAATCATTCCTAAAGAATGGAAAGAGGCAATTATCAGACCAATTATAAAAAATCCAAAAGAAGCAATATCAAGCGAATCAAACTATCGACCCATAGCCAACCTTCCTTTTCTTGCCAAATTAATAGAAAAAGTAGTTTTTAATCATATAACTAACTTCATAGAAAACACCCACACATTACACCCCAATCAGACAGGTTTTAGATAAAAACATTCAACTGAACATTCCATGATAGGACTCACAACCAACATACAGTACTATTTAGATCATCATAAATCAGTTCTTCTGTTCTCACTTGATTTATCCTCGGCTTTTGATACCATAGATCAGTGTTCTTCAACCTTTTTACACCCGTGGACCGGCAAAAATAAAAGAATTATTTTGTGGACCGGCAAACTACTAGGACTAAAATTTAAAAACCCCGTTTACGCCCCATCTCCGCAAGCTCGGTCCCCGCAAACTATCTGATCCCATCTGCACAAGCTGCAATTATGATTTTATATTGAACGTATTTTATTAAAGTATAAAAAGAAACAATATTCTGAACAATTGTGATTTTATAAATACAAATATACAGAGCACAGACCAGCAAAACCCCTGTCTCCCCTCCCCTTCACATATATCCCTTCTACTATCAAGAAAACTGAACAAGCCAAGTTATTATAGAATGCTACATAGAAATATCATGCTAACAGAATACTGCAGTCCCCAGTTATGTCTCTAGCAGGATATATATTTCAAATCTGATATATTCTAATGACAAAATAGAAATAAAATTATTTTTTTCTACCTTTTGTTGTCTCTGGTTTCTGCTTTCATCTTCTTTTCACTCTTTTCCTTCCAGCATCTGCCCGTTCCATCCACTGTCTGCCCTCTCCCCCTTCAATATGTATCCGACTTCTTTCTATGCCCCTCTTCCCTGTCCATCCAGCCTGTTCCTCCTCTCTCCTTTTTACATCATTCATTCCAGCTTCACTGCCTTCTTCATTTTTATCTCTCCTACACCAGATCTAGCATCTTTATCCCTCTTTCATTTCTCTGCTGACCCCCTTTCCAGCATCAATGTCTCTCTACTTTCTCATTCCTCTTTCTCCCCTTTCCCTCATCTGATCTCTCCATTCCACCCTGACCCCCTTCCCCTCCTGTAATCTCCCTGCCAGCTTTTCCTTCCTTTTTTCTTTCTCCCTTCCTTCCTTCCTTTTTTTCCTTCTCCCTTCCCTCCTCCCAACATTAAGTCTCTTCCCATCCCTTTCCCTCCTCCCCTCCCAGCAGCATCTCTCCTTCTTCTCCCTTCCCTCCTCCCTCTATCCAACATTAACTCTCTTCCCATCCCTTTCCCTCCTCCCCTCCCAGCAGCATCTCTCCTTCTAACTCTCTCCAAGTCCAGCCTACCTTTGTCCAGCTTACCTGCCCTGCCTGTAGCACTGAGAGCCGAACGGAAGTCTTCCCGACGTCAGCGCTGACGTCGGAAAGACTTCCGTTCGGCTCTGTGCTGCAAGCAGAGCAGGTAGGGAGAAGAGGAGTCACGCGACTGAGTACATCCAGCCCCGCAGGATCCCCGCGACCCTAGGGGGCATCACCACGGGATCCCCGTGACCCGAAGGGGGAACCCACGGGATGCCCGTGGGATTCCCGTCGTCCCCGTTCCCGTGCAGCTCTCTACTGCCGACTTGATCTCGCCGGTCCTGTGTGGACCGGCAGAAATTTTCTGCGGACCGACACCGGTCCGTGGACCGGCGGTTGAAGAACTGTGCCATAGACCACCATTTACTTATCAAAAGATTGTCTTCAATTGGCATTTCCAACCAAGTACTAAACTGGTTTGAATCATATTTTCAAGAACATTCAGCTAAAGTCATCTTTAATAATTTATCATCTAACAACTTCACTAACTCTTTCGGGATCCCACAAGGTTCAATCCTTTCTCCACTTTTATTTAATATTTTCTTATCTCCTCTCCTAACCCTCAGTCAGTCTATTGGATTTTCCTCATTCGCATATGCGGATGATATTCAACTTTTGTATCCTATAAACTCAGCAGATCCAACGGAAATAATAACCATGGGGGGGGCGCTGTTGAGCCAGGAAGCAAGATGGCCGCATAATCTCCTTTCTCCTCGATAGTGTGCTAGATTATCGAATCGGAGCAATATTTTTCTTGCTGAAATTAACTTTTATCGCTATATGAGATGTCCGCCACGAAATCTACAAAACCTGAGACTTCTCCAAGTCAATCTTCAGGATCTAAAAGATCTAAACATGATCCTCCCTCACCGGAAAAACCGTCCACTAGTAAGTCCATGCAAGCTTCATCTGATGCAGTTCTAGACGAGCTTCGGGCTTTGAAAGATCTTATCACTAAACAATATGATATCACCTGTGAAATGAAATCTGAAATAAACTCGCTCACTGCTTCTTTTGCTGCCTGCGCGGCACGTGTCGATTCTCTTGAGAACAGAGCTGACATGGCAGCGCTCTCCTTCGCACAATTTGAAACGCAAGTACAACAGCGATTTAAACAATTAGATCAAGATTTGGAAGACCTTTGTAATCGCAACCACCATAATAACATAAGAATAATCGGATTACAGGAGAATTCTGAAGGGTCTGATCTAATTAAGTTCCTTACTGACACTTTGCCGAAACTGCTTAACATCACTGCAGACCTCCCGTTGCAGTTTGAGCGGGCTCACAGAACGCCATCTTCTTTGAAGCCTGGATTTACAAGACCGAGGCCGATCGTGGCGAAGTTGCTACGCTACCCTCAAGCTCTTCAGATTTTGAATGCTGCCAAGATACATAAAAATCTAACTTATGCTGATAAGAAATTCTTAATTGTTCCCGACCTCGCGAAAACCACGGCACGGAAGCGAAAATCTTTTCTGGACTTACGGGCAAGGCTGAAGTCCATGGGGGCACGCTATGGCCTGCAATATCCAGCCCAAATGATTGTGACAATCAATAATTCCACGAGACATTTTGAGTCACCAGAGCTCCTTCAATCTTTCTTAGATAGCCTGCAATCCCAAGGAATGTCATCTACCTGAACGTTTTAACCAACCCAGCGCATCAATGCCTGCTTCTGTCTCTTTTCTGCCGGTCTGCAGTGACCGAAATAATCCTTCTCCAATTTGTGATGAAACCTGTACTCTACACTTGTTTACTCGCCGGACACGGATAACTTCTATTTTATTTTATGACTTCTTACTGCTCATCGTATAGTGAAGAGTTTGCTTTTAATTTGACTTTACTGGTTAACTCTAAATGAGATTCTTTGGACAGTCTTCTAATTTCAAGTTTCTATTTTTGCCTTTATGAATGCTCTTCCTATTTCTCTTGCTTGCTTGTCTTTGATAATTGATAATTCATTCCTCACTTTCCTGTCTTTACTAACTCACTCTAAACCCCTTCTGCTTGGCTACATTGCTGACACTAGACTCTATTTCTATTTCCTGTACCGCTTTCTCTTCTCCAAATAGCGATATAGATCTAGTCCTTCTTCTACAATCATATTCAGATAACCTGTCCTTTCACTACTCTCTCTTTAACTACTGTGATCTCTATCAAGCATTCTGCTGTTTCCCCTAATGCACACAATGACTGCCATATCTCCTTCTATGGTCATCATACTGTATAGCCTTTTTATTTGGATTACTTACTTTTGTCTTTATAACGGCGATTCTTATCATCTCTAGGTTCTCATCTTTCTTCACCTTTCGTTATTACTATTTTTATTATTATTGCTATTGCTATGTTCTGTGATTCCAATGATTTATTATGCAATATGGCTTACTATATCTCATTACTTGCATACTTAAGTGTATAGGCATACTCAATTTGATTGATTGTCTCTTACACTCAAGGCATAGAATTATAGAAGAGACATAGGAGAATACTTAGAGAATATCATGAAAATTGAAGATATAACGGGAAGAGGGGTAAAAAGAAATAATAAAATGAACAAAAAAAAGGAGGGAAGAATTAATCATATTGGAGGGAAAATATACCAAAACAAAAAAAAAAACAACCAAAAAAAAAAAGGTGTATGATATTGGGAGAGAATTGGTTAATTATGATGATTTATTTTTGTACTGATGAAAAATAGCCTTTCCTTTTAGTATTACAGAGTTTTTTTTTATTTCCTTACTTTGTCAACCTACCATTAAGTTGAAGCACAAACTGATCACCATATACTTCTGTCTAAATGTTGCCACTATAATTATGCAAGCTTTTCCAAATAGGCTGATTGATTTTTTGGTACATGAAATAATGGTCCTGCTGTTTTGGGGTTTTTCTTTGTTTTTCTTTGTTTTGGACAATTTTGATTTTAATTTTACTTATTACATACTCTGAATATACATGAATCACTATTTCACTTTGTAGGAAAGTGTCTCTTTGATTGATTAACTTCACTTGTAAATAAGGGAAAGTGGGGAGAGGGTATAGGATAGGAAATGAATACCAGGAGGAGGGAAATAATAACAAACTTATATAATAAAAACAAAAAAATAAAAACAAAAACAAATAAATAAAAGAAAAAAAAACAAGAAATTAAAAAAAAAAAATTTTTTTAAAAATGAAACAAAAATTACAAATATTACAAGTACTCCGATACATTTAAGCTTTCTTGTCGAGAGGGGAGCCAAATGTGCCTCTGCTTCTTCTGATTGATGGCTCCGTTCTTTTTTCTTGTTCTCTTTGGCTGGACTTTTTCAGTCCTTTTTGCCTACTGTTCTGATCTTCGTGGTTCGTTCTGTTTTACAGTGGTTTTTTCTTCATTTTTTCATGCAAGGCATATTGCATTTTTTCTTTTTCCTCCAGTGCTCTCAATGAATCATTCTCTTCCAATGACATCTCTCGTAGCCACATACATACTACATGTCTCTGAGTAATCATTCACCACTTACTATAGTTTCCTGGAATATAAATGGCTTAAACAATCCTATTAAAAGGAAGAAAGTTTTATTACATCTGAAGCGAAAGCAACCAGATATAATTATGTTGCAAGAAACACACCTTTCATCTACATCCATATTAACTAAATCCTGTCCTTGGATATCTATGGCCATTGACTCCCCCTCTTCTGGAAGACGAGGAGGGGGTATCTATATTATTCTCCTCCTCACTGCAACCCAAGATTATTAGACAGAAAATTGATTCTAATGGAAGATGGGTAATAGCTCAAGTAGAGATACGTGATATCCAACTCTTATTGATCAATATTTATGCACCTAATAGTGACTCTCCAGATTTTTTTCTAAATTTGCTTACAGAGATCCAATCTTTTGATTCTTTACCGATAATAATGGCTGGAGATTTCAATCTTCCTTTCGATCTACATATTGATAAACAATCTTCTTCTAAACCAATTAAACAAAAGTCGCATATAACCTTTCATTCCCTTATTGCACAATTACATCTTACGGACTCTTGGCGTATTAAACACCCCTCGGCCAGAGAATATATTTATCATTCCATTCCTCATAATAGTTTCTCTCGTCTTGACTACATCTTTGTTTCTCAACAACTCTTGAATTCCTTGGTTAGCTCCTCAATATCTCCAATACTTATATCTGATCACGCTCTGGTCTCTAGTGTGCTGTTTTGGAATGCCAATCCTATCCCTAAATCGCCCTTATGGAGAATGCAGCTTGCTTTCTTAGAAGATGATCAGATTGTACAAAGCATCAAACTTTTCATTGAAAATTACTTCCTGCAAAACCCAATTGTAGATACTAATCCTTTAATGACTTGGGAGGCCTTTAAAGCGTCCTTAAGAGGAGAATTTATATCTATTGCCTCATACAAACGTAAAATTGAACAATCTGCTTTATCAAATCTAGAGTCTCAAATATCTGATCTAGAGACTAAGTTTTCTCTATCAAAAGATCCTGTTCAATATAACACTCTTTGTCAACTTAAATACCAATATAATTCCATCCTTTCGAAGCAAGCTGGAATGCAAATCTTTCTGACTGAAGCTAAATATTATGCTGAAGGTAATAAAAGTGGCAAAATGTTAGCCTCTTACTTAAAACGGAAAAAAAGTAAATTGCAGATCCCGGCTATCCAAAATCGTAATCACATCAATATCACCTCTTATGATGGCATTCTTAAGGAATTCCAATCTGACTCGCCTTCTTTGCCGTCCTCACTTTCTTCCTTTCTCCAAGATTTAGATCGACCAACTTGGGCTCCATCAGACTCCTCTAATCTTGATAAGCCAATTGATATTGACGAATTACGTATTGCGCTGAAACAATTGCAATCTCACAAATCTCCTGGAGCGGATGGAATTCCTGTAGAATTTTACAAGATGTTCCAAAAAGATTTGTTACCTCATCTCCATCATTTGTTCCAATACCTGACACCGACCAATGTCCACCATAGTCGTTTCTCAGAAGCAATAATAACAGTCATTCCAAAACCTAATAAAGATTCTCTTCTGGTACAAAATTATAGACCTGTTTCATTACTAAATGTCGACTATAAAATATACGCTAAAATCCTGGCTAATAGACTTAAACTTTGTATTCACCAAGTTATACATCCTAATCAAATTGGCTTCATGCCTGGCCGGCTAATAGCTGATAACACTAGAGTATTTTTTCATTTATCCCATCTGGCAAACTCCTTACAATGTCCTGTTATAGCCTTATCTCTAGATGCGGAGAAGGCTTTTGATAGGATTGAATTGAATGGAACTATCTCTTTAGTGTTCTGGAATGGTTTGGTGCAAGTTCCTCCTTTACTCAAATGATTAAAGTATTATATACAGATCCTACAGCTCGAATTATTGCAAACAATATACTTTCAGACTCTTTTCGACTGCACAGAGGAACAAGGCAGGGATGTCCTCTATCACCTTATTTATTTAATTTAGCACTTGAGCTTCTGCTTATCCGCATTCGACAAACACCAAATATTTGTGGCATCATGTGTAATTCTATTGATATAAAACTCTCTGCTTATGCAGATGATGTCTTTCTCTACCTCTCTAACCCTGAAAGCTCTCTTAAAGAACTTCTCCAAATTATTGCTGACTATTCATCTTTTTCTGGGTATAAATTAAATCAAGACAAAACTGAATCTCTCCCTTTAAATCATTATGCTAATTCATACATGGTCAAGCCATATAACCTTCAATGGACTCCAGGAAAACTGAAATATTTGGGTGTTGAGCTCACCCCTTCTCTCTCAGATACTGTTGATATCAATATGCGCCACATACTTCAACTTGTCCACCACTTAGTACAATCCTGGCACCCTCTTCATATATCATGGTGGGGGTGTCTCGAAACTATTAAGATGATGCTTACGCCCAAGGTGAACTATATTCTACTTATGATTCCGTTTCTCTTCCCCACCTCCTTCTACAAAAAACATGATTCGCTTCTTTCTTCTTTTCTATGGAGGAATAAACAACCACGTATAGCTTTAAGTAAACTCAAGCTTAACAAAGAACAAGGGGGAGTTCTCTTTCCTGATTTTCTTACTTATCATAAATCTTTCATCATTCATCAGGGTTTATATTGGTTTGCAGAATCTCATACCTACTCGCCAGTCTGGTTTGAGCTAGAAAAACAAATAATGCAGCCTCTTCAACCGTCTGCATATTTAACTGCACCAATTGCTTCTATTGATGATCCTCTTTTAAAAATGACCTCTCAATGCTTACTTGAATTTGACTCATACCTTGAACATTCCTGCCTTAAATCTCCATCTCTCTCCTTGTGGTTTAATACCAATATACTTATCAATAAGAAATCATTTCTCTGGAAAGAATGGATAGATAAGGGAATTTTCTTTCTTCATGATATTCTAGATCCTAATTATAAAATGCTTCCATTTAAAATCCTCCAAGAGAAGTATGGTCTATCATCCTCTGCTCTCTTTAAATGTATTCAACTTCACCATTGTATATCTACATCACCTCTTGTACAATTGCTTTCCTCTCACTTACCTACATTACATACTTTAGCTGTACAATATTTAACACTAGGACATGTTGCTTCTAAATTATATAAACAATCCATTATGTGGTATATGTCACCCCTCTCTACTCTTAGGGACATATGGGAAAGAGATTGTGATTCTCAAATTGATGATCAAGCTTGGGCACTTTTATGGTCTGTATCATCGGCTAGTGCAATACAATCTATGTATTTTCTATATCATAAAGCTGTTTGGACGCCCCATAAATTACATGTTGCTGGCTTCTTACCATCTAGTACATGCTGGAATTGTCAAACGGGTAAAGGTTCCATTATACACATGATGTTTGAATGTCCTTTGGTTTATTCTTATTGGATTGAGGTTATTTTTCAATTTCAATTTTTCAATATTTTTCACTTGAATTGTGAACTGTCTTTCTCAATAGTGATGTTCAAATCACAATCTCCTAAGATAATTATAATAGATCAACATAAAAAGCTCTTTGACATCTTGATAATTTTGGCGCAAAAGTTGATCTTATCCAATTGGAAATCCTCGAACTTACTTAATATTCACCATTGGTGGAACTCAGTGTTGCAGCACCATAAATTTGAATTAATGTTATATAGGCTGAGAGGTCAGTTCAAACAAATGTCTACAACCTGGTCTCCTTTATCCTCATACTTACAAAATGCTCGCATCTAATGTAGGTTTACACTGTACTTTCTTATTTAGTACTGTCAATGCCATATGCCTTTTTGTTGTATATCATATGTTTTTCTTTTTCTTGTTCCTGTGTTCTTTGAAAAACTAATAAACTTTCATGGAAAAAAAAAAGGAAATAATAACCATAAATAATAAATTAAACCAAATCAGCAAATGGCTAAAGGACAATATGTTGGCCTTAAACACAACAAAATCTTCAGTAATGTTTTTTCCATGGAAAAAAGATCTTAAACTCTCACCACATATACTCCTAAATAGTACCCCTCTTCAAATAGTAACTACAATAAAAATATTGGAAATAACACTAGATCAGGAACTCTCTTACCATAACCAAATTAGCTCAGTAGTCAAAAACTGTTTTTACAAACTACGACTCATCGGATCACTATCAAAAGTCCTAAAACCAGAAGCTCTTAACACCTTAATCCACTCATTAATCATTTCCAGATTAGACTATTGCAATACTTTATACCATGGCATAACCAATAAGGAAATTAGGCGACTACAGATAATACAAAATACAGCAATAAAAATTATAACAAATTCAAAAAAAATATGACCATGTTACACCACTTTTACAAACTGCTCATTGGCTACCAATCACACACAGAATAACTTTTAAAATCATACTCTTAACATTTAAAATTCAACAATCACATGTGCCACTATTTTTGGACCATTTTTTGATACCATATTCATCATCTAGGACACTCAGATCAACAGCGCAGGAAGTGATGATGGGAGACCCGAATAGGAATGTGTAAGTAGGCCTCGGTCAGATCTAGAGAGGTCAGAAACTCCCCTGGCTGAACCGCCAGAATCACCGACTGCAGAGTTTTCATGCAGAAGGAAGGCATGTGAAAAGACCTGTTGACCCCCTTCAAATTAAACTAAACTTTAGGTTTATATACCGCACCATCTCCACAGTCGTAGAGCTCAGCACGGTTTACAGGAATTGAGATGAAAAAGGAACTTCGAGGAAAGGAAGAGGATAGGAGGAAAGAAGAGAGTTTGGAGGACTGATATCAAAGGAGGGGGGAGTGTTACATTTTTGATAAAAGCCAGGTTTTCAGATGTTTACGGAAAAGTTGGAGAGAGCTCAGGTTCCGAAGAGGGGAGGTAAGGTTGTTCCAGAGCTCAGTGAATCTGAAGGGGAGGGAAGTCCCCAGCTTTCTTGGGTGGGAAATGCCTTTTGATGAAGGGAAGGATAGTTTCAACTTTTGGGTAGTTCTGGTGGTATTAAGATTTGAGGAGTTCCAAGAAAGTGGAATAAATGGAGGAAGAATGCCGTGGAGGATCTTGAAAGTTAGGCAGATGCATTTGAAGTGGACTCTGGAAATTATCGGAAGCCAATGAAGCTTGGACAGGAGCGGTGAGACGTGATCAAATTTGCTTTTTGCAAAGATAAGCTTAGCCGCGGCATTCTGAATCCGTTGGAGTCTGTGAAGGTTTTTCTTCGTTAGGCTTATGAAGATAGAATTGCAATAATCCAGTCTAGAGAGGATGATGGATTGGACGAGAATGGCAAAATGCTTTTGCTGGAAACAGGATCTTACTTTCCTTCAAATCCAGGATGGGTCTAACGGTCCCTTCCTTTGGCACCATAAAGAAAATAGAATACCAACCTGTGCTGCACTCCTGCGTGGGAACTGGAACCACAGTGTGGAGATCCAACAATCTCTGAAGGGCCTGGCGAAAGGCCTGCTGTTTCCACGCCACCTGCGAGGGAGAAGCGAGAAAACGATCTGGCAAGGAACGGGTTGATCAATCTATTAACTATTCCGTCTTTAAAAATAATAGGGACCAGGAGATCTACCATTTTTTCGGTCATAGCACCTCAGCTCTGGAACAATTTACCACTATTTATACGTAATGAACCTTCTTTAGAAAAATTTAAGCGTTCCCTTAAAAGCTTTCTGTTCAAGGACGCTTTCAATATATAGAAAATATTATCTACAAATATTAAATCCCAGTTTTTAATGAGTGTTATGTGTAGGGCGCCAAAATACTCTTTATTTCACTTTATATCTTGGATTTGAGATCCTACCATATATGTTTTCCATGACCCCTCCATATGTGTTTTTTTCCTTAAATGTTTCTTTTTCTTTTCTTAAAAAATTTGTAGTTCACCCCTTTTGCCTTTTGTACCAGTTTGTAATAGAATGCCAAAATTTGTCTATATTATCTTGTTTTGTCCTCCCCAATTTGTTAATTGTTATTTTAAAAACAATTGTTATACGCATTGAAATATATGATATTGCGTAGATAACAATAAAACTTGAAACTTAAATGCTAAGATGCCCATAGGAATATAATGGGTGTCTTTAGCATTTAGCATGCGCTAATCATTAGTGAACCTCAGTAAAAGGATCCCTTAGGGATATTAAATGCTGTGGGGATCATTCTCAAAAAATCATAGACGTCCAAAAGGTGGCATAAACCAGTATTTAGATGTCTTATTAGTCAAAGGCCCAGATTCTCTATAGGGTGACGATATTGGCGACCACCTAAAAAGCGGTCGCCAATCGTGTGTCAATCATGCAATGGCACCCTCTAGAGAATTGCGCCATTGTGAAAGAGAGGCACTGGAAATGTAGGCCAGGGTTTTCCGGGCCTACATTTCTAGTGCCTATCATGCTTATGTAGATGCTGTAGGTGGTATCCATGCTCATAGTGGCATTCAGCTGCTTAAAGTGCCTATGTAGGTTAGAATATTGTGTACAATTTTGGAGGCCACATCTTCTAAAAGATATAAAAAATGGATGGAATCGGTCCAAAGGAAGGGTTCTAAAATGGTATGTGGTCTTCATCATAAGGCGTATGGGGACAGACTTAATAATCTCAATCTGTATACTTTGGAGGAAAGGCGGGAGAGGGGAGATATGATAGAGACGATTAAATACCTACGTAATATAAATGTGCATGAGTCGAATCTCTTTCATTTGAAAGGAAACTCTGCAATGAGAAGGCATAGGATGAAAAGAGGTAATAGGCTCTGGAGTAATCTAAGGAAATACAGAAAGGGTGGAAGATGCATGGAACAGTCTCCCAGAAGAGGTGGTAGAGACAGAGACTGTGTCTGAATTCAAAAGGGTCTGGGATAGTCACGTGGGATCTCTCGGAGAAAGAGAGAGAGAGATATAATGGTTACTGCGGATGGGCAGACTAGATGGGCCATTTGGCCTTTATCTGCCATTATGTTTCTATGTTCTAGCGTGTATTATTTAGATGCTATACCAAGAATACCATAACATAAAATTAATTAAATATTTAATTTATTGATTTCTTTAATTCAATTCATATCCTAAAAACTAACAAAATTTATTTCATCTACATTTAAAATCTACAATAACTACAATGGACATAAGAACATAAGAATTGCTGCTGCTGTGCCCAGCAGTCTGTTCACATGGTGGCTCTCTGGTCAA
Source organism: Geotrypetes seraphini (assembly GCF_902459505.1). Lineage (NCBI taxonomy): Eukaryota > Metazoa > Chordata > Amphibia > Gymnophiona > Dermophiidae > Geotrypetes > Geotrypetes seraphini. Next base: position 107,776,486 of record NC_047092.1, on the reverse strand, counting down.
AGACCAGCACCCTAACTGAGAATAGCCCTACCTGCGTACTTTTTGGTTCAGCAGAAACTTGTCTAACTTTGTCTTGAATCCCTGAAGGGTGTTTTCTCCTATGACCTACTCCGGAAGAGCGTTCCAGTTCTCTACCACTCTCTGGGTGAAGAAGAACTTCCTTATGTTCGTACGGAATCTATCCCCTTTCAATTTTAGAGAGTGCCCTCTTGTTTTCCCTACCTTGGAGAGGGTGAACAACCTGTCCTTATCTACTAAGTCTATTCCCTTCACTACCTTGAATGTCCCCTCTCAATCTCCTCTGTTGGAGGGGAGAAGAGGCCCAGTTTTTCTAATCTTTCGCTGTACGGCAACTCCTCCAGCCTCTTAACCATCTTAGTCGTTCTTCTCTGGACTCTTTCCAGTAGTACCGTGTCCTTCTTCATGTCCGGCGACCAGTGCTGGATGCAGTACTCCAGGTGAGGGTGCACCATAGCCCGGTACAGTGGCATGATAACCCTCTCTGATCTGTTCGTAATCCCCTTCATTATCATTCCTAGCATTCTGTTTGCCCTTTTTGCTGCCGCCGCACATTACATGGACAACTTCATCAACTTGTCGATCAGAACTCCCAAGTCTCTTTCCTGGTGGATTTTTGTTACCTACATGCATCACTTTACACTTATCCACGTTGAACCTCATCTGCCCATTCCTCGAGCTTGATTATGTTGCGTTGTAGATCTTGGCAATCCCCCTGTGTCTTCACTACTCTGAATAACTTCATATCGTCTGCAAATTTAATCACCTCACTCATCGTAGCAATGTCCAGATCATTTATAAAGATGTTGAAGAGCAGGGGGTCTAAGCACCGAGCCCTGCGGCACCCTACTGGTGATGCTCCTCCAGTCCGAGTATTGTCCATTTACCCCCACTCTGTTTCCTATGCTCCAACCAGTTTTTAATCCACGTGAGTATTTCACCCTCGATTCCATGGCTTGCAATTTTCCGAAGTAGTCGTTCATGCGGAACCTTGTCAAACGCCTTCTGAAAATCCAGATATACAATGTCGACTGGGTCGCCCTTGTCTATCTTTCTGTTTACTCCCATGATAACTGCGTTGCCTCCCTTGCAGTTGTGTTTAATCTAGTCTGTCATTTCTCCGTCAATTTCTTCAGACTGCCCTGGGAGTCGGTAGTAGGTGCCGATGTTTGTTTCCAGGCCATTTGTTCCCGGAATTTTGACCCATAGAGACTCTAACTTATCTGTCAGTTGTGGCGTGTTCTCTCTAGTAGATTCAATTCCCTCTTTGACATATATGGCAACGCCCCCACATTTTTGAGCCACTCTGTCTCTGCGGTATAGTTTATATCCCGGTAGCACCGTGTCCCAGACATTTTCCTCAGTCCACCATGTTTCTGTGATGCCTATGATGTCAACGTTATCTTTTTGTGCCATAGCTTCTAATTCAACCATCTTATTCCTAAGGCTTCTTGCGTTCGTGTACATACACTTGAGTTTGCGATCTGTTCCTTTCTTGCATTTCCTTCCCTCTTGTGTCCTTTTCGATCTGTCTTGCCTGTGATCCAGTAAGTATTTCCCTCTATCTTCCTGCACGGTATCCTCCAGGTATACTGGTTCCCGAACCATCGACTCTCTTGGTCGACTGTCAGCTTTCCCCTTCTTCTTAGTTTAAAAACTTCTCAACTTCTCTCTTGATGTTGCTTGCAAGAAGCCTCATTCTGTCTCTGCTGAGGTGGAGTCCGTCCTTCATGTATAGCTTGCTCTTCCCCCAGAACGTCGTCCAGTTGTGCAAGAAGTGGAATCCTTCCTCACACCAGTGCCACATCTATGCGTTGACTCTACTTTAAAGTTTTAGATAGTACCTTTAGATTTTCCCAACCTATGATTTTGTTATTAGTAGCAATTTGTATTACGTTATTGTAGATTTCAAATGTAGACGAAATAAATTTTGTTAGTTTTTAGGATATGAATTGAATTAAAGAGCAAATCAGGCCAGTAGAAGGCTGCGAAGCAGCGTGTTTAGAATGCTGCGTCCCTGCTGGAATAAGGACATTTGTCGGGACCGCGGGAAGGGGGGGGGCAAGGGACTAAGGGAGCAGAGGGTTGAAATATATTTCTTTCAGCTAGCATTTGACGAAAGGTAGTTCTATAGAAAATGAACTGCCCTTACTGGGACAAGCCACTGATTTTCTGGAAATGATGCTGAAAATCTTTACTGACTGTTCTGGCACTATCAAGAAGAATCAACATGAGAAAGGTCTCCACGAAGATACCAAAGGCAAACAAACAGTGGTGATCATCAAATGAAGAGGTGAAATGGTCAGCAGGTTCATTCAAAAATCTTTAAATGGTGAGAACTGGACCTGATATGGGGGCAGTTTTGGGGGAGGGGTGTGCTGCGAGGCAGACAGCTTTGCTTGGGGGGTAAGACAGAAGGGGGGCCACGGAGACACAGTCAGGGACGAATTGGAGAGGGAGAGGGAAAGGGGGCTGCTTTGGGAGAGGGTTGTGCTGGGAGGCAGACAGCTTTGCTTGGGGGGGAGACAGAAGAGGGGCCATGGAGAGACAGTCAGGGAGGAACTGGAGGGGGAGAGGGAAAGGGGGCTGCTTTGAGGGAGGGGTGTACTAGGAGGCAGACAGCTTTGCTTGGTGGGGGAAGACAGAAGGGGGGACACGGAGAAACAGTCAGGGAGGAACTGGAGGGGGAGAGGGAAAGGGGGATGCTTTGGGGGAGGGGTGTGCTGGGAGGCAGACAGCTTTGCTTGGGGGAAGACAGAAGGGGGGCCAAGGAGAGACAGTCAGGGAGGAACTGGAGGCCGAGAGGGAAAGGAGACTGCTTTGGGGGGAGGGGTGTATTGGGAGGCAGAAGCTTTGCTTGGGGGAGGGGAGACAGAAGGGGCCCACAGAGAGACAGTCAGGGAGGAACTGGAGGGGGAGAGGGAAAGGGGGCTGCTTTCTAGCACCCATTAATGTAACGGGCTTTAACACTAGTAATCAATAAAGTCCATTTCATTTGAGCAACACTTTGCATGGTTGTTTCCTGTCTACTCCGCTGTTGCTTGTTTGACTATTTGTAATTCTCAGTCATTCCTGTTGTTGCCAATGTAAATGAGATATTTTATGGAATGTTTATGGGATTGTGATGTGCTGAGGAGGGATGGAGTTGGGCATGGAGCACAGGGTATACACTAAGGGCTCCTTTTACTAAGGTGCACTAGCGTTTTTAGCATGCGCTGCATGCTCAAAATGCTAGCATACCTTAGTAAAAGGAGCCCTAAAAATCTCTCTCTCATAAATTGGGTCCTCTTAGCACTGTACTATTATTAATATTAATTATTTTTCTTATGAACTGTACTGTAATGACTGGATTTTTTGTTTCTTCACACATAGTTTAGTAAACTTTTTATTTTCTGTAACAGCCCAAAAGCATGTGTGACTATGTGGTTTATTCACTGAAGAGTACAAAGCATAGGCAGCGGAACACATTTTTGTTTGGGGGGCCTAAAAGCTCTACCCTAGACTTCACCCCAGCTCCACTTCAGACCCCACCTCCATAATAGTATTAATTGTAATGCCATTTCTTCAATTCATTCTTCATATATACACAATATAATCTTAAGAAGGATACGGCGATATTCGAGAGGGTCCAGAGAAGAGCGACAAGGATGATAAAGGGCATGGGAAACCTTTCATATGCTGAAAGGTTGGAGAAACTAGGGCTCTTTATCCTGGAAAAGCGGACATTTAGAGGGGACATGATAGAGACTTATAAAATCATGAAGGGCATAGAGAAGATGGAGAAGGACAGATTCTTCAGATTAACCGGGCCAACAAAAACAAGAAGGCATTCAGAAAAATCGAAAGGAGACATATTCAAAACAAATGCTAGGAAGTTCTTCTTCACTCAGAGGGTGGTGGACACCTGGAATGTGCTCCCAGAGGAGGTAATAGGGCAGAGTACAACATTGGGCCTCATAAAGGGATTGGATGACTTCCTGAAGGAGAAGGGGATTGAAGGGTACAGATAGAGGGTAACTATACAGATACTAAATGAATAGGGAATAAACAATTTAGGTTAAGGACCACTTACAGGTCACGGACCTGGGGGGCCGCCACGGGAGCGGACTGCTGGGCACGATGGACCCCTGTTCTGACCCGGCAGAGGCAATTCTTATGTTCTTATTAACAATACATAATGGTAATCACATAATTAATCTAATCTAATCTAATCTTCCACCGACGCTCCTCACCATCAAAATCTTCATGGTTTCTACTTAAATATATGCTCTATTAGGAACAAGTCACAGCTGGTCAAAGACTGGCTGGAAGAAGCCAACCCTGATTTTGTTCTTCTAAATGAAACTTGGCTGGTCTCAGACAACGACATTATTATACGCGACTGCCTACCCCCTAGATTTAAAATTATTTCTCTACCTAGAAACAGAGGTAAAGGGGGAGGATTAGCGATTATCTTAAAAGAATCATTCGAGTCCACAATCCTAGCCTCAAATTCCTCAGCGAACCTTGAAATCCTCTCCTACAAACTCTGGTCAAATCAGTTAGAAGATACTCTAACAATTACCCTATTCTACATTCCTCCTAAGAAATGGCCCGCAGCCAAAGACACTTTCTATGAATTCCTCCTTACAAACTCGACACTAGGCCCATACAACCTACTGACAGGTGATCTAAACATTCACCTAGAGCAGGCAGACCAGGGTGACTCCAAAGATCTACTATCCTTCATCTCTTCCCTAGACTTCTTTGTGCCGCCTCCAGAAAAGACCCATCAAAAAGGCCACCAGCTAGATCTAGTCACTTTTTCCTCCAAAGAGCTAGTCAATCCCAAGATTTTCTGGAACCAAGCCATCTGGACCGACTCTCTATGGTCAGACCACCGTTTATGTAGCTTCCAATTCAACTGGCAAGTAAGAAGCCCACCAACCAAATCAAAGACGGCAATAAGAGCTAAGAAAATGGTAGCTAGCAGAGGTAGGGTGAATTCAGTAGAATTCTGGTCACATTATGACATAACTTCTAGTTCAGACTTGGACTCCTTTTCGGCGGACTCTTGGACCAACACAAGTACACAGATTTTATTTATTTTTTTTAAATTCTTTATTCATTTTATAATTCACAACAAGTGTACAGTAAATATCAAACAATTAGAATACAATATCACTTGAAAATCTACCAGATAAGTACATAGATTTTAAACAAAACGGCCCCCACTAAACTAAAAAAAATAAGAAGTAAGAATCTGGATGGCTGGTACGATACTGAGTTAGGAAATGTAAAACTCGAAAGACAATGGCTGAAATCAGGGGACAATGTGGGGAGATCAAATCGGAGACAAAAACTAAACGAATACAAAAAATTAATAATAAAGAAGCGCACCAACTTTTACGCCCAAAAAATCAGATCTCCGAACGCCAGCAGTAGAAATCTCTTTGAATTAGTCAACAAGCTCTGCGACATACAGGCCTTCTAATGTTCTACCCTAGATTCCCCACCATCTGCAGACGACCTGGCCGACTTTTTCAACTAGAAAATCAACAATTTGAGATCTAAACTAATAGGCTCCACAACTAAACATTTGAACCACCCAGTTGCTCAACACAAAGATGAACCTAGGGTAGATATAATCTGGAACAACTTTACTACTCCATCCTGGCAACAATTCTCCAAATATTACATGAAATATGCCGATTCCTACTGCACACTAGACAGCTGCCCCCCAAATATAATGAAAGTTGCTCCAGTCTCGTTCAAAGCCAAGTTATACGACTGGCTCTCCTCTCTCTTACTAACCGGTACCTTTCCTGAAGAATTAGGTCAGATTCTTATCATCCTGATCATCAAAAATCCTAAAGAATCTACCAAACTGACTTCTAATTACAGACCAATTGCGAGCACTCCCTTCTTTGTTAAACTGATGGAAGGCTTGGTCAACCAGGAACGAGTAATGTATTTGGATAAATTTAGCGTACTGCAAGACAATCAGTCAGGTTTTTGTTCTGGGTTCAGCACTAAAACTGTCATTGCATCACTGCTGGATTTCCTTCATACCATATTCAGTCAGGGTACCAGTGCCCTAATCCTACAACTAGACCTGAGCAGTGCCTTCGATCTGGTCAACCATATCATTCTGATTGACTGTCTGGAATCAATTGGTCTTTCAGGTAACATGCTAAAATGGTTTCAGGGTTTTTTGAGCAAACGGTCATATCAAGTCTATAGTGACAATAAAAAATCTTGCAGTTCGGTAAATTCTTGCGGAGTTCCGCAGGGCTCTCTTCTATCCCCCACATTATTCAACATATACCTTGCCTCACTAGGGAACTTCAAAGCTTAAAAATTAAATTTTATATCTATGCTGATGATATCACCATAGTTATTCCATTTACTACTCTGACCTCCGAGACAAAGATTCATATATCATTCATTCTAGAACAAATTGAACTATGGATGACTGACTTCAAATTGAAGCTAAACACAGAAAAAACTAAATTTTTCCTGGCAAGCCCTAACGACAAAATCAAAGACTCATCGATCTTGAACGGTCAGGTCTTCCCTATCGATCACACCATTAAAATTCTGGGAGTGACTCTGGACCGCCACCTTACTCTAAATGCTCACACAGATTTACTGGTTAAAAAATGCTTCTCGTTACTTTGGAAACTCAGAACCATCAGAAAATACTTTGATGCGTTATCTTTCCACCTACTGGTTCAATCTTCCATTTTAAGCATGCTCAATTATTGCAACATAATCAACTTGGGAGACTTCAAAAAAACCATTCTAAGACTCAAGAGTCATTCAAAATTCAGCAGTTCGACTGATCTTTGGGCTGAAGAAATGGGATCACATAAGCCCCTATTACCAAAAACTCCATTGGCTTCTCCTGGAGGTGCGAATTCTGTTCAAGTTCTCTTGCTTGTGTTATAAATCAATACTTGGTCTAGCCCCCACTTACCTAGTTTCCCAATTTAATCTGGCAAGTTCTACTAGGCCCACACGAAGAATATATCTGTTCACCTACCCAACAATAAAGGCCTGTCACTATAAAAGATTCCTGCCCAGAGCCCTCGCCTTCCAGGCAGGCAAATGGAATGATTGGCTGAGTAACATTATCTCACACTCCTCAACCTACCTCAATTTTAGAAAATTGATAAAAACGAGTTTGTTTAATCGATTTGTAAACTAAGAATTCTATAGCACTGCAAATTCAACCATTAACCTTAAGAACTTTATAGCTTTCTACTTCTTCCATTATATAAGATTGTATAGATCTCTTTGAATTGTTGATCTCTTCGCTGATTGTCCAGTACTTCTTGTTGTAAACCGCCTCAAACTTTTCATGGCTTTGGCTGTATATAAAAATAAAATTATTGTTATTATTATAGAGGCTCAAGGCGACAGATCAAGGAGGAAGGGGGAAAGTAGTAGGGGAGGGGGTATGGAGAAGATAAGATAGGGGACACAGAAGAAGGGGGAGTTATACAGAAACGAAGGGCTCCTTTTACAAAGCTGCGATAGCATTTTTAGCGCACGAAGAATTTTAGCGCGTGCTAAACCCGCTCTACAAAGCTAGAGCTAATGCCAGCTCAATGCTGGCATTAGCATCTAGCGTGCGCTAAAACCGCTAGTGCAGCTTTGTAAAAGGAGCCCTAAGACTGTTAATTGCCAAAGAGGTGGGTCTTCAGGTTTTTTCTGAATGTAGTGTAGTTTGTCTCTGTCCTGATAACTTCTGGTAGGTCATTCCAGGTTTTTACACCCAGATAAGTTAGCATAGAGTGGAAAATTTCCTTGTAGTGGAGGTTTTTTGTGGATGGTAGATTTAGTTGGATTCTGTTAAGGATTCTTTTTGATGTTGACCATACAGTAGAGAATAATTGGATGAGAGGGGCTGCTGAGCTTCCGAATAGGATCTGGTGTAGGATACAAGATGATTTGAAAATTATTCAGGATGATATTGGGAGCCAATGTAGTTGCCTGATGAAGGTTGTTATTGAGTCAAATTTCTTTAATTTGTAAATTAGTCTAACTGCTGTGTTCTGGATGAGTTGTAGTTTGTGGATGAGAGAGGTGTTGATGCCAAAATAGGCAGAGTTGCAATAGTCTAGTTGAGGTAGGACCATCATCTGAATGATCAGAGCAAAGTGGTGTGGGTGGAAGTATGATCTTGTGAGTCGCAGTTGACGCATAGTATAGATGGTCTTTTTCTGAAGGTTAGATATTTGTGGTAAACAAAACTGCAGACTGTGTACAAGATGCAGGCAAATTTTAATATGACAAGAACACAATATATAAAACCCTTTTACCAATAAAGGGACCCGACATGGTCCGTGTTTCGGACAAACCTTCGTCAGGGGTCCATGGTAAAATAGGGGGGCTAAAAAAAGCCACAAAAATGAAGAATATCAATGGGATGCCTGTGTGTGTCAAGTTCGCCAAAAAAGCCAACAGCAGTTGACACACACAGGCATCCCGTCGATATTCTTCATTTTTTGTGGCTTTTTTTAGCCCCCCCCTATTTTACCATGGACCCCTGACGAAGGTTTGTCCGAAACACAGTCTGCAGTTTTGTTTTGTTTGCTTCTGGCTGATTTTTTCTGCAGATCTTTTTTGGATCCTTTTTTTGTTTTAGATATTTGTGGTTCCATTATGAGAGTTTATCTAAGATGCAGCCTAGTACCTTGGTGGATTTTTCCATTATGAGAGTAATGACTGATGGAAGAGTAAAGTTGGGTATGACATTCTGTTGTGTGGTGCGGAAACCAATGGCTTTGGTCTTAGTGGCGTTCAGTTTCAGCTTGTTGTTCATTGCCCAGGTTTGAATTTTATCTATATTGTTTGAGATTTTTTCGGCAATGTTAGGATGGTTATTGGTATGAGGAGGAGGATGTTGTCGGCATACGATAGTACCGTTTCATCTTCCAATTTGATATGACCCAGCGAGCTCATGAATAAATTGAATAGGATTGGGGATAATGGGGAACCTTGTGGGATGCCACAGAACGCCTTTCAAGGGTTGGAGTATGATTCTTGCCTTTAGACTACGTATTCATGATTTTGTAGGAAGTCGGCGAACCAATTCAGTACAGTTCCTGTTATACCAATTTCTGATAGTTTGGTTAGGAGTAATTGGTGGTCCACTGAGTCGAAGGCTGTGGAGATATCAAATTGGAGTAATATTGCGTGATGACCCAAACTTAGCAACTGTTTGATTTTTGTGATTAGGGTGATGATGAGGAGCTCGATGCTGTGCTTTTTTTCAGAAGCCGTATTGGGATGTATGAAGGCAGGAGTGCTGCTCTATGTAAGAGGTTAGCTGCTTGCTGATATGGGAGTCGAGGATTTTAGTGAGGACTGGAATGCCAGCAATTGGTCTGTAGCTAGATGCTATGGAGAGGTCTGCTTGGGCTGTTTTCGGTATAAGGGTTAAGGCTATTTTTCCCATTTCTTTGGGTAGGTGTCCTTGGTTCAAGGAACTATTTAACAGGTTGGTTGACGATATGATGCAGAACAGCTGAAAGAAGGTATGGAGGACAGTTGTCCAGGGGCTGCTTCATAAGGCTAGCTTTGATATTAGCTTATTGGTGTCGGGGATGGATAGGTTAGTGAATGAGGACCAGATATGGTCTGCTTTTATGGGTTCAGTGTATTCCATATAGTTGTGTTGGGAAGTGTTTGTTGAGGCTGTCTTAGCAACTTCCAATTAGACCAACTTGACTTTGTTGAGGAAGAAATCTGCAAGTTCTTGGGCTGAGTTTTTATTAGAGAAGGTTGCAGATTTAGTATGCAGGGAAAATTTTAATTAACTATCATTTTTATTCTGCTTTTTTCAGAGAGGTCAAGGCAGATGCAATGTTACTTCCATAACTGCTACAGAAAACTCCACTTCAGTGCCAAAGAAATACATCAAGAAGTAATATGAAACCCTGCAAAGAGCATAAGAATAGTAATACTGAGTCAAACCAATGGTTTATCTAGCACTGTATCCTGTTTCTTTCTTTCTTGTAACTATTTAATTCATTATACAACATACATTTGCACAAACTGCAAAATGTCGTGAGTTTTTCAATGCTCGCTCACAACACAAATCACTGCAAAAATACAGTAGGCGGGACTTCAGGTGACGTCACTGACCAAGATGGAGGGTTAGGGATTTTGCTCTGACTCTCCGTTGCATAAAGCAAACCTTTTCCCACTGTGGGCAGCCCAGTACTGTGTGTGTGTGTGAAGCTGGGAGTGTGCGCTAACTACTACTGCTGTGGGATGCCGTCGCGAAAGAAGATCGATACCGGCAGGTCGTTGGACCGCGGGAGAGAGAAGGGCGGCCTCCGCCATGTGCGTGGGACCTCCAGCGTGTCCGCGCGCAAGTCGGGAGACAGCACGTCTGAGGAAGAATCCGAAAGAGGTGCTTCCCCGCGGCTGAGGCGTGCTGGTTCGGCGGCGGCTAATACTAAAGCCGACTTCCAACTGTGGGCTGCTGAAATAAAAGATAAGGTGGCGGCTGTGAAGGGAAAAATTAAAGAGGCGGTTAAGGAGATCCAGCAGGACTTTGCGGATCTGCTGGGCAGGGTGGAGGATACAGAAAAGCGACTTGGGGAGCAAGAAGAAGCTGTGCAAGGCATCACTACTCAGATGAAGATCTTCTGGAATGTTGTGCACAAGTGGAAGACCTGGAGAATAGGTCGCGGCGAAACAATGTGCGGATCCGGGGAGTTCTGGATATGGCTGAATATGGGGACGCCACGGCTGTGGTGCAGGAGCTCTGCTGGTTTTTGCTGGATGATGCTGGGGACTCTGCTTCTGATCCTGGGGGCCTGAAAGTGGATAGGGCTCACCGCACGCTGGGTCCCAAGAATGGGGACTACCCGAGAGATATTATTGCTTGCATCCACCACTTCCCAGATAAAGATCGCCTGGTGAAGAAAGCTAGAGACTTGGGTGTTATTTCTTGGAAGAATCTGAAAGTGGAGATATTCCAGGATCTCTCGGCCATCACTTTGCAGAAAAGGAGAGAGTTTCGGCCGCTGTTGGAGGTGCTGAAGAAGAACAACTTCCGCTACCGCTGGCTTTTTCCATTCGGCTTGCTGGTGACTTTTAATGGGGTGCACAAGCAAGTAACGACAGTGGTGGAGCTGCAGGCATTGCTTCTGAAGGAGGGCTTGGTGACACCTGGAGATTCTGTCTTGAGCAAGTTATCGGCGCAGAAGTTGGAACGTTATCAGTGGAAAGCGGTGCCACAAAGGCGGAGAGGGAGGCAGAGTTCTCGTCCTGAGGGGGAGACGACCGAACAGAGAGCGGCAGCTTCTCCTGACACTTGAGTGGCTGGCTGAGTGTGGTAGTGTCTATTCGCTGAAGGGTTCTGGACCTTGGTGATGACCCAATGTTGACTTTGGGTGTGTGCTTGGGAGTGTATGGTTGTGGGTCTGGGGAGTGGTTGGTGGGAGGATTTTGAATGTGGGAAGATTGGCTGTGGGGGGGAGGTACATTGGTGGTGACATTGGGGGGTGGTGCGGTCACTTGAAGTCCTGGAGGGAGTGGGGAGAGAGGGAGTGTGGGACTGGAGGGGAGGGGGGTGGGGAAGACTGGGGTGGGGGGTTGAGGATGGGGGGGTGGAGGGCTTGGGAGGGGGTGAGTGGGTGGCAGAGGGGGATGGAGGGGGGAGGGGAGTTGGTGTCGGGTGTGTTTTCTATGGTTAAGGATGGGGGAGGGCTAATGTCTTACGAGTAGGCAGTTTGAATGTTAAGGGGCTTAATATGCCACGTAAAAGGCAATTGTTATTGAAGGAAGTTAAACGCCTCTGTTTTGATATTTGTTTTGTTCAAGAAATTCATTTTGTGAAAGCAGGGGAAAAACTTGTACAGTTCCGGGATTATCCCGTGAGGGCTTGGGCTTCTAATAGGATGGAGCGGAAGAAGGCTGGGGTGGGGATTTTGTTTTCTCACCGGTTGAAGGTGGTACTGGATCGGGAATGGAGGGATGAGGGGGGGAGGTGGCTTATATGGACCGGGACTGTTGAAGGAACTCAGGTAACATTGGTTAATCTGTATGCACCTAACTCTCAACAGGGCCAATTTTTTGACATTCTTCTGTCCAAAATTCTATCGGTTAAGGTAGGGCATTTGGTGGTTGGTGGGGATTTTAACTTGCTCCTTAACCCAGATTGGGACTCCACGGGCAAGGGAGGCTATAGGCTTAAGAGTGACAGGAAATGTCTGAAGAGGTTTTTGGAAGTCCTTAATGTAGTGGATGGGTGGCGGGTGCAACATTGGATGGGCAGGGACTACACTTTCTATTCTCCTGTACATGAGGTATACACTCGCATTGATTTGGATCTGTGTTGATAAAGGGTGGGGGGGGGGGGAAATTGCTAGACACAAAAATTGATACCATTGGATGGTCCGACCATGCTCCGTTATGGATGGATCTGAGTTGGGGAGGACCTCGGGTAGGGGATACTTATTGGAAGTTAAATGATACCCTGTTGGGGGATCTGCAGATAGTGCAAAAGTTGGAGAAGGGGATTTATGATTTCCTAGATCTTAATAGTATAGATCAGTTTTCTCCCATGATGATTTGGGAAAGTCTAAAGGTGGTGTTACGTGGTGAGTTGATCTCTATAGCAGCTTATAAGAAAAAGACCCGGCAGCGGGAGGAATTGCAGTTGCGGGAAACGCTTCGCACTCTGGTGGATCAACATAAGAGGGGGCAAGGGGGACCGCAGCTACGGCTTCGGCTTCAGGAAACCTGAATGGCTCTTGGGAAGTTGGAAGATGCGGCGATTAAATTTAATCTCGATAAGTTGAAGCTCAAATTTTTTGAATCTTGGAATAGGGCCAGTAAACTATTGGTTCACAAGGTCAAGCTACAGCAATCTAGGGGTAATATCATGGCTATTAAGGTTCCCGATGGCACGGTGGTAACCGACGACGCAGGGATACAACAGGGGTTTCGGGAATTTTATCAGGAGCTATATCTCCGGAGCTTGAGGGCTCTGTGGCTGAGAGCCAAACTTATTTGCGCGATTTGGGGTTACCTACTTTGTCTAGCTTCGATGCACGGGGGCTGGAGGGGGATATTACCACGGAGGAGGTCTTGCGCATTATTCGACATTTGAAGCCAGGAAAATCCCCTGGGTTAGAGGGGTTTACGGGGCTGTTTTACAAGAAGTTTTCACCTTGGTTGCGCCTTTATTGACTAGATTATTCAATACTCTGAAAGAGGGGGAGCGCTTGCCTTTTTATATGAGATTGGCAGGGATTATGATAATCCCTAAACTGGGGAAAGATGTGACTGTGTGTGGGAGTTATCGCCCTATTTCTTTGCTAGGTATTGGCCCGTATTTTGGCAGATAGAATGACGGCCCATATGTCGGTACTTATCCACCCTGATCAAGTGGGGTTCATTGGGGGGCGTCAGGCGGCTGATGGTATTCGGCGTGTGCTGAATTTGGTGTGGGAGGCTCGTAGATCGGGGTCCTCCTGGGTGGCGGTAGCAGTGGATGCCGAAAAGTAGAGAATGACACGGTGAAAAAATTGGTCCCCGTCACTGCCCCGTCCCCGTCTCACCATCCCCGTCACCGCCCCGTCCCCATCTCACCGCCCCGTCCCCGTCTCACCATCCTCTTCACCGCCCCGTCACCGCCACTGCCATCCCATTCACCGCCCCGTCACCGTCACTGCTGCATACATAAAAGCCTCAAACGGGTACGATTTTATATACTTTTCTAATATCTCCCCTATGTATCTGCCATTGCCCCCCCCTGTGTCCATATTCCATCCACATGGCATGTCCCCTTTTTGTCTCTGTCCCTATGCCCCAATGCACATAATTTCCCCTCTTTCTGTTACCTTCCTGTGTCCAGATTTCCCCTATCTTCCTCTTCCATACCAGTGTGTCTCTTCTTTTCAACCCCATCTAGCTTTTTTCCCTCTTTCTTCCCCCCCCCCCCTGCTTCTAGCATCTGGCTCACCTGCCTGTCCTTCCCTTTCTTTCCTGCTGTGGGTTTTTCTTTCCGTTTTCTTCACCTTGGCCCAGAATCCTTTTCCCTTTCACTCCCTCCTTACAGTCTGAGCCGGGAACACTAGCGATCGCACGGTCCTCGCAGCCCCCACCCGCCTGCCCAATCGATCCTAGTGTTTAGCCAGCTCTCTCCCTTCTCCTCACCTTAATTTGCAGGCTTTCTTTTTCAGCGACCTGCACACTTTCCCAAAGAGCCGCACACGGGCGGCTGCTCAGTGTTGAATCTTCTGCTCTGCTGCAACTTCCTGTTTCCGGTTGCGTCAGAGCAGAAGATCGAAACTGAGCAGCAGCGGGTGCGCGGCTCTCTGATAGCGTGCGGGTCGCCGAAAAAGAAAATCTACAAACTAAGGTGAGGAGAAGGGAGAGAGCTGGCTAAACACTAGAATCGATTGGGCAGGCGGGTGTGAACTGCGGGGACCGCGCGATCCTTCATGCCTCACTGCGGGGACAAGACCCATTCACCGCCCCGCGGGCGGTGAATGGCCTTGTCCCCGTCGCCGCAGCGACTGCTAGTTTTCTTCCCCGTTTTCGGCGGTGACCCGCGGCTGAAATGCGGTGGCCGCGGGTAAACCGCCACCGTGTCATTCTCTACCGAAAAGGCGTTCGATCGGGTGGATTGGACGTTTATGGAGGCTGTCCTGCGCCAGATGGGGTTCGGTTCGCGTTTTATTTCCTGGATTCTTACTCTCTACCATACCCCGATGGCTTGTGTAAAAGTTAATGGGGTCTATTCCAAGCCCTTTGAGCTTCATAGAGGAACGAGACAGGGAGGAGTGTGAGGACCTGCAAAGGGACCTGGAGAAGCTGGAGGACTGGGCAGACAAATGGCAAATGCGCTTCAATGTGGAAAAATGCAAGGTCATGCATATAGGGAAAAAGAATCCGTTGTTCAACTACAAAATGGGGGGGGGCATTGTTGGGAGACAGCAGACTTGAGAGAGACTTGGGTGTGCTGGTGGATGCATCACTGAAGCCATCTGCACAGTGTGCAGCAGCCTCAAAAAAAGCCAACAGGATGCTGGGCATCATAAAGAGGGGCATCACAACCAGGACGCGGGAAGTCATCATGCCATTGTATCGAGCGATGGTGCGTCCGCATCTGGAATACTGCGTTCAGTATTGGTCGCCATACCTCAAGAAGGACATGGCGGTGCTTGAGAGAGTCCAAAGGAGAGCGACGAAACTGGTAAGAGGGCTGGAACACTGCCCATACGCCGAGAGGTTGGATAGGCTGGGGCTCTTCTCCCTGGAAAAAAGGAGGCTCAGGGGAGATATGATAGAGACCTTCAAGATCATGAGGGGCATAGAGAGGGTGGATAGGGACAGATTCTTCAGACTGAAGGGGACAACAGGTATGAGGGGGCACTCGGAGAAACTGAAGGGAGATAGGTTCAAAACAAATGCAAGGAAGTTTTTTTTCATCCAGAGGGTCGTGGACACTTGGAATGCGCTGCCGGAGGAAGTGGTCGGGCAGAGGACGGTACAGGGATTCAAACAGGGATTGGACGGATTCCTGAGGGACAAAGGGATCGTGGGATACTGAGAGAAGTATCCAGGAAATAAGTATAGAAACCCGACCAGGTCGTGCATGTGCAAAACCGGAGGGTTAGGACTTCGATGGGAAGATAGGACTTCAATGGGAAACCAGGGTGGCAAGGGGGCCCCTTCTGGTGATTCAGACAGGTGACCTGTTTGGGCCGCCGCGGGAGCGGACTGCTGGGCATGATGGACCTATGGTCTGACCCGGCGGAGGCACTGCTTATGTTCTTATGTTCTTAGGGGTGCCTGCTCTCTCCCTTGTTGTTTGCTTTGGTGATCGAGTCTTTGGCACAACGTATTCGTCAATCTAGGCTTGTGCGGGGTGTTCAGGTGCAGGGGGTTGAGCATAAATTGTCCCTTTTTACGGATGATATTTTGGCCATTGTGGAGGGTTTGGAGCAGTTGCTTCTGGCTTTGCAAGATCTGATGCGGTATTATGGGCAGATCTCTGGCTTTAAGGCTAATATGTCTAAAACGGAGATACTGAACATTTCGGTGCCAGCTGAGGTGGTTCAGGAATTGCACTGTCAGGTCCCCTTTCGTTGGGTGTCTGGTCCTATTAGATATTTGGGGATTCAGCTTGGGGTGGAGTGGTCTTCCCTGTTCCGACTTAATTATCTCCCTCTGGTTACGGCTTTGCGGCAGGACCTTGCTAGATGGGATCCCTTGTACCTTTCCTGGATGGGCAGAATGGAGGTGGTGCGTATGATGATCCTTCCCAGATTTCTTTATCTCTTTCAAGTTCTTCCTGTTGAAGTTCCCAGAGTGTATTTTTCTCGTTGGCACAGGAATCTTTTGCGCTTTATATGGGGGGGGTAGGCGTCCCAGGGTTGCGAGATTTGCCATGTTCAAATTCAAGGAGGAGGGGGGCTTGGGGATACCCAATTTGGAACTGTATTATCGGGCTGCACAACTTAGGGCGGTTGTGGATTGGCATGCGGCTCCGGTTAAATTGTGGGTTCAGGTGGAACAGGGTCTCATGAGGAGTCCCAGGGGCATGGATGCTTTGTCTTATTTACCATGGGTGGGCTTACGGGAGAAGGAGCTCGCTACCATTTCTAACCCCTTTATACAATGGACGTTGCGGGTGTGGTTGGGGGGGCCATTTGGAAATTGTTGGGTAAGGTGAGGGGACTACATTTCCTTCCTATTCGGTATGCAGAGGATTTCCTTCCGGGTAGGGAGAGGGGTGTCTTTCGCAGGTGGGAGCGTAGCGGATTGAGGTGTTTTGGCCAGTTGTTGGAGGGGAAGCACATCAAAGGGTTTCCTGAGGTCCAAGCTTCTTTTCACCTGGAGCAGCGAGATTTATTCCCCTTCTTACAGGTGAAGGATTATGTTATGCGTGCTAAAGCGGGGGACCTTACCGCTTTTCGGCGCTTGCGGTTTGAGTTGTTGTTGGGGGATCCGGTGCGCAGGGGCTGCATCTCGCTGTTATATCACTTATTGCACGCCGAACCTGATCAGAAGACTTCTTATATGCGGGCTTGGGAGACGGATTTGGGGCTCACCTAAACGACAGAGGAATGGGAACAAATTGCATTGCGAATACACCATGTGGCGGTGGCTCCGCAGTTGGTGGAAAATGCTCTTAAGCTACTAGTGCGCTGGTATGTTACACCTGCGGTGCTTAACAAGATGTATACCTCATGTGCGGGGGAGTGCTGGAGAGGGTGTGGTCTACGGGGTACGTTCTTTCATATGTGGTGGGAGTGTCCTCACCTTTTGGGCTATTGGACTCAGGTGTTTAGCTATGTGGGGCAACTTCTTCAATGCCAACTGACCTATAGAGCGGACACTGCTTTGTTGGGGGTACTCCCGGGGGAAGTGGAGGACACGCAAGACAAGTTGGGGCGTCTGGCTTTTACAGCTGCTAGGTTAGTGCTGGCTTCTCACTGGAAGAGCCCCACGATACCCACGGTGGAGATGATGTGGGTGAAATTGGGCTGGGTTTGTGAGAAATTTCGG
This sequence comes from Geotrypetes seraphini, assembly GCF_902459505.1. Classification (NCBI taxonomy): domain Eukaryota; kingdom Metazoa; phylum Chordata; class Amphibia; order Gymnophiona; family Dermophiidae; genus Geotrypetes; species Geotrypetes seraphini. Next base: position 107,758,945 of record NC_047092.1, on the reverse strand, counting down.
CTTTCCGCTTTACTCACCCACCAGAGGCGACAGTTTGAGGATCTCTGGGGTAGGTTTTTGGAGGTGGAGGGTAAATCTGCATAACCTGTCTTGGACTCACCGAAGGATTAATGTCACATTGGGGATTCCTTTTTGCCTTTGACTCTTGTCCCTTTCCTTATCCTTTTCTTGTGCTTCTTCTAACAGGGGGGGGGGAAGGGGATTGTGATGTTATTTGGGGATGGGGCAATTCAGCTGGTTCTCTGGGTAGGGGGCTGGGTTTGGGTAGGGGATGGAGTTTGGGGGGGTTCTTCCTTGGGGGGAGGGGTTTTGCATTTCTTGTACACTGTTTTACTGCTTTTCTGGTTATGCCATGATGTTGTATGCTTGGGCGCAGTGTTTAAATAAAGAATTAAAAAAAAAAAAAAAAAAAATACAGTAGGCGGTAGGACAGTGGTCTTCATTAATTTTTAAGTTGGGGCTGTTTCGAGTCCAAAAAAGCTGAAGGAGAGCTGACAAATATCTTCCTGCTTCGACCACAACACCAAACCAAAGTTTTTGGACTTCCATCCCTAAGAAGAACACTTGGCCTTAGTCTCATATGCAGAAAACAGAAAAACAATTTTTTAAATACAAACCCACAAACTAAAACTACACAAACAAAACCCTAATATGCCAGACTGTGCACATAGTATGCCACAAAAGAAACAGAAAGAAATGCACTTCTTCCTAAAAAGTTCAAAATATAAAAACAGATGTAAATTTTCAAAATTGACATATTTCAGTCACTAAGGCTTCCTTTTATTAAACTATGCTAGCAGTTTTTAGTACCGGGAGCCGTGCTGAATGCCTCACGCTGCTCCCGATGCTCATAGGAACTCTATCAGCGTCGGGAGCAGCACGGGGCATTCAGCGCGGCTCCCCACACTAAAAACTTCTAGCGCAGTTTAATAAAAGGTGGTCTAAATTGAAAATAAAAACATTTTTCCTACCTTTCTTATATAGCAATTTTTTTCTGATAATCTTGTTTCCTATATGCTCTTAATTATCCTTAGACAAGCAGGAAGCATATTCTCCCTTGTGTGGATGACGTCATCTACAGAGCTCCGGTATGGACAGTGAAAGTATAGTATCACTTTATGGGAGCCTGAGACCCCTGTGTCGATAGGCGGAATGTAACACGGGGCTGGGAGAGCCCTCGTGTCGCCCATCGGCTGGGGGGTTGGATGTATTAGCAGAGGAAGGGAGGGTTGGGGTAGTATGCAGGTCGTGATTGGGCAAGGGATCCATCAATGTAAGAATTTTAAATTGATTGGTGGATGGGCACGGGGGTGAGGTCTTAAAGGCTGAACCCTGGAGGACTCGGCTCCTTCTGAGGTCCTCCAGGGCGGCTTTGAGTCCCGGGGTGTTGGCGTTGTGGTATGGCGGCGCAGGAGGAGGACGTGGAGGTGTCTTTCGGCGATGCAGAACTGTCGTTGCTGGTGGGTGACTCACTGGTGGAGGACTTCGAGGAGCAGGTGGGTGGCGGCAGCGTTGGTGGGGCGGGGAGACCTGAACGACGATCCAAGTCCGAGGCGCTGTCTGCCCTTGCGATCGCCGGTTCGGTCGGGGGTATGCGGGGGCGTTCGGCTGACAGGGTGGCTGGGCATGTTGGGTCGGCAGGGAAGGGAAGAGGCAAGTCGGGCGGTAGAGGTTCCGCCGGGCCAAAAGGCCACAGCTCTAGCGTGGCTCGCGCTGAGTCGGGGCAGGAGAGGCCTGCTGATGTGGCTGGACCATCGTGTGCTGGCCCCTGTATGGTTCCCGATGGTGGAGAGGATGCGGAAGGGTTTCTTCCTTTCGGGGGGAGGTCAGGGAGTGGGTAGCGGCTACTGCCCGCCTGTGCTGGTGACGATGGTGGGGTTGCTGGGGGCGGTGGTGGAGTGGGGAGGCCCCAGACCCCTATGGGTTGGGGATTGGGATCCTTGCAGTCCGGGTGCCAGGGTCAGTGGGGAGCTCCATGGGGTTCACCTCCTTGGTGGATGGGGCAGATTGGCTGGGGGCCAGGCTATGCTTTTCCTCCTTGGGGGGAAGTGTGTATGCAGGTGGGCTGGGGGGTCCTGTTATGGTAGGGAATGGGGGTCCGGGTTGTGGGTTACAAGGGAGTGGCTTCCTGGGTTCGGCTCCTGGCTCTGTTTTGTTTACGCAGGGTCCTTCATCAGCGTACGATCGCCCAGGCAGCTCTGGGACGGCCTGGGGTGCTAATGTCAGTGACGTCGGCGGTGGTTCAGAGCTGCAGAGTGGCAGAGCTGGAGCTTCCTCGAGTGCCCCTGCGGTGGCTGGAGTAGCTGCTGTTAGCGGCGCTATGGGTTCCTCATCTTCGGCGGTGGTTGCTGGCAGTGGCACCTCTGATTCTTCGTCAAGGTCTGCGTCGGAGGCCGGGCTTTCTGCTGGTGGCGTCTCGGCATCGGTGAGCATCGCTGGACCATCTTCATCAGGTACTGTGGCGCCTGCTTTGGTTGCTGGTGGGAAAAGTCCAGGAAGAGGAGGAGGGATAGGCGTAGACGGCAGAGGGAGTCCTCCTCGTCGAGGGTCTTCTTCTTCCACTTTTTCTTCCTCTTCTTCTACGACGTTGAGTGGAGGGGATGGTGGGTGCACAGTTGGGGGTGGAGCGGGCCCAAAGGGGATGGGACGTGGTGTGCTGGCGTTGGTGGCATTGACGTAACTCTGGGAGAAGGTTCCGCGCACTTTGCGGTGTAAGATTCGGCGTCGCTTTTGCGTGGACATATTTCAGCTCATGGAAGGCAGGGTGCGCCGGTGTGGTAGGAAGAAGGACAAGCGTGCTTCCAGTGAGACTAAGCCGTTGCCGGTGGCGTGGTCCATCATTAATTGGATGCGTTCCTTTTTGCGGTTGGCGAGTGTTTGGGGGAGAGCGCGTCCTGGGGACTATGGGTTGTTGTTAGCGTATGCGGACTCGGTCATGGATGCTTATCAGCGATTCAGGGGTTGGGCATGGCTAAATTATGATGAGGCCTTTAGGGATAAAATGGAGAAGAATACACATATGTCGTGGGGTATTCAGGATGTTAACTTGTGGCTCACGCATATGTCTGTCAAATCGGTGAGTGCACCAGTAACGGGAAATAGAGTTTCGCCTGGGAGTGCTGGTGGTGGTCGGCCCTTTCGGTCAGGGGGGGGGGGCGGGAATTGGAGCTGGCGCGGATCTGTGTTGGCGGTTTAACAAATCCAGCTGTCCCTTCCTGGACTGTCGATTCCAGCACGCTTGTTTGCAGTGTGGTCAGCTGCACTCGGTTCTCAAGTGCCCCAAACGACCGGTGGGCAGTCCTGCTGGTGCAGGAAAATGAGGGGGGGGGGACAGGGTTCCTGCTCACGTCGGTACGGGTGGGCACGTTGCGGCCATGGTTATGTCTCTATAGTAATTTTCGGGTTGCTGAGTTCTTGGAGCGTGGCTTTCGGGTCGGTTTTTTGATACCTTTTCAGGGGGTGGTTTCGGCAGCGCGGGTTCAGAATGCGTCTTCGGTTTCTCGCTTGGTTGATGTGGTTCGTTGTAAATTGGGGGAGGAACTGCGTTTGGGTCGGATAGAGGGTCCTTTTCATGAGAGGCCGTTCCCGGACATGATTATCTCGCCCTTAGCAGTTATACCTAAGAAAGAGCCTGGTAAGTTTCGATTAATACACAACTTGTCAAGACCAGTTGGTGCCTCGGTGAATGAGGGTATACCGCGTGATTTATGTTCGGTGCGATACTCATCTGTGGATTGTACATTGCGGTTTATCCTTTGGGCAGGGCGCAGCTCCTTGTTGGCTAAGGTTGATATTGAGTAGGTTTTTTGGCTATTGCCCATTCATCCTTGGTCTTATCCGTTATTGGGTTTTCGTTTTGACGGCGCGTGTTTTTATGATTGGTCTGCCCATGGGTTGCTCTATCTCGTGTGCCTACTTCATTTTTTGCGGCTCTCTACTGGAGTCAGAGAGGACCTCCGTATGTGGGGATGTTTCTTGAGGGAGTTTAATGGCACGTTGCCCATGCAGGCTCCGGAAGTGTCTAACGGAGATTTAGAGCTGTTTTCGGATGCTGCGGGGGGTGTGGGCTTCAGCCTATACTGTCAGGGTGCTTGGTGTGCCGAGTGATGGCCGGCGGAGTGCGTGTGGTTGGGCGTTACCAGGAACATCACCTACTTGGAATTGTTCCTGTTGGTGGTTGCTTGTGAATTGTGGCCGGAGGTCTTACGGGACAGAAAGATGGTTTAATGGTGTGACAATTTGGGGGTGGTCGAGGTTGTCAATCGTCAGGCGGCGCGATGTTTAGCGGTGAATGGGCTGATGAGAGCTTTGGTTTTGCGCTGCTTACGTCTCAATTTATTTATCAGAGCACGCCACGTGCCGGGGATGCAGAACGGCATTGCTGACGCTTTATCTCGTTTTAATTTCCCACAGTTTCGACATCTGGCGCCGGATGCAGAGGTCGCAGGTTCTATGATGCCAGAAAGTTTGTGGCACCTGGACGTGAAGGAATTTGGGAGATGCTCCGCCTGTCGGTAGCTCCTACCACCTGGTCTCATTACTCTACAGGTTTTCGGGTAGTAGTGTTCTTTCTGTTTGGCAGGGGTTGGTCCCCAGGGGATGTGGCCGAATCCTTTCTAGAGGACTTCGTGTTGGACTCTTTCCGGACTAGGGTCTCCCGAGGAGTGGTGCGAGGGCGCTTGGCAGGGTTCGCCTTTTTCTGTCGTGCACTAGGCTGGGAGTGTCCTACAACCGGTTTTGTGATGCAGCGCTTGCTGCGCGCTATGGGATGGGTAGCTCCTGGGCGGCCAGACCCTAGACTGCCGATTCGACACGAGCTGCTTGTGCGGCTATTGACAATTCTTCCAGAGGTTCGCCTTTTGAGGCCTGTCTGTTCCAGGCAGCTTGCTCCCTTGCATTTTTTTGGGGCACTAAGAGTGGGCGAGTTGTTGGTTAGCGCCTCGGACAGGGGCTGAGGCAGGGGCTTGATGGTGCACCATGTGCGCGTCAGTGCACAGGCTGTTCATCTTTGTGTGATCAGTTCTAAGACTGATCAAGTAGGGAGGGGTCAGTCGATCATGCTTCGTCGGGTGGCGGGTTGTGTTTCTTGTCCTGTAACCCAGCTGGGTGCTTATTTGGAGATACGAAGTGGGTTTCCCCTATTTTGTTTGTCCATGCTGATGGGACTCCTCTGTCTCGTTTTCAATTCTTGGCTGTTCTGCAGCTAGCATTGGCGAGATGTGGTGAGGAGCCTGGTCGAATCAGTGCGGCGATTAGTGCCAGTGCGGCCAGCATGCCGGAGGCTGGCATTCAACAACTAGGCCGTTGGGTATCAGGTGCCTTTCGGGATTATATTCGGCCTGGGAGCGCTAGTCCGAGTGAGTAGGGGAGGATTTGGCTTGTGATGGGGGTAGGCATTCGGGCGGCGATTGGGGTGGGGGTGGTGCTATTGTGGTGAATTTTTTCTTTACCTTGCAGATGCCAGCCGGATGAGTTACTTGATCTGGATCGTGGGACATTCGTTTATTCACTGGGCCAGTGAATGAACTGCTATCCTTTCTGGAGGTCGTCATCTCGGGCTGGGTCACCGAGGAGTACGTGTATCCTGGTTGGGTCAGCGCGGTATGAGGTGGCATCAGCTTTTGCCATTATTGGCGACTTGGAGATCCCGCCCGCACCCGGACGTTCTTCTGATTCATTTGGGGGGTAATGATGTGGATGCTGTTACGGGGCAGTTGCTTGTCAATTGGGACAAGGACGACCTGCGGTTGGTCTTTGCCTGGTTCCCTTGGACTTGTGTTGTCTGGTCGGATGTTATTCCCCGACCTCGTTGTCTGGCGTCTTGCCGTTGGACCAGAGGACTAGCAAAGTTCAACCGGCAGGTTGGGAAATGGGTTATGGCTCTGGGGGGAGCCCAGATTCTCCATGACTGGGTATATTTACATTGTGTGGGTCTTTACCATAGGGACCGGGTACACCTATCTGATGTCAGTTGGGATCTCCTTTTGGATGATTTCTCCGTGTGCTGTGAACGGGTTCTGGGGTTGGGTGAGTAGTCGCAGTTCTGTTTATTGGGGGGACCTGTAAGGTTACAGGCCTGTGGCGGATCTCCTGAGTTATTAAGTCATGGGGCTCATCAGGTGATGAACATTGGGACGGCGGGGAGCCATGCCCGATGGGTCAGGTGACCCAGAAAATGGGGCATGAGGGACATGCCACCCCTCTGACCCTTGCTGTGGTGGCAGGGTTGAGGGAATAAATCAAAGTTATTGGGTAGCTCAGGAGGAGCTATTATATGATGTTAAGAATGTAATAAAGTTGATATGTTTATGGTTAATAAACTGAGCTGTGGCTAGTTATACCAACCAGGAGACTGTTGTGTGTTTTTTGGTAAAACTAAAGGGGGTTGGTTTATGAGGGAAGAGTAGGGTTTGAGTATTTAGGCAGACAGCAGGGCCTATCCAGATCCCGCTGTTAAAGGTTTAGCAAGTGTTTAGACTGCCCACACCACATATGCGCGAGTGCCTTTCCGCCTAACTCCAGCCCGCCAGATTGTCAGTTTTTCATTTTATGCAGAGTGAAGAAGATATCTCTTTTTTCTCCGTTGAGTTGCCTTCCCATTTAATTTTTTGAACAAACTTTTGCAAGTATTTCAATTTCTTCTTCTGTTCTTTGTTTTTGAAAATCAATGAAGAAGAATAGTAGAAAAAAATTTTGGACTTTTTTTTATTTAAAAACAAACTTCTTTCGAAGTTCAACAGCCCTCACATAAAGTTCCATCCTTCCTTTATCATCAATGAATTTTCAGCCTTATTTTTACTTTACTCTGACTTGCCCTCTTCGACTATATTTGATTCAAGACTATGATTCAGGAGAAGAGAAATTATATTGTTTAATGTAAAAGTTTTTCTTTTTTGTTTGAGAACATAAGAATAGCCTTACTGGGTCAGAACAAAGGTCCATCAAGCCCAGTAGCCTATTCTCACGGTGGCCAATACAGGTCACTAGTACCTGGTCAAAATCCAAGGAGTAGCAATATTCCATGCTACCAATCCATGACAAGCAGTGGCTTCCCCCATGTCTTTCTCAGTAACCGACTATGGACTTTTCCTCCAGGAACTTGTCCAAACCTTTCTTAAAACCAGCTATGTTATCTGCTCTTACCACATCCTCTGGCAATGTGTTCCAGAGCTTAACAATTCTCTGAGTGAAAAAAAGTTTCCTCCAATTGGTTTTAAAAGTATTTCCCTGAAACTTCATCCAGTGTCCCCCTAGTCTTTGTAATTTTTGACGGAGTGAAAAATCGATCCACTTGTACCCGTTCTACTCCACTCAGGATTTTGTAGACTTCAGTTATATCTCTCCTCAGCCGTTTCTTTTCCAAGCTGAAGAGCCCTAACGGTTTTGTCTTTCCTCATACGAGAGGAGTTCCATCCCCTTTACCATCTTGGTTGCTCTTCTTTGAACCTTTTCTAGCGCCACTATGTCTTTCTTGAGATAAGGAGACCAGAATTGAACGCAATACTCCAGATGAGGTCGCACAATGGAGCAATACAAGGGCATTATAACATTCTTAGTCTTGTTAACCACCTCTTTTTTAATAATTCCTAGCATCCTGTTTGCTTTTTGGGCCACCACCGTACATTGGGCGGAAGGTTTCATCGTATTATCTAGATCCTTTTCTTGGGCGCTAACCCCCAAGGTAGGCCCTAGCATCCGGTAACTGTGATTCAAATGCAAAGTGATTCAATGTGCATCACTTTGCATTTGTCCACATTAAATTTCATCTGCCATTTGGATGCCCAGTGTTCCAATTTCCTAAGGTCCGCCTGCAATTTTTCACAATCCGCATGCGTTTTAACAACTTTTGAACAGTTTAGTGTCATCTGCAGATTTAATCACCTCACTCGTCATTCCAATTTCCAGATCATGTATAAATAAGTTAAATAGCACCGGTCCTAGTACAGGCCCCTGCGGCACTCCACTGTTTACTCTCCTCCATTGAGAAAAATGACCATTTAGCCCTACCCTCTATTTTCTATCCGATAACCAATTCCTAATCCACAACTGAACTTTGCCATGACACTTTAATTTTCTTAGGAGCCTCTCATGAGGAACTTTATCAAAAGCTTTCTGAAAATCTAGATACATTATATCAACCAGCCTACCTTTATCCACATGTTTATTCACACCTTTCTTATTTCACATATAGGTCTGGAGTCAGATTTCCAGTGACTGGGTCTTGTCAGTACCGGTAGACATCCTTACCTTCATCAGTGGCATATAAGCATTGAGTCTATTTGATGCATGCCTTCTGTACAAAGGTTTCAACCATGTCGATGCAGATGTAGCATAGTGACATCGATACTTACATCTGCTTGCATTGGTGGCATATAAACATCGAGTCTATTTGATGCATGCCTTTCAGTACTGATGTTTTAAACATGACGCAGATGCATCACAGTGGGCAGTGCTCTGTCAATTAAACATCAAGTCCATTTGAAGCATGGCTTTCTGGGCGATACAGGTTATCATTCTGAAGTGCATCGCCTTTGCAGGCATTCATGCTTCAACACTTATGGCACCTTCAATATCACTTGATGCAACATGGTCATAGTGCTTCTACTTCATCAATAAACATTGATACAGATTATTGTTTTGAAGTGGAGTGCCTCCTCTTCGTACATCGGTCCATCAATACCAATCCATACTAAGTGTAGCATATTCAACAATGGTACTTTCTCCAGGTTCTTCGTACATAAGAGTATCAATGATCATCGAACATTTATGCAGTATTTCCTTGCACATAGCAGTTTTTCTTCAGTACTGGGGTTTCTACATTGATGGTACCTGCCCAGAATCCATCATCAAGCAGTAACTCTACTTTGACACCAGTTTCTCATTCTGTGCAGATTGTGTTTCCTATTGGATGTGCATCTTCTTTGAAGTCTTCTACCCCTCGATAACCTGCGCAAGATATTGGTTCCAGGATCGATTACTTTATGCACATTGCTCCACATTATTTTTATCAACTATGACCTACTTACTTTTCAGAGAACATTAGTTGCTGTTTGAGGAAGTATTTCATCAGAGGGGTACCAAAGGTATCAGTTTCATCTTAGCCTCTGTTCTTCAAGTCATCATTGATGTTCATCTTCAGAGCATCGGAGCATCATTGAAACATCGTCGTATGTCTGCAAAAATTGCATTGATGCATCAAAGTTTGTCCTCGAATCATTGAGTTATTTCATCAAACTGTCGATATTCTTCATCGGAGTATCGAAGTTCTTTGTCTAAACGTCATCATGACACAGCAAATAAGAAAAGAAATTGATGTTTTGTCACAGATGTCATAGCATGGAGTATCATTAGGAGTCCAAAAAAACATCGATGATTTTCATTGGGTTACGGTGACAGGAATCCACCATGGGTGTACAGCCTGTAAGGTGGTCTTTTTCCTGTTATTTGGACTCAATCACATACAGACTAGTGGGGAAATCTAACATGGTTGTTGAACCTGTTAAGTTAGATACCAGGATCAACCAGCATCGATCCATGTTACAACTGCCTTTCCATACTACAGGAATCCACCATGGGTATAGAGCCTGTAAGGTAGCCTTTTTCCTGTTCTCTGGATACAAACATGCAAAGACAAGTGGGTGTAGGCCCTGTTAAGTTCATGTAAAAAAAAAAAAAAGGAAAGACAAGCAGTGTTTACTTTTGTGCTTATGCACTATCAATGGACATTCTCTTTCTCTATTTTATCCATTGAAGCACAATGGTTCTCTGCTTTATCTTAAACAGGATCAATCAGGTTTTTTGTTTTACTGAAACATACCTTCCACTGTATCATCAATGTTCATACAGTATTTTCTAGAAGGCTCATATAATTACTTTGAAGTATCTTTCCACTACATCCTTTTTAAGATGGTTTTTTTTTTTTTTCAATTTACCCTAGTTTATCTTAAACAAAGTCTCTGGGCTGAAGGTTTCAGTTCAAGATCTAAAGTTACAGGATTTTATGTTCAAAACATAAGTGCGCATTACCAAGTTGTAATAGATAAGATTATAATTCTAGACCTGTTTCTGCATTCTATACAGGTCACATTCATATCTTTCAGTTTTCTTTTCAATTTCTAGCTAGAGAAACTGGATATGCTTGGGTGTAATTTAGCTTATGCAAGTTTTAATAGCATCCCATAGTATCATTGGGTATTGTTCCAGTACTGAAATTAAGTCATACCTTTATCACAGGTCCTTTGGTTTTATATTGATCTTCATTCAGTGCATTACTGTTTTACTTGTTACACTTCTCTGCAGTATGCTGGGGTTTTGTCTAACATGTTACATGTTATGACCTCTAGACTATTTCTAGGTCACCTCCTTTTTACCTCTCTTACTGATAATATATTCGTTCCTACTAACATAATATAGTCACATAAGACTCAGAACTCCTCCATGGTGCTCCTGAAAGCCTTTAATCTTAATTCACTATTGGAATCATTTTAAGTGTCCTGGTGGTCTTTACTAGATTAATGGCCTCATATGATCTTTTGTTATAACCAGATCTCACAGAATTACTTCTTGTTTTTACTAAGAGTAGAAGATTTAAGGGCTACTCCAGAACAGCAGAGTAGTTGGTCTGTTTGACTTTTTTCTGACATTATGCTTCTATATTTCTGTAGGCAATATCATGGTGTGCTTTTCTTCCATACACAAGATTTTATTCTGTGTTTATATAGGTTTTTGCTGGTCCTCTGGTATTATGTTTCAAGTTTCAAGTTTTATTAACATTTGATGAATCGCTTATTAGAAACATTAAGCGATGAACAGAATCAAAAATAAAGTATAATACGTAAAGACAAACAAATTAACAAAATTCTTTCATATAATACAAACATGAGTAGAGGGGAAAGAAGAAAAGTTACAATTTTTGTCTTAGAAGAAAAGAACGAGAAGAAAAAAAACAAAAGGGAGTGGGGGTAAATAAAACTGTGATGTATTTAGAAATTTATATTTAAAAGTTTAAATGTTAAAAGCATCTTTAAAAAAAGTAAGATTTTAAGGATTTTTTGAAAGATGTAAGATCTTTTTCATTTCTAATGTATTGTGGCAAAGAATTCCACCATTGAGGGCCCATCACAGTAAAAACATGTCCGATCGTCTTGTGCCTACTATTTTCAGAGACAGAACTGAGAGGAGATTTTGGCTTGATGACCGAAGTGGACGTAGGGTATTATGGGGTATTAATAATCTTGATATAAATTGGGGTTCATTAAACGTTAAAGTTTTAAATATAAGCATTATTACTTTAAAAGAGATGCGATGGCTAATAGGAAGCCAGTGGGCATCTATCAACAGTGGGGTAACGTGGTCATATTTCCTAGCATTGTATATTAATTTGATCACTGTGTTTTGTATGACCTGAAGTCTTCTTTTTTTTGGGGGGGAAATATTGAGTAGGAGTGCATTACAGTAATCTAGTTTTGCTATAATCAAAGAGTGGATCAATATTTTGATTGATTTGGCGCTCAAAAATTTAGCGATTGATCGGATCAAACGTAACTTAAAAAAGCAATTTTTAACAGTGAGAGAAATATGCTCATGATAGAGTAATTTATCGTCAATTGTGACCCCAAGAATTTTAACAGTGGAAACTAAATTCAAGGGAATATTGTTAAGAACAAAAGAGGTCTTCAAGGCTATTTATCTTTTTTCCAAGTGAAGAGCATTGTTTTGGTCTTATTTATGTTTAATGACAACTTATTTGAGTTAAGCCAGTTTTGAATTGTTTCTAGTTTTTTATTGATAGATGAAATATCATTGTTATTTTCTGGATCCAATGGATGAATGAGTTGAATATCATCAGCGAAGAGAAAGGGGTGAACCCGATAGACTGACAGATGCTTAGTAGTGGAGAGAGAAAGATATTGAATAGGAGAGGGAACAAGATAGAGCCTTACGGAATTCCAAAAGAAGAAGTATAAGCTTCAGAAAGTTCATTATTGAACCTGACTAATGAGGTACGGTTAGCAAGATATGAAGAAAACCAGGAAAGTACTTTGTTATTTACACCTACCGATTCTAACCGATTTAGAAGTAGGTCATGATCTATTGTGTCAAATGCTGCAGAAATGTCTAATGAGAATAGGATTACAGATTTATGGTGATCTAAGAAATATTGAATATTGGTTGTTAATCCTATCAAAGAATATTCCGTATTATGGAATTTTCGAAAGCCTGTTTGGTTAGGATGTAAAACGTTAGTTTTTTCAATGAAATCGGAAATTTGGTTGAATATCAATTTTTCTGTTAATTTTGCTAGAAAGGGCAAGTTAGCTATTGGGCGATAGTTTGATGGATCATTTGTACTAATTTTATGGTCTTTGAGTATAGGAGTAATAATTGCAGTTTTCCATAGAGAAGGGACAGTAGCAGTGAGCAGACTCTTTAGAATAAGTGAATGAATGAAAGGTCCGAAGCAGGAAAAATGTTTTTTTAAATAAAAAGGTGGAATAATTTCTGAGCTGGAACTTTTTAGGTTGATTTGATGAAAGAGAAATTCTATATCTTTAATGGAAGGGATTTTGAAATTAGAGCACTTGATATGGGAATAAATTCAGTTTGATTTGTATTCATGGGATTACTGGTTGTGTTAGAAAGAAAGGAACTTCGAATGTTATTGATCTTTTGATTAAATGCATCAGCTAATTCCTGTGCATTTAAGGTGGACTTCTGGGTGGTAGTGTTTATTTTGTTATTTTGATCTATGGATTTCAAAGATACTATATAAAGTCCAGTAATTTTATTTCTCCCCATTTTGGTTATCTCCATTGCGTTCTTATCTGTACAACATTGAGGTTTTCTCATGAAAAAACACGAGAAAACATTGAGGTTTTCCTCATGAGATAATGCAACAAATCATCAAGGTTACCTTTTCCTCTCAAGTTTTCTGATATTGCTGACCCTTTTTTTCTAGAAATATCTATTGCTGTCTAAGAAGATTCTATTCAGCACCTTCTCTTGGCAGACACATTAACTCTTTTCATTTAGTTGGGTCATACTCAACTCTATGGTATCTCCTTACCTTCAGTTGATACCAAACGATCAGGAATAATTTATTTGATAAATTGGGATAACGCATGGCTAAGTTCAGGTTACCCATGTTTCCTCTTCTATATTGAATAAAAGTATACAGGAATCCAATAACACGGGTTTGTTACTATGGTTTTCCTGTCACCTTCTTAAGTACTCCTCTTTCATATGGTACTTATACTAGGGGCCACACCTATCATGGCTTGTTCCTTTTTTTACTTGGATAGAATTTTATATATTTTGATTTCCAAGTTTCAAACGAGCCATTGTCAGAGGTTAGTAGTTAAAAAAAGTTTTTCCTTCTAGACATATACTTTCATGGGTTCAGATCCCATTTCTCATGTGTTCTATCCTTGCTAAGCTCCTCTTGAGGAGACTTTAAAGAAAAAAAAAAAACAAAAACATCCAACCACCATTAAGAACACTAAACCAAATTGTTGGTTTTTACCAAGGATATTAAACAAATCCCTTCACACTTGCCTTGTTTTATCTTTCAGGAGCATATTATTTTGATAATGTGCATCCTGTGGCTGTTTCTACTGATTTTCTCATTTTAAGGCTTATTAGATTACTTTTTCAGCCTTCGTGAGATGTAACAGATTAATAATGCAAATATTTTTGTCGAGAGATTGGTTTATCATTTTATTTTTATACTCCATAGTATTGGCTTTTCTAGGATAGTTCCTACTTTTTATCCTCTAGTCTAAAGCAATTATTTTCAAGAAAATCATGCTTTTGTTTGATCATGAAATTCCTTTCCCTTTTCATTCATATCTACTAAGTGATGGGACTGCTTTCAATTGTTCATTGAGTCGGCTGCTCCATATAGGTGCATTAGCCAACAGTCCTCTCTTATTTGGTTTTGAATTTTTTTGGGTGTCCCCATCACCTATATTTAGATTCTTCTGACTCTAAGAGGTTGTGTATTTTTTTTCCCCATTTACCTCTAGTACAGCATGGAGTTCCTCTCTTCTTTTTTTCCATTAGGTTCCTTCCCTTGCCTCTGCACTCTCGTATCAGATATTGGGTCTAGTTTTTTGCAAGCCAACTCAAATCTTTCTGAATTTCATGAGACCCAATTCTCCCTCCATCCCTTTTGTTGAAGCTAGGGAGTCCCACATGTGAGAATATGCTGCCTGCTTTCTAAGGATAAAGCATAGTTACTTACCATAACAGGTATTATCCTGGGACAGCAGGCAGATATTCTCTCAACCCGCCCACCTCCCCTAGTTGGCTTCTTCGTTTGGCATAGAACTGATGACCTCGCGAGCTGGTGTTGGGTAGGACGGCACGCATGTGAGATGCAGGCAATCTAAAAGTTTGCTCAAGCTTAAAGTGATACTACACTTTTCACTATCTGTATCAGGGCTCCGTGGATGATATCACCCACACATGAGAGAATATCTGCCTGATATCCCAGGATAAAACCTGTTACAGTAAGTAACTGTGCTTTCTGTTTCAAAAGCCTCCTTATGCATTTTGCTGTTTCTTTCCTCATCTTCTTCACCTTTTGCATTACATCTATCTTTGGCACTGATTTTCATATTCAGTTTTCTTCCATTTTTCTGCCTCCATCTCAACTCTATCTATCTTTTCATCTCCCCATCTCTCCTCCATCCATGCGCACCATCTCTTCTCCACCCATCCACTACTACTACTATTAATTATTTCTATAGCACTACCAGACTACGCAGCACTGTACAGAGTCTCAAAGAAGATAGTCCCTACTCGAAAGAGCTTACAATCTAAACAGACAAACAGAATGTCATGGATACAGTTAAAGGGAATGGTTAATCTACTGGCTGGGTTGATGGGTACTGGGGAGTAGAGTTATGGATTGAAGGCTATATAAAAAAGGTGAATTTTCAGTCTGCTTTTAAACAAGGGAAGGGGCTTGGTGGACAAACTCGTGTAATTTATTTCAGGCATAGCGGGCAACTAGATGAAAGGAACAAAGTGTGGAATTGGCAGTGGAGGAGTATAGCTAAGAGCAGCTTATCTGAGGAACAAAGTTCTCTGGGAGGTGTATAAGGAGAGTGAAGAGAGGAGAAATATTGAGGGGCAGCAGAATGAACACATTTGTAGGTCATCAGTAGGAGCTTGAATTGTATACAAAGGCAGATAGGGAGCCAGTGATGTGATTTAAGGAGAGGGGTGACATGAATGTAGTGAAGTTGGTAGAAAATGAGCCATGCAGCAGAGTTTTGCACAGATTGCAGGGGTGGAGAGGCTGCACTGCGGGATCATTTTATATTTTCTAATAGAAAACATCTACGTGATATTCAGCTCTTTGATTTTCCTTCTGTAAAAGGATATGTGTATAAATACTTTAATAAGATCTTAGCGTATCAGGCAGCATTATGGGACAAACAAATTAGTATGTATCTTTCTAGCTCTACTTATTTGGCATTTAGAAAATTTATGAAGACTGATCTATTTGGTAAATATTTTAATCACCGTATATACTCGAATATAAGTCAATCCGAATATAAGTCGAGACCCAATTTTTCCCCCCAAAAGGAGGAAAAATGGTTGACTCAAATATAAGTCAGGCAGCTTAATATTCAAGTGCCATGCCCTGTCAGGCTTTGTACCCAGCTTCCTTTCTTCCAAGCACTGCGCCCAGCGCCCTTCCCTCCCTCCCCTGTCAGGCATTGCATCCAACTCCTTCCTTCCTTCCTTCCCTCCCCTGTCTTGCATTGCACCCAGCCCCTTTCTTTCTTTCCTTCCCTCCCTCCCCTGTCAGACTCTGCACCCAGCACCTTTCCCTCCCTCCTTCCCGTCAGGCACTGCACCCAGTTCCCTCCCTGTCAGGCACTGCACACAGCCCCCTTCCTTTCTTCCCTCCCTCCCCTGTCAGACTCTGCACCCTTCCTTCCCTCCACCGTCAGACTCTGCACCCTCCCTAACTCCCAGGCTCTGCACCCTGCTGCCGCCGCCATGCACCCTGCTGCCCTCCCTTTCCTAGACTCAGGCTCATACCTCTACTGATGATCATTGGTGGAGGTGCAGCGGGCAAGAGCAAACTTTCCAAGTTACTGTTCCACTGTTAGCTGGCTCTCTGTGAGCGTCTTCGGCTGCTGAGACGAAGCACGAGCAGGCAAGCGATTTTGCGCTGCTGCTCAGTGCTGAGTGGCTTCCTTAATGGTCTGGCTTGCACAAATGAGAGAAAGTTTACACATTAGCATTAAAAAAACCCTCAAAATAAATGCCAATCCTTTGGGTCTGACTTGTTTGGCTCTGGAAATCTCATCCCCTGATATACATTCCCTAATAGCCTACATCTGGCTGCACTTACTGCCAAACTGAGCAGTAAGAAAAAAAAAATACCTCACAGGCAAAAGAAATGCAGTGAAAGAAAATTTCCCACACTGATAGGGGAAAAACAGAAAAACCAAAACTCCCCAAAAATCAGCTTCTTGCTTCCTCCTGTAGAAGCTTCGGCTTCCCAGCCCCAGTTTAAACAAAACAGGCAAAGAAGGAAAAACCCCCCAATCCAAAACAGTTCACAGGTTTAACCTTTCAGGGACCCACCTCCATAACTTCAGGAAAGTAACTGACCTCCTCTAGCCCACAGGTGGTATCCATAGCTTCCCAATCTGATGGTTACCTGGAGATTTGGGGTGAAGCCAATCCCTCTTCAAGCATGTCCACCTCTTGGCCCAACCATGGCTCAGCAAGGCACTGCTTTGCTCCCTTGGTCCTATCCACCAGCTCCTTCTGCTGCCTCCAGCATTGCTCCTGAGGTTGTTTCACCTGCTTCTCTTGCTCCTCCACCAGCTCCTCCTCTAGCTGTTCCAAGCCCTGCATTTTATGCTTGGAAGAACCACGCCCGCTGCACCTGGAGCGGAGGAGGGGAATTGATTATCTAAGCTGAAGAGCCTGGCTTCCTCCATACTGCTTTTTAAGGGACTGTCAAAATAACAGGCTTCTCTTTAAAAACAGTAAACCTTCTTGCTCAGCAATAAACCTTTCCTGAGGTCTCCTTTGTGTGTGGCTAGGTAACCAGTCCCTGACTTGCTCAGCTTCACTGCCTGGGGAGTAGCCAGTAAACTCCTGACTATGGCTACTGACCTGGTCAGCTCTTTCGGTAAGGGACCATAAGTTCTTAATGCTGCCTTTTCTTGGGTTGGTCACAAGTGCTTGTAAGAAACACAGAGTGGGACTTATCTTAATTTGCATCTGCTGGCGTCTGAATCATAACAGTACCAAGGCTGTTCAATCAACCCCCATCCCCAGCTGTTTTTGGTTGTTTGTAGATTGCCCCATGAATTTAGACCTTTGATAAATCCGGATAGCCAGGCGAAACGGATCCCGTCGGAGATGGGGGTTGATTGAACAGCCTTGGTACTGTTATGATTCAGACGCCGGCAGATGCAGATTAAGATAAGTCCCACTCTGAGTTTCTTGCAAGCACTATAAGAGCATTTGCATACCCTTTAATGATTGATAAGTTATTTATTTATCAAGTTATTTATTCAATACATAAAAAATACAAAAACATATAAAACTGAATTAAAAAAATTGAATTTACAAAAAGTTTCAAGTTAAAAATAGTAAATTACTAGGAGGTTTTTTGGGTCATGATACACACCGAAACCCCATACATATGCAAATGATTATTATCCCTTGTGGATTGTTCGCGGGGTTACTGAGACTTTTTTCCTCCATGTTGATTAACTATCTTTGGCTTTGACAAGAGATTTTGGACTTGGTGATACCTGTACCGGAGCCTGACTTCGCTGGTGTTTCTGTTTCTTTTTCCCTGCTTTATCGGGGACCTGGTGTCTGGGGGTATCTATGTAACGCCCTCTTGGAAGGGAAATACCTCCCCCAATTGTTCCCCTTCTTCCGTGGTCGAGACTTTTTGTGAACGAGTGTTCACGCACCCCTGCTTATTCCCAAGGTACTCTCCTAAACCTCCCCAATCCCGGCCTAATATAAGGTCGAATGGGGCTTCCGGCACTACCAATTTTAATCGGTAGACCCTGTCTTTATGTAAGATAGTAGTACTCTTGAGAGGATACTGGATGCTATCCCCATGAACACACCGGATGGCAATCGACCCGACTCCCTTTTGATCTTTAGGAAAGATCTTCTTCCTGTGCCAGGCTACCACCATGGATTAATCAGTGCCAGTATCCACCAGAGCCACGGACAGCTGCTCCCCTTTTGACACCTGAGTCAAGTAGGATCCCATCCTCCCTGCTGTGTCCAACTCCCTCAGAGCCACTAAATCCTTTTTTACCCGACAGTTCCGCTGCCTATGGCCCAATTTGCCACAGTGGAAACATCTGGGTTCCTCCCTATGTGTGGAAGCCCAAGCTCATGAGTTTTCATTTCCCTAAAGGGTGGCTTTTGGGGAATAGTGTGCCTGCTGCCAGATGCAAACTCTTTTCCTGTCTCACCTCGGACTCACCCTCACCCTGACTTCCCTTGTAGAACCCCTGGCATCTAAATAGGCCTCTGCTACTTCCAAGACCTGCATTAGGCTTTTACAACCCTGCTTCTGAACCCAGCTTCTTAGCTCCTTGGGCATTGACTCGAGGCATTGTTCTTTAATGATCTCTGTAAAGAGTGCCCTAAGGTCAGCTAAACAAGGTTGAAACCAGTGCTCGGCCATTTTGGTCAGCCATTGTACAAGAGCTTTCGGTCTTTCCTGTTCCCCCATTATAGCAGATCTAAACTGTTACCTATAATGTTCATGGGTGAAACCTAAGTAGTCTAATATGTGGGCCTTGACAGTTTGATAATTGCTGGCCAAATCAGGGTTCAAAGTTTTAAAGGCAGCCAAGATCTCACCCGCCAAACAAGGTAACAATCGCATTGACCATTGTTCCTGCGGTCAGCCAGCAGAATTGGCAGTCCTTTCAAAGGCTGACAAAAAATCATCAGGTGCATCATGTGGTGTGATTTTGTTCATATTCATCAAAGCCAAAGGATTGGCTCCTATCATTTGATGGAGCACCGGATTCGATAGAGGGGCACCCATAATCGGTTGTGGTGGTGGTGTTTGTAAAAATTGGGCAAACAGTCTTGATTGTTCTTCCATTGTGGCCATTAGTTCCTGATGTTTGGTCTGCGCTCAGTCCTGTGCCTGGTTCCAGCAGTCTTAGCTAGTCTTGAAGACTTCCTGTATCTCCTGGATCTGCTTTTGTCATTCTCCAGCGATCAGGGCCAGAACTTGCTGCTGACCCATCTCCGACCACCTCAAATGGAACCAAAATGAGAAAACAACCAATTGTGGCTCCTTTTAGCTTCTGCCTGACCCTCCTCCCACACTGTAGCCAACCAGCCTCCCCAAG
Source organism: Geotrypetes seraphini (assembly GCF_902459505.1). Lineage (NCBI taxonomy): Eukaryota > Metazoa > Chordata > Amphibia > Gymnophiona > Dermophiidae > Geotrypetes > Geotrypetes seraphini. The sequence continues at coordinate 107,739,566 of NC_047092.1, read as the reverse complement.
TGATACTTCATATCCTCAACAGCCCGTTGGATTAGGTACTCTTACCCATGGTACTGACGAGTCTGTGCCTTGTATCACTCTGGTACTCGGGAAACACTCCATCTCTGGTCTGGATACTGCTGTTCTCTCAGGATGGGTCCTGCGTCTGACTCCGAGCCTCTCCAAACTGGAACTGCCCTCCAAGGACTGGATCACTGGCCTTCAGTGTTCCAGCTCAGCTGACTTCCAGTCCTCCTGTGGGTCGACTTCTGGTGTCTGTAAGGCACTAGTCCACCAGTTCAAGATCCACAGATTAAAAATACAAACCAAAACAGCTGCAACAAAATCCAAAAGTTAGAAAAAAAAAGACAGATTTCCCCCCCCCAAAAAAAATATTCTCCACCAACAGGGGGTGCTATATCCCACTTCTGACACCATGTGTAGCATGGCCGTCCCTTAGAGCATAGACAGGGACCGGCACACAACTACTATATAGCCCTGGCGTTCTTCCCCAAGAGGGAGGAAGTCTCTGTTGTGGAGAGCTTACTTAGTGTGTAACAGTCAGGATAATATCACACAGGTAAGTGGTCAAAATAATCAAGCCAAATTTATTTATCATTCAGTCTTAGAAAAACAAAACTAGTCAAAAAAGTTCAAAAGTATGAACAGCAATTGTGACAAAAAAGAAAACCAATGTTCCACTCACCAGCCTGGTCTGGTCACCTCCCAAGTATACAGTTCATGTACCATGTAAGTCTTGCTACTTTAATGGTGGCAACAACAGTACAAAGCACAAGTTCAGTATCAAGCAGTTCTTTGGCACATACAAACAAAAAACCCATGTCTTCTCAATATTGGGGATCTTCACTAGAGAGTTGCGCGGGGACAGAAATCCCACCCATCCCCACCCGTCCCTGCCAAAGTCCCACCCGTCCCCACGAGGAATCCCTTCCATCCCCGCGAGGAATCCCCTCCGTCCCCACCCGTCCCTATAAACTACAGAAATAGTTATTTCATTTAATTATGCTACTGAATTAAAGGCTCTGGTAGAAACCCATTTACATATAAGCAAAAAGACTTTATTAATTTGGAAATATTAATTGGGAAGAATACATACTTTGTAAACGGGTTTCTACCAGAGCCTCTAATGTTTATAAATTTTTATCAACACAACTAATATACTACTTTATCCTAAAGCAAAAAAAAAAGAAATAGAATTTTTTTCCTACCTTTGTTGCCTGGTTTCTGCTTTTCTCATGATCTCATTCAATTCCTTCCATCCACTATCTCTCTTCTCTCTGCGTCTTCCATTTGCTCTGTTACTGTGCCTCTCCCTTTCTCCCCACTTCCAAATTGGTCTGGCACCCATCTTCTTCCCTCCACTCCCCTCATAGTCTGACATCTCTGTCTTCTTCCCTGCCAGGATCTTCTCCACACTCTCTCTTCCCCATTTCCTTTCAGCGTCCTTCCCCCCATCTTCTCCATATCCTGTCAGCATCCTTCTCCCCCCTCTGTCTTCCCCATGTCCTTTCAGCGTCCTTCTCCCCCGTCTTCCCCATGTCCTTTCAGCGTCCTTCTCCCCCATCTTCCCCATGTCCTTTCAGCGTCCTTCTCCACCCCTTTGTCTTCCCCATGTGCTTTCAGCATCCTTCTCACCCTCTGTCTTCCCCATGTCCTTTCAGCGTCCTTCTCCCCCCACCTTCCCCATGTCTTTTCAGCGTCCTTCTCCACCCCTTTGTCTTCCCCAATGCTTTCAGCGTCCTTCTCCCCCCTCAGTTTTACCTTAAGCGCCTTTTACTCTCCACTCCACCTTTCCTCCCTTTCTCCCTCCCTGCCCCTTACCTTTGTGGCGCTTCCCCGCCCGACTGACAACAGAACAGGCCCGGTCCGACAAACCTCCCTGCCCTGTAGCCACGAATTTAAATTATCTTCTTACAGCAGCTGGAGTATTGAAGCTGCTGTAAGAAGGTAATTTAGATTCGCGGCTACGGGGCAGAGAGGTTTGTCGGACCGGGCCTGTTGTCGGTCGGTCGGTCGGGGAAGCCCCACAAAGGTAAGGGGACCTGGCCGGCTGTGCACCCCCCTATGGCTGCACCCGGGGCGGACCTCCCTCCCCGTCCCTCCTTGGTACGCCACTCGTGGAAGACTTCCGTTCCGATTGGCTGTGTGCTGCAGCAGGGCAGGTAGGGAGAAGACGAGCCTCGCATCCAACCCCCCAGGAACCCTGCAACCCTCAGAGGTGTCCCCATGGGATCCCCGCATCCCTAGGGGGCATCCCCACAGGATCCCCGCGACCCTAGGGGGCATCCCCATGGAATCCCCACAACCTGAAGGGGGAACCCACGGGATCCCCATGGGTCCCGCGGGATTCCCGTCATTCCCATTCCCATGCAGCTCTCTAATCTTCACTCCTTTCTAGGAGTGAAGCAGCACCTCGCCACAACAAAGTGCAAAAATAAACCCTCCACATAGATGACGGGCAAATCCTGCCCCCAACCTTCAGGTCTTTTACAGCTCCAGAAAGGACAACACTAGCTCTGCTTAACTGCAGCCAAGCCGCTGCTTGCAGCAGCAGCCATCTTGTAACAACAGAAAAAAAACCTTTCAAACAAAAACACAATTTGCTAACAGTTTTCCTTTTCAACAAACACAGTCAATTCACCTTCTCAAATAGTGATACTTTAAACCACCAAACATTCCTGGCGGCAAGTAGTTCTCCCAGCAGTAAGGCAGCAAAATAAATTTTAAAAAAAACTTTTGCAAAACAAGCACTCACTTCAGCTTACTTCCATTGCCTCTGGAAGAGCAAGTTCAGGCAGAGCATTCTAGTCCATGGCCTCTGGTTCTTGGTTCCTCTGGGACTCCTCCTCTGCCTCTGGGCTTTCCATTTTCACGTCCTCCGGTGCTTGGGATGGTGGAGGCTCCTCCAATATGGGAGTTTCCCTGGGCTGCCTCCCTCCTCTGTGACAACCAGCTCTCTAAATGCTGCAGAGCTATGGTACCATGCCCAGCCCTGCATGGGGGAAGGACTTTGTTCAACTCAGGCTGACTTTCAGCCTGTTTGGTCAGCAATTTCAACCTGGGAGTTCTTGAAGGGGCCAAACCTGATTTATCTAGGCTATGATCAAAGTTCTGTTTGGTCTCAGCCTGAACTTCATAATCCTGTTCCTGTACTGCAGGGACATAATGGTCAGCCCTAACCAGCTTCAATGGGGGGTTTCTGTGGTTCTTAACTGGCACAAGGCTGGTACGGGAGTTGGGCTTGTGACAAAACATAAGGAAGTTCTTTTTCACCCAGAGTGGTAGAAATTTGGAACGCTATTCTGAAGGCTGTTATAGGGGAAAATACTCTCCAGGAATTCAAGACAAAGTTAGACAAGTTCCTGCTGAACCAGAATGTACACAGGTAAGGCTAGTCTCAGTTAGGGCACTGGTCTTTGACCTAAGGGCTGCTGCGGAAGCAGACTGCTGGGCACGATGGACCACTGATCTGACCCAGCAGCAGCAATTCTTATATTCTTATTTGTAAGAAAACTCTGCAATGAGAGGGCATAGGATGAAGTTAAGAGGTGATAAGCTCCAGAGTAATCTAAGGAAATATTTTTTTACAGAAAGGGTGGTAGATACATGGAACAGTCTCTCAGAAGAGGTGGTGGAGACAGAGATTGTCTTCGGAGTAATCTAAGGAAATACATTTTTAAAGAAAGGGTGGTAGATTTATGGAACAGTCTCCCAGACTGTCTGAATTCAAAATGGCCTGGGATAGGCACGTGAGATCTCTCGGAGAGAGAAAGAGATAATGGTTACTGCGGATGGGCAGACTAGATGGGCCATTTGGCCTTTATCTGCCTTCTTGTTTCTATGTTTCTATGTTACTTAGTGGTTAGTGTTCTACCATATATTCCGCTTCCAAAGTTGTGTTCTGTGATTCACATTGATTTGTATAGTTCATCGGTTAAGCAATTGCAGTTGAAAGTGTCCAGGGCAAGCATGTTTTCCTGCATAGAACCACAAGGACGGAATGAGATTCTAGCATATATAAGTGAGCAGGAAAATTTGTACAATTTTATGAAATTATTGAAAAGGTTTCTATTTTGCAAGATGAAATATGGAAATTGCATTTTTTATAGTAACTTTAAGCACTAGTCACTAAAATGTTTTCATTGTTTGTAGTTAGTCATTGTATGTATTGATGTTATATAATTGTGTATGTATTTATTGTAACCCGCATTGTCTATATATTCCCACACCTCAAACGTCCGTTTTCTCAAAGCCCATGATCAATTCAGTTCCCTGGTCGGATCATTCACTAATCATCTTAAAATATTGCCTGAATTATACCATAAACAATTGCTCCCCGAAAACGATTACCTATCGTGATTATAGTAAGTTTGATTTCCCAGCTATTACCTCATCTTTTTCACTAAAAATCGAAAAATTTCACAATTTACTGCTAACTGACCAAATTATAGCATGGCACAGTGCAACTAAAAATCTGTTGGAGAATCTTGCTCTATTACATGTTAAAATTATCAGTCCAAGAAAACTTAGGAACCCCTAGTTTATGGCTGAACTTGCGATAATAAAAATACAACTTAGAGCACTAGAATGGAAAGGGTAACGAATGAAAACTAGGGAAAATCTAAACAAATACAAAGAACAAATGCAATACTATAAAAACAAAATAAACTCAGTAAAAAAACCCTACTATTCCAAATGCATCTCTAATGATAAAAACTCTTCTACTCTTTTTTCCATTCTTTTTTTTAATTTATAAATTTTTATTAAAGATTTTAGAAATACAATACAACAAAAAACAGATCAGTACATTGGTCAAAGCACTATAAATCAACAAACCAAGAATCCCACCAAGTCACCAATTCTCTGAAATCCCAGCTCAATCATCAGTCGCCCCCACTATACACAAAACAATACAGCATCCACGAGCAATCCCCTTTTGGTTCTTCAGGATACCACTCTATCAGCACAGCAACCCCCAACCCCCCCCCCCCCAGGTAAACGTGAATCAAGACAATGAGTAAACTTTGTCCATAAGCAAAGTCCAAGTCCGGGTTTGATGAACATTAAATCCATGACTCTTCGCAATAGAATGCTCCATACCAGTCACCGATTGAATCTTTAGAGTCCAATCCAATAGAGTAGGTGGCATGGCCTGCCACCAATAATTAGCAATCAAGCATTTAGCCACTGCCAATCCCCAGTGAAGGAGGTTAGTTTGCCAAATATGCGGGCGTATATTATAGAGTCTCAACAGACAACCCTGAGGAGTAAATGGTAATACAATTTGTAGTATTTGAGACAAACAGCCCACCACCTGTTTCCAAAAAGACTTCAGTATCGGGCATTTCCACCAAATATGTAAAAAGGTCCCAGTCCTCAAACCACAGCTCCAACATATAGCAGAGACCCCAGGATACATTTTGTGTAATCAAGCAGGAATGAAATACCACTTTGTAAGCACTTTCCTGGATAAGTACGCAAGAGGAAGCCTTATAAACTTCCATACACACCTGAGACCACTCATCCGTGAAAATGCACCCCAAGTCAGTTTCCCATGCCTTTTTATATGGAGGATGAAAAGGGGTTGCCCCTCTAAAATATCGGTAAAGGACTGATATAGGCTTAGGAAGCCCCTGTAGAGAAACCCACAAACATTCCAGGTGTTCCAAAGAGAACGGGGACTCCTGATCCCAGCCCTGAGAACGGAAAAAAGTGACAAGTTTGGGAATATGCCAAATAATCCCCCGGTGGCAGAATACAACTCTGCTGAAAAGCCTCAAAAGACACCAGGACCCCCTGTGAAGAACATCGCGAAAGGTACACAAACTGATCTGTTCCCATCTCCCAAAACTACTACTTTTCCATCCCACTGGCCACGAGTAGATGGAACTATCTCCCCTCTCCAATGCCGATGTGTCCCATACCACAGGCTGAGCAGATGCCGCAAAAAGGGATTCGTCACATCACTCAAAGCAACCAACTCAGGGGAAGAAGACCTAAACGAAAATTTCAAATGATGCGAGCCCCGCAAAAACTGTTCAAGCTGAACTCCCAACTTACTCGCTTCTAGCTCATAGTAGATGACGGCAGATAAAGACCCGAATGGTCCATCTAGTCTTCCCAACCTGATTTAAACTAAAAATTTGTTGGGTTTTTTTTGTCTTCTTCTTAGCTGTTTCTGGGCAAGAATCCAAAGCTCTGCCCGGTACTGTTCTTAGGTTCCAACTACTAAAGTCTCCATCAAAGCTCATGCTAGTCCAGGGGTACCTACACTTTTTGGGCTTGCGAGCTACTTTTAAAATGACCAAGTCAAAATGATCTACCAACAATAAAATTTTAAAATAACACACTGTACGCAGAGAAAATGTTAATTATCATTTATATTCTGGGGTTTTTTCAAAGAGGTCAAGGCAGATGACTCTATGCAATGCCACCTCAGTAACAACCATACAAAAATAGACAAATATACCCCCTCCCATTTTACTAAACCGCGATAGCAGTTTATAGCTCAGGGAGCTGCACTGAATGCCCCGTGCTGCTCTCGACGCTCATAGGTTCCCTGCGCTAAAAACCGCTCTTGTGGTTTAGTAAAAGGGAGACATAGTGCAAAATATAGACAGCAGATATAAATTCTAAAAACGGACGCATTTTGATCACTAAATTGAAAATAAAATCGTTTTTCCTACCTTTGTTGTCTGGTGATTTCATGAGTCTCTGGTTGCACTTTCTTCTTCTGACTATGCATCCAATATTTCTTTCCTTCTTTCAGCCTCCTGTATGCTTCCTCTCCTCCAGACCTCATTCTCTCCCCCAACTTTTTCTTTCTCCCTGTCCCCTTCTTTCTTTCTGTCTCCCTGCCTCCCTTTCTTTCTCTCTCTCTCCATGTTCCCTTTCTTTCTCACTCCCTGCATGCCCCCTTTCTTTCTTTCTCCCTGCCATCCCCCAAGCCACTAGGTTTGCCACCACCATCGGGGAACAGGCCCTCAAGCCATTAGGTTTGCCGCCGCTGCCTTCAGGGAACAGGCTCCCAAGCCACCGCCACCCTAAGCTCTCCCTGTAGAAGCATTGCTCTGACCAGCACTCCGTTCCCTGATGTCAGTTCTGACATCTGAGAGGAGTTCTACATTAATACCTTTCAAGTATTTGAATGTCTGAATCATATCTCCCCTGTCCCTCCTTTCCTCTAAGGTATACATATTCAGGGCTTCAAGTATCTCCTCGTACGTTTTTTGACACAAACCTCCTATCATTTTCGTCGCCCTCCTCTGGACCGCTTCAAGCCTTTTTGTGTCCTTTGCCAGATACAGTCTCCAAAACTGAACACAATGCTCCAAGTGGGGCCTCACCAATGACCTGTACAGGGGCATCAACACCTTTGTTCTTCTACTGGTTAAGCCTCTCTTTATTCAGCCCAGCATCCTTCTGGCAGCAGCTACTGCCTTGTTGCACTTTTTCGCCTTTAGATCTTCAGACACTATCACCCCAAGGCCCTTCTTCCCCTCCATGCATATCAGCCTCTCCCTTCCCAGCATATACGGTTCCTTCCAATTGTTAATCCCAAATGCATTACTCTGCATTTCTTTGCATTGAATTTTAGTTGCCAGATATTAGACCATTCCGGGGCGCTAGTGAGCACTGACTGGGATGACTGCGTGGTGAATGAGCTCCAGCTCTAAATTTATATAAATCGAAGAAAACATCCGATTGCCTACCTTTTTGCTTTTCCCAATAACAAATTTGGGTAGACCATCATGTCCGCTTCAAAACCAGGTAAGCGTAAAAACGCTGAACCTGCATCACCGCAAAAAAACACGGACGAAAAGTCTGAAGAACCGACTGCGGCCTCTATTATGGCGGAATTACATTCGATCCGAGACCTTATCTTGGATACCAAACAGGACATAAACGAAATAAAATCGGATCTTACCACTCTTAAGGAGGAATTTGCGAATGTAAAGATCAGAACGGACACCCTCGAATCTAAAATGCAAGTGTCTGAAGATTCCATCAAAGTGCTGTTTAAACAAACCGCCCGCATCACCCAGCTAGAGGCAGCCCTGGAAGATGAAAAGAACAGGGCGAAGCGCACTAGCCTACGTTTACTCGGCTTACCGGAAGGAAGGGAAGCATGCGATCTCGCCAAATTTTTAGCAGCCCTGCTGCCAGAATTATTAAAAATTCCCCCAGAGATGAAGCTGGAGTTCGATACAGCTTACCGAGTTCCTCAACACGTGGCTAGACCGTCGAAATTTCCCAGGCCGATAGTGATCACGCTTTTGCGTCAAACTCAGGTTCAGCTTATACTACAAAAAGCGAAACTGCATGCTCCGAATATGTTTGAGGGCAGCAAACTGATATTTGTTCCTGAACTATCAAAGGAAACGGCCAAGAAACGAAAGCAGCTTTTAGCTTATCGCCCGAAATTGTCTGCTATGGGCGCTAAACATGGCCTACTGTATCCCGCGAGGCTGCGTGTTACTTTCAACAACAGCACGAAAGACTTCACCAACCCGGCAGACCTAGCTGACTACATTGAGAACATTCAGCCTACTAATATCGATAAAACCTGATCCTGAGGTTTAATTGTGTGAGCTGATCTATCACTTGTTTCTGATCTGGTAACTGTTTTGCCTAATTTTGGTCTGAGAAGCTCATAGTAGTGTTCTACTTGCGCAATATATACCTTCACAATTTCTCTGAGCATGTTGATGTTTTTCTAACTCTGTGTGTTTTTATAGCTGTTGCTTGTATTTACCATGCCCCCTGAGAACTGCTCACTCACTCATGGTAACTTTTTGGCATTGTTGTTGTCCATTTCATGTTTTCCTTCTCACAGCAACCATACTCTCTCAATCATTTGTTTCCAATCACATAGCATTATCCATGCACCATTTTCTCTATTCCTATCAAAAGATCACGCAGTCTTTTTCTACCCTTATCTCTTTCTCTCTCTACCTAATCTTACTCTTGATCTTACTTGATCTCTTTTTCACTATTCCTCATTTATATATTTTTTGGAAAACGATTGTTCTATCTGATTATAAGGTACATGTTTTCTTTGCCCAAGCCTTGACTGCAGAGGATATTCCATTGTGGGATTCAGATGTACCATATTACTTCACCAGAATATCTACATTTATGCTGTTTGCTCATATTCAAGTATTCCATTTTTATACCTTACTATGGTTTTCAAAGTATTCACAGTTTATTGAGAGTCTGAGAGTACTATTTAAACTATTAGCTAGTACCATTATATGTACATATCTGTTGTGCAATTTTAAGTTATTATTTTGCAAATATATAAGATGTGGGATCTTTCTATTTCATATTAAATTGCATTGCTACAGAATGCTCATATTGCATAATGAGGACTTATATTTTCTATTGCAAATATGTCTTATTATTACCTATGAGTGATATAATAACTAACACACATGGTATTGATACTAGTATAATGCACTTATATTCCTGGCTTGAGATCAATGATACCTCACTTCTATTGGTATCTGCTATACTTATATTGTTATTGGATAATTCCTCTCCTATTGTTCTTATGTATGAGCCAATATATCTCCTTCATAACTTTTAGCATGACTATTACTTGTTTTTCTTTAAATGTTAAAGGTTTTAATAACCCTATAAAACGATGTAAAATACTTCGGTATACTGAACAATATAACCCTGATATAGTGCTATTTCAAGAAACTCACCTAAACCAAGCAGAATCCATTAAGATTTCACCTAAATGGGCTTATCCTCCTATATTTTCTCCAGCAGTGGGAAAGAGGAATGGTACTCTTATCTTGATAAAAAGAAGATCTGACATCAAAATTCTGTCACACTCAACAGATGATATAGGTCGGTGGATTGCTGTGAATCTAACCATTGGTGATTTCAAATTACAGGTTATAAATATATATGCTCCTAATGTGGATGAGCCCACCTTTTTCCACGCTATTGCTGATTTAATAGCTGCATCTGGTGATTTACCCTGTATACTAGGTGGTGATTTCAACCAAATATTAGACAAAGCGCTTGACAGACGGTCTAACGCAGCTTATAGACCCACTAAATCATGGACCAGTGTCCAAGACTTGATGTGCCAAACAAAATTGATTGATATATGGCGTACCTTACATCCTGGTGAACACACTTATACGTTTTACTCTCCACCTCATGTATCTTACTCCAGGATAGACTATTTTTTGATAAGTTATACACTGTCACAGTACGTTATAGATGTGCAGATTAACTCCATCTCAGTATCTGATCATGCTTCCATATCACTTCAAATTAATAACATCGATAACCCTCCTACGATGAATCAGTGGAGATTTAATTCATCCCTATTAACCGAAGATGAGTTCTTACTACACACTAAGAAGCATATCATAGATTACTTCGACTTCAATATAGTAACAGATACATCCTGGCAATACACATGGGATGCCTTCAAGGCCTACATAAGAGGTATCATAATCTCTTACACAGCAAATAAACGCAAAAACCGTAAAACTGAAATCCAGCATTTAGAGCAACAAATACAGAATATGGAGCGTCAACACCTATCTGATTTATCGAATCCTGATACACAAGCTTCTTTACATAAACTAAGATTCCAATACAACTTGATGTTGAGTACAGAAGCCTCTAAAGAATTATTTAAGAAATCCGCTCACTACTATACTAGTATGAATAAATGTGGTCGTCAACTTGCTAATTATTTAAAAATACAATCAGAAAAAACTTCTATTCTGGCAATTTGCTCTTCTAGTGGTCATATCTTACATAATACTGAGAACATTTGCAAAGAATTTCACTCTTTTTACACTGAGCTCTACACATCTGAAAACCCTGATACGGATCTATTTCAGCCTTTTCTTTCGTGTCTGCAACATCCTACTTTTCATGATGCTGATCAAGATCTACTTGCTGAAGATATATCTTACATTCAGATAGACCAGGCCTTACAATCTATGGCCAAACACAAAACACCAGGTCCTGACGGCTTGTCGGTGGAATTTTACTGTGCTTTTAAGAATGAACTCCTCCCACATATGTCTCAATACTTTGATTATCTGGCACAGCAGGGCATGGCTTCTGGTTCATTTACTGAAGCAATCACTATAGTACTACCAAAACCGGGTAAGGACCCAATGCAAGTACCTAATTATAGACCATTGTCATTGATAAATGTCGATGCAAAGATATATGCAAAGGTATTAGCAAATCGACTATCAGAAGTATTGCCTAACATTATATCTCCAGACCAAAATGGATTCATGAAAAACAGACTTTCCAGTGATAACACCAGACTATTTGCACATATGCTTCTGCAAGCGCCACGGTCTTCAAAACCAATGGTGGCCATTGCCTTAGATGCGGAAAAGGCATTTGATTGTGTAGAATGGACTTATATGTTTCATGTGTTACAATGGTTTGATGCACCAGAGGCTTTTATTCGTATGGTGAGAGTACTATACTCTAATCCTAGTACCAAAATCAGGATTAATGATGTCTTCTCTGAGTCATTCCGACCATCTAGAGGCACGAGACAGGGTTGCCCCCTGTCCCCGCTTCTATTCAACATGGCTTTGGAACCTTTACTAATTGCCATTCGATCTTCATCTGAGGTTATCGGAATGCGTATTGCTGAATGGGACATTAAACTATCAGCATACGCAGATGACATAATGATCTACTCAACGCTGGATTCCATTCCCTCCATTTTAAGGATCATTAACAACTACGCTGCAATTTCCGGTTATAAATTAAATTCTACAAAGACTGAGGTCATGCCATTGGCTAATGATAACTGTGGTGATGTTATACGACAATATGGTCTCAAATACTCAGCTACTAAACTAAAATATCTTGGTATATATTTTGCTCCGACCATAGAGGAAACTTTACTTTATAATGAAGATCTATTACTATTAATCATCAAAGATGTCACGTCAAGATGGTCACCTTTGAAACTCAGCTGGTGGGGCCGTTTAGACTCCATTAAAATGGTCTTGGCTCCCAAACTTACTTATATTCTCTCTATGCTACCGTTTCTCTTTCCTAATACAACATATGCTAAAATGGAATCCCGGTTAGCTGACTATTTATGGAATCATAAGTCCCCCAGAATAGCTCTCAAAAAGCTGAAATGTCTCAAACAACATGGGGGAGTAAACTTCCCCAGCCTCTACGAGTATCATCTTGCATTTCTAGGACGTCAAGGTTCACATTGGCTGATAGAACGACAATCTTCTAATGTTCCTAACTGGTTGACTTTAGAAAGACATTTATACCAAAAACTCTCTTTGAGATTCTATCCATTTATAACACTGCCCTTCAGTGGAAAAACTAACCCAATATTGCACTCTACAGCAAAAGCAATGAGAGAATTGGATTCCATAGCTCACATTAAATGGAATTTTACAACTCTTTCTCCCATTTGGCTCAACCCACACATAAAAATTCAAGGTCAGCACATCGAATGGAAATCATGGATCAAGGCTGGTATATGGTCAATATCTCAATTAATGTTGAATGGAAACTTATCCATGTTTGCATCTATATCTGAGGTATACAAGCTCTCCCCATCGCAATTCTACGCTTGGTTTCAATTGCATCACTGTTTACGCGAATATCTGAGCAGAACAGTATTAACTACAGATATTCCCACTATACTAACCTGGTGTGAGGAATATAGTTTGCAGAAAGGTGAGGCTTCACGTTGGTATAAGTTGTTAAAACTCACTAAATTTCAACCTCCTACTGCTTTATATGATATTTGGATTAGAGACTTATCCTGTTCACTCACCACCAAAGCATGGGAAGTTATTTGGATCACCTCTTATGGTTCTCTGAAATCGGCGGCGATTAAACAGCTGGTCCTATTTTTGTATCACAAAGTGTATTGGACCCCTTATAAACTATCTAAGCTGTCTTCTATATCATCCAATTTATGTTGGTCTTGTGCATCTCAAGTAGGCACTTTGGAACATATGCTCTTTTCATGCAGTTTAATACGTCCTTACTGGGCCAAAGTATGGTCTATCATATGTGAAATTCTGCCTATCACTGATAATATTTCTTATGCAGCAATCATTATAGGGAGTGCCGCATTGACCTGTAAACTCAATAGGAATGAAAGCAAACTATTGCAATGTATGTTACTTGTGGCTATAAAGACTATATTATCTCATTGGAAAGACTTCACAGTTCTTAATGTACATGAATGGTGGAATTCCTTTTGTTTATATGCTAAATACGAGAAGTCCCTGGCGGACAATGATAGATCAACACACCATTCATTTCATTCAATGTGGTCCCATGTTATATCATACTCTCTTAATTCATGAATGATTATTTCTCAACTACTGTTGTACTGTTGTACTGTTGTACTGATTGAGGAATGGATAATGCTGTACTACTACTGCTGTTGGAAACGTGAAATGTTGTTGTTGTACTCTGTTATTTTTCCCTTATATATATATATTTTTTTTTTTTTTACTGAAAACTAATAAAACTTATTGAACTTAAAAAAAAAAAAAGACCATTCCTCTAACCTTTGTAGATCTTTTTTCATGTTTTCCACTCCCTTCTCAGTGTTTACTCTGTTACAAATCTTGGTATCATCAGCAAAAAGGCAAACCTTTCCTTCTAACCCTTCAGCAATGTCACTCACAAACATATTGAACAGGATCGGCCCTAGCACTGAACCCTGAGGGATTCCACTACTCACCTTTCCTTCCTCCGAGCGACTTCCATTAACCACCACTCTCTGGCGTCTGTCCATCAACCAGTTTCTAATCCAGTTCTCCACATTGGTTCCTAACTTCAGCCCTTCAAGTTTGTTCAAGAGCCTCTTATGAGGAACCGTGTCAAAGGCTTTGCTGAAATCTAAGTAAATTATATCTAGCATATGTCCTCAATTGAGCTCTCTGATTACCCAATCAAAAAATTCAACCAGGTTCATTTGACAAGATTTACCTTTAGTACAGCCATGTTTCCTCAGATTCTGTAACCCATTAGATTCTAGGAAGTTCACTATCCTTTCTTTCAGCAACCATTATTTTTCCAACAACTGAAGTGAGGCATAGCAGCATGTAGTTTCCCGCTTCATCTCTGTGACCACTTTTGCGAATAGAGACCACATCCGCTCTTCTCCAGTCCCCAGGAACCACTCCTGTCTCCAGAGATTTGTTGAACAAGTCTTTAATAGGACCTGCCAGACCCTCTCTGAGCTCCCTCAGTATCCAATCCAACACCAACCGCAACTGTGCTGCCTGATAATACCAAAACAAATTGGGTAGAGCTCTACCCTCATTCTCCTGAGCAGACCACAAACCCCGCCTAGAAAGATGCAGATGCCTCCCCTGCCAAATAAGAGAGAAAAATAGAACTGGAAGCTACCGTAACACTGAAGAAGGGACAGTAATTGGTAAAGTTTGAAACAAGAAAAGTAAACGGGGCAAAACAGCAATTCTGCCCCAGGACAACCACAACCCATGCCACGCTGAATATCCACCCTTAATCGTTGAACTATGCTGGCATAATTTAAAGCATAGAGTTGGTATACATACTGAGAGAGCCAAATCCCCAAATAATGAATGTCCCTAGGAGCCCATCGAAAGGGATAAAGCCCTGATAACCGTTGAATATCACTATCCCCCAAAGTAACCCCTAACATCTCTGATTTGTCCATGTTTACTTTGAAACCAGTCACCGCATCAAACTCTGAAAAAAACTCCAGTAAAATAGGAAGAGAGACCTCCGGATACTGCACATAAAGTAAAACATCATCCGCAAACAGGCTACCCGATGTTCCATGTCCTTCAACTAGAATCCCCTGCAGCTCCAAATGTTCCCTAATACAAATAGCCAGGGGTTGCATTGAAAGAGCAAACAATAGTGGGGACAATGGACAGCCCTGCTGCATCCAACGCTCTATAGGAAAGAACTCCGTGTATCCCCCATTAACACGAATAGTTGCCCGAGGCACTGTATAAAACGCCCATACCTAGTTTACATAATAAGACCCCAAACCCATCCTGTCCATCACCTGCCTTAAAAATTCCAAACTAACACGGTCGAAAGCTTTTTCGGCATCAATAGTCAAAAAAGCTATTTTATCCGAGGCCTGACGAGCAGCCAATAACAGATGCAAAGTCCGCCGAATATTATCAATAACCTGGCAGCGCTGGCCAAAGTCGGATTGATCCTGATGTACCAAGAGGGGAAGAAACCATCCCAATCATAAAGCCAAAACTTTAGCTATAATTTTAGCATCGGTGTTCACAAGTGATATCGGTTTATAAGCGCCGTACTCCATGGTCAAAGGTAGAAATGCCCCCCCAAGAACCCTATTAGCTACCTGCACCAATAAAGGAGCCTAAGATTCTCAAAATTGTTTGTAAAACTGATTCTTAAAACTGAACCGTCAAGCCCCTGCTTTTTTCCCGCTTTCAACTGTTTAACAACCCCCAGAACCTCACCCAATGAAATGAGTTCATTAAAAAACTCACTATCTGCTGATGACAAATTAGGCAGATTCACTAATAAGCGGTCAAAAACCACCCGCTCCTATGCACTATAAAGGTTAATATAATAAGAAAGAAAAACTCTCCCAATGGCCTGATCAGTACAATGATCCCCACCTGTTGAGTCCATAATGCGTGTAATGGTCGCCTTGCCTTGGCAGAGCTTGATAAACCACACCATCTTCAAGCCCACCTTATTATGCCAATCATATACTGATTGGCGAAGGCGAGAACACATAAATTCCACATCTTGCATCTGCAGATAGCTCAGCGCGTACCCTTTGAAGCTGTGCATAAACATGAGGGTCCTGGTGTCTGATGCATTCCCAAGAGTCAACAACTGCTCCCTCAAGGCCAGAGATCGCTGTGCTCGTAAGCGCTTAAAGCACGCCCCCCATTTAATGAACACTCCCCGGATCACCACTTCAATGCATCCCATAGAGTAGCATCATTGACTATGTCATTATCATTATGTTGCAGATACAGGGTAACAGTGGCATCCACTTCCTGCACTACTTTGGGATCCTTTAACAAAGACTCATTAAGCTGCCAAAAATGTAGACTTCCAACCTCCCAATATTCCGTTCAAGATATCCACACAGGAGCATGATATGATATCTTAATTTGACCAATCTCAGCATGCATTACCCTCTTCCCCCACACACACATATTACAATGAGCCCATATGCCATCTATTCTAGAATACGATTGGTGGGCATGGGAATAATGCATATAAGTCCTTTGAACAGGATGTAGTACCCTCCAACAATCCAACAATCCCAACAAGACCAACAATGAGAGCAATGCCCTGCGATGGGTCTTAGAGGGCGCTCTCGACACCCCCTCCTCCCCCCGTGGAGTGATCAAGATGGACCTCAGGTGTAACATTAAAATCACTACCCAGATAAACAGGACCCTCCACAAATTTCACTAAAGAAGCCTTAAGAGAGTCAAAGAATGCAGCTTGACCCACTTTGGGAGCATATACAGGTAGATTAATAATCGTAATATTGCAACCCTGCAAGGAACCCCGAAGAGCCAAACACCTACCAACCCTGTCACAAAACACTTGAACTACCAAACTTAGACCCTTCTAACAAGTATGGCAAGTCCCCCTACCTTCTTACCCGCCCTCTCTCCCTGATGCGACCAAACCTGATCAAAATGAGGTGAACACAGCACAGCCTCATCTCTAGGTCGCAAGTGAGTCTCCTGGAGCGGGAAGGGGTAAAACGCGGACCTGATGGACCTGTCGGATCTAAACCCGCACGTCCTTAAAAATCTTGTAGTTAGTTTCTGCCTCTGACAGACCTCGGTGACAATTTAGCACTGACGGATCCGTCTCAGCATAGGGAGTGAAAAGTATTAGGATCCGTCAGCGCTACAATGTCACCGAGGTCTGTCAGAGCCAGAGACTAGTGCTAGTGCTGTAGCAGCTCTACAACAAATCCTTTAAACTGGTTTCCTGCAGCCCCAGTAAATCGGCTCTGACAGACCTCGGTGACATTGTAGCGCTGACGGATCCTAATACTTTCCCCTCCCTATGCTGAGACAGATCCGTCAGCACTAAATTGTCACCGAGGTCTGTCAGAACCAGAAGCTAACTATAAGCGGCTCGGACCTCAGATTTTTAAGGATGTGCGGATTTAGATCCGCGAGGTCCGTCAGGTCCGTGAGGTCCGCGTTTTACCCCTTCCCTCCTGGAGCTAACATATATCGCATTTCATCCCAGTTCACCAGTTCTCTGTACACAATACTGTGCTTACCCAGACTATTCAACCTATTAACATTCAATGACCCAATGTGTAGAAGTTTACCAGCCACTCCCCGCTCCCCCCCTGGCTGAGAACCCCCTGGATCCCCATCCCCACCCACCCCGTATCTCTGGACTGATCCCCGTCCTTTGATACCAGCCAGCCTGAAAAAAGTGCAATCCTTCACAGAAGGCTATCCACACATAATCGCTTCCCCAGCTACACTCAAAAGTAGCCCCCCCACTCTCAATATCCCAACAACAGGAAACCACCCAGAACTCCCATATAACTATTGAAAAGTGTGTCACCCTAGGGGGGAAAATCCAATCCCAACTGCTTCCACCTCTGGGAAACCTAAGAATAAAAGACACTTCCACATCTCCAACCCACACATTCTACCACACACTCACACCCAGTATCCCATTCATCCAACAGTAAACCCACTCAATCAACCAATACCCCAATAGTATTAACAAAGCAAACAGGCAAGATTGAACATACAATACTACCACTGCAACTCTTGCCTACAAGAAGCAAAGGAAAAATAGCAAAGCAACAAGTCTTTCACAGCTTTGGCAGCTCTCTTACCCGATTGCAGAACAGTGGTCCAAGTCCCACTCAAGCTGGAGATGGTAGCCACAGCCACTACAGTAGAAATAGCTGGGGGATTCTCACAGCCCAAGACCCGCAGTGCAGACCATGCTTCTGCCATGGTGCTCACTCTTTGGGACTTGCCATTAACAGTCAGCCATACTCCAAAAGGGAAGAGCCATTGATATTTATATCCTCCTGCTCGCAGAACCTGGGTAACTTTTTTAAAGGCTTTGTATTTCTGCAGCGTAGACCAAGCCAAGTCCTGAAACACTCCCACTACAAAAACCTTCCACTAAAAATTCACCTACCTCCTTGCCTCTAGCATAATGCGCTCTTTGAGGGTATAATCTCCGAAACAGGCGATAATATCCTTAGGGCCCTGTCTACGAGCTGGACCCAAGCTGCGGTGTGCCCTCAATAAGATCATACTGTCCAGCACGTCTGCTCCATTAGCCCGCAGTAGTTGCTCACAAAACTCCAGCACCACCAGTTTACAGTCCCAGTGTGCCTCCACCTCCGTTATGCTTTTAAATCACAAATCACAATGTCAGGATCTGTTCTCGAAGTCTTCTACTTGGGCTTGAAGATCTTGTAGTTCAGTGGACAGACAATCCATTGACTCATGAAGGCCTGACACCAAGGTGGATAGAGTTGCCACATGGTCCTCTGAGGTCGAAACCCAAGCTCCCAACTCGCTAACCTCGGAACAAAGCTTTACAAGGACTGTCTTAACATCCTCGCGGACCACAACCATCTCAGCTTTCAACTCCTGGAACCAAGCATGCATTGATTTCTTTGTTGCCTCTCCCTCTTCGAGCATGTGGTCAGGAATACCTTCATCTTCTGACTCTGTGGCTGCTGACTGCGCCTCCACCATCTTTATTTTCCATCTTTATTTTTTCCTCTAAACTCAATTTTTACCCCATGTCTCCAACATATTTAAATTTCTCGAGCCGTTTCCTTGTTGCCATTGTGTCACTGACATAATAGCAACAAATGAGACGAAATGAGAATTTAGCAGCTCTCTGGAAGCTATGAACACCACAATTCTCTCAAGCCCCAACAGAGTTCCTGCTCTAAGCAGCCATTCTCCAGGATGACGCCACTTCCTCTCTCTTTTTTCCATTCTTTTTTTGTTTAAATGATTTTTATTATTCCAGCAGTAAGAAGCAAATACAAACAGTAGTACCATTCAGGAAATAACATTTTCAACAATATAATCAGTTCCCCTCCCATCACCCCTCCCCTCCCCAAGAGTCCATGGCCAGTCCAACAGCTGAGAGTGGGAATAAAATCTTAAAGATTCAAAAGTCTACTGCGAGCACGCAGTGTGAGGTCCTGCCAGAAGTGCTCCCACACCTGACAAAATTTGCGACACGGGCCAAGATTCAAGACTCCCACCATGCGTCTCTCCAGTGTTGCGTGCACTATCATTAGGGATCTCCATTGTGCATATGACGGGGGATCACGGGAGAGCAGGTTGGTGAGGATGGCTTTTTTTCCCATCAAAAGAGCTCTGGAGATAAATGCTGACATTCCCCTGGGTTTGGGCGAGGCTATATTATAAAATCCAAATAACGCCCTCGGTTGCGGAAGCCATCGCCTTCCCCAAAGCGATGTAGTATATAGGCCAAGATGTCTCCAAAACTGCTGGATTGCAGAGCAGGTCCAAAACATGTGACTCAAAGATGCGTGAGCCTGATTGCATTTCGGGCAAGAATGCGACGCAGTAATCCCCATCCGGGCTGCACGTTCCAGTGGAATGTAAAGTCTAAGAACAATTTTCAATTGCATTTCCCAGTGAGTAATATTGGGTGACACCTTCTGAATGTTCTTCAGGACCCATTGTAACTGTTGAGCAGTCAACTGGCAATGCAAGTCCTCAGCCCACGCTGTAGCTAATATATCCAGATTCATACTTGGTTGGCAATCCCGGATCCCCACAATATGAAATCGTAGAGGTATCCTCTGTTGGGCTGAAAGGCTGAAGAGTTCCGAAAGCGCTTCCCTGCAGACTTCAGTAAGGGCAGCCACTGGGAGGGACTGAACATAGTGACGGATCTGGTAATAGGCGAAGAGATCATTAGCCTGTAGGTCAAAAGTCCGTTGCAGCTCGGCAAATGTGACCAGGCTCCCCTCCTCCGAAAACAGGTGAAAAAGATATTGTAGACCTTGTACTTGCCACCTAAGAAAGTGGCATTTTGCATGCCCGGCTGGAAAGCTCCATTGCCCTGTATAGGCAAATATAAAGACACCCTAGAAGACAATTTGGATGTTTTACAGACCCATCTCCATGTCCTTCTGGCCGGCGTAAAAATGGGGTAGTGAGACACCAAAGGATGCATCCTCGGAGCCGCCACATGTAGAAAATAGCTCACATGGAACGGAGCCAGCAAAGATAACTCCAGTGGTGTAGCAGAAAAATCAGATGTTCCTCTAAACCAATCATTAATATGTCTCATCTGACAAGCCATAGCATACCAACGTACATTTAATAAACCATAGCCCCCCTATCCCTGGGCAAAGACATCCGTAGCATGGGCATACGTGGTTGCTTACCACCCCATAGAAAACACTGTAGCTCTTTCGTTAAACGAATGTTATGGGCATGGGACAGCAGCAGAGGTAAAACCTGAAAGCGATATAACCATTTGGGAAAGAGTACCATGTTAAAAAGGGCTACCCGGCCCGCCACCGATAAGGGAAAAGTGGACTAATTCTGTAGATGTTGTGAGGTGTCTTGAAGCAATGGGGTGATATTGCTGGTGTACAGGGTCATAAGGTCTCGGGGGATCTGTACCCCCAAATAGCGAATTGAAGTCTGAGCCCATGTAAATGGGAAGTGACCGCTCCATGTCTGTTGTAGTGTCATGGGGCTAGCTAGGGCCATAGATTTCTGGTAGTTCAACGTAAATCCCGAATAAAATTTGAATTCGTCAAGCGCTTGCAATAAATATCGAACAGAGTGAGCGGGGTCAGTTAGCAAAAATAATGCGAAGAAAGGGTTCGAGGTACAATAGAAATAAGAGGGGTGATAGGGGACAGCCCTGTCGAGTTCCCCTCTCAATAGGTATTGGGTCAGTAATAATGACATTGACAAGTAGTCTTGCTGTTGGAGTGAAATATAAAGTGCGTAATGCCGAGGCGAACCAGCCAGATATCCCCATACAATTTAACACTTCAAAGAGGTACATCCAATTGACTTGGTCGAACGCCTGTGCCGCATCCAAACTGAGTAGAAGCATAGGAGTGTGATGAAATTGCGTGTGCGCTAAGGCTATCAATGCTTTACGGACGTTGTGTACTGCTTGTCTACCCTGTACAAAGCCGACTTGTGTGGATGCAATCACATCGGGGAGAAGGGTCGCTAATCTATCAGCTAAGATTTTGGACAGAATTTTGATGTCTACATTCAGCAAAGAAATTGGGCGATAGGACTCGGGAGCAGAACTGTCTTTGCCAGGCTTCAATATCAACGTGATTAAAGCCTCATTCGCTTCTCCAGGGAAATGTTCATCCTGGATTACCTGGGAGTAAAAGTCCCTTAAAAAAGGACTAAGCTGCCCTGAGAGCAGTTTATAAAATTCTGCCGTAAAGCCATCCGGCCCTGGAGCCGAAAAATTCAGTTGATTGTGGATAGCTTTATGTAGTTCTTTAGGGGTGATGGGTGCATTAAGAAACCTAACATCCGAGTCAGAGAGCGTCTGTAGACCGGAATCTGCGAAATAGTCCTTAATAAGGGGTTCAGCTCCCGAGTCCCGGCGCCCATATATCTTCCCGAAGTGGGACTGAAAAAGTTGTGCAATGTGTTCAGTAGTGTGGTGAAATTGGCCTGTACTATCCCTCAATCCCAGAACATAATGGTGATCCCGCACCTGGGAAGTCAAGCAGGCTAATAACTTCCCTGCCCGATTTCCATAGCGATGGTAGCGAAATTTTTGATACAAGAGCATTTTCACCGTGCGCTCATGTATATAGGAGTTGAGGGTCGTTTCCACAGAAGCTAAGTGTTCCCTAGCGTGGCGGGACGGGAACAGGGTATACTGACGCTTAGCGCTTGCTAGTTCTTTTTCCATCCGCAGTATTCCCCGGGACAAACGGCGATTACGCGCTATTACATAAGCTATACAATCTCCTCTGAGCACCACCTTAGCCATGCTCCAAAACAGTGTCGGATCATTGCTATGCTGACCATTAAAGTCTAGGAATTCACCCCATTTAGTCGTTAGGTATGTTTTGAAATGGTCATCAGAAAATAGATAACTAGGGAAGCGCCAACGTACAGGTCCGCATAAACCGAAGCCCACATTCACATCTAGCCAGATCATCGCATGATCTGAAATCACCGCCGGGCCTGTTACCGCTGCATCCACATTTAAAAATGCTCTGCGCGTGGTAAGGATGTAATCTATCCTAGATTGTGTGTTATGTGCTCTGGAGCGGTGTGTGTAATCCCGTTCAGTGGTATGGAGAATTCTCCACGGGTCCACCAGATCTAAAGTGGCGCAAAGATAGGGCAGGCCTCTGGTATGAGATATACTCGCACCAGGTCCCGGCTGAGAACGATCACAAGTCGGGTCAAACACCTGATTGAAATCCCCTGCAATGTATACCGGATCAGTAACCCGCCCAAGAAGCATGGCAGTTAGACCCTCAAAGAAGGAATGGTCATAGGTATTAGATGCATATACATTCATCAAGTAAAAGGAATGTGTGCCTACTGACAGCTGCAGCAAGAGGTAGCGGCCCTGTGGGTCCGAGGCTACTACTTTCGCAGTGTAAGGCAATGTCTTACTAATCAGTATCGCCACACCTGCCCGCTTATGAGTTGAAGATGCTGCATGCACTGCGGCTACCCAGGACCTCCTCAATTTCTGATGTTCCAAGTCTGTTTCTTGCAGACAGGCTATGTCTACCTTATGTCATTTGAGCTGTGTTAAAATTTTTGTTTGTTTTATGGGAGAGGTAATGCCCGAAACATTCCAGGATACTATTCTCAAAGTGTTAGCCAGTACAAAAGGGGCTTGTACAAACATATAAAATGCTAAGTGCGGAAAAAATCCATCACGGGTTCCCAGCCATACCCAGGGCAGTCACATGATGCTCAGGACCTGCCCGAGCAACACCAGTACCATGGTAAATGTCAGGTGCAGGAGTCTCGCAGCAGGGTCTGATCCCACCCTTCCCAATAATCGAAAGAATACGAGCAGCAACCACGTAGGCCAAGGACTCCTCCCCCTGGAACCCCAATCCCCCCCTCCCTTCCCAACCTTCTCCCCAATTGCATGGTTGTGGTCACAGCCTCAGGTTCGCCCTAGGCGGTCCCAAAGATGTGAAAGATCACAAAACAATGCCACTCCGGGCCACGAGTTCCCATACAGTAAATACAATAATCATAAGAGCAGTCTGCAGAGCAAATGAACATTAGGATGAGCTCAAATATACAGTATATCAATTTCTGAACTAGAACAGGAAAAAACACAAAATTGTAAACAAACTTAAACCAGAATAGCAAGTAACAGCCATATTATCTGAGATCCAGGCTTCCCCCAAACTAGGAGATCCCGGTGCATCCACAATGCCACAGGCACACAGGAGCATGTGACAAACAAGGAAGCACACCATGTGCTCTCTCATATAAGGTCCGACTGGGGCAACACCTGAGTGTTCACATAAAGGGCCGCCTCAGCCGCGGCCTCAAATACCTGCCAGCATCCCTGATGGTAAATTTTCAAAGTGGCTGGATATAAAAAGAGAAAGCGTATTTTTTTTTCAGCCAAAGAGGAGCAAAGTGGGTAGAATTGCTTCCTGCGCTCCGTTAGGGCCACAGAGTAGTCCTGGAAAATGCGCCTGCTGTGTATCCTCGACACTGGAAACCCGAGTCTCCAGCGCTGTGGTGCAGCTAGTAGTCTCCATAAGTAGATTTTCAAGCTTTTGGAGCTGTTCAGAAAGTTTTTCTATGCTGGGCTGCATTGCCACTGTTACTGCTTGAGTGAGGGCCGTCAGCGCCTCCGGTGCTATTTGCTGAATCGCGGCTGTGGAGGTGACCGGCGCCATTTTGTCAGCGCCGTGCTGCGGGCGGTCCCGATCCTTTTTTTGAGTGCAGGTGGACATCGGCAACGCAGGAGAGGACAGAAATCTGTCCATATATTGTGCACAGCATGCGCTGCAAAGCGCTGACTCCCGGCTCACCTCCAAAGGCTAATAACAGGGCGCTTCAGGACTCGGGGCCCGGGAGCTCAGGCAGCCTGCTTCTGCCTTGGCTCAGTGCATCACGTGATCTCCTCTTTTTTTCATTCTTAAAAATTTCACAGCTCCCAAATTTAAAGAAGAGTCAACACCGGACATTAAACCCTCAGCACAAAATCTAGCAAACTACTTTGTTAAAAAAAATTGATTGTTTTTTTCAGGGGTCCTTTTATAAGAAGATAAATAGCATTCTAATTAAATTTATTTGGCTGGGTAAAACTGCGAGAATTGCTTTAGTATCTCTACAAAAATTAATTGCGGAGGGTGGGGTAAATTTTACAAATTTTTATAGGTACCATCAAGCCTATATAATGCATCAGGGTATGTATTGGATCCTCCCCGAGCTCAAGGAAAATCTCCCAAATTGGTTGTATTTAGAATGGTAAATTATGCCCCCATTACGATTGTTTCATGTATTGAGTATCAAATTACCTAGATATGCTAAGGACAATAGAATTTTATTTGATACTTGGAAAAACCTTGAAATTTATTGGTAAATTAACAGATATTCCAGTAGAGAAATCCACTTATCAATCCTTATGGTTAAACTCCAAGATTCAAATAGGCAGATCTGGGATCTCCTGGAAGCATTGGATGCAGGCAGGCATTCGTACATTAGATGATGTTATATCTAATGGGAAAACTGCTTGATTTTTCATGACTGCAACAATCATTTGGTATTTCAAATTCTCAAAATTATAGGTGGTTGCAGTTGAAGCAGGCCATTCAGAGTGAGTTCCCTGATTTGCGAAACTTAAAAACTCATTATAGCTTGCAGATCCTATGCTTCCAGACAGATTTTTTAGGGCATCAGGCCACCTGGTGGTATAAATTAATTTCTGAATTCTTGTCTAATATCCCCCAAAATAATCTTAGACAGTGGCGTACCAAGGGGGGGGCGGGGGGGGGCGGTCCGCCCCGGGTACCAAGCCCTGAGGGGGTGCTCCCGGTCCGGTCCAGTTACCCCCCCCTGCGCCGGGTGTCGCGTCTGGAAACAGCCTGCAGCAAGATCGCGATGCCAGAGATCTTTGCCTGCTTCGACTGTTTCCTTCGCCACGGTCCTGCCCCCCCTCTGATGTCAGAGGAGGGGCGGGACCGCGGCGGAGGAAACAGCCGAAGCAGGCAAAGATCTCTGGCATCGCGCGATCTTGTTGCAGGCTGTTTCCCCAGGGCAGTAGCGTACCAAGGGGGGCGAGGGGGAGGTCCATCCCGGGTGCCGCCTTAGGGGGGGGTGCACAGCTGGCCCGGTCCCTATCGCGCTCCTACCCTCCCAGCAAAAGCAGCATCGGCGCCATTATCGAAAAAGGTAATGGCGCCAGGCCTTGGAGCACCAAGGCAGACCGCTTCTCCCCTCCCCCAGCCGAAACCCCGCTGACCATCCTATCTCTCTCCCCCCCCCAAGTGAACCTTTCTGACCCTCCCAGCGAAAGCAGCAAACCTCCCTCCAGTAGCGTCGGCTTTATCCTCCCTCTGCCGCATCACTGATGACGTCATCAGTAACGCGGCAGAGGGAGGAGAAAGCCGCGAAGGAGGTTTGCTGCTCTCGCTGGGAAGGTCGGAAAGGTTCACGGGGGGGGAGATAGGAGGGTCAGCGGGGGTTCGGCTGGGAGGGGGGAGAAGCGGACTGCCTCGGTGCTCCATTACCTTCTTCGGGCAGCAGCAGCGTTTACAGTTCGCTGCTGTTGCCGGCTTCAGGCCTTGTTCTCTGCCGGGTCCTGCCTACTTCCAGTTTTCATGAAGACAGGACCCGACAGAGAGGAAGGCCTGAAGCGGGCAACATCAGTGAATTGTGAATGCTGCTGCTGCCCGATGAAGTTCAGGACATCGGGGAAGGAGCAGGGAGAAATCGGCTGCTGGCTTGGGGGTGAGGGTAGGGAAAGAATCGTGGAAGTGGAGAAATCGGCACGATGGCTTTGTGCAGGCTAGGGGGAGAGAGAAAGAAAGGAAAAAATAAAGAGGGGGGGCCAGGGGGAGAGAGAAAGAAAGGCAGAAAGAAAGAGGGGGACCAAGGGGAGAGAAAGAAAGGCAGAAATAAAGAGGGGGACCAAGGGGAGAGAAAGAAAGGCAGAAATAAAGAGGGGGTCAAGGGGGAGAGAAAGAAAGGCAGAAAGAAAGAGGAGGGCCAGGGGGAGAGAGAAAGAAAGGCAGAAAGAAAGAGGGGGACCAAGGGGAGAGAAAGAAAGGCAGAAATAAAGAGGGGGGTCAAGGGGGAGAGAAAGAAAGGCAGAAAGAAAGAGGGGGGCCAGGAGGAGAGAGAAAGAAAGGCAGAAATAAAGAGGGGAGCCAGGGGGAGAGAGAAAGAAGAAGGATCAGAAGAAGGACCAGAGACTCATGAAATCACCAGACAAAAAAGTAGGAAAAATGATTTTATTTTCAACTTAGTGATCAAAATGTGTCCGTTTTGAAAATTTATATCTGCTGTCTATATTTTGCACTATGGCCCCCTTTTACTAAACCGCAATAGAGTATTTTAGCGCAGGGAGCCTATGAGCGTCGAGAGCAGCATGGGGCATTCAGCGCAGCTCCCTACGCTAAAAACCGCTATCGCAGTTTAGTAAAAAGGGAGGGGGAATATTTGTCTATTTTTGTATAGTTGTTACTGAGGTGACATTGCATAAAGTCATCTGCCTTGACCTCTTTGAAAACCCGCAGAATATAAATGATAATTAACATTTTCTCTGCGTACAGCGTACTTTGTGTTTTTAAAATTTTATTGTTGGTAGATCATTTTGACTTGGCCACAAAGGTAAGGGGGAGGGAGGGAGGGGAACTGCTGAAAGACATCTAATAATCCTTGCAGGCTTGACTGCAGGGAATTATTTTTGTAAAATCATGTTTTGTTATGTGACTGGCATTATCTAGACTTTAATTTCTATGAATGAATAGAATGAAAATGATATAAAATTACTTGCTTGTTTTTATGTGCGTGCGCTGAAGGAAAGTGGAGAGAGAGTGGGCTGAGGATGCTGAAGGGAAATGGGGAAGAGAGTGGGGAGAAGACGCTGATTTATAAATTGACAATTGTACAGAATATTGTTTCTTTTTATACTTTAATATAAACAATTCAAGGCTTGTGTGGATGGAATCAGGTGGTTTGCGGGGATGGGGACCGAGCTTACGGGGATTAGTCCAATAAAATTGTATTTTTTTATATCTCATTATTTGTTTTATTTTTATTTGTTAATTTATAAAGTGGTGATTGTTATGTATCAGTTTTTTCAAATTTACATCTACTGTCTTTATATTTTGCACTGTATTAGAGGACATGTGTTACTGTTTTTTGTGGTGTTGCATTGTATCCAGGGTCTGGTTTCTTGGCGGATCAGTTTAACTTTTGTCTACATATTTCTATTTTTAGTTTGTGATTATTCCATTTTGGGCGAGGGTGTATCTCTGTTCTGTGTGTATGAAAAAGACATAGTTTTCAGTTGGCATTGACTACAGGACCAATTGACTGTGCGGGATCTGGCTTGTTTAGTTTTACAATGTATGTGTTGGTGTTCTAGTGCTCACTGCAGTGTTTAAGATGCAGCCTTTTCCTAGGTACACTCTTGTGGTGCGATATGTAGATTGGTACTAAAAATCATATTTTTCATATAGATGGGCCCTGGGTGCCACATACCCTAAGTACGCCACTGCCTGCAACTACTCCATATGTACTTCTAATGTCATGACAATTTAGACATAATTTATGTTTTGTTATGTTTGGAATAATGGTTACATATATGAGGTTCAATAAAAGAAAATTTTCACTGCCTGTTTCTATTCTGACCATTTATTCCATTTCATGGTTATTGCAAAAAAAAAAAAAAAAATTTTTTTACATGGGGGGGGGGGGGGGGGGTGTCAAAAAATGATGGGCCCCGGGTGCCACATACCCTAGGTACGCCACTGATCTTAGAGACATTTGGAGCATTGAGATTAAGCAGTATATTTCTATGACTCGATGGCCACGAATTTGGACTTGAGAGGATGAAATGTATAGCGTCAGCATCTATGAGACAAACTTGATTTTTCTTGATACACAGATCTTTTTGGACCCCTGTTAAGCTACAAAAGTTAGATAATTCTAAATCAAATAGATGCTGGCACTGTCATCTAGACATAGGGATGCTGGATCATATGTTGTTCATTTGTCCACTGATTCTCAGTTTCTGGAAGTCGATATGGGGACAGATTAATGCAATACTTGAATTATCATTTCCATTAACATATGAAATAGTCATATGTTACCCCCCCTAGATCGTTATAAAGTCATCTTTTCTTAATTATGACCGGGATAGCTATGCAGATGATAACACATAATTGGAAAAATCATGATCGCCTTAATTTTTCTTTTTGATGGGCAAATTTATGCTCCACATATAAGAATGAGAAAATGAATGCAGATTTCTTAGGACATAGTTATTTATTTAAATTGGTTTGGGGCCCATTGACACCTTTTGTTGCTTCAGCGTAATTGGTATTTGTTTTAAATTTGAAATGGTACTATTCACATCAAGGGCGGGTGGGAGGAGGGTGGGATTACATTATTATCTTAAATAAGGGAAGGATTATGAAAGTATAAATATATATTTATTGTTGATTTATTGATTATTCAATAGAAGGGTGGGTGGGATAAAAAGACTGTATATGTATATTTATAAGGTGTATGTGCTTTTTATTCTTTATTGTCTGATTATTAATCTGTGTTAAACTTTATGAAACTCAATAAAATATTTTTTAAAAAATTTATAAAATTAGAGAGAGCATCAATTTAACAGTAACATCTCCCATCACTGATGAAGAACAAATTCTACAGATTTCCACCTCAAAATGTACTAACTTGGGGGCGCTGTGGAGCCCGACTAAGATGGTCGCTTGATTGATTGGCTCCAGCAACCCTTCTTACTATTTCTTTATTCTACTACACTTTTTGCATCTCTTTCTCATCGACTTTTGTACAATCAACTTGGCTAGCCATGGCTTCAACTAAAGTGAGCAAAAGGCATAAGCCGGATCCTCCATCTCCTGCAAAAACAGCCTCAGACAAATCAGAGAAACCGGAGCCTCCTTCCATGCTAGATCTCTGGGAGGTGATCAAATCACTGCAGGATATAATGACCGACACCAAGGACGCTATGAATGAAATTAAGGACTAACTGACTACTATTCACTCTGATCTAACTACTTTCAAATCTAAAGTCTCTGACCTGGAAATCAAATCGGCTACTGCAGAAGCAAATATCAAAGCCCTCCCGACTCATGTCAAACGCACCCTGGCAATCGAGCGGGAACTTGAAGATGCGAGTAACTGCTCTCGTCAAGATAACATCCGTCTTCATGGGGTCCCGGAAGGGAAGGAAGGAAATAACATGATTGCCTTCCTTGAATCCTTTATCCCCGCTTTACTCGATCTTCATCTTGCAAAAGACTTCGAGATTGAACGAGCGCACAGAACGCCATCTTCCCGCCAACCACATGATCATCGCCCGAGGCCCATCGTGCTCAAGATTCTCCGCTACCCTCAAGTTCTTGAGATATTGCAGAAGGCGCAATCTCTTTCATCTCTCACCCATGAGGGCAACAAGATCCTGTTTCTTCCTGACCTGCACAAAGCTCCAGTTCGCTCCAGACAGCAGCTCCTAGCCTTCCGACCACAACTCAAAAAAATGGGCGCCCGCTTCGGCATGTTCTACCCTGCATGACTGCGGGTCACCTTCCTCAACCAGACAAGGGACTTTACAGATCCTGAACTCCTCGCTTCTTTCATAGAGGAGAAATCTCCCACCCCGATTGACAACGTCTGAACTGTTTGAATTGTTTGAACTGTTTGTGTTTGAACTTCCTGATCTGCTTTTGCATTTGCAAGCCTTACTGACTTTTTGATGTTTGCTTACATTATTGCTGGCTATACGCTGACTACACTTTGCCATAATTGGCTATATGGGTCTTGTCCTGCTCACCTGATTTTATGTAAGCTCGTGCGCTGGCTCCTTATCTTATATTCTGGCCTTTTGCTTCGGTACCTCAGTTTCTAACTTCTATTTTACTGACTCAGCTTGCTTTGACCTGGCCTGTCTCACTCTGGCTTGATATGCCTTGAATAGCCTGCCTTGTCCAGCTTCTTTTTATTGTAGCTCATGTTTCTGCTTCCTCTCTTTCAGGCTTACACCCTTGCTAGATTTGTGTATTCCCTACCATATTATAGTAGTTATGAATGACTTATCCCATACTGTCCCACTTCGATTGACTTTGCTTGTGCCATTGAAACTGTCTCTTGATTTGCAAGCTATATTGGCTTATTTTATATTTCTTTTGCATTGTCATGGCTCCTGCGCTTTTATTGCAATGCTTCATTTGATTCCAATTGCCTTGCTCTGTTAGGATTTGTACTTTGTTTTTGTCTCGCTTTTATCTCTCTCATTGTGGCTTACTAATTATCTGACTATCTATTTGCCACTTTGTCTTTATTGCCACAGTGTGCCTTGAACAAGTTTATTTTGCTATGGTTCATTTCGCCTGACTTAGCCTTGCTTCGCTCAATTGCTTATTATCTGCTCATTGTTCTTGTTTACTTTCCAATTGTATTCACTGTTTTAAAAAGTCCGAGAGCTTGTCTCGACGGACGGCTCTAACGCGGAGCTGATAGGGCAAAGTCGCGGCCGTAGGGTGGGGTGGGAGGCCATATAAGGAGGGCACTCGGAGGACCTTAACGGTTTCCGGTCCTCCGAGACAACTTTGGACGTGTCGGCGGGGTTCTGCGGGTTTGCGGCCTGCCACGTGTCCTGCTCGGGCGTTTCAAGCTGTCCTGCTTACCGGAGCGTTGTGGTGCTGAGCGTTGCGTCGGGAGATGGCTCGTGCCCCGTCCGGTGTCCCCGCTGTAGATGTTGAGTTGTCCCTCCTTGCCGGCGATTCCTTCGACAAAGCCGATCCGGAGCCAGTGAGTGCAGCTGCGAGGGGGGTAGATCTTTGCCTCCTAGGAGCTCGCGTTCGGCTGCTCGAAGTGCGATAGCGGTGGAGGTAGGAGGGGAGGTGCTGGCTGCTGGTGTCAGCGTGGGGTCGGCCCGCAGGGGCAGAATCAGGTTGCAGGGAGGACGGGGGAGGAGTTGTGGCTCGCCTCGGGCAGAAGGTGCATCCGAAGGGCCTTCAGCGGCTGCTACGGGTAGGGCTGTGGGGTCATCTGCTGCTGGGGTTGTGCCTGCCGCTGAGGTGCTTTTATCTGACCAGGATGGCGTAAGTGGGGTCTGTGCAGGGCTGGAATTTGGACAGCAGGTTGGGACAACGTCTTCTCCTCTAGTGAGCGGGGGGGTTGGGGGGGGTGATCCCAGTGCATCCCTCCACATCCGGGTTGGGTCAAGGGTTGCCGGAAAGTGCGGCAGGCTGGTGGGCGCCGGGTCCCTGGGGGACTCCTTGGGGTCCTGGTCCTTGGACTGCGGTTCCGCCTTCTTTCCCCGGTGCTGTCCCGCCGCCGCCTTGGGGCTCGGCCGTTTCCATTGGGTGTGGCCCTCGGGGGTTTGCGGGGGTGGGTAACCAGAGGGTGGGGGCTTGGCCCTCAGGGTTAACTTATCCTTCTACTGTGCAGGTTGCTGGCCCCTTTCTTGATTTTTTCCCCCAGGCTCCTGCTGCTGGACGAGAGTGTGTTGCTGGGACTTCTGCGACTGGAGTGTGTGTCGAAGGACGAGATGCTGCCCTGCGGATGGGAGTCGAGGAGCACGCTCGGGCGGCCCGTCAGAGTCCTGCTACGGTGGTTGCTGCGGAGGGCGCCACTCCTGGAGCGGCAGGTGGCGGAGACAGACCGGCTGGAGACTTGACCACGGGTAACATGGCCTTAGCGGCTGGGGTTATTGGTAAGGGTAGGCGGAGGAAGGGTAAGGGAAAAGGTAGGAAAGGCCGACGGGATAGGGATTCTTCTTCGTCCTCTTCGTCTACTTTAACCTCTTCTTCCTCTTCGACGTCATCTTCCTCGTCAGGGTCACCTCGGCGGGGGACGGGTGAGAGCTCAGTACAGGAAGGGGCCGATCGGGGGGCTCCGGCTCTTGTGGCGCTTCTGTGGGAGAAGGTTCCGCGGTCTCTTCGCCGCAAGATTAGGAAGCGTTCGTGTGTTGACGTTTTTCGGCTTTTGGAGGGCTGGGTGCAAGGTCGGAAGAAGAATAGTAAGAAGGAGGGGGGGAAGCCTAAAGTAGGTATGGTGTCCCGCAATATCGTAAATTGGTCGCGGGCGTTTTTGCGTTTAGCCAGTGTTTGGGGACGGGAGCGCCCCCAGGACTACGGCTTGTTGTTGGCATACGCAGATTCCATTCTCGATGGTTATCAGCGGTTCGGGGGTTGGGCCTGGCTCAACTATGATGAAGCGTTCCGTGACAAGATGGAGGAGAACAGGCACATGTCTTGGGGTACTCAGGACATTAATCTGTGGCTCACCCATATGGCTAAACCTAGGGGGTCCGGCCCGAGTGTCGCGGGTAAGTCGGGGCTTCCGGTCGCTGGGGGGGGGGGTTCATTCCTTTCATCCCACCGGGGGCCCGGGGGCCGGGGGGGTCCCGGTCTCTGCTGGCAGTTCAATAAATCCTCCTGTTCCTTTACGGACTGTTGCTTCCGTCATGCCTGCTCCTTGTGCGGCCAGGGTCACTCGGCTCTCAGTTGCCCCAAGAAAGGAGCTGGAGCGCCCCTTGCACCGGCCAAGTGAGGTCGGGGTGCAGGGGTTACCTACTTCGGTCCGGGTGGGTGCCATGAGACCTTGGTTGGACCTTTACGGTGATAGGCAGTCGGCTGCGATTCTGGCGGGTGGATTTAGCAAAGGTTTTGTTATTCCCTGTTCACTCCCCTTGGCTACTGTGCAGGCTTCCAATGCTTCCTCGGTTTCTCAGGTGCGGGGGGAGGTGCGGCGTAAGTTGCATGAGGAACTTGCTCTTGCGTGGGTTGCGGGCCCTTTTCTGGACCGCCCGTTCCCGGTGATGCTTTTGTCCCCTCTGGCAATTATTCCTAAGAAGGAACCTGGAAAATTTCGCCTGATTCATAACTTGTCCAGGCCCGTAGGTCGTTCGGTGAATGATGGTATTCCTCGTGATCTCTGTTCAGTTCGCTACGCATCCTTCGACAGTGCTTTGAGTCTGGTGCGAATCGCGGGCTGTGGGGCTTTGCTGGCGAAAGTGGACATTGAGTCGGCGTTTCGGTTGTTGCTGGTTCATCCGTCGTCCTATCCGTTGCTGGGCTTTCGGTTCGAGGGTGCTTTTTATTTTGACCGCTGTCTGCCGATGGGTTGTTCCATCTCCTGCGCAATTTTTGAGTTGTTCAGCTCCTTTCTACACTGGGTTAGTGTTCGTCGAGCGGGGAGAGACTCGGTTGTTCACTATCTAGATGATTTTCTGTTCGTAGGGGGGGTGGGCTCTGGCAATTGCGGTCTGCTGAAATCTACCTTCGAAGCGATGGCTGCCGAATTCGGGGTGCCGTTGTCTGCAGATAAATCGGAAGGGCCCACTTCTTGCCTCACCTTCTTGGGGATCGAGATTGACACGGTTGCAATGGTGACTTGGCTGCCTCAGGGCAAGGTGCGACAGTTGTTAGCCTTGATTTCTATGGTTCGGGGTACCCATAAATCTACTCTGCGGGTTGTGCAGTCTTTGTTGGGGTCCCTTAACTTTGCCTGTCGGGTCCTGCCTATGGGACGGGCTTTTTCGCGTCGTTTGGCGGCGGCGATGTCAGGTGTTCGGGATCGCCGATACTTTGTCCGGATTATGGCAGTGATTTGGGCGGATTTGCATATGTGGTCTCTCTTCTTAGCCCAATTCAACGAGTCACTCCCCATTCAGTTCCCGGACGCCTCTAGCATGGATCTGGAGCTGCAATCGGATGCAGCGGGGGGTTTAGGCGTCAGACTATATTGTCAGGGGGACTGGTGCGCGGTGGTGGCCTGAGAGTTGGCGGCGGGCAGGTATTACTCGCAATGTGACCCTGCTGGAGCTTTTCCCCTTGTTAGTCGTGTGTGAGTTGTGGCCGGAGAAGTTGCAGAACCGGCGAGTGATTTTCTGGTGTGACAACATGGGGGTGGTCGAGGTAGTCAACAGGCAGGCTGCAAAATGTTTACAGGTGAATGGGGTTATGCGGGAACTGGTCTTGCGCTGTTTGCGCCTTAATTTGTACATTCGTGCTCGACAAGTCCCTGGGGTTCAGAACAGGCTTGCTGATGCACTTTCTCGTTTTCAATTCTTGCAGTTTCGCCAGCTGGCGCCTTCAGCGAAGGAGGAGGGGTTGCCGATGCTGGAACATTTATGGGGCTTGTTGGTGAGCGGATCTGGAGCATGTTGCAGCGGTCGGTAGCGCCGGCCACTTGGACTCGGTACAATCGGGGTTTCATGACTGTTTGTCAATTTCTGCATACACGGGGTTGGGTCCCCGGCCCTGTCCCAGAGGTCTTGTTAGCAGACTTCTTAGCGGGATCTCAGCTGGAGGGTTATTCCCAGAGTGCGGCGGCGGGTCACCTGGCGGGCTTTGCTTACTTTTGTAGGGCCTTCGGGTGGTCCTGCCCGGCGTCAGGGTTTTTGCCTCGCAGGATGTTGGCGGCCTGGGATCGGATGGCTCCACGGTTGCCGGATGCTCGGCTGCCCATCACGCATGCATTGTTGTCTCATCTCATTGGGGTGTTGCCCATTGTGGTGAGTTCTAGTTTCGAAGCTTGTTTGTATAGGGTGGCTTTTTCCTTGGCGTTCTTTGGGGCGCTGCGGGTGGGTGAGCTGCTTGTCCACCCGGCTGACACCCTGGGCTTGCGTGGTCTTTTGTTTAGTCAGGTGTGCTTGACTGGGGATGCGGTGCGTTTATTCATTGCCCGGTCTAAGTCGGATCAGCTGGGCAGGGGGCGCACAGTGGTCCTGCGCTGAGTGGTGGGCTGTGCTTCATGCCCGGTCCAGTCGCTGGAAGCCTATATGGCGGTTTGACCTAGCTCTGACGTGGCGTTGTTGCTGCATGCGGACGGCATGCATCTCTCTCGTTACCAATTTCTGGCGGTCTTGCGTCAGGCTCTGGGTCGGTGTGGTGCTGAACCGGCGCGCTTCGGCACGCACTCTTTTCGCATTGGGGTTGCCACTAGTGCATTTGAGGCTGGGGTTCCCGCAGGGGCCATTCAGAGACTGGGTAGATGGTCATCTGGGGCCTATCGCGGATACATTCGTCCGACTGATTCCATACAGGGGGATTCTCTGGGTTAGGTTAATGGGTGCTCCGGAGATGTTTTGGGAGGCTAGGGTGGTTTGGCGGGCGGTTGAGTACTTTGAGTTTTTGCCTTTCGGGGGTGTGTGGGCGGGTTCACTGCATGGCTTCTTGTTACTAACCTTTTGGGTCCTGGGGGACGTTAACTTACTGCTGAGTTTTGCTTTTCAGGTGCTGCGCGACGTGTCCTGTCGGTTTGGATCATTGGGCACTCCTTTGTCCATTGGGCCGGGGAGCGCGCAGTGGTACAACCGGGCGGTCAACACTTGGGTCTCCGTCATCGCGGAGTCTATGTATCTTGGTGGGGTCAGCGGGGCATGCGTTGGCATCAGCTGCTCCCCCTTCTGGAGGATCAGCGGCATCGTGCTCGGCGTCCTGATCTCTTGCTTTTCCACCTCGGAGGCAAGATGTGGATTCGCTTAGTGGGAAGCATTTAATTGATATGGTTATTGGTGATCTGGGGGTGATCCAGGGTTGGTTTCCGGGTGCCCGGCTCGTTTGGTCCGACATCATTCCACGGCCGAAGCGGTTGGTGTCTCGTAGATGGACCCGGGGACTCATTAAAGTGAATAGGCAGATTGGCCGGTGGGTGGAAGCATGGGGTGGGATACAGATCCGGCATTCCTGGGTTGATGTTTTTTGTTCAGGTTTGTTTTACCGGGACCAGGTGCATCTTTCGGATATCGGGTGGGATCTCTTACTCGACGATTTTGCTACCTGTTGTGAGCGTGTGTTAGACCCTTAGCCGCAGCTCTGTTCATTGGGGGGGGGGGGCCTGTAACGGGTTACAGGCTTGTGGCGGTATCCCGAGCTACTGGCGGCTGGTCTCATCATGGGGATGAGCGGTGGGCCGGTTGGGAGCCGTGCCTGGTGGGTCGGTTGACCCTGGACAATGGGGCATGTGGGGACATGCCACCCCTCGGACCTTGCTTAGATGGCAGAGTCGGGGGCCATTTACATCTGAGTGAGTAGCTCGGGATCTGGGTCGCAATGGTGATACCATTGTGCTGGTTTAATGGATAAATTGTTATTGAATGTTGTTTGTAATGTTATTTATAATATGTAAATGTTATTTAAATATGTTAATTTTCAATAAACATGGCTGCGGCCAGGTTTCTCCACTCAGGTTTACGTGTCTTCTTGGGGTTTTGATTAAGGGTTTGATGGGTAGGAAGATGTTTACATTAAGAAAGCGGGCCGCTCCAGCTTCCGCTGTTAGTTCTTATCTCAGTGATTAATAAGCTCTTGCTTCTGTCACAGTTTGCCTAGACGGTTTCCTTTGCTATGGCTGACTTAACCTATTTAACAGTTTGTTTCCTTTTCCCTGTCTGCTATGCTGCTTGCTTATTCACAACTTGTTAACCTTCATGACCTCTTATTAACATATGGATCTGGAATGGCCAAGTTGTCTTCCCCTCACACCCCTTCTAACCCATCACCCACCCCATGATTACTAAAACCCCCCTCACTGTACTCACGCTATTATATCCTCAGCAATAATGTTATTGATAAATAAAACACAGACACTTTATTGATGGTAAAATTCAGGCCGCAGCTTTGTTTATTGCTTCACCCCGAGCTACAAGACATTGCAATTTTACAGAAATCACAATTGTATTCCCCTGACCCTGCCGTATCAGCAAGAGCCTAGGGGGTGGCATGGATCTCCATGCCCCTCTTCTGTGCCACGGGCCTCAAGACATATTCGCTCACTTGAGCTCCCTTCCCCTTAACCACTCATCCCCTGATGAGCCTAGGGGTGTAGGCATGGACCACTATGCCCCTCCCCTTACAGGGTCACCTGACCTGCGGCCTCACTACTCATCTGAGCTGACTGCCAAATACCCGCTCATCTTCTGATGAGCGAAGACCTTGTAGCTCGGGTTACCGCCACAGGCCTGTAACTTACAGGCCCCCCCATCCAAAAACAAAGCTGCGACCTCTGGGAATCCCAACAGTGCAACTAATCCCAGCAACCCTGTTAAATAACAACCCAGGAAGGGAACACACAGGAAATAACTGGGTCCCGCAGAACCCCGGAAACCAGTACCTGGAAAAATTCAACCCCCCCCCCTCGACCCTGTCTTGGCAGCAATAGTCTGGGAGGTGTCATGTCTAAACACGCCCCAGTAACAAGCGAGATGAAATCGCCAAACCAGAGCTTGGGAGGACAGCAAACCCAAACACACCAACATACCAGTGCCAAATCACGCGGCCCTTGACCCTGACATGGCTGCAAGAGTCTGGGGAGTGGCACGTCCAAACACGCCCTTATAACCAGAGTCACCAGAGCCCGAGCGCGACTCACTGCCGGTCCCCCGCTCAGCACCTGCCGAGTCACACCAAACCAGAGCTTGGGATAACTGCAATCCCGAACTTGCCAACAGACCATGACAGAACCCGGGCACAGCTCCCTGCCAACCTTCCTACTCATCTCCTAATGAGACACACCAAACATAGCGTTGGAGAACTGCAAGCCCGAACGTACCAACCGCACCCAAACCGCACCAACCGCAACCCAAACGCACCAACAAACCAGCATCCATAAACCAGTACCCGGAAGAAGCGGCCCCCGACCCCAGTAACTCCTACTACCGGTAAGCCACCAGCGCCACCTGGCCCCGCTCCGGAAAAACCCCATACCAACTCAGCCTTCCTTCGAACCACAGCCATTCCCAAACGGCCCCCAAAGAGACCCCCAGAACCCCCCAGTCCTACCCCAGCCCCCCGGATGTCAGCCAAATCAGGACAGTCCTGGCTCCCCCCCCCGAAGTGCCCCAAACAATCCCTGGGCCTGCCCCTCTGGGAGTCCCCTGAACTACCCCCAGTCCTGCCCCCCCCCCCGGGGGGACCCAAAACCACCCCGGTCTTGCCTCCTCGAGGAGTCCCCAAAACCACACAGGTCCTGCACCCCCGGAGAGTCCACAGCACCAACCCGGTCCTGCCCTCCCCGGGGAGACCACAGAACCCCCCCCAGTCCAGCCCCCCCGGGGAGTCCACCGAACCACATCAGTCCAACACCCCTGAGGAGTCATAGAAACATAGAAATAGACGGCAGATAAGGGCCACGGCCCACCAAGTCTGCCCACCCCAATAACCCTCCCCTACCTTTCTCTGTGAAGAGATCCCACGTGGCGATCCCATTTTGACTTAAAATCAGGCACGCTCCTGGCCTCGACCACCTGCAGTGGAAGATTATTCCAGTGATCAACCACCCTCTCGGTGAAGAAGTATTTCCTGGTGCCACCGTGTAGTTTTCCGCCCCTGATTTTCCACGGATGCCCTCTTGTTGCCGTGGGGCCTTTGAAAAAGAAGATATCCTCCTCCACCTCTATATGGCCTGTGAGATATTTGAACGTCTCGATCATATCCCCCCTCTCTCTGCGTTCCTCGAGAGAGTATAGCTGCAATTTTTTCAGCCTTTCCTCATACGGGAGATCCTTGAGCCCCGAGACCATCCGGATGGCCATACGCAGAACCAAACCTGCCCCCCCCTCCTGGGGAGTCCACAGAATCACCTCGATCCTGCCAAATATCTTTGCCATCAATCCTTCTCTTCCCACCCCCGTAGGTACGTACCGTCATGTACTTCTTCAAAATTGTAGGTCTCCCCCTTTTTCCTACCATTTCTTGTGGTGTAATAAAGCAGTTACCCAAGTATGCCCCATAATGAATCATGTACGCTTAATCTCTTCAAATGTTAGTATCCCTGTTATGTTTTAATCTTGGTACAACGCTTAGTATCTTCGGATAAGCATTTAATAAAAAAAACATGAATAACCTTGAAACTCGATAAACATGAAACTGGAGACCACAGAATCACCCTGGTCCTGCCCCCCGGGGAGTCCACAGAACCGCCCCAGTCCTGCCCCACCGGGGAGTCCACAGAACTGCCCCGGTCCTGCCCCCCCGGGGAGTCCACAGAACTGCCCCGGTCCTGCCCCCCCGGGGAGTCCACAGAACCACCCCAGTCCTGCCCCCCCGGGGAGTCCACAGAACCGTCCCAGTCCTGCCCCCCCGGGGAGTCCACAGAACCATCCCGGTCCTGCCCCCCCAGGGAGTCCACAGAACCACCCCAGTCCTGCCTCCCCGGGGAGTCCACAGAACTGCCCTGGCACTGCCCCCTCGGGGAGTTCACAGAACCACCCGGACCTGCCCCCCCGGGGGGTCCACAATACCAGATCAGCCCAATCCCCCTGAGGGGAAGCCAGGCCACCAGCCAAGCCACATTTCGCTGCCACAAAACAACGCCATGTCCTGCGGTCAGCTGGCAAAAGGGCATGCCACCGAAGCAGGGGTGCCCTTGTAGCAACCACCAGTTTCATCGCAATCCCAGAACCGGAAGCAATAATGGCGCCATCCGCAGCAACCACCGCGGCAGCGGACCACCGCCAGCTCCGACGTTCATGCCAGCGAAGTAGATATGAGCCCCTGAGACGGCCAATCCCGGACTGGAAGCAATAATGGCGCAATTCGCAGCAACCACCATGTCTACCGGCCCCCGCAGCTGTGTCAACCAGGGTCACCATCACTCACAGCACTGGCATTCCTGGCCAGTGCCCCACCAGAGAAGCAGAGAGGATCAAGCGAGGCAGAGGTGCCATTTGCAGCAACCACCAAGGCCGCCGATCCATGTCGCCCACTGCGCCGGCCAGGGCACGGTCACCAAACGGATCTGATGCCCTGTCCAATGACCAACAGCGAAGAAGAGATGATCCTCTGTGACAGCCACTACCGGACCTGAAACAAAACCAAAAGAACAGCAGCAACTGGCCAATAGCGCCCCATACCAACTCTCCCAAGCACCCGCACCCGATGTACCACCTGTCATGGCCGTAGCCCCCCACTGCCATCCCCCCTCCAAGCCATCCCCAACTCCAACTAGACCCCAGCCCCAGGAAATGAGAATATGGAGAGAGAGCTGACCTATCAGGTGTCCAAATGCATGCCCAGAGAAAAAGGGGAACCACGCCCTAGGGCACCGTGCCACAGGTACTAACTCCCCCAGCCCAAGGGAAGGACCCTGACCCCCTACCTAATGGACCCTAAGCCCGCGTGCGAGACCAGCGCCCATGAGCAAGAGCAGTACAGAGCAACTGTCAGGAGCCACCTGGCAGTAAACTCACAACTGCAGGGGACCGTGACAGTAGCCGTGTCCACTGGGCCCCAATCACCCGCAGTCCGGCACAGGCTTAGGGAGCAGCAGAAACACACGGGGGAAGAGACCCGACTCAGAGGGGCTGCCACAGGCAAAGGCAGCGGAATAGCCGTGAGGTGGGAAGGACCAGCCAACCAACCTCCAACAGCACCCCGATGTCCGCCGGTGACAACGCAGAGGGGCAGGAGCCATGTGCCCCAATGTCCCCCACGCCTGTCTCCCCCAACCCGTCCCAGTGAGAAGGACCCCACGAGCAGTATCCGCAACGCATGTTCCTTGGGGTACAATCCCTAAGACACAAGGCACCCCCATATCCTGGAACACCACTCCCCCCATCCAATGCACCCCCACAACAACCCCGCTGGGGCCCCCACAATACGAGGCCCCTGACAGCCAAGGAAGAGCTGCAAGCAATCACCGACAACAGGCGCTACCCGGGCCACAAGCCCACCACCATACCCTGCCACTCCCGCACACTCCTCCCCCAGACCCAGCCAACACCCGTGTACCAGAGCAGTGGGAACCCCCAACCGCAGGGGACTGAAGCTGCAACATGAGCAACCGCACCCCTAACACCGACAGGCAGGGTCAGCCATCTGGTTCATCTTGTTTATGGGTTAAGTTGAATTTTTTTTTTTTTGTGATAAGTTTGTATTGCGTTTATGCTGGTTTGGGTTGGTGGGGATAGGGAACGGGGAGCCGAAAGTCCTGTAACAGCGCCAGCACCAAGGCGTAGAAACGCAGCAGCACCCAAAGAACTCCCCAACTCCCGCCTCCAACACTCAAAAGACCCGGCACGATATCGGCAGAGAGCAGGGCTTCCTGCACACCCCACGTCCACCTGAAAGCAATGCTCCTACACTAGCCCCACCCCATCACACGCTCACCGCCGCCGCCTACCGCACAAACCAACCCCGGGCAGAGCACGCCCGGGCCAACAAAACACCAAATGCACAACAGGCAACTGCCCCAATCTGACAAGGCGGCCCCAGCAACTGGGCAGACACAACGAGAGCGTGGTTCACCATCCGAAGGCACCAGCCACCGCCCACAAGCATGCAAACCCGGCTCAACAGTGGGATCGCGCAATGGACCCCCCCGTCCTGACCTACACCACCAGAGTGAAGCAGAGCACGTGGCCCCAACGTCTGGCAAAAACACTGGAGCCGACCCCGTAAAATGAAGAATCCCCCAAAGCGCCCGTAGCCCTTACGCCACTCCACCCCCGAAGCGAGGACCAACCCGCCAGCGAAGAGGAAATCCCGAGCACAGCCCACGACGCCTGACGCATAGCACAGGCCCCGCACACGAGCCAGAGTGCTCGGCCACGTGGAAAAGTGGCCGACCACGTCCACCATCGTCCGGGAGCCCAGGAATGGCGCCACAGCGCCCCAACAACACTCAGACAAGATCCCCAAGCAGGCCTAGCCAAACAAGAAGCCCCGCAGAAGGAAAGGTAAGACTCACAAAGTAAGATTGCCTCCAACGGACAGGGATGCACGCTGTTCCCCGGAGGCATGCTATCCCCTAACCCTCCTCCCATCATGCCCTAATTCCCGTTGCTCCACCCATCCCTTCCAGGTGGGAAACCAAGTCCCTCCCTCCTAGCTCCTATCCTGCTACCTCCCCTCATGCCCTTGCAACTGTCTCCACATGGGCGACTACTTGGGCCATCCAGCCCATTGTTATAGTCGCCCATCGAGACAAGCTCTTGGGCTCTTTTTTCTACAAAGCACGCTTTGTTTACTGTAGTAGATACTTCTCCAATTCCATTCCTGGGTTGCTGTTTTTGCTGCCTTTCATCTGACCCTCAGGTCCTCACTCCCCAGTCACCCTCGGTTTTTGCTGCTGCGGTTTGCAGTGCGCCATTATTACCACCTGCACTACAGTATATTGAATTGCTTCTCTCTTATTTTCCCATGTTTACATTACTCATGTTTTTGCTATTACTATCCATGTCTCTAACATATGCTATATTTATGATAATATTCAACTTTATTGTCTATATTTTTCAATGCAGTATTTTGGTATGCAATTTTGTCTCTTCTTCAGCTGTTACATGTCTCTAACAGTGACTTCTCTCAATGTCAAAGGTCTTAATAATGCCATCAAAAAATGTAAAATTTTGTCTTATCTTGATGATATTAACGCTCATATTATTTTCCTCCAGGAAACACACCTTACTGACTCCGATTCTGCTAAATTTACTAAGAAAGGATATTTTTCTCCCCTTTTCTCCCCTGCCATCAATGGGAAGAATGGGGTTTTTACGCTGATTAGACAGAATCCTTCTATTTCCATTG
Organism: Geotrypetes seraphini; assembly: GCF_902459505.1. Classification (NCBI taxonomy): domain Eukaryota; kingdom Metazoa; phylum Chordata; class Amphibia; order Gymnophiona; family Dermophiidae; genus Geotrypetes; species Geotrypetes seraphini. Next base: position 107,696,788 of record NC_047092.1, on the reverse strand, counting down.
TGGGCAGCTCTCAAGATACTTATGGTCATTGGGTTAGTGTCCATCTCATGATTTCTTAACAAAACCTTCGTGTGATTAATGTTTATGCTTCTAATACTGACCAACCTGATTTTTTTCATAATTTAGCAAACCACATTCTTCAGGACCCACATATACCTGTCATTTTGGGTGGAGATTTCAATCTCATTTTGGATCCTATTAAAGACAGGAAATCTCACGCCACCTATAAAAATAAAATCTTGGTTAGCACTACATGATATCATTTCCCAATTACATCTCGACCCCTGGAGATTACATCACCCAGATACAAATCAATTTACGTTTTTCTCAGCCCCTCACTCAACATACTCTAGAATTGACTATTTTCTCACCAGCTCCTCCCTAATACTACTCCCTCCTCTACTGACATCCAAGATATTACGATATCTGACCATGCCGCAATTCGACTGACCTGTACTCGATTCTCTCTTGAATCTCTCACTGAGCATTAGAAGTTTAACTCTTCCCTTTAAGAAGAAGACAATTTTAAACCTTTCCTCACTAATGCCATTGATGAGTTTTTTGCATTTAATCTCCCCTCGCAAACAGATTGGATCAATACCTGGGCTTCAAGGCTTACATACGGGGAATGATAATCCAATTTTCCTCTCGTCTTCACTCTGATAAGAAACGTCTTAGACTTGAACTGGAAAAGCGTATTCATGCTGAAGAATTACTTCACCTCTCTGACCTGACTAACATCTCTGCGCTTCTTGATCTTCGTAAATTGCGCCTTGAATACAACTCTCTTCTCAGTTCTTCAGCTGCTAAATCTGTTTTTATACATACATCTACATATTACGCTGATAGCAATGAGACTGGCCATCTCTTAACGAACTATCTGAAAAAGTCCTCAGACAAATCCTCCGTAACTTCTATTAGAGACCCCACTGGCAATCTTCTCATGGGCACTTCAGCAGTTTCTTTGACTTTTCTTTCCTTTTATCAGAATCTTTATTCCTCAGAATCCTCCTTCTCTGCCCATCTTACTAAATCTTTCTTATCAATTCCTCATCCTACACTCTCTTCATCTGACCATCTTCTTTTAGATAAAGCATTTACTTCACAGGAACTCATGGACGCTATCAATTCTCTTGCCTCCAATAAATCCCCTGGCCCAGATGGACTGACCATGGAATTCTATAAAGCCTTTCTGCCCTCCCTACTACTGCACATGCTGTCCTTCTTTCACCACCTCTGTACTAGTGATAAGGTGCACGGTTCATTCACTGAAGCCACTCTCATCGTCTTTCCCAAGCCTGGTAAAGACCTTCAAGACGTGAAGAACTATTGCCCGATCTCCTTGATCAATATAGATGCGAAACTTTTTGCGAAAATCTTAGCTACCCGACTACAAACTGTCCTTCCTAAATTGATTTCTCCTGATCATTCTGGATTCTTTCATAATAAATACTCTTCTAATACTGATTCCCACTCTGATAGACTTTTAATAATGGCCCTTGATGCAGAAAAAGCCTTCAATCGTATAGAATGGCACTTTCTTTTTCACATGCTCAACTGGTATGGATTTCCTCCTTCTTTCATTCAGATGGTCAAAACCCTTTACTCTCACCCACAAATGAGAATTATGATTAATGGTTCTCTTTCTCAACCTTTTCACCCTACCAAGGGCACGAGACAGGGTTGCCCTTTGTCTCCCCTTTTATTTAATCTTGCTCTCGAACCTCTTTTAACCACCCTCCGGCATGATTCTAGAATCAAGGGATTCCATTCCAATTCCTTCTCTGTCAAACTCTCAGCATATGCTGATGATCTTCTTCTATATATTACTCCAGAATCCTTAGTTTATGTCTTAGCCCACATCCAACAGTATTCCGCCATTTCTGGATACAAATTAAATATCTCCAAATCCGAAATCTTACCATTGAATTGCATTGATACCCAAAAAGATGTCTCTAGTTAAGGATTCCTTTGGTCCCCAGAGAAAATAAAATATCTCGGTCTATTCTTTGGTCCTTCTATTGATTCAACTTTACAATTTAATACCGAATTTCTATTCTCCATCATTCAAACTTGTATAAGAAAATGGTCACCTCTCAACCTTTCCTGGTTAGGTAAATTTTCCATTATCCATATGATGATTGCCCCTAAAATTAATTATGTTCTTAGTATGTTGCCCATCCTCCTTCCTCACTCGGTCTATACTCGTATAAAAAAGCTTCTTGTTGATTTCTTGTGAATTGCACTTAAAAAATTGAAATGTCCTCGGGATCAAGGAGGCATTAACTTTCCTAGCTTTAAAGATTACCATTTTGCTTTTCTAATGACTCAAGGATCTATTTGGATGGATCTTGATCCTCTTTCAGTACCCCCCACTTGGTTACATCTTGAACACACCATTGTTGACTCGTTTTTTCTCAACTATGCTCCTTGTACTACTCCTCCGCAATCTGTAAGATTGAACCCAATCTTAATGAGCACCTGGATGGCTATCTGTCATATAGACTCCATTTCTGATATAAAAAATGGGCATCTTCTGTCATTGAAACAATCTGAAAATTAAAATAAATAAAGAAGTGGTTCTATGGAAACGATGGCAACAACAGGGCCTCTGGATTCTGGAACACCTACTTGTGGATGACAAGTGGATGTCTTTTTCTGATATTATGGCCTAATTTCGCATCCCACTCTCACATTATTTTCATTGGATCCAACTACACCATTGTCTCAAATCTGCTTTTCCTTCCCCCTCATCCCTACACAAATCATCAGACCTAACTGATATGATACTCTCATACTCCCTTTCAAAGGGTCAGTCCTCTAAATGGTACAAGTTTATACAGTCCAAATGCTCTCCACTTCCATTAGACTCCATCAACAAATGGAACTCGATATTACAAATGCCCTTCACTGCCCACACATGGATGACTATTTAGCCTACACTTTTAAAATCACTGCGTTCAGCCTTCCACTTCCAAACAGCCAAATTTTTGTACCATAGAGCATTCTGGACGCCCAACAAATCTGCCAAATTGAATAGATCCAGCGATGGTTGCTGTTGGACTTGTAAATCACGTGATGGCTCTCTTTATCACATGCTTAACACTTAGCCCCATGTTTTGCCATTCTGGAAGTCAATTTAGTCTACAGTCCTCAAAATATTTCGCATATATGACTCTTTCTCTTTTGAGATACTAATTACTGGCTCCTTAGCATTGTCCTCTCCCATACCAATGTATCATGAACGCCTGATGATTTTATTGTTGTTTACTGCCCTCCAACTTATCCTTCAAAATTGGAAGGACTTGTTTAAACTGCATGCAAGTCAGTGGTGGAACTCTGTTTGTTTACATGCTAAATTTGAACATCACATTGCTGAGCGTCACCACTCGTTACCCTCCTACAACAAAACTTGGTCCTTATTACTTGATTATTGTAAAACTGACCTTTGAGATTTCTTTCATTCCTGTATTCTCATAATTATTTCCATACTATGTGCTTCTATTCTTTTCTGTTACCCTCTGGATTTTACATTGGCACTCATATACTGCTCTTCATTGTCTATCTCACTTGTTCAGATACCTTTGTAACTTATCATGCGTATTGGTATTTCTATCTTACTTGTATTGCATATGTATAGTTTACCATTTTCTGCAATTTGATGTACTTGGCAAGTGTTAATACTTGTTCTCGTGTGCTCTCCTTTTGGGAGCGCTTTATTGTTGGAATTATATTTTCTCATAAAATCAATAAAACTAATTGAACTAAAAAAAAAAAGTACTAACTTTAATATACCAACCCTAGAAGATCTTAAAAGACTACTACAGAACCTTAATACCAAAAGGTCAAACTCTGATTTAATCCCCCCTTTTCTCTTAAAATGTTATTTCTCCTTTTTTGGACCTTTTATTCAGATCTTGATTGAAAACAGTTTAGCTACTGGGCTTACCCCAAAGGATTGGAAAGAGTCAGTTATAAAGAATCTGTTGCAGTAGAATCAAACTACTGACCAATAGCGAACATTCCATTCCTTGCCAAATTAGTAGAAAAGGTAGTTTTTAATCAAATAACAGACTATCGATAAAACACACATCTTACATCCCAATCAGACTGGTTTTAGGACCAACCATTCGACAGAACACTCTATGATCAGCCTAACAACTAATATTCAGTATTACTTGGACCATCATAAGTCTGTTCTTCTGGTCTCGCTTGATCTATTTTCGGCCTTTGATACCGTTGATCACCATTTACTTATTAACAGATTATCTTCCATTGGCATTTCTGATCAAGTATTGAGTTGCTTCATGTCATACTTTTTAGATCGTTCCTCAAAGGTCGCTATCAACAACGCTATATTAAATAATTTTACCAATCTCACGGCATTCCTCAAGGATCCATCCTCTCACTGTTACTATTTAACATTTTTCTGTCTCCTCTACTAATTCTCATTTAATCCATTGGATTTTCTTCCTTCGACTATGCAGATGATATTCAACTCTTGCACCCCTTGAACACAGAAGATCCCAATGACATCTAATATAATAAAAGCCTAAGCCGCGCATGCGCACTCTTAATTGCGTGCTCCTGTTTTCCGTGCACTGTAGGTCCCCGCAAGTAGGAGTGCGCATGCGCGGCTTAGGGTTTTATTGGCTTCAGGCGGCGCGGAGGCTGTTGGCCGCAGCGGCTGTCGGCGTCTGCAAGCTGCGGTGGCTGTCGGCGGCTGTAGGCCACGGTGGCTGTCGGCATCTGCAGTCTGCGGCGGCTGTCGGCGGAAGGCAGAAAGCACATGATGAACTGGGGCGGGGCCTAAGGCCCGTAGTTCGTCAGAGGAGCAAGAGGGAGTGAGCACCCCTCCTGCTCCCAACTTTTAGAGGGAGGGGGAGGGGAGGGGAAGCAGGGGTCTGCGTCCAGTAGCAGGAGAGAGTGGGCATCCTTCCTGTGTTGTTTTTTGGGGGGGGAGGAAAGGAGTTGGCCCGATGGCAGGGAGAAGTCGGCATTCCTCTTGCCATATTTTAGAGAGCTGTGGGGGGAACGCTGATGGTAGGAGGGAGTCTGCATTCCTTCTGCCATTTTGGGGGATTCAGGGAGGGGGAAAGTGAGGGAGCGCTTTGTCGGGGGAGGCTTGTTTTTGGAAGGGAGGCCTACTGCTGGATGGGGGAGCAGGAAAGAGGTGCTAGGGGGGAAGAAAAAGGAAGGGAGGCCTACTGCTGGATGGGGGAGCAGGAAAAAGGTGCTGATGGACAGGGGAAGAGACGGGGGGAGGAAAAGGAAGGGAGGCTTACTGTTGGACAGGGGGACAGGAAAAAGGTGCTGCTGGACAGGTGGGAGATTAAAAAAAGAGAGAAGGGCTGCTGCTGAATAAGGGGAGCAGTGAAGGAGTGGTGGTGGACACAGGGAAGGTAAAAGGAAGGGAGAATGGGTGGACAGTCGAAGAAAAGGGCCAACAAAAAGGGCCTAGACATAATTGGAGTCACAGAAACGTGGTGGACTGATGACAACAAATGGGATGTGGCTTTACCAGGGTTCAAACTCTACAGGAGAGATAGGTCACACAAAAAGGGTGGAGGAATAGCGCTATATATAAAGGAATCCATACCTTCAACCAGGATGGAAACAACAGCAAGGGCGGATGACTTGGAATCACTATGGGTTAAGCTATCCGGAGGAACTGGAGCAGACATAAAATTGGGTCTGTACTATCGCCCACCGGGACAAACAGAAGAAATCGACCAGGATCTGGAGGCTGAACTGGGGCAGGTATGCAAAAGCGGAAGTGTGGTGGTGATGGGGGACTTCAACTATCCGGGAATAGACTGGAGTATAGGGCACTCAAACTGCATGAGGGAGACCAAATTCCTGGAGGTCACGAGGGACTGTTTCATGGAACAGCTGGTCATGGAACCAACACGGGGAGATGCCACTCTTGACCTAATCTTCACCGGACTAGGGGGTCCCGCTAAGGAGGTGGCGGTACTAGCCCCACTAGGAAACAGCGATCATAACACGATCCATTTCAGGCTAGAAATTGGTCCATCAAAGGTGAAAAGTACTACAACGACAGCACTGAACTTCAAAAAAGGGAATTATGACGCCATGAGGATAATAGTGGGAAAGAAACTCAACGACACCACAAGGAATATGGAGTCCGTAGAAAATGCCTGGACCTTACTCAAGGGCACGGTGCATGAAGCACTAAACCTGTGCGTCCCCAAGTTCAGGAAAGGGTGCAAAAAAAATAGAGCAAAAAATCCAGTGTGGATAACAAATGCAATGAAGAAGGCGATAAGCGACAAGAAGGCATCATTCAAAAAATGGAAGAAAGACAAATCAAAGGACAACCAAAAGGAGCATAAAAAACACCAAAAGGAGTGTCACCGAGTGGTTAGGAAGGCAAAAAGAGAATATGAAGAGAGATTGGCGGGGGAAGCAACAAACTTCAAATCATTCTTCAGGTACGTCAAGGGGAAGCAACCAGCAAGGGAGGAAGTGGGACCCTTGGATGATGGAGACAGAAAGGGAGTGGTAAAAGAGGAAAAGGAGATAGCTGACAGGTTAAACGAGTTCTTCACTTCAGTTTTCACGAAGGAGGACACAACCAACATTCCGGAACCAGAAGAGATCGTAAAAAAAGATCAGGATGAAAATCTGGTCCAACTAGAGGTGAGCAAGGTGGATGTCCTCAGGCAGATAGACAGGCTACAGTGCGACAAATCGCCGGGTCTGGACGGCATTCACCCAAGGGTACTCAAGGAACTAAGGAACGAAATAGCTGAGCCACTTCGACAAATATGCAACCTATCCTTAAAAATTGGAGAGATTCCGGAAGACTGGAAAATAGCAAATGTCACACCCATCTTCAAGAAAGGCTCAAGGGGAGACCCAGGAAACTACAGGCTGGTGAGCTTGACCTTGGTCCTGGGAAAGATGATGGAAGCTCTGATTAAGGACAGCATCTGGGAACACATCGAAAACACTGGACAACTAAAGCCGAGCCAGCATGGCTTCTGCAAGGGCAGGTCATGCCTCACAAACTTGTTATACTTCTTTGAGGGGGTAAACAGCCAGGTGGATAAAGGGGAATCTATAGACATCATTTACCTTGACTTCCAAAAAGCCTTTGACAAGGTACCACACGAAAGACTGCTAAAGAAGTTATGGAACCACGGGGTGCAAGGGGAGGTCCACCGATGGATCAAAAACTGGCTGGCGGATAGGAAACAGAGGGTTGGAGTAAAGGGCCATTACTCAGACTGGCAATGGGTCACGAGCGGAGTTCCGCAGGGGTTGGTGCTGGGACCGCTCCTGTTCAATATATTTATTAACGACTTGGAGGCAGGAACAAAATGTGAGGTTATCAAATTTGCGGACGACACCAAACTATACAGCAGGGTTGAAAACACGGAGGACTGCAAAGATCTCCAAAAAGATCTGACAGCGCTGGAAGAGTAGACCAAAAAGTGGCAAATGAGCTTCAACATAGGGAAATGCAAGGTCATGCATGTAGGGAAAAAGAACCCGATGTTCACTTACAAAATGGGGGGATCACCGCTAGGAGTGAGTAACCTTGAAAGAGACCTGGGAGTGATGGTAAACACATCATTGAAGGCATCGACGCAGTGCGCCACAGCCTCAAGGAAGGCAAACAGAATGTTGGGCATCATTAAGAATGGTATCACATCCAGGACGAAGGAAGTCATCCTGCCACTGTACTGTGCAATATCTGCTTTGCCTTAGATGAAGTGGAGAAGGCTTCATCTAAGGCAAGGCAGATATTGGGTTGTATCAATAGAAGTTTCATCAGCCGAAAGCCTGAAGTCATAATGCCATTGTACAGGGCCATGGTGAGACCTCATCTGGAGTACTATGTGCAATTCTGGAGGCCACATTACAGTAAAGATGTGCGCAGAATTGAATCGGTTCAGCAGACGGCCACCAGGATGATCTCGGGGCTCAAGGGTCTCTCATATGAAGAGAGACTGAATAAATTGCAGCTCTACACTCTTGAGGAACGTAGGGAGAGGGGAGACATGATCGAAACATTTAAGTACCTCACGGGACGTGTCGAAGTGGAAGATGATATTTTCTTTCTCAAGGGACCCTCGGCCACAAGAGGGCACCCGCTCAAACTCAGGGGCGGAAAATTTCATGGCGACACCAGAAAGTATTTCTTCACAGAGAGAGTGGTTGATCATTGGAACAAGCTTCCAGTGCAGGTAATCGAGGCAGACAGCGTGCCAGACTTTAAGAATAAATGGGATACCCATGTGGGATCCCTACGAGGGTCAAGATAAGAAAATTGGGTTATTAGAGCATAGACAGGGGGTGGGTAAGCAGAGTGGGCAGACTTGATGGGCTGTAGCCCTTTTCTGCCGTCATCTTCTATGTTTCTATGTTTCTATATATTCTAGCACCCGTTAATGTAACGGGCTATAGACTAGTAATTAATATAAACACTAAATTGGAGCAAATTAGTCAGTGGCTCAAAGACAAGGGAAGGGGTAAAACGCGGACCTCACGGACCTGACGGACCTTGCGGATCTAAACCCGTATGGCCTTAAAAATCTGAGGTTCATGTCGGTCCGTGGCGCTTGTAGTTTCTGTCGCTGACAGACCTTGATGAGATTTTAGCGCTGACGGATCCATCTCAGCATAGGGAGGGAAAAGTGTTAGGATCTGTCAGCGCTAAAATCTCTTCGAGGTCTGTCAGAGCCAGAGACTCGTGCTGGAGTTTGGAGATTTCTTTTCCATAACGCACGTCCAAAACCTATGTCCCCGCTCTCTTAGCTTCTGCTCTGCCGCTCCAGCACGAGTCTCTGGCTCTGACAGACCTCGAAGAGATTTTAGCGCTGACAGATCCTAACACTTTTCCCTCCTTATGCTGAGACGGATCCGTCAGCGCTAAAATCTCATCAAGGTCTGTCAGCGACAGAAACTGCAAGCGCCACGGACACGGACCTCAGATTTTTAAGGCCGTACGGGTTTAGATCCGCGAGGTCCATCAGGTCCGTGAGGTCCGCATTTTACCCCTTCCCCAAAGACAACATGTTGGCTTTGAACATATCAAAATCAACATCAATGCTGTTTCCATAGAAAGAAAAATCTTACTTTGTCATCTCAAATACACCTAGATAAAATTCCACTACAAATAGTTAAGGCCACAAAGAATCTAGGAGTAGTTCTTGACCAGAAACTATCAAACCATGACCAAATCAGCGGTTAATAACTGCTTCTACAAACTGCATTTAATCAGATCTTTAACAAAAATGTTAGAACCGGAAGCCCTAAACATTCTAATTCACTTGCTAATAATTTCAAGGTTGGATTACTGTAATTCATTGTATAAGGCCATCACACAGAAAGAATTGAGAAGACTACAAATAATACAAAATAGAGCAATACAAATAATCACTAATTCTAAAAAATACGACCATGTGACACTACTTCTGAAAAAAGCACACTGGCTGCCGATTTCCTATAGAATTACTAATAGCTAATCTGTCGATCAAATCAGGAAATATTCCGGAAGACTGGGAGGTGGCGAATGTTACGCCGATCTTCAAGAAAGGTTCAAGGGGAGATCCGGGAAACTACAGACTGGTGAGTCTGACCTCAGTACCGGGAAAGATGGTAGAGGCGCTGATAAAGGACCGCATCATTGATCACTTTGACGGACACAGTCTGATGAGGACCAGCCAGCACGGTTTCAGCAAAGGCAGATCTTGTTTGATGAACTTGCTGCACTTCTTCGAGGGAGTAAACAGGCAGATAGACAAGGGCGACCCGGTCAACATTGTATATCTGGATTTTCAGAAGGCATTTGACAAGGTTCCGCATGAATGACTACTTCGGAAAATTGTGAGCCATGGGATTGAAGGTGAAATACTCATGTGGATTAAAAACTGGCTGGAGCATAAGAAACAGAGAGTGGGGGTAAATGGACAATTCTCAGACTGGAAGAGCATCACCAGCGGGGTGCTACAGGGCTCATTGCTTGGACCTGTGCTCTTCAACATCTTTATAAACGATCTGGACATTGGTACGACGAGTGAGGTGATTAAATTTGCGGATGATACGAAGTTATTCAGAGTAGTGAAGACACAGGGGGATTGCGAAAATCTGCAATGTTACATAATGAAGCTTGAGAAAAGGGCAACGAAATGGCAAATGAGGTTCAACGTGGATAAGTGTTAAGTGATGCATGTCGGTAACAAAAATCTCATGCACGAATACAGGATGTCAGGGGTGGTACTTGGAGAGATCTCCCAGGAAAGAGACTTGGAAGTTCTGATCGACAAATTGATGAAGCCATCTGCATAATGTGCAGCGGCGGCAAAAAGGACAAACAGAATGATAGGAATTATAAAGAAGGGGGATCACGAACAGATCGGAGAAGGTTATCATGCTGCTGTACCGGGCCATGGTGCACCCTCACCTGGAGTACTTTATCCAGCACGTATCGCCGTACATGAAGAAGGACACAGTACTACTCGAAAGGGTCCAGAGAAGAGCAACTAAAATGGTTAAGGGGCTGGAGGTGTTGCTGTACAGAGAAACTGGGCCTTTTCTCCCTCGAACAGAGGAGATTGAGAGGGGACATGATTGAAACATTCAAGGTACTGAAGGGAATAGACTTAGTAGATAAGGATAGGTTGTTCACCCTCTCCAAGGTAGAGAGAACGAGAGGGCACTCTCTAAATTTGAAAGGGAATAGATTCTGTACGCACGTAAGGAAGTTCTTCTTCACCCAGAGAGTGGTAGAAAACTGGAATGCTCTTCCAGAGTCTGTCATAGGGGAAAACACCCTTCAGGGATTCAAGACAAGGTTAGACATGTTCCTGCTGAACCTGAATGTACGCAGGTAGGGCTAGTCTCAGTTAGGGTGCTGGTATTTGACCAGAGGGCCACTGCATGAGCGGACTGCTGGGCACGATGGACCACTGGTCTGACCCAGCAGCGGCAATTCTTATGTTTTTATATATATAATTGTTTTAATAACCTTTAAAATCCAGCTATCAAATGCACCAATACTTCTTGATCGCCTTCTTATACCATACACTACATCTAGGACATTAAGATCAATAGAGCAACATCTTCTTACTATTGCTTCCCTAAAAGTTATTGGCACAAGGTGGTCTACAAATTTTTCTGTTATGGCTCCTCAACTTTGGAATACTTTACCAGGTTATTTGCGTAATGAAACATCATTGGATAAATTGAAAGGCTCGCTAAAAAATTTCCTATATAAGGATGCCTTTGAGATATAGACAAGAGAATTATTCTGAGATTAAGGCCATATATTCCTGTTTCAATTTTTAATCTGTCTTCATTTGCTGGATTCAACTCTTATTTTTGTCTTTATTTTTCTCTTTACCTCTTGCCCCGCCCTGATGTTCTATCCATATATGTTCTCTCTGCTTTAATTATTGTAGTTCATCCCTATATCCTTTTATAACAGTCCGGAGTTTGTTTGTTTATATTATTTTGTATTAATGTATTGTACTGTTCCCCCCCCCCCCATTTTTAGATTTGCAATACACTTTGAAATATTTGACAATGCGTATACAACAAATTTTAATAAAAACTTTAAAACTTGGATACAAATAAATAAACTATAAACTATATGAGAAGCAGAAAGTGATTTGGAGCCATAAGAAGAGGAACACAAAGAAAGGAAATAGAGATATACAAGAAGAGACATAAGACATATTTTCTATGCTACTACTAAGAAACGAATATTCTCAGTTACTGCTCCTACCCTTTGGAACTCGCTTTCACTACATTTACGAGAAGAGTCACATCTTGACAAATTTAAAAACCTTCTTATTTAAGGATGCATACGACCTTTGACTTCCCTATACCTCCTGATTCCAACAAAGAGCATAGCCTCCCCTTCCTAATATGTTTTCTATCTATGTCCTTCTGTCCTATTTCAATTGTAGTTCAGCCCTCCTCTCCATTTGTTCCTGTAAGTCATGTTATGTCTTAATGTCTTTGTTCTATCCCTCAAAACGTTTTAAAAACTTTTTATATTGTAACTCTGTACACCGCTTAGACAATTTTTTAAAGTGGTATATCAAATTTTCATAAACTTGGAAATTTAGACTAGAGAGGCACATGAAGGAGCGCACTAAGGAGAAAGTACTCCTTCTTTGTGCTCCTTCATTGCATAATGCATCGCGTGCTGCCCCGAGAGGGTTCAGATTAAATAGATAGCAAGGCAAGTGAGGTCACTTGAGTGCTTGCTTAGGAGGGGCTACAGTCAGCCAGTCAGAGACAGTGGAGAGGGCCTAAATGGCAGATGCAGTGGTCAATCTGCTGTCCTCCCTGCTTGGGAGGGTCATGTGCACCATCTCTTCCCTCTCTTCTCTTCCCCACCCCTCCATCCATGTGCATCATCTCTTCCTTTCCCTACCTCTCAATTCATGTGCACCATCTCCTCCTTCTCTTCCCTCCTCTTTCTCTCCCCTCCATCCATGTGCACCTCTCTTCCCTCCTCTTCATCAACTCTCCATCCATGTGTATCATTCCTCTCTTTTCTTCTCCATCTCTTCATCCATGTGCACCTTCACTTCCCTCTCTTCTCTTCTCCATCTCTCCTCTTCCACTTCCCTCCATCCATGTGCACCATCCTCTTTCCCTCCCTCTTGCCTTCCCCTCATCCATGTGCTACCATCTCCTTCTCTCCATCCATGTGTCCCCCGCTCCTCTCCTTTCTGTCCCTCCCATTCAGCATCTCTCCCTTCTTCCTCCCTCTCCCCTGACCCACCAAATAACCTCCACACCTCACCTCAAAAACTCAAATGAGATCACCAACAAGGGAGTGATTCTCTTACGCTACTTGAGGCCTCCTCTGCACAATTCCTTTGACGCGGTCCACCAAACTGGAAACAGGAAGTTGCTTTACAGTGGGAGTGGACCATGGCAGAATAACTGCAGAGAAGGATCCCGGAAGTGCTGGAGAATCAGTGCCATGCCAACACCCTTCTTGCAGTTTTTGAGGTGAGGGATGCTTTGGAACCCAGTGGGGAGCTCTAAGCTGCACAATTTTGGGGGGCAGGCCATAGCCTCTGTGTCTACCCCATTATGACACCTATGGTACAGAAAACATCCAAAACCCTTAGAGGGGCATAATAAAAAAAACATCTAAGTCCCCTTTTGGCCTAGGCTGAATTCTGTAACTGGTGTCTATCAAAAACAACACCGGTTACAGAATCCACCCCCCTTAACAATCACAGCAGGAGATGGCTCACCTCCCCTGCCATGATGGTAATCGGTCCACCTCCAAACTTTCATGACCTGCGGCAGGAGAGATGCCCAATCTCTCCTGCTGTGATCTACCCCCCACTGAAATGATATGGGCAGGAGGGAGCCCAACCCCTCCTGACCAGAACGACACCCCCAACCCACAATGTGATCCGGGCAGGAGGGAACCCAACTCCTCCTGCCACGACAAAACCCCCACTCTGATACCATCCCGGCAGAAGGGAGCCCAACCCTTCCTGCCCACGATGCACCACCCCATTACCGCCCCCGAACCCCCAACCGCTGACCTCATGACACCCCCCTGCTGACCCCTTAACACCCCCCTTACTTAAAAGAAGTTGGCCAGATGGATGGGTCCCAAGCCCATCTGCCTGGCAGGCCTGCCATCCATTGATTGGCGGGCCTTAGGGCCTGATTAGGGTTCAGGGGGGCGGTCATAGGGGGGTGCATCATGGACAGGAGGGCTTGGGATCCCTCCTGCCAGTATCTTTGTGGGGGTGGGGGGGTAGGAGGGTCACCTGGGCAGGAGGGGTTGGGCTACCTCCTGTCCAGATTGCTTCAGTGGGGGGATTGCGCCATGAGAGATTGGCTATCTCTCCTGCTGCGATAGCGATCCAAAGTGCTGGGAACTGCGGCACTTTGGGGTGAGGATCACGGCAGGAGAGATGCCTCATCTCTCTTTCCACGATCCTCACCCCATAGTGCCGCAGTACCTGGAATTTCGAAGGATTGTTATCACGGCAGGGGAGATGAGGCATCTCTCCTGCCACAATCGTTGCGGTGGGGGGTGGGCAGGTTGTCATGGCCGCTGAGCTGATCGCAGCAGCCGCGATTAGCTCAGCGGCCCCTTTTCGGCACTTATACCTCTTTTGACTTGGTCTAAGTCAAAACGTATAAGTGCTGACTAGACAACCTGTAGGCAACTAAGTGTAGGTTGGACTACCTCACGCCCACCTCCTGCCCTTTCCCCTCCTCCAAAAATGCCTCTTTTCGCTCTATGCGTTTAGAGGCAGGGAAAGGCCTAAGCTGGTTTTAGATACGTCTAAAACCAGCTTTGATTATCGGTACTTGGATGATCTGGGTTTTTGATCATCCAAGTACCAATTTAGGCCACTTTTTAGATGTTTTTTTTTGTTTTATGAGCCCCTTAGAGTCTTAATTGAGGTGTCTGATGCTTATAATTAGACACCTACTTTATTTTGTGACCAAACTCATCCCCCATATCTGCCCATTGAATAGATACAAAAATTTAAGAACTTAGTCCAGGTCAGTTTCTAATGTTTTTTTTCTCTATGAAAACAATCTAGGAGCTAGGGCTGTCCTATAGGATGAGTGGGATGTGTGGTAGCTTTGTGCCCCAGACTTTACCTTTCGAAGTCTGTGAGCACATGAGCTCAATGGGAAAGCCTCAGTATCATTTTATCCAGCAACTGTTCTGCTGGGAGCCCCATGTGGGGTCATGAGAATTTCCAACAGTTCCCAGCTGTTCCTGTGCATCCTAATGGAAAGTGGGATAAAAGTTACATAGAATAATATGATGTCTGTATTTTCTCTCCTTGTCTTTGTTGCTCAAGGGCTTACCCGTTCACTCCCTCTTTGTGATGTGCATTGGAAGATGTTCTAGGTTTGTGGGAATAATTCTCGTTTTCCTGGCTCTGGTGTCCATTGCAGCTAGCACTTTTCTGCTGTTCCCCAACCTAACAGTGACATATTTGTGGAGAGGACTGATTACTAGACAGGCTTTCCAGTTACCAGGACTCTGGGGAGGAGGAATAATGGTAAGCTTTCTCTTTTAGCTTTCATTTTGGGGATGTTAGGCAGTCAACATTATACTTGCTTCCCTTGCTGAGCACTAATTAAAAAAATGTTTCCAGTAAGTAGACTTTAGATCTACACTATTCCTGTACATTAGGACCAGCTATGTTTGCAAGCACTACATAGGTGAGACATTCATATTTTCAGTTGAGTTTGGGGGTAAGGCCTTAAGGTGTCTACTGTTGTAGTGGCTGTCCCTAGTTCAGGGCAGCACTGCTATGTTTGGTCGCATAGAATTCCTGTCATAAGCATAGTTTGCCTGATTAGTTTGGGGGAGGAAGAACTAGTGACATCAGAATGCTGGGAGTTAACTTTTACTTCCTGCATTTACATTGGAATGAATGGAAGGGAAAGACAGGGTGTTGACCTTCTCCTTATTGTTTTCTTCCACCCTCCAAGGCCCAATCTCTTCAGCTTCAACCCTTCCCCTTGATCATACGCAGCAGAGCAGTTCAGTAAAATATTTTCATTGTGAAACAAAACACATTCTAGGAGGGAACCCATGGTTCTTTAACAAGGACCAAGTTTGAACTGAGGCTTTGATATTTTGCATTATTTTAAATTGTGCATAGATATTGAATTTGTACATTTTAAGTATGTCATTTTCATTATGTATGTGAACATGTAATCTGCCTAATTGATAGGCGGACTAAAAATTTTTTTTACACAAATAAATATTTGTGAAGACAAAAAAAGAGGGCATATGATCCCACCCACACTCTACTCACAGCCCCGCCTACACTCCACCCATTTCCTTGGTTCCCATTCCCATCCTCTGTACCCTTTTAGTGCTTCTTTCTCTCTCCCTTATTCCAACCCTCCACCCCCATGGGTGTTTCTCTTTTTCTCCTTCTAATCCCCAACCCCCCTGTGTGTGTCCCTCTCTCCTTTCAGCCTCTCCTGCTGTTTCTGTCTCGCCCCTTCCATGCAGCACTACCTTACTCCATGCTCTTTTCTCCAGCACTCTGTCCTTTCCATAATGCTTCTCCAGCACCCCTCCCTTCCTCCCTTCATGCTGTTTCAACAGCCTTCCCTTCCTTCATGCTGTTTCTCCAGCCCCCTCACTTCCCCTCCCTCCTCTCATGCTGCTTACCCTCATAACCTTTCTATCTTTCGACTCCCCCACCTACCTCTTTCATAGGCCCGGCTGCTGTAATTGAATCTTCAGGCAGCAAGCAACGGCAATGAGGTAAGCCTGATGATGCTGGCCTGCCCCGGAAGCTGCCACTCTGCAAGTTTTGCCTACACAGGAACAGATAGTCACTGCAGATAGGCAACTTCTGGGGCAGATTGATGGCTGCAGTTTTAAGAACATAAGAACATAAGCAATGCCTCCGCTGGGTCAGACCTGAGGTCCATCGTGCCCAGCAGTCAGCTCACGCGGCAGCCCAACAGGTCCAGGACATGTGCAGTAATCCTCAACAGGTCCAGGAATTGTGCAGAGGAGGCCTCAAGTAGCGTAAGAGAATCACTCCCTTGTTGGTGATCTCATTTGAGTTTTTGAGGTGAGGTGTGGAGGTTATTTGGTGGATCAGGGGAGAGGGAGGAAGAAGGGAGAGATGCTGAATGGGAGGGACAGAAAGGAGAGGAGCGGGGGACACATGGATGGAGAGAAGGAGATGGTAGCACATGGATGAGGGGAAGGCAAGAGGGAGGGAAAGAGGATGGTGCACATGGATTCTGGAACCCCTCTATCCCCTTTTCCAACAGGAAATTGCCCAATCCTTTCTTGAACCCAGTACCGTACTATGCCCTATTACGCCCTCTGGAAGCGCATTCCAGGTGTCCACCACACGTTGGATGAAGAAAAACTTTCTAGCATTCGTTTTGAATCTGTCCCCTTTCAACTTTTCTGAATGCCCTCTTGTTCTTTTATTTTCCAAAAGTTTGAAGAATCTGTCCCTCCCCACTCTCTATGCCCTTCATGATCTTGTAAGTCTCTATCATATCCCCTCTAAGTCTCCTCTTCTACAGGGAAAAGAGTACCAGTTTCTCCAGTCTCTCAGCGTATGAAAGCTTTTCCATACCTTTTATCAAACGTGCTGCTCTCCTCTGAACCCTCTCGAGTATCGCCATATCCTTTTTAATGTACGGCGACCAATATTGGACGCACTATTCCAGATGCGGACGCACCATCACCCGTTACAACAGTAGGATAACTTTTTTTGTTCCGGTTGTAATACCCTTCTTGATTATACCTAGCATTCTATTCGCTCTCTTAGTGGCCGCTGCGCACTGTGCCATTGGCTTCATTGTCATGTCCACCATTACCCCAAGTTCCTTTCTTGGGTACTCTCATTCAATAACATCCCTCCCATCGTATAGCTGTACCTCGGGTTTCTGCTTCCCACATGTAGTACTTTACATTTCTTAACGTTGAACTTCATCTGCAATCTCGTCGCCCATTCCCCCAGTTTGTTCAAGCCCCTTTGTAATTCTTCGCAGTCCTCTTTAGTCCGAGCTCCACTAAATAGTTTGGTGTCATCCGCAAATTTTATTATCTCGCACTTCGTCCCTGTTTCTAGATCATTTATAAATATATTAAATAACAGCAGTCTGAGCACCGAGCCCTGCGGAACACCACTCGTGAAGTTTCTCCAGTCCGAGTAGTGGCCCTTCACTCCTACCCTCTGCTTCCTACCCGCCAACCAATTTCTGATCCATCTATGTATGTCTCCTTCCACCCCATGGTTCTTCAGTTTCCGAAGTAGGCATTCATGGGGTACCTTGTCAAAGGCTTTTTGGAAATCTAGATATATGATGACTATGGGGTCTCCTCTGTCCATCCATCTGTTAATTCCTTCGAAGAAGTGCAATAAGTTCGTTAGGCACGATCTCCCCTTGCAGAATCCATGTTGGCTGGTTATCAGAAGTTTGTTTCTTTCAAAATGTTCATCAATGTTGTCTTTTATCAGTGCTTCCACCATTTTCCCCAGAACTGAGGTCAGACTCACCGGTCTGTAGTTTCCCGGGTCACCTCTTGATCCCTTTTTAAAGATGGGCGCAACATTGGCTATCATCCAATCCTCCGGGATCACGCCTGTTTTCAGGGATAGATTGCAGATTTGCTGCAGTAGTTCCGCTATTTCCTCCTTTAGTTCCTTCAGAACCCTTGGGTGGATTCCATCCGGACCCGGGGATTTGTCAGTTTATAATTTTTCTATCTGCCTGTGTACGTCCTCAAGGCTCACTTCCATGGATGTTAATTTTTCTGCTTGATCTCCATTGAAGATTTGCTCAGGTTCCGGTATGTTGGATGTGTCATTTGTAAATACAGACGAAAAGAACATGTTAAGTCTTTCTGCTACTTCTTTCTCCTCCTTCACCACTCCCTTCCTGTCTCCGTAGTCCAGCAGTCCCACCTCTTCCCTAGCTGGATGCTTCCTTTTAACATATCTAAAGAATGGTTTGAAATTTCATGCTTCCCTGGCTAGCCTCTCTTCATACTCTCTATTGGCTTTTCAAAACATACGGTGACATTCTTTTTGATACTTCCTGTGCTCTTTCCAGTTCTCCTCAGTTTTGTCCTTTTTCCATTTCCTGAATGAATTTTTCTTATTGCCTACTTTAGTTATCCATACTGGGTCTTTTGTTTGACTCTTTTTGCACCCCTTTCTGAATCTGGGGATACGCAGATTTTGCGCCTCGCTCACCGTGTCCTTGAAAAAAGACCAGGCATGTTCTACCATCTGCCATTTCTTGGAAGTATTCCTAAGTTTCTTCCTTACCATTTCCCTCATTGCTTCATAGTTTCCTTTCTTGAAGTTGAAAGTTGTCGCTATGGTTCTCTTTCCTTTCGGTATTCCTACCTCAACCTTGAACTTGATCATATTATGATCGCTGTTTCCCAACGGTCCCACTACTTTCACTTCCTTTGCAGGTCCCCTTAATGCATTTAGGATTAGATCCAGAGTGGCATTTCCTCTCGTCGGTTCTCTAACAAGCTGCTTCATGAAGCAATCTTGTGTAGCCTCCAGGAATTCTGTCTCCCTAGCACATTTTGAGCTTCCAAGATTCCAGTCTATCCCGGGATAGTTAAAGTCTCACATAATAACTGTGTTACCGCTTTTGCATTCTCGCTTTATCTCAGCTTCCATTTCTTCTTTGATATCCTGGTTTGCCCGGGTGGACGATAGTAGAGGCCCATCTTTATTTCAGGCTCTTTCCTTCCCGGTATTTTAACCCATAGCGATTCCAGATTGTTGATCGTCTCTGCTGTGTCCACTCTTGTCGATTGTATGCTTTCTTTTATGTATAGGGCTATTCCACCTCCTTTCTGTCCTGACCTGTCCTGGCGATAGAGCTTGTACCCTGGCAGTGCTGTATCCCATTTGTTTTCTTCATTCCACCATGTTTCAGAGACTTCAATGATGTCTATGTCCTCTGCATTGGCCATGGCTTCTAATTCCCCCATTTTATTTCTTAGGCTCCTTGCATTGGTATATATGCAATTTAGATCCTGGTATTTTCTTGTCTTCATTTCCTTTCCCTGTGCTTCGATCTTTAGTTTTTTCTCCTGTGCTATAACCCTTCTAACCTCCTCTTCTGGGTTATAATAATAATAATAATTTTATTCTTATATCCCGCCATACCCAGCGAGTTCTAGGCGGTTTACATCAATTAGATTATGATCTGCATAGACAAGCAGATTTACAATTATTTATCAGAATTACAGCTTTAATCGAACTAGACAGAGGATGTGAAAAGTAGGGAAAAAGGGATGGCCTCGTGAAGGAGGCGAAGTGGAGGGGGGGGCGAGGTGTTATTTTCGGGGGGGGGAGACAATTTGGGTCTTGTTTGCTGAATAGGTAGGTTTTAAGTAATTTTCTGAAGCCGAGGTAAGTGGGGGCCTCGAGTATCATTTGGGCAAGCCATGGGTTCAGCTTAGCTGTTTGGAAGGCAAAAGTTTTGTCCAGGAATCTTTTGAGGTGACAAAGTTTGAGCGAAGGGAAGGCGAACAGCTGAATTCGATGGGATTTCTTGTTGGTGTAATAGAGGTTGAAGTGGGGATTAATGTAACTTGGTGAAGAACCATTTACAGCCTTGTAGCAGAAGCATGCGAATTTAAAAAGGACCCTAGACTCGAATGGCAGCCAGTGAAGTTGGTGGTAGAAAGGGGTGACGTGTTCCCATTTCTTTAGGCCAAAGATGAGGCGCATGGCGGTATTTTGGATTATTTTTAGTCTCCTGGTAGTTTTCTTCGTGGCGTTAAGGTAGATGATGTTGCAGTAATCTAGAATGCTGAGGATGGAGGATTGTACAAGAAGGCGGAAAGAAGTGTCATTGAAGTATTTTTTTATGGTGCGAAGTTTCCAAAGTACAGAGAAGCTTTTCCTGACGATGAGGTCGGTGTGATTTTCTAATGAGAGATTTTTGTCCAGCGTGACTCCCAGGATTTTTAAGGTCGGTTCGAGGGGGAAGGTCATTCCTTTCAGTTGAATTGTAGCTTCCTTGATTTTGTCATTGGGGGTGGCTAGGAAGAATTTTGATTTGTCGGGGTTTAGTTTCAGTCTGAATGATAGCATCCAGAGTTCAATCTGGTTGAGAATGTTTGTAATGTGGTCGAGTATTTCTTGTGAGAGATTGGTTGGTGGGATGGATATTGTGATGTCGTCTGCATAAATGAAGAATTTGAGCTTGAGGTTATGAAGAAGGTTACCTAGGGAGGCCAGGTAGATATTGAATAGGGTGGGGGATGGGGGGAGCCCTGCGGGACCCCGCAGGTGTTGTCCCAGCTATAAGAGAAAGAGTTATTCTTGCATATCTTGTAGGATCTATTTCTTAGGAACCCCTGAAACCAGTTAAGGACCTGGTCTGAGATGCCAATGTGAGCCAGGCATTCAAGGAGAATGGTGTGGTTGACCAGATCGAAAGCGCTGCTCAGGTCAAGTTGTATGATCAAGGCACTTGAGCCCTGACTAAAGAGCATGTGGAGGTGGTCGAGAAGGGAGGCTATGATGGTTTCAGTGCTGTGGTCCGTGCGAAAGCCTGATTGATAGTCGCTTAGAATGTTACATTTTTCTAGGTATGCAGAGAGTTCCGCCTTTACCAGCCCCTCCGCTATTTTGGTGAATAAGGGGATGCTGGCGATTGGTCTGTAATTGGATGGGGAATTAGGTGGTTCTTTCGCATTTTTTATAATAGGGGTGATCATAATATGACCTTGCTCGGATGGGAAGTTTCCTGAGGATAGTAGGTAATTAACCCATGTCATCATTTTTGCTTTAAATTGGGGGGGGGGGTGCAGTTTTCATGATATTTGGTGGGCATGTGTCCAATTTGCAGTGGGAGTGTGTATATTTGTTGTAGTAAGTATTGAAGGTTTGCCAGTCGATTACTGCGAATTGTTTCCAACTAAGGTCTACTCTGGCTCCTAGGTCTGGGTTTGATAAATCCAAGTCTGGGAGAATGGGGAACAACTCGAGGGGATTGGGCCTGGTGGGTAGTGTTGATCTTAATTTTTGAATCTTGGTGTTGAAGAAGTCAGCAAGGGAATTGGCAGTTAAGGTGGATTCTTCGTATATGTTTGTGAAGATCTCTAAGTTATATAGGTCATTAATTAGTTTGAAGAGATTACTGCTGTTTTTATGTTTCCGATTTTGACGGAGTAGAAATTTTTCTTTTTTCATTAGTGAGGTTTTTGTAATTTTTAAATTTTAGTCTCCAGGCCAATCTGTGTTCTGGGGTTCCGGATTTTTGCCATAATCTTTCAGCTTTTCTGAGATCCTTCTTGCATAGCAGCAATTCAGGGTCGAACCAGCCCTCTTGGTTGGGGGTTCTAATTCTGCGGGTTTTTTGGGGGGCAATCTCGTTTAGTATGTTAGTACTAACCTGGATCCAGGAAGTCATGAGTTGTTCCGTTTCTTTGGTTGGATAGGTGTTAATTTCGAAGCGGGACCAGAATTCCGTTGGGTCAATCTTTCCTCTGGTAGTGTGGGTTTTGATGGATCTTGTTTTGCTGCTTTTCGAGGGTTTATGTTGGCATCCAATGGTGGAGGTACATAGACGGTGGTCGGACCAAAGGGAGTCTGACCAGTTGCCTTGTTTCCAATAAAATGTGGGGTTGGCCTGTTCCTTGGAGGAGAGAGTCACCAGATCTAACTGATGACCTCCTTGGTGGGTTATGACAGGGGGTGTTTGTCATAGCCTAGTTGGGAGAGTAGTGACCAAAGATCTGAGATTTCTGGTTGGTCAGTTTGCTCAAGGTGTAAGTTGATGTCCCCGCATAGTAGGTTGTAGGGGCTTGTTAAAGAGTTGGTTAGTAGGGATTCTGCAAAGTCCTCTTTGGCCGTGGTCCATTTTTTTTGGAGGTATATAGAATAAAGTTATGGTTAATGAGGAGGGCAGTGATTTTGATGTTAGGGAGATGGTTAGGATTTCAGAGTTGGGCGAAGATATTGTGTTGAGAATGGTACCGTTTAGGTGGTCTCGGAAGATTATTGCTAGTCTTTCTCCTCTTCCCCATGTTCTGGCTAGTGAGAGAATCTTGAATCCTGGTGGTAGACAATCTTTAATGATGATATCTTTATCTGATAGCAACCAGGTTTCAGTGAGGAGGACGAAGTCGGGGTTAGTTTCAATCAGCCAATCTTTGATCAGAGACGCTTTGTTCCGCATTGATCTGATGTTTAGGTAAAAGCCAAGTAGGGACTGATGGTTGGAGTGGTCGATTGGGGAGTGGTGGGAGTAAGCAAGTTTTTCAGGGTTCTTGGTTTTTTGGGTGGGGCTTGGTCGGTTTGTGGGGGTGGGGGGGATAATGGGCGAATAGGTTTGGGGGTGGTCTTGTGTGGTGTGGAGAGTGTATGTAGGGGTTTTGGGTTTTACCGATCGGTGCAAAGTGAAGTGGATGGGGATGAGGGATGCATTGGAGTTGTCTGCGTTACAGAGCCTGGTGGTTAGCAGGTAGAGTAGGAGTAATGCAGGTTAGTCATCTCCTGTAATTTGCCCGTTGTTTCTTCCCAGCCTTTTTCCCCCTTAGTATCTTCACGGAATACCTTCTTCCAAATCATCGACGCTTTGTCGACTGTCGGCTTTCCCCTTCTTCTTAGTTTAAAGCCTGTTCTATTCCTCTCCTGATGTTGTTTGCTAGAAGTCTAGTTCCCGCTGCGCTCAGGTGCAGTCTATCTCTCCTGTAGAGCTTGCGCTTGCCCCAGAATGTTGATAAGTTCCTCACGACGTGAAACCCTTCTTCCTTACACCATCTCCTCATCCATGCATTTATTGATTGTAGTTCCTCCTGCCTTTTCACATCTGCCCTCGGTACCGGTAGGATCTCTGAGAACGCTATGTTCTGAGTCCTCATCTTTAACTTCCTTCCCAGAATCTTGAACTGTTCTATCAGTGTGCTTCTTCTGTAGTTTCTCCTGCTGACATCGTTTGTCCCGATGTGGATCATTCCGTCTCCGCTTCTTCCAAGATCTTTCCAATTTTGTCCACGATGTCCTTGGTTCTTGCTCCTGGGAGGCAGGTCACTAGTCGATCCTCTCTCCCTCCTGCTATGTGGCTGTCCACGTGCCTCAGGATTGAGTCTCCCACTAGAATCGCTGACTTTCCCTTCTTCAATTTTCCTTGGAGTTTTTTGCTGCTTCTTCTTCTATGTCCTCGGTGTGCTTCGCTATTTCTTCTTCTGGGCATCGACTAGCCATTTTCTCCCCCTTGTGCGGTGTTCCTCTGTGGGCGTAGTCTTTGAGGACATGTGTTTCTTGTTCTTCCTTCCATGTTGGTGTTGGTGTATCTTCATCTTTCATCTGAAGTTCGTCTTTCATCTGAAGTTCGTTCTTTTCCACCCTCCTTCTGTAGGCATCCTCGATGAATTTCTCGAGTTCCCTGACTTCCTCCTCAATGTATCTCTCATTCATGAAGTCATCAGCTGTCCTGATTGGGTCCTCCATAGTGTAAAGTCCTTCTAGCTCCTGTATCTTGCCCTCTAGTTGCTTTACTTCCTTCTTCAAGCTTTTCAGCTCCTGACACCGAGCGCATACATATTGTCACCAACCGGCTCAGGACAATGGTCTCTGAGCGGCTGGGACACGGGAGTTGTGCTCTTGTGAGCCGCAGTGAGCTGCACAAGGAAAATAATAGCGGAAGAAAAATACTGCCACACCAGGTAAGGGTAGTTACTTAAATCAAACTCAGGATTTATTCTTGCACTGGTAGTAAACATAAACCTTGTCAGGATATTTCTGCAATTAGCAAATAGTCCCAAAACAGTAAAAAGAAAAAAACACAAAACAGCAAACTGTCCAAAAAGTGGAAATGTCCCAGTTCAAGTCTTTTTCTAAGATTCGGGCTATTGGCTTCAGCCCCTACTCATTTCCCAGCAATGAAAAACAAAATATTCAAAATACAAACAGTCTTTGAATTGACTACCACAGCACTAGTCAGAGCTACGGCTGTGACTTACCCAGCTGCTAGAATACTGGGCAGGTAGTACGCTTCACGTGGTGATAAATTGCCAAACAGGCCCACTATCCCACCACAAAATACGTGAGGCGAACCCGCACTACCTGGGCTAGATACAGTCCTTTTCTTATGAAAGAGAAACCAAAAAAAAAACACCTTCACATGAGTCTTTCAAATCTTCTGGAGCTCTGGGTTTCTAAAGCTCCTACAGGGCATAACATAACCATGGAAGTCCTTCATACAATAAGGTCACAGCTGCTCACTTTTATTCCACGAGCGGCTTGCCTTCCATGAAGCAAACTTCCATTGGCAGAATCTCCCTCACTGGAGCAGCAGATGGATCCGGGTCAATTTCCATGGCTTGAGGTTCTTCATTCTCCTTCAAAGCAGATTCTTCTCCGGCTTCCATCAGCTCCATAGATTCCAGTGGAGAACTGCCATCAGTATCTCCCAGCTCTGAGCTCTCCTCCCTGTCCTGTGCCTCTCCTCCTTTTAACCGATTCCCCAGGAGCCTTCCTCTCTGGGCAACTAGTTTGCAGCCCCGCCCCCAACCCTCAGGTGGGAAGTATTTCCTATCAGCAACCCTGGGCCTGAGAGGGGGATGGGTGCTCTGCACTCGTGCTCTCTGACTCCCTCTAGAGAGCAAGGGAGAAACAGCATCAGGAGGATCAATAAGAGGTTTTACTTGAATCACTAGGGAAAGGGTTTGCTTTTAAACTAGACTCTGTTCTAGGGACACGCCTAGCAGGCATAGGCTGCATACCACATACCCTCCCCCTTAAATGACTGCTAGGGGTGGATTTAGAGTTTTCTATTTTTGTCACCCTTCTTCCACCCCGAAGGACTTGGATCATGGGTATAGCAACCTTCTTTCTGCTGTACCTCATAGGCCCGGGCTATTTCCTCCGGATCTGTTAGCAGAAGGAAGCTTTCCTCTAACGAATCTACCCTGGGTCCAAAACTTGAAATAAGCTCACCCATTTTCTTAAGGTCCGTACTTCCTATCTGTTCTACTTGTGCCTGCACCTTTTTAATTTCATCCTTTACCTGACTGACAGCACAAGCAATATCCTGAACAATGACAGTAGGGTCTTGATGTTTCTCCACCATATGTTGCATTTGTTCCCTAATACCTTGTGTGCTAGTCTTTAGGGCTTGCAAATCTTTTTGGCATTGCTGAAGATTCTCTTCTAGGGTTGTCCTAAGCAACTGATCTTTTTGCAACAGAGTTTCCTGCAATTTATTGCTTAGACTCCCTTCCATATGCTGAACTGCTTGTTCCCAATGTTGTCTCTGGTCTTCCTGTCCTTGAGTTAATTCCTGCTGCAGTTTAATAAATTGCTGTTCTACAGCTCTCTCAATCACTGCCAGGGAATCCTGATCCCCCTGAGTCATGTTCGGATCTAACGAAACCACCTCCCCACCTAAGGGAGTAGTAGAGGAACCAAAACCCTTCATTCCTCTGCGAGTAGGACGTAAGTACTTCCACTTTTCCACTTTAGGGTGCCAGGTTCGCTCGCAAATTAGCTGCACGATGCAGTCACCTCTTTTAATCTGGTAATCTGTCCCCCCATGGTTTATTAATAGAACGGACACATTACCCCGGAAGTCAGGGTCAATAACCCCTGCCCCTACGTCCAAAGAATGCTGTAAAGCTAGTCCTGATCGAGCGGCTACTCTTAGGTAAGATCCCGGTGGCGGGGATACCTGGATATCCATAGGGACTAACATTCTATCTCTGGCCTCCACCACCACATCCTGAGCTGCATAGATATCACCAGCCGCCTTATCATATGCCTGCGTGGGTGCTTGGGCATGCTCCGATAAGGGGGCCCACCTAATCGTGGGGCACCTTCGGGAATGAGCCCTTCCTCCTTGCTGAGGATAATATCTACGGGACCTATTCTTCTTAGGCCTTTCATTAGAACTATCCTGGGCCATAAGAGTACACCTATCTTTCCCGCTTTCCACATGAACTTCAAAAGATCTCTTTTCCTGGATACTTTCCCCAAGGCCTGTCCAATCTCTTCCTAAGATGAGAGCGACAGGGGCATCCGGAATAACCGCCACCCTCAGGGTCTTTACCTCTCCCTTATACACTACAGGGATGAGATAGCTGGGATAAGTGTGTTTCTCCCCATGCACACAGACTACAGCCACCCTTCCCGGGATCTTCCTGAAGGGACCCCTTTTCCTTGCCTGTTCCCAGCAGGTACGGGACATGATGGACTGCTCTGCACCTGTGTCCAGTAGAGCCTTAACTTTCTGCCCATTTATTTGGACCTGTACCTCATAGGGCCTTGACTGCGCTTCTGCTCCACCCCGTGAGGTCGTAAGCGTCAATTTGACCCTACATTGTTTTTGGATATGACCCGTTTTCCCACATCTAAAGCAGGTTATATTCTTCTTGCTGGGTGTTCCAGTGTCCTGCGCTTTCCTCACAGGGTCCTGGTTATTTCCCTGGGTCTTACTATGGGCACCTGATGAAGTAAAAGTTCCCCTCCTTACGAAGATATCCCCATGTGTGCCCCCTTCAGACCCAAGGGAAGTGGAGGAATCCATGTAAGCCTCCGCTAACACAATGACTTGGCCTAGTGGACGACTCCCCTGTCTTTGAATCCAGGCTCTGAGGTTTATTGGTAGAGCTTCTAGAAATTGCTCTTGTAATACCTCAGCAAGCATAGCCTGAGGATCCGTCAGGCAGGGTTGTAGCCACCGCTCAGCCAACTTCCTCAATCTATATAGGAGTGCTTTAGGCCTTTTCTTGTCCTTCAGTTGGGCACTCCTAAATTCCTGCCTATAATGTTCCCGGGTATACCCTAAATAATCTAGGATGTGGTTCTTTATGGCATGGTAATTGCTGGCTAGCTCAGGGCTGAGAGTCTGATAAGTGGCCAAAGCTGTTCCAGCAAGGCACGGTATCAGCCTCGTGGCCCACTGCTGTTCTGGCCAGCCCGCGGCCACCGCCATCCTTTCAAAGGCAAGTAAAAAGTCATCAGGAGCATCAGTGGGACCCATTTTACACACTTGCATGTTGGAAAAAGAGTTCAATCCTACCGGGCCTCCTGTTCCCACTGGCAACACAGCACTCTGACCACTAGCAGTTGTGCCTTGAAGCAACTGTGCAAATGTCCTGCTCTGCTCTCCCATGGCATGTACCAACTCCTCATGCCGCCGACCGGTCTCCGCTTGGCTCGCTCGCCAGAGATCCTGGTTGGCCTGCAAGACGACCTTCAAGTCTTCAGTCTGTTTCTGACGTTCGGAAGCCAAGAGGGTGAATAGCTGCTGCAGATCCATGCTGCCCCTGAAAAGTAAGCACAGAAACAGAACCCAAGTGCGGAACCTTTTTTTTTTTTTTTTCTTGTTCCCAAACCCCAGAGCGCTAGCCCCCAGCTCCCGCCTCCCAGCAAGGCTATTAATCCCAGTATCCTCCACCAGCTGTCCCCAGGGTACCCTTACCGGACAGACTGATGAGTCTGAGCCTTTGGGATTAATAACTTGGGACGGCGTTCTGGAACACTGCTAGGCTCCCTCTGGTTCTGCTTCTGGTTCTGCTTCCCCAGTTTCTGGCAAACACGGACCCTGACACAGCTTCTTCCCAGGTCTTTACTCCTGTTGCACCACTCTCAGTTCCGGTTTCACAACAAGCAAAAATCAAATTACTAGTCCAACTCTGCATTCACAGTTCCAAACCCTGGTTAAGTTTTTTCTTCCATACAGTCTCCAACACAAAGGCAGTAAAATAAAAATCCCAAAACTGATACCAATCTTTGTAACCGGCAGCCTCAGGGCAAGGTGTCTTGGGCCACCGGTACAAGAAAAACCTCTTGTGAGCCGCTGCGGGCAGCACAAGGAAAAATAATAAAGCGTTTAGTTAAGGACACCACCGCACCAGGTAAGTTCTTTTTCAAAATAAACTTGAGCTTTATTCCTCAAAGTAAAAATAAACATAAAGCTTTGTCAGATTCAAGGAAGTACACTATCCTTTTTTCAGCAACACTTACATTATTTTTCCAACAACTGAAATGAGGCTCATCGGCCTGTAGTTTCCAACTTCATCCCTGTGACCACTTTTGTGAATGGGGACCACATCCGCTCTCCTCAATCCTCGGGAACCACTCCCATCTCCAGAGATTTGTTGAACAAGTCTTTAATAGAACCCGCCAGAACCTCTCTGAGCTCCCTCAGTATCCTGGGATGGATCCCATCTGGTCCCATCGCTTTGTCCACCTTCAGTTTTTCAAGTTGCTCATAAAGTTTCCTGTGTAAATGGTGCAGAATATACTTCATTTTCTCATGTAACTTTGCCAATCTCGGTCCTTCTCCAGGATTTTCTTCTGTGAACACAGAACAGAAGTATTTGTTTAGCACATTTGCTTTTTCCTCATCACTCTCCACATATTGGTTCCCAGCATCTTTTAGTTTAGCAATTCCATTTTTCATCTTCCTCCTTTCACTAATATATCTGAAAAAAAATTTTGTCTCCCTTTTTTACATTTTTAGCCATTTGTTCTTCCGCCTGTGCTTTCGCCAGACTTATCTCTCTCTTGGCTTCTTTCAGTTTCACCCTGTAGTCCTTTCTGCACTCCTCTTCTTGGGGTTTTTTATATTTCACGAACGCCAACTCTTTCGCCTTTATTTTCTCCGCCACTAGTTTGGAGAATCATATTGGCTTCCTTTTTCTCTTGTTTTATTTATTTTCTTTACATAAAGGTCCTTAGCCATTTTTATCGCTCCTTTCAGCTTAGACCACTGTCTTTTCACTTCTCTTATGTCCTCCCATCCTAACAGCTCTTTCTTCTGGTACTCTCCCTTTTCATTAAAGTCCATACATTTGAAATCTAGGACTTTATGTATTGTGTGGCCGCTCTCCACCTTAGCCATTATATCAAAACAAACTGTTTGATGATCGCTACTTCCCAGGTGAGTACCCACTCGCACATTAGAGATACTCTCCATTTTTGAGGACCAGATCCAATATCGCTTTTTCCCTTGTGGGTTCTATCATCATTTGTTTGAACAGAGCCTCTTGAAAGGCATCCACAATCTCCCTACTT
The DNA here is from genome assembly GCF_902459505.1 of Geotrypetes seraphini. NCBI lineage: Eukaryota > Metazoa > Chordata > Amphibia > Gymnophiona > Dermophiidae > Geotrypetes > Geotrypetes seraphini. The sequence goes on along the minus strand of NC_047092.1, from coordinate 107,667,248 downwards.
CTTTCTGATTCCGCAGACGGAACATTCCAGTCCACATCTGGCAGGTTGAAATCTCCTAATAGAAGTACCTCCTCTTTCCTTCCAAACTTTTGGAAATCCACAATCAGATCCTTATCAATTTGCTGCTATTGAGTCGGAGGTCTATAGACTACACCCACGTAGATAGAAGTTCCATCTTCTCTTTTCAGAGTGATCCATATCGCTTCTTCCTCTCCCCAGATCCCTTGCATTTTGGTCGCTTGGATATTGATCTTTACATAGAGCTACTCCTCCACCATTTTAACCATCTCTGTCCTTCCTAAAAAGATTATATCCCGGTATGTTTGCATCCCATCCATATAATTCACTGAACCATGTATCTGTGATAGCGACAATATCTAGATCTGCCTCTAACATCAGGGCTTGCAGATCATGAACTTTGTTGCTTAGACTGCGAGCATTTGTGGTCATTGTTTTCCAGCTATTTTTCAGCGGTAATCTCCTTTTTCGTATAGATTTTTGTTTCGTTTCACTTTCCTTTGGAATGAAATGCTATGAAATGGCCATTGTTTTGGCCAATCAGGGACTTCCCTAGACTCCTCCCTATGGAAGTCCCTGATTGGCTGAGGAGCCTGAAGTACCTCAGCCAATCAGTGCCTTAGGCCTCTCTCCGTGAATCATATGATGCACCAGGGTGGGGCCTAAGGCCACTATTGGGCGGCAGCGGGGCAGGAGAATAGGAACAGGAAGAGTTTCCTCTTGCTCCTGAAGATGCCGGTGCATAGGAGCAGGAGGAGGGTCCGGGCACCCTGCCTGCTCCCAAAGATGTTGGGGGAGCCTTGCCCAAGGAGCAGGAGGGACCGGGCACTCCTCCTGCTCCCAACAATTTTATAGGTACCGGGGTGGGCCACGCCTGACCAGGACCAGGCGGGGGGGGGGGGGGGGGGGGATGGTAGGCCTAGGAGCAGGAGGGATCGAGCACTCCTCCTGCTCCCAACTTTGATGGCAAGGGATGGGCCGTGCCGGGTCGGGGAGAGTGCCATGCTGCTTTAAAAAAATTTTTTTAATTCTGGTTTAATATGATGGCAGGAGGAAGTTGGTATCCCTCCTGCTTTTTTCTCGGGGGGAGGGGGGCACGGCAGAGAGTAGGGCAGGCAGGAGAGATCGCGGTCTGGTGGGGTGTCGGGCAGATCTCTCCTGCTCTCTGCCGCCATTCCCCGCAGTCCAGCCCCACTTTAAACCTGCGGGCTCGCACTGCAGGGAAGGCGGCAGAGAGTAGGAGCTCAGGACAGAAAGCAGGGCTGGAAGTTTGGGGCGAGCAGGCAGGAGACATGGGGCAGAGCAAGGCTTGTATAGAGCTGGAGAGTCGAAAAGACGTTTTTGACTGGTCTCCAGCAGTCACTTCTTGGGTTGAGCGGCCAGCCCAGTCAGATTCAAAATTTTGGGTAGTGAATTGGGCCGCTATCCAATTTGCATACATTTTACCTCATTTGAATGCCACGGATTCCAAGTGGATCACAGGGGAGGTGAGTGAATCAGGCCGGATGGAAATTTGATAATTAAGTGGTCGCAAACCGATCGGTACACGATCGGTTTGCTTAGTGAATATAGCCCTTAGCTTTTAGAAGTTCACAGGGAAGTCTTGTTCACAGTACTGTTTCAAAGATAATGCAGTCAACCTTAGTAGTAGAGGGGGGGGGGGGGGGGGCGCTAGAGTGCCTGAGAGGAATGGCAGCCTGATCGAGTTGCTCTCCCCACAGTGTTATTAATTTCAAAATAAGGACTGAACATCGATTAAGAAATTCTTCTGGAACCTATTAATTCTACTATCAACCTTCTTTACTACTGGAATATCTACAAATAAAGAAGTGATGGCCACCAATAAAACTGGAAAAAGGCACAAACCAGAGCCCTGATCTCCCTCCAAGACACCTCTGCCATTGTCAGAAAATGGCAGCATGTCTGAGGTTCTTGCTGAACTTAAAACTTTAAGAGATCTTATGACAGAATCCAAAGAAGAAATAATGACTGACACAAGAGAGATTAAAGAAGAACTTACCAACCTGACATCGGAGATGGCCCAATTTAAGATTCGGGTAGCTGATCTTGAAGTTAAAGCAACTGTTACAGAAGACAGTGTTAAACAGATGAAAGGTCAAATTAAAAAGATAGCAATTTTAGAGCAAGAACTTGATGATGCCAGTGACCGTGCCCGTAGGAATAATTTGCGAATTCTTGGGATACCTGAAGGAAAGGAGGGCACAGACATTGTTAAATTTGTGGAGCTGCTAATACCAAAGGTGCTTGATATTACATTTGAAAGGGAATTTGAAGTGGAACGTGCTCAACGCACACCAGCATCACGGTCAGCTAACAGCAGATATCTCAGACCTTTGATTCTAAAAGTTTTGCGGTATCCACAATTGCTGCAAATAATGCAGAAGGCTAGGTCACTGGCTCCAATTCAGTATGAAGGCAATACCCTGCTTTTTGTGCCGGACCTGTGCAAGAGATCTGCTGAGGCAAGAAAGAAACTACTTGCTTACCGCCCTCAACTGAAGAACATTGGAGCCCGATTTGGCATCTTTTATCCAGCCCGAATGAAAGTCATGTTCCAGAATTCTACAAAGGACTACACTAACCCCAAAGATTTAGCCGATTTCTTTGAAAAGCAAAACCCGACTCCAATAGACAAGGCTTGACACGTGGCAGGCCAGTGAATGCTGCTGTTTTGCTATGCCATATTGGAGTGCCTTTCATCTACAAATGCTATCAATTACAGCCCTTAATTGGTGCTGTTACTGTCCTCTTCGTTGTTTTGAATGTCTGACCTGTTTACTGATTTACTTCCTTATGTGACTTGCTGTTTTCTTTGACTCTGCTGAGCTGTTGATTGCTGATTATTTCTCCACTCCTGGTCTATATAATTTGTCACGGCTGCTTGCAATATGGCACCGTTCCTTGCTGGGACCCTGGACTGCTCTTTCCTCCTCGGTTTTGTTAGTGAACTGCAGTAACTTTCTCCTCCCACAATTGTTATATCTTGTGTGAATTACTATACAATCAATCTATTGAACATCAGACAGCTCTGTTCAGAACTGTTTTCTCTGGATTGCCTATAAACGAGATGTCACACTGTTTTCTGCACCTCTTACAATAACTTTCACTGCTTCACTCACTGTTCCGATCACACAGTCAACTCAATCATGGAGCGATTTATTTTGACTGCTGTGATTGCTGTGTGAAACTGTCTCCTCTCTCGGCTTCTCTTCCCTGCTAAGTTTTAGATTGTTTATATAATCTCTTGTGCTATGGCTCCCTGCTTCTAATTGTCTCTTTGAAGTGCAGACTAGCTAAACTAAGGGTTAGGATCAGTTAATATGCTGACTGTTCCTGAGGAAAGTTTCGTGAGTCCCTTGTCTTGCTATAAATGATTGATTATATAATTGTTCTCCATGGACAAGCAGTATAAGTCAGCCCCACTTTTGGTGACGTCATCTACGTTCCCAATTCGGAATTGCTCTCCTAGAGCTCAGGTGAGGCTTTAGGAGCCTCATCTGAGCATGTGCAGGTAGCCCTATATAAACCTGTGCTGTCCCTCACTAATCCAGCTTAGTTCATCCGCCCTTCCCAAACAGACGGATCACAGCTCTCCATTCAAAAAACAAAAAACAAAACTAAGAACAAAAAACCCAGAAAGAAAGAAAAGAAGAAGAATGGCAGAAAAAAAGGAAAAGCCTGCAGGAAAACCGGGTTTCAAGAAGTGCCCGGACTGCAAATGAAAAATGAGCTCCTTGGACCCCCACGAGGTGTGTATTCATTGCCTAGGAGAAGCACACCTCATGGCAGCCTGCCCTCAGTGCCTAAAAATGTCTCTGAGGGCTAGAAGAAATTGGCTCCAAAAGCTGCACACCATGGGGGAAGACCAGAGAAAAAAAAAACACAAAAAAAAACCAGCCAAAAAGCAGCCCCTGCTTACCTGTTGCCTCAGGAAGCTCAGCAAGAACAGAGCAGACTTCAGGATAGCCTCCCCATGGCTGCTCCATGGCCTGGGGCAGGGCACAGAAGTGCAGACAGTGGCAGAAACGGCCGAGGGTCTCCCATCCCCTCCGCTGGCCACCCCAGCTGCACCAACTCGGGACTACTCCATTTAAAATGGAAGCCATGCTGCAGTCGAAGCCATGCTGCCTGCAGCCCCAAGATTCAAGCTGCCTCGATCTCATCCCATGATGATATCAGTGCACTGGGCCAGGCCCCCTTAAAGGCACAGACACAGCAAAAGGCAAGCCTGGATACAGACAGTGCCTTTGCAAGCATGGAAAAGAACTCTGCCCACCTAAAGGGACAGGACAAGGTGCCTCACAGGAGCCAACACACCAGAACCTGCAAGGAGAGAACATGGAGGAGACAGAACATCTTCCTCCCCCTCCCCCTCCTCTTCATCATCATCATCATCATCATCGTCAGCAGCCTCACCAATTCGGCGGAGGCGCAGAAGGTCGAAAGATCGCGGGACCAGGAGCAGGGACAGACCCCATCAGCCGGCTGACAACCAACGTGCATCGGCCACAGACCCCAACATCCAGCCGTGCCAATTTACCACCCCTACCGCTCACGGACAATTGTTCGACTTTTCAACAGATTAATCGCACAGCAACTCTCCGGGCAAAGGGCGCAGAGCAAAAGCCCAACACCAAATGCAGAGCAGACACTGCAACCACCGGCAACATGGAGACAGGGAGCAGAGACAGCCGCATCACACTCTCCAGCCACAGACGGCTATGCCTCCGAACGCAATGGGCGCTACCAGCAAAGCTATGCTTCAACACGGGGCAGCCCACACACATCAACAACCCAAGACACCCCAGACACAGAGCCCGCGTCTGGGACAACATAGTCCAACACGCCGGCGGAGGACCTCACTTATCCAAAGTTCCTCCAGAAGGTAGCTTCCAAGCTGGCACTCACCCCAGTACAGGAGCTAGATGCGACAGAAGACTGCTGAAATACCTAAAGGTGCAAAAGGCCATAGCCGCACTACCAGCTCACAGAATGCTACTAGATTGCCAGGACCAGATCGGGAAAACCACACAGTCAGGCCCGGCCGTGTCCAGGAGGCTAGACCAAAAAATACCAGATCAGCAAGGTATTGGGTTTTGACAAACCACAGCTCCCTCACTAGTCCTTCATAGTAGAAAGTGCCCTTAATGGTTCCGGAACTTGGAGGCTGGATGGTGGCTGGCTGACAGTTGAGCTCCCTCCTTTTAAACAACACTTCTTCATCTATTTCATTATTTCATTATTAAAAACACCAGCTGGAGTTCCTGGAGAGTTGAGCGTGGGAGCCCTTACTCCGCCCCTCTCTAAGACCAGCGGGGGACCCGAATTTAAAAATCTAAAGCGCCAACGGCGCACAGCCTTTACCGGACCCCCTCCAGCCACCAGCAGGAGTTCCTGGGGAGAGTTGAGCGTGGGAGCCTTTGCTCCGCCCTCTCCCAGACCAGCGGGGGACCCGAATTTAAAAATCTAAAGCGCCAACAGCACACAGCCTTTATCGGACCCCCTCCAGCCACCAGCAGGAGTTCCTGGGGAGAGTTGCTCCGCCACGAAGCCCAGAGACTCTCATTGCTCTCCTCAGAAGCAGCTCCCTGCCTTCGGGGCTGCTCCTCTCTTCGGCCCGGTGACTTCGGGTAGCGTGGGAGTCCTGCTCCGCCCCCGAATTCCCCTGCTGGACTGAGTTTTCTTCAAGAGCAGCACCTCTGGGCGTGGTTGATCGCCACGGAGACCACACGAATGGTGTAACAGCTCCTCTTACACACACCTAATTCAAATAAAACTGTGCTTTTATACTTTATTATTTTTACATAGTCGGGTATATTTTGCTGCCAGAATCCTCAAATCCTTAAAGCGTCGGCGAAATCGGCAAAAAAAAAAAAAAAAAAAGACCTGAATTCTCCAGCGCTGCTCAGCAGTAAGAGGCCTGGGGTCACGAGCGTCCCTGAGCCCTTTAGCCTGCCTAACGAATAAAATTATTCGAACTGTTTCTGCCTCACCTGTGGGCCTTTCTCGATGGTTGTGTATGTGTGGAGCCGTTTAAAAGTGCGCATCAGACAGGAATGCCGGTAAGATCGGCGAAAACGCCTAAACATAAATCAGCCTGCTCCGCGCTCAAAATGGCATCGTCGCCGACTCCCGCTCTAACCTCTGCGAACTGGGGTGAATGGGCCCAAGAAATTTTGAAAATGGTCAGTGCGGCCCTGGAAGATAAACTTCTTAAATTACAGTCGGCTGTAGACTGTATTAATGATCGTTTTGAAGCACATGCTGGCCGTATTGCAGCAGTGGAGCAGAGGGTGTCTGAAGATGAGGATGCAGCACTGCAGGATCGCGAGAATGTGATTGCTTTGCAGACTCAAGTGGCAGCATTGACAACACGATTGGATGATCAGGAGAACCGTCAACGCCGCAATAATCTACGAGTTGTGGGGCTACCTGAACTCCGAGCTGACCAAGATCTCTACCACTTTTTTCAGATTTGGCTCCCAAAGCAGCTTGGCCTGGTGACCCCAGTGACTGGATTTCTTTGCGAGCTGGCACACCGCTTGGGCCAACGTATGGAGGATAACAACCGCTCGCGAGCAGTAATTGCTAGATATATAAACTGGAAAGACAAAGAGCTCATCATGCAAGCCTTTCGGAAATCTGGTCGACTTGAATATGAAGGTCAAAAACTGCTACTATTCAATGACTATTCCTTACATGTATCCACCCTTCGCAAGGCGATGGTGCCGCTATGTTCCACGCTTCACCGTCGGGGAGTGCGGTTTGCACTTGTGTATCCGGCGTCTCTACGCATATGGAGTGATGGGAAACCACATACCTTCACAGACAGAGTAGCTGCACAACAATTTATAGACTCTATGCCTGTGATAGTGGCTAGCGGTACCCCAGTGATGGATCCAGCGGTTTAATTCTACTTGACATCAACCGTGCAGTTTCCTCTGAGGTCTCTGCTTGCTCAAATCAATTCCAGACTTGGTACTCCAGATTGTGTCAAGAAGCTCTTATCTCACCATGCTATGTAATGAAATACATATATTGCATAGTCTGCTAAGTTAAGCACATTAATCTCATGTTTTCTATTATTGATTAGGTGTAGATTTTGCTAGTTGTTCCATATGTGTTACTTTTCCGTGCTCACAGGAGCACCCTTAAAATGTTTTAAAATATGCATGATAATGTGGTCTATTTCTTTTCTGACCATACATTATGCTGATATTACTGACTTCTTTTCTCTTATTTTCATGCTCTTTCTATTTTTCTTCTTAGACAGGAGTGTCTGCCTGACCTTACAAATATATCAGTTATCTTTTCTAGACAGAGGAGATATACTCTATGTTTCACCACTGCATATCATATACTATGGCTGATTTACATGTTTTCTCCTTTAATGTGAATGGTCTGAACCATCCCATTAAAAGAAAAAAGATAGCTAATTATGTGTCCAACAAACACCCTGATGTAGTTTTCTTGCAAGAAACCCACCTCCCACCCGCTGCTGCCATGAAATTCCAACTAAAGGGATTTTCCACTCACTTATATTCCCCTGCAACTCATCAAAAGAAAAATGGTGTTTCAATATTTCTCAATGATAAACTTTCTCCCGTTATTCATTCTTTTAAAACAGACACGGAGGGAAGATGGTGTCTGGTACATGCTGCGGTGCACTCAGTGAATTTTGTTTTTCTCAATATATATGGCCCGGTTAAAGATCACCCAGATTTTTTCAAAGAGATTCAGCTGGCGCTGGTTGAATTTGGTTCTTGTTCTCTGATATTGGGAGGAGATTTTAATCAAATCCAAGACTTATATATTGATAGATCTTCTTCTTGCAAACCCTCCAAATCCAAGTCTTTCATAGCTCTTCATGCTCTAAATGATGCCTTCTCCCTTGTGGATCCTTGGCGCTTACTTCACCCGAAAGGCAGAATACACACACTTTTCACCACCACATAATACCTACTCGAGAATTGATTTCTTTCTCCTATCCTCTTCTCTTATTCAAGATCTTACCAATACTATCATATATCCAATCTCTCTCACAGATCATGCTGCCGTCTCTTTATATATTTCCATCTCGGCTCCACGCAAAGAATCCCCCTCTTGGCGGATGAACAACGCTTTACTCCTAGATGAGGAAACTGTTGAAAAAATCAATTCTTTCACAGCGGAATTTTTTGAAAATAACTCTAAAGATCCTGAAGTCTGTCCTTCCATTGTCTGGGAAGCATACAAAGCAACCCTTAGAGGTGAATTGATAAAAATTGCCTCTTGGAAAAAGAAACAGTCCATGATAAAGGAAAAAGACTTAGAAAATTCTATTAAAACATTAGAATTACAACATATGTCTAATCACCTACATGACCCAGCTACTCTCCAACGTATCCAAAAACTTAAATATGAATATAATACTTTAGTTTCATGTACAGCCAGGCGTGATATCTTCATTTCCAATTCTGGTCATTATATGGGAGATAATCTTATGGGTCGCCCTTTGGCCAGATACCTTAAAATTAAATCCAAAAGACTACATATCACGGCTATTCAAGATCCATCAGGTCAATTAGTCAAAACCAGATCTTTAATCTCCTCTCAATTCGAAAATTTTTATGCTTCATTATACCAATCCGAATTTGCTGCTCCTGAATCAGATATAGACTCCTTTCTTTCCTCCTTAACTCATCCGACCATATCGGATTCTGTTAAATAGGAACTAGATTCCCCGATAACTATATCAGAAATAGAAGCTGCCATATCTTCCCTACCTGCTGGGAAAGCCCCCGGCCCGGAGGGCTTTACTAACGAATTCTTTAAACAATTTCGCACCATCTTAGCCCCTCATCTCCTTACATATTATGATTTCCTCCATTCCACTCCGGACAAACAATTCAATTTCACTGAAGCCACCATTGTAGTAATTCCTAAACCTGACAGAGACGCCACCTTGGTTAAAAACTTCCGCCCTATCTCTCTCCTTAACTTAGATTACAAGATAATGGCAAAATTACTTGCATTAAGACTTACCAAAGTGATTCCATCTCTTATACATAAAGATCAAACAGGGTTCATTAAACAAAGATATATAGGAGATAACCTGTGCCTCTTTCACCATATTAACGCTCACGGTAAAACAATGTCAGACCCTATAATAGACCTAGCTATTGATGCTGAAAAAGCCTTTGACCGGGTGGAGTGGCCTTTTCTTTTCCGTGTCCTGAAATGGTATAATTTTGGCTCATTCTTCACGAATTGGATAGAAGCGTTATATCACCAACCCACAGCTCGTATTCTGATTAACAACTCTTTATCCAATAAATTTTCCCTTCAAAGAGGCACTAGACAGGGCTGTCCTCTCTCACCATTGCTATTTAATTTAGTGTTGGAGCCTCTTCTTTCTGCTATTAGACAAAGCCCCTTAATTAACGGTATTCCCTCCTCTGATCGAGACTTCAAATTAGCAGCCTATGCTGATGATGTTTTAATTTTTCTTAGGAACCCTCTATCCTCTCTTCCTCATCTTATACATATTGTCAAACAATATTCCCTCCTATCCGGATACTCTGTCAATTGGGAGAAATCAGAGATCTTCCCTCTGAATGATAACATTCTTCAATCAGATCTGGCTCATTTTCCCTTCTCATGGTCACATGAAGCTGTGAAATACTTGGGGATTTTAATACATAAGGATCCGGTTCTTGCTCAAGATCTTAATATATCTAAAGTCAAAAATCTAGTTCTAAATACTACATCTCGATGGTCTCCACTTTTTTTTGTCTTGGTGGGGTAGAATAGCATCCATCAAAATGACCCTAGCACCTCAAATTAATTACACTCTCTCTATGCTTCCTCTTCTATGCCGGAAGTCGTTTTTTCATTGGCTAAATAGGAAGCTATCTGAATTCATTTGGAACAAGAAAAAACCTCGAATTGATCTCGCCAAGCTGAAAGCCTCTAAGATTAACGGTGGTCTTAACTTCCCGGATTTCTATCATTATTATATTGCTTGACTAGCTAAATATGGAGCTTACTGGGTTACTGACTCCTATCCCCAAGATCCTCCTGCTTGGTTTGAAATGGAGTGCTTTTTATGCACGCCTTTACACATCTCCTGCTTACTAACGGTGTCAGTACCCAGACATTTGAGAAGGTACTCTTTGTTGGGTTCAACGCAGCATGCTCTTCATCTTTTAGATACATTAGCTGAGATCTCAGTTAATGTTAGCCCACTCATGTCTCTTTGGAATAATCCCAAAATCCAAAACCATGGCAAATCCCTCTCATGGAAACGGTGGCAGCGGGCAGGTATATGGTTTGTCCATCAATTGTCTACTCTTACTGCGTCAGTTCCTTTTGATATACTTTGCTCCACATACCTGCTGCCTTCTTCTGTTTATTCACAGTGGCTCTCACTCATTGGAGTGCTGTCTTCTGTGCATATACGTTTTGACTTCATGACTTCCAAAAATACTATCCGCCATTGGTCTTTATTGACTCTATTAAAAGGCAAGGCTATATCTTTTTTCTATAATATTTTGAGAGATCATTCCTTCACTTTTTCACCTCAATCTATGAAACACTGGGATATTATACTCACCACTCCGCTTTCTGACATTGATTGGGAACTCTTTTGGTCTTCAACAAACTGCCCGCTTTTATCTTCTAGAGTTTCACAATCAATGTTCTTTATTATGTGGAATGCAGAATGGACCCCATTTCGCATGTGGAAAGCCAACTTAAAGCAAGACTCTGTTTGCTGGAACTATTTGAAAGAGGAGGGAACTCTTGATCATATGTTTTTTCATTGTACTTTGGTCCGCTCCTTTTGGACTCAAATTTGGAACACCATACAATCTATCACTAACTGCTCGGAAGAGATCTCTATGGACATTATAATCCTTCGCTCTCAACATCCCTGTTTCGCACAATCAAACTGTCCTCCTAAGCTCATCAATACCATGTTTGTGACTGCTCTCATGCACATTCTGAAAAATTGGAAATCATCTTCGCTACTAGACTATACTTTTGGGTGGAACTCTCTGTGTATGTATCATAGATTTGAATCCTATGCATATGAGAATAAAATTACACTCCGAACCTCCATGAATTTGAAGAGCAAAAAATCACCCTGGTCATTCCTGGATTCCTATGTACGCTCTGCTTCGTAGACACTCCTGTCTTCCCTTCCTTTTCTTCTCTTTTCTTCTTTCTTTCCTTTCTCTTTTAATTTCTATTTCTGTTCTCCCTCATCTTTTTCTCATATAGTCTTCACAAGCAGTTCCAATACTTGGAGCTTTTCTTACTGCTATGGTCCTCTACAGTTAAATATATATTTGCAGATTCTTTATACACAAAGCTTTATTTTGTTTTTATGTATTTGAAATGCTCCCTGTATTTTTCAAAATACTCAATAAAAATTAATGAACAAAAAAAAAATAAAAAATGAAAGTGCCCTTAAGAAAGCTAAGAGCAACCGTCTGCAGGCCAACGACCCTCCAGGCAAAGAACACAGGACCCTGGACGCTACCACCAAAAAGGTCCACCATGGCTCCATACTGAATGCCAAAATTGAGTCTCACCTGTTCCACCTTACCCTGTACAATGATGACCTCCGGAGGAAAATAGAGGAAACCCTAGACACGCTACACCCCGAGGGAAAAGCCTGCATAGCCCCCATATTACAGGATATGGAGGAATGCGAAAAACACATGATAAAAGCGACTTTTGATGCATTTGAAACATCTGCCTGCACGGCCGGAGTGGCCATAGCATCCAGACGCCTGGCATGGCTGCAGGCATCGGGCCTACGCGAGGACACCCATGAGCATTTCGCAGATGCACCCTGCTCAGGGGAGAACTCATTCGGAGACAAAGTCACGGAAACAGTGGACACAATGAAAGCCAATTGCACAACTCTCCAAACCCTCTCCTCAGATGGCTTTGTAAAAAACCCCGGCATCAAGGCGGCATAGCACCAACCACTATCGTCGACAAAATAACACCGTAAGGCGTTTCGATAACCAGACAAGAGGGCCGTTCCACAGAGAGAAAGCACAACCCTGCAGCGCCTCTTACCAGCAAAGGCAGCGCCAGAGGGAGGGAAAACAGCAGAAGCCAGCTACTTCCACCACCGCTTTTGACTCATCAACAAGGCCTTCCACCCCTGTTGGGGGCTGCCTCTCCGCTTTCAACAAAACCTGGGAGAAGATAACAACAGAAAAATGGGTGCTACAAATCATAAAAAAGGAATACCACATCAGATTCCACACATACCCGCCATCAACCCACCAAAGAACTCATCCTCAGAGAAATCAAAGCTCTCCTTCAAGCAAGAGCAATAGAACCAGTACCCAAGTCACAGCACAACCAAAGGTTCTACTCCCACTATTTTCTCATCCCCAAAAAGACAGGAGGGTTCAGACCCATCCTAGACCTACGAGGCCTAAACAAGTATGTAACCAAGGAGAAATTTCGTATGCACTCCTTAGGAACAATCTTACCACTAATTCAAAAGGACGACTGGCTGGCTTCACTGGACCTCCAAGATGCGTATTCACACATCCCTATGCACTCCTCCCAAAGAATGTTTCTGCGGTTCAGGACCCAAACCCAGTACTTCCAATACAGAGTCCTGCCGCTTTGGACTCTCCTCTGCACCGAGAGTCTTCACAAAATGTTTCAGGGTAGCAGCGGCACACCTCCGCAAGAGCGCCATATGCGTGTTCCCTTACCTGGACGACTGCTGGTGGGTCCATCAGCCTGGAAAACGACAACAGCAGTCAATACAACGATGTCACTCCTGCAATCCCAGGGGTAAACACCAAAAAATCCGTGCTTCAACCAGCATAATCAATAGAATTCATTGGGGCAAGGATCTGCATGCCCCTGAATGCAGCTTTTCTGCCCCACTCAAGGGGACAAGCAATACAAAAACTGGTTCAGCAAATATCAAAGACACACACATTCACAGCAAGAACAATACTATGCCTCCTGGGCCATCAAGCAGCCTCCATGCATGTTGTCCCACGCGCCAAACTCCACATGCGACCCCTTCAGTGGTTCCTCAGAAAGAATTGGAACCAACACACACAGCCTCTGTCTCAGAGTCCCAATGGATCAGAAAATTTGCAACAACCTTAAGTGGTGGACACAACAGAATTTGTACATGGGCAAGCTTTTCTAGCAGCCACAACACCAACTGACACTCACCACAGATGCTTCAAAACAGGGGTGGGGAGCCCACCTCCTCCATCTGAGAACCCCTGGTCACCTTCCGAGGCCAAACAACACATCAACCCACTAGAACTCAGGGCAATTGGGAATGTCCTACAAGCCTTTGCTCCCTGGATCCCCAACAAGACCTTACTGATCCAGACAGACAATCAGGTGGCAATGTTCTATATCAACAAGCAGGGAGGCACAAGCTCACTTACCCTCTGCAGAGAGGCCCACAAAATCTGGACATTTGCTTTATCAACCAATACTCTCATCCATGCCACCTACCTCCCGAGCCTGAACAACGCCCTGGCGGACAGCCTCAGCAGAAAGCTGGACCCCCACAAATGGTCCCTCCATCCGGAGGTAGCCCAGGATCTCTTCCACAAATGGAGCCTCCCAACAAGGGACCTCCTCGCCGCAGAGGACAACAAGAAGTGCCCTCAATTCTGCTCCAAAAGACCGGCACAATACATTCAAACCAGGGACGCTTTCTCCATACATTGGGGGGGAATGCCTGCTCTATGCTTTTCCCCCCATACCACTCATCCACAGAGTGCTACAGAAGATCAGGCAGGAGGCAGCCACAGTGATCTTCATTGCGCCCTACTGGCCGAGACAGGTGTGTTTCCCCTGCCTATACCAGATGTCGGCACAGCCGCCAATCAGTCTACCGCTGCAACCGGACCTCATCACTCAGGACCAGGGACAAACTCTGCATCCCAGATTGAAAGCACTAACACTGACAGCATGGATGTTGAAAAGCTAATCCTGGACCCTTTCCACATGTCAACCGGGGTGACCGAGGTACTGCGAGCAGCCAGACGCTCGGCAACTAGAAAATCACACAGGCTCAAGTGGAAAAGATTCCACATATGGTGTGTCTCGAAAGGAGAAGATCCACTCACCTGCCAGGTCCCAGTAGTATTCCAATACTTACTTGACTTATCGACAGCAGGCCTGAAAAGATCCTCCATAAGAGTCCACTTGAGCGCTATATCAGCGTTCCGCAACCGCATTGAGGACAGGACCCTAGCCACACACCCACTAGTGTCCAAATTCATGAAAGGGCTTATAAACCTGCACCCCCTGCCCACCGCCAGCATGGGACTTGGGCATCATCCTCCGCAGGGTAACAGCGCACCCTTTCGAGCCATTGGAGGATGCGCCAATCAAATTCATCACCTGGAAAGTAGTCTTGCTCATTGCCATCACATCAGCAAGGCGTATCAGCGAGCTACAGGCCCTGGTGAAATACCCACCAGACACACAGATCCTTCATGATCACGCAGTGCTGAGAACTCATCCAAAGTTCCTATCTAAGGTAGTCTCATCTTTCCATGTAAACCAATTGATAGTGCTCCCCTCCTTCTGCCTGGGACCACATAACAACAGCACGGAACAACTCCTACACACCTTGGACTGCACCCGTGCACTTCACCTATACATTCAACGAATGCAACCCTGGCGAAAGGCAGTACAACTATTTGTCTCCTTTGACCCCCAACAAGCCAGGAACACCAGTGGGGAAACGTACTATATCCAACTGGATCTCAAACTGCATTGCCTCCTGCTACGAGCAAGAGGGAGTGTCCCTTGAGAGAAAGACCACAGCACACCAACTAAGAGCCATGGCCGCAACATTGGCAAACCTCACCAACACGCCACTTCAGGACATTTGCAGAGCAGCCACATGGTCTACCCCACACACCCTCACCAGACACTATTGCCTGGATCGCCCGAAAACAGACCTCCAATGACTTTGGTCTCAACATACTACGAATGGTGACCAAAACAGACACAGCAAAAGACACCAATACCTGGACTAGATGAACAGGACTATCTGATCTGTCTGAATCAGACAGAAGAGATTGTTAGACAGCTTATATTCTGCTATGTTGGCACAATTTGCACAATCAAAAAAAAAAAAAAAAAGGGATATATATTTGTTATAATCGCTATCTGTTATTGAGATACATACTCTACCATGTTGGTAGATTTAAAAAAAAAAAAAAAAGGGAGTGTTGGTCCAGTTCTAAGGACCAACATAAAGTTCCTATTGTTTACAACGCATAACCTCTGACTGGTCTCAGTAACTGGGGCTTTGTCTCTGTCCCTCACCTGACATTTATGCAACCTCACACTACTGCAGCGAGGTAGCGGGGACGCAGAGGGGACCATCCCTGACAGGGACCCCGTCCTCTTACACCCTCCGCACCCCTCAGCTGGAGAGTCACCAAAAGTGGGGCTGACTTATACTGCTTGTCCATGGAGAAAGCGAAGTTACTTACCTGTAACGGGAGTTCTCCATGGACAGCATGATAAGTCAGCCACACTGACCCTCCCTCCTCCCCTATGGGTGACACTGCAATAAGATTAAAGCTAGGGGAATCACTGGATTAGTGAGGGACAGCACAGGTATATATAGGGCTACCTGCACATGTTCAGATGAGGCTCCTAAAGCCTCACCTGAGCTCTGGGAGAGCAATTCCGAATTGGGAACGTAGATGATGTCACCAAAAGTGTGGCTGACTTATCCTGCTGTCCATGGAGAACTCCTGTTACAGGTAAGTAACTTCGCTATGTCAGTCACTGGTGAAGAAAGAATGCAGTTGCTCCATTCATTCCTCAGGATCATGGGGGCATACGCACGTGGTGCTGCTTTCACTGTGACCCAGGTTTGTTTTCCTGCCATAGCTTAACCACTGAAGCAACAGTGCCTTTTAAACACCTAACCTAGTAAATTCTCCTGTTGACTACTATTTCAACGATCTGCAGATCACTCTGCAGCTCTGATTAGAAGAATTATTACTGTGCTCAGCACACCCTGTGTATTAGGCTGCTGTAAGCATATTATATTAATGTTCATACTGCTTGTTGTACAATTGCTGAGTACTGTTTTGCTTTGCTAGGAATAACTGCTGAGGAAAACTGTTTGCTTTCTTGTCCTTTCCCTACTGCCTGATCTGACTTGTTCAGGTCACTAATTGTGCTATAGATCATTAACCTTAATTGCTTCTTTGAAACTGCATGCGACCACCAGTGTCTGGATTGCCGATTGATGCTGGACTGCTACTCTTACTGGTTGTGCTGGCTTAGATTGTCTGGGATAATAATTAAAGGGGTCTCCCTCTTACTTCTGTATACCTTAATTGATTGTTGCTCTTACTAGATTGATAACAGCAACTGCTTGTTCTTTTTAGATGCTGGTCTCAATTTCCTAATTGTGTTACTTAACTTAGGGAGCCTTTCTCACTAATCCCTTTACACTTCTACTGTTTGTGCTTCTCTACACTTCCCTGATCCTGCTGACTTCTAAGGGTAAATAGTCTACTTGCAATAGTTACTGTATAGTTTTCTCTTGGTTGGAACATGATAATATTCATTGGGTTCAGTCCTCCTGGCTAGCAGGCTATACAGTTATTATTTCTCTATGTATAACCGTGTGAGATGCTTGATTACCACCACTGCCAATCTTACTATGGAATACATTCCAATATGATGGATTGAGCTGTTTTATTACACAAAATATGCATACTGCAGAATTGTAGCTTAATATCCCCTCTTATGTTTTCCTGCTACAGCATACCACTTATCTGCTACTTATCTTTTATTCTATGCTTTAGCTATGTTATTTGCCTTTTGGTTGATTGCTTTGTGACTGGACTTTCGTCCCCTTCCTCCTTTTCTTTTTTTAAATCTTATATTCTACTTATACCTATCTGTTTTCCCTAGGAAGTACCTCCCTTATGCTGTGGGTTTTCTTGGCAGTCAACCTTTGGTTACCTGCGCCAGTATGGAAGTCCTTTTATAACATTACTGTTTCAGTATGCTATTCTGGTAATCACTGGAGTGCGTTCCTTTGGGTTTTGCTTTGTTTTTGGGTTTGTTTGTTGTTGGTTTTTTTCCTTTCTCCATTGCTTATTTACGACTAGAGATCTTCTTTTCTAACCTACCTTCTATACCTCTTTTGTAATCCGCTTTGAACCACAAGGTATTGACGGAAGAGAAGTCTCTACTGTAATATAATATCACCTTGCTTCTGCTAGTCTTACTGCTTGATATCACTGTACTAAAATTATATGCTAGCACAGATATGTTCTTGAAACTTTCAGCTCTCTTTTCTAAGACTGTGTCTAGGTATATTCCTTATACATTTCTTCTTCGTCATTCCTATGCTGTTTATTTGCTTTTAATGTCTTTAATGTGCTAATTTGCAAATTCTATCATAACAACTGTGTCTCGCCATACTGCTTTTCCAACTTATGGAGTGTAGTTTCTACTCACACTCGATGTCTATATATTATGCTTTTGATTGGACATAATGTTTGATGTTGCCAAGGTAGATTTATATGCTGGCACAGACCCCTTACTGATGTATGTATTTTACTTTTCCCTGATAGTACCTATGGCCATTACTTTTCTGTGGTCCTGTTATGTCACTTTTATGCAGTCTAGAAAATTGTTACTGTTTTACGATATGTTATGCTGATTATTCACTATTGATGTTCTTAACTCGTTCCTCTTTTCTAACACTGTGGGGGGACTGGCTTTTGCTGGCTGGTTTTTCCTTTTCTCCTCTCTAACCCACAATGTGTTTTCTTGTGGGATGTTTTCCCTGCATGGGGAGCGGTAGCGTGACTGCAGCTCTATTTTGCTATTCCTGCACAGAGTTGACACTGGAGGAAAATACCCTAGAGCCATTGAGATTACTGATATGGATAATTCTTGTCATTATTGGCACACTTTTCAATGACATTTAACATAATATCACTGAATGTCAAGGGCCTTAATAATGTTATTAAAAGGAAGAAAATTTTGTCCTACCTAAGCTCCTCACAACCGGACATTATACTACTACAGGAAACCCACCTAAGTTCTACAGAGGCTAATAAAATACGCCTTCCATGGGCCCACTCGCCTTACTTCTCTCCTGCGTCAGGGAAAAGAAATGGGGTCCTTACCCTAGTCAGAAATAGATCAGATGTCACTGTTTTGTCATCTTCTCATGATGCTAGTGGTAGATGGGTCCAGGTTACCTTGAGTGTTAATAAATACCCTTTATAGAAACATAGAAACATAGAAGATGACGGCAGAAAAGGGCTACAGCCCATCAAGTCTGCCCACTCTGCTTACCCACCCCCTGTCTATGCCCTAATGACCCAATTTCCTTATCTTGACCCTCGTAGGGATCCCACATGGGTATCCCATTTATTCTTAAAGTCTGGCACTCTGTCTGCCTCGATCACCTGCACTGGAAGCTTGTTCCAATGATCAACCACTCTCTCTGTGAAGAAATACTTTCTGGTGTCGCCATGAAATTTTCCGCCCCTGAGTTTGAGCGAGTGCCCTCTTGTGGCCGAGGGTCCCTTGAGAAAGAAAATATCATCTTCCACTTCGACACGTCCCATGAGGTACTTAAATGTTTCGATCATGTCTCCCCTCTCCCCTCTCCCCTCTCCTATCTGTTACTAATCTTTATGCTCCAACATTGGATTGTCCCGAGTTTTTTGAGGAAATTGCAAATCAAGTTGTGAATTCCAACTCTACTTATCATATAATTGCTGGTGATTTTAACTTGATTGTAAACCCGTGCCTTGATAGGATCTCTACAGCAATATATAGACCAACGAAGGCGAATGCTGCTTTGCTAGACATAATGACACAGCTTGAGTTAACCAATGCTTGGAGAACGCTTCATCCAAATGATAAGGAATACTCTTTCTACTCCCCGCCACATGGATCCTATTCGAGGATTGATATGTTTCTCATAAGCAGCTCACTACTACAGTCTCTTACTGACTCCTCTATTAAAGAAATTTCTATATCGGACCATGCTGCTATCACGCTTACCCTGGACAACTTAGTACCCCCTATGCCATCCAAATCATGGAGATTTAACTCGTCATTGCTTTCAGAAGATGGATTTAAGGAGCATGTGGAAAAAGCTATCACTGAATTTTTTCTTTTTAATATTCCTGAAGATACCAGTTGGGGTGTCACATGGGACGCCTTTAAAGCTTACATTAGAGGAGTGATTATGTCGTTCAGCTCAATTGTTAAAAAGAAAACTACATTAGAACTTTGAAAGCTTGAATCTATGATCAAAATAAAAGAATTAGCGCACCACTCTGATATCAACAACCCTCTTCTTATGGGGGAGTTGCAGAGATGCAGATTTCAAAACAACTCCTTACTGAGGAAAACTGCTGCTCATTCTGTATTTCTACAAGCTGCCCACTATTATGCGGACAATAACAAGTTGGGTCATCTATTGGCCTCATACTTAAAGCATAAAAGCGAATGTAAAACCATCTCCTGCCTGACCCGGGTGGACGGCACAGATACTGAGATATTACAGGAATTTAAAAACTTATATGAAGTCTTGTATACAACATCGCATCATAATGATGATCCACATGTATTTCTTGAACAAGTCTCTTTGACCCTTTTGCCTGATACGGATCATCATAAATTGACATCCCCTATGTCGGCTGCCGAAATCACTGACATCATCGACGAGATGGCAACCAATAAAGCACCAGGACCAGATGGCATTACTGTCGAATTTTATCAAGCTTTTAAGACGACATTGGCCCCACATTTGCTACAGTTTTTTGAACACCTAGCATCGCAGGGGAAAGCAGATGGGACTTTTACTGAGGCGACTATAATTGTGATTCCCAAACAGGGCAAAGATCCTAAACTTGTTGGTAATTATAGACCACTCTCGATGATAAACATCGATGCTAAAATTTATGCTAAACTACTAGCTTCCCGAATACAGAAAGTTTTACCTTTGCTGATTGCTGAGGACCAAATGGGTTTTATGTATGGTCGCCACTCCTCCAACACACATACCTTGTCCAATATTATATCTGTATGTCAGTCAAAGTCCCACAAACTAGCCTTATTAACCCTAGATGCTGAAAAGGCTTTCGACAGAGTGAAATGGCCCTTTTTGTTCGCCACACTTACTAAATTTGGCTTCCCCTCACAATTTATTCAAATGATTAAAGTTTTATATTATGCCCCCTCTACTAAGATTTGCATCAATGGATGCCTTTCTGCTTCTTTTAGACCATCAAGAGGAACAAGACAAGGATGCCCGCTTTCGCCACTGTTATTCAACTTGGCTCTAGAGCCGCTGTTGACTGCTATCCGTACAAATGACTCTATTAAGGGATTTGGCTCTGAAACCATGGAGATTAAACTATCCCCATATGCTGATGACATAATACTTTATGTAACTCCTGATTCAATTCCATCTGTCCTCAACGTGATAAACAACTATGCATTGGTCTCTGGATACAAATTGAATACATCAAAATCTGAGATACTGCCATTGAACTGTGCTCAAGACAAACATGAATTGGACTCACATGGTTTTCTTTGGAACCCAACCAAGATTAAATATCTAGGTGTTTATGTGGGCCCCACTCTGGAGGATATGGAGCAGTACAACACAGACTATATTCTAAATACCATCAAAGACTCCATTCGGAAATGGTCACCTTTCAAGTTGACCTGGTGGAGCCGACTGGATACCATTAAAATGATGCTACTTCCTAAAATAAATTATATACTGAGCATGGTTCCATTCCTGTTCAAACAACGTACATACCATAACATTGAAAGTTCCTTGAGTGCATTCTTATGGCAAAATAAACAACCTAGAATTGCCCTATATAAATTGAAGCAATCCAAAGAGATGGGGGGAGTAAATTTTCCAGAATTTTTGCACTACTACCAAGCTTTCATCATGCGACATGGATCATTGTGGTTGGATTCTGATTCCAATCCTAATTCTCCCATCTGGTTACAACTGGAAAAATGTCTGTATGATCCAACTCGCCTAGCCTACACTCTATCTATCCCTCTACAGACGAAGGATAAACAACAACCCATTTTCTATTCTACTCACGAAGTGCTTAAAGCCTATGACAACTTGTTTGAAATTAAATGGCATGAATCTCGTCGTATTTTGCTGTGGCATAATGATCATATCAAGATACAGGACAGATCACTTGATTGGAAGTTGTGGCAGAATTGTGGTATTTGGTCTCTTCAAGATTTAATAAAGAACTCCCAATGGATGTCCTTTGAAGACCTTCATGCTCGTTACCACTTGCCCTCTCATCAACAATACCGTTGGATACAGCTGAGACATTGCTTGACCGCTCTTTATCCGGATGTGAGGAAATTGGGAACTACTCCGACATTGATCTCTCAATCATCGTTAATTAATAAAAATAAAAAAGGAGTCGCCTCGAGATGGTATATCCTATTGAAAAAGTCTTCGATTTATTCCCTGTCAAAGGTGATGAATGCATGGCATGGAGACTTGGGACTAGTATTAGAGGATGAAACTTGGCAGGCTGTCTGGAAAAATTTGTTTAAATCCTCTCGATCTGCCAGCATTCTTCAATCTATGTTCTTTCTGTTGCATAGAACTCACTGGACCCCAATTAAGGTAGCGAAAATCTCAACCGGTCTTTCTCCCATGTGTTCGTCTTGTAATTTGCACCTTAACGCATATGATCTATGATTGTTCACACTTAGTAGGTTATTGGAATAAAGTATGGGAAACTATTTCTAAAATCTTAAATATGTCAGAACCTCTAAGTTTGCGTATTATTGTACTAGGTCATCATGGCCTCCCGCATGCACTGCCTGATCACAATGCGTGACTGCTCAACATATTGATATTTCTAGCCCTTAAAAATATATTACATTGCTGGAAAGACATGTCTAAGGTGAATTACAATACATGGTGGAATACGCTATGCCTTACAGTAAAATATGAAAGTGTTATTGCAGAAAAACATAAGGCCATGAGTTCCTACACTAAAATATGGAGTCCGGTTAACTCCTATTGCAATACAGGCTGACGACATTCAGTTCATGTGCTGAAACATGGATATCATCATCTAAACCTGGCTCTTACTTTATGGCTCACTCCCAGTGTTCCTATAGGTGTATGGCTCCGGTGTCTCTCTGTGCTCTGTGTTTTTGAATATT